>NC_064921.1:1007229862-1008442362 GCF_023897955.1 Schistocerca gregaria
GTCGCCGGACACCACACCGCTACAATCACGGTCAGAGTGGAAAGCTGAGGTCCTATCCGCGCAATAACAGCTCAGCCCCACTTCTCATCGTTGAGGTCATTCACCTCTGTCTTCTATAACCTTTTGTTTTCTTTTCATTAGGTCACTCTCCTTCATTCACAACGCATTTTGGTGTCTCCATTGTTGTGTAGGCCAATGTGACTTGCGCTCACCCGTCTGTTTACAGGCTTTGAAAGGTCATTTCAAGTTTACCGTGTGCACATTTTCACTTCACAGCACCGAATGTAAACCAATGCGACTTTATCCAAGCTTGCAACCGCTATCAACAACAACGAAGGTTATCTCTCCGTGATCGGCCCATTCAACAATACTAGCAGAGCAAATATACATTAGCCAATGACACCCCTCTTCGAAGATAATGATGAAATGTAAATCTAAAATCAAACTCCTATAAATGGCGACAGTTTCTCTTCGTCGGCCGGCCGGTGTGGCCGTGCAGGTCTAGGCGCGTCAGTCTGGAACCGCGAGACCGCTACGGTCGCAGGTTCCAATCATGTCTCGGGCATGGATGTGTGTGCTGTCCTTAGGTTGGTTAGGTTTAAGTAGTTGTAAGTTCTAGGGGACTGCTGACGTCAGCCGTTAAGTCCCATAGTGCTCAGCGCCATTTTTTTTCTCTTTGCCGAAAAACGCAAGTTCTATATGATGCCTGACAGTCGTGGTGGAAAAACGTGTAGGCGTTCCCAAAATTTTCTTCGATAAGTCGTCTTTCAAGACCATAATAAATGGGTACACGGTAACCTCTTCCTCCACACGCCACTTCGGCAGGCTTATATTCTGTCCTTCGGTATTTCTACCACTTCAAGCAGCATAGAAAGGGCGACAGATCAGATCACTACTAATGTGCACTCGATCTTCAAGAGATATATATATATATGAGCATTCGTTAGGAAGTGAACCATTTGTGGCATCATCACGAACGACTCAAAGGTAATAACGTTTCATGTAACAGCAGTGAAGGTGATGATTTAATTGCAGTATTCTTATGGTTGTTGTCACTAACTTCCGGTGGAAGTGCAGGACGAAAGTAATCTATTCAGCTTCGTTACAAAGTGACACCATTTATCATATGATTACGGTATAAAGTAGCACCAAGTGAGAACATTACCTAGTAACGTTTGACATTGAGGTTCAGCGTCACTCTTCTCAGTTTCTTTGGTCATTGGAAAGTCAATGTGGCCTGAATTGCAGTTGCAGGCCGCACAGTGTAGGTGACCAGACGTACGTTGTTCAAATCCTTGTTTTCGGATAAATTTTCCAAACGCATTTTAACTGACACGAGCACAAATATTTGTGTCATAAGGTTTCTGATTATCATTAGTGACAATTTCCAATGTTATATCGCAGAGTCGACAAAGTCCGCCACAGAAGGGAAGTAATGGTGGTGCGTCAAAGTATATCAAGCAGCGTATCCCTCAAAGAACTGTGCAACAAAAGCCGGCTACTTGCAGCAGATCGCGTTCACGGCCTTTCTCTTCTTCTGATATCTATAATGAAACATAACAGCACAAATCCTACAAAATTACACAAAAGCACTCATCACAGTCATCATCTATATGCACCACTACCATTTAACAAAATGTCGGAAGATGGTAAAGCGCCTCCCCTAGGACCTTCCTTGTCTCAGAGATAATTCCCAGTGCGTTTAGTAATACAGTGAAACTAACACTGACTTCCAAGGTAATGGCATTCTACAAAGGAAGTCATGTTACCTATACACCATAGGGCAGGAAAACGTATGACTGTGTCAGTACAGTGCACCCCTTCACCATAAGATACGTAAATCCAGTAATCGGAATCGTCAGTGACGTTTGAGATTCAAAGCAATTTCATGTACGACATTCTTGTGACATGATTTTCGCGACGGATGTCACCGTATGTAGTTGTTAGTTTCGGAAAAAAACATTCTCTTTATTTTTGGCAATCACTTTTTATGTCACAATGATAATGTCATAAAACTTGATTGCTACAAAAATAAACGCAAGTTTAAAGTTTCTGTTTATTATCCTGAATAATCTCCAGGAATCATTTACGGGGAAGAATTATGATGACTCTCATTATGCAGAGTGTGATGTTTTAAACCATGAACGTTTTGGTGACACATTGTATACTTTTAAGGCACTGTAACGATGAGAAATTTCCCAAAATGTAGAAGAAAGAGATTTAGTCACCAACTGAATTTCGTTGCCTCCTAACAAGGAAAGTTTAGAAGTGTATGTCGGTGAAATCAATATAAATTCGAAACTGACGCGTTTCTACACGGTAGTTTCCGCAACGCCGTCGCATGATACCTCCATGAAATGAAGGGACTGTGAAAAATTACGCAATACTTGTGAAAATAACCTAAGAAGGTCAGACAGCCTTCATAACCCAAACTAGTTACAGAATAGTGTAAAATAGCTACCTATACGACAATAGCTATTTTGTGGTTTCTTAAATGTGTAATTACATTGATGAAACGCAGTCAATTATAGAACACGCATAAAACGAATTAGAGTCAAATTTGATCGGCAAGTCTGCTGTGAATGATTCCACTGTAATAATTTTTCTGTGATATTTTCAAGCGCGAACGTGCATAAATTTGTGGGTTCTAGAAGGTTGGTGGCTATCAGAGCAGGAACGCTCTTGAATCAAGTTACACGCTCTACAGTAACTCAATATATGACGTCTGTTTCAATTTTCATCAATCAACGGATATAATCCGACTGAATACACAATTTAAGAATAAATGCATCTTAATGGGCTTGAAGTTCTACTCACTTATCAATGCGCGGTACATTGTAAGCAGTATGTAATGCTTACAGGGATGCGTTATCGAACTATGTTGAATATGGTGGACACTTCGAAATGCAGGAAAGAGAGTTCTTTAAACATCAGGATTCGACACTTTTGCGAAGTTTTGATAGTTTTCCCTGTTAGTAACAAGCAAATTGTATGTTGCTCGTTTTGAATGTATTTTTCCAAACAAATGTAGATCCAGTGTTTAGCACCGGATGTTATTAGCACATCTGTAAAAAATAATGTATTTGTTTGACAAAAATAACCTTTCAAATTAATCTTCTGAACCACGATAATATAGCAGTACAGATTTTGCCGCTACTTGTAACTTTAATGTATGGAGTCTACATTTCAGTCCTCCACGTAACTGACAATATTTATGTACAACTGTAAAGTAATTTTAGTATGCCGTTCTGGAGGTGACTTTCACTTCTAATAGAATTCATTAACTGACTTCCTCTCCGTTTCTTCAAAGTAATCTTGAGGCATGTAAAAGTAAATTATACTAAAATCAAACAAGTTTGCATTCAATGAGTGTATTTGGTTGAGATCTTTGGTTTCCTGCGATCAATAATGATTACGGAGTGAAGATTTAACAGACCTCCAAAAACAGTACTGGAATATTAACTAAAATACGTTTTTTCAAAATCTTTACGCTCACAAATCATTCAGGATCATCCACAATGTTTTGTATTTTTGGGACAGAGAAGCAGAAAAAATAGGTCAATTTTACTTCGCTGTTTTCTTTTAGTTGAACAAGCAACAAAATTTTCCCCTTTCAGTATTTCTATGAATCGCAGAAAAACAATATAAGTGTGCGTATGACTAACACAAATATTAGCATTTACAGTCTCAAATGCTTGCCGTGCTAACGTCGTTACAAATGGTGTGTTTTAGTAGAAAAGTCTTGGACAAGATGCCTGTGAAATGAAACACGCGCTAGGGGACCGCCTACCTGTGTCCGCTACCCGCAACACGCCGTGTCGGTGCGGGGTGCCACGCAGTCGGGCGCCTACTGGCGGGGCACAGCGTCTGTGCTATTTCCGTGCACTCGTGTAGCGCGGGGCGCATGCGTGCCAGGCGCTGCTGCTCTCCCACGCTAGTTTACAGAAGTCTGCCAGGAGTTTATTCAGCTAATCGTATTACGGTTGCCAGTAGACACTCATCGATTCGTTCCGTAGTGCTTTCAGACTATTCTAAGAACATAATGCTATTTGCCGCAACGAAGGAATACTAGACATCTGAGTCGATGTGAAGGTCGATACACACCCAATAACATGACACGAAAGCTAGATAATCCGGAAAGAGTATCGATTGTACCCAATTTCAACAGTTTATGGTAGACAACTGGATGGATTCTCATGAAGCCTAGTTTCTCTGGTTCGCCGAATACTTTACATAAAACGTCAACGACGTGGAATATTAAGATAGGCACTTAAAAACTACATACATACTTTTTTCGAACATTGCATATATTTATTTAAATTACTGCACCTACGTCAAATTTCACAAAGTAATTATATAAGGATTTATTCGTTTGTTCATTAGATTTGCTTTCCCGCCCTGTGTGAGCTCTGTCTCTCTTTCTTATTCAGATGCGTCTGTACAACTCCAATAGCTCCTGCTATTCCATCAGTTTGTCTAGATGACTCAAATGGACAGAGAGTTTATTTTAAGTACGTGTGGCTAGGGTCTCCCGTCGGGTAGACCGCTTGCCTGGTGTCAATCTTTCGAGTTGACGCCACTTCGGCAACTTGCATGACAATGGGGCTGAAAATGACGATGATAAGGACACCACAACAACCAGTACCTGAGCGTAGAAAATCTACGACCAACCGGAAATCGAACGTGGGCAGTTGGGTATGACATTCCGTCGCGCTGACCACTCAGCTACCAGTGGCGGACTGTCAGCGCTTACGACGAGTTAGATATACAGGGTGCCACAGCTATCTTTTCCACCCAAAATATCTCCGGAACAATAACAGCTATTGGAAAGTGGCTTTCACCGGTATCGATGTAGGGTTGGGGCCCAAGAATGTACATATTTGGAAACATTCTAAAACGAAAGCATATGTGTTTTTTAACACAAACTTATGTTTTTGTAAATAGACCTCCTATATTTTTTCTTCAGCAATCCATAGCATGACAAAGCACATACACAATGGCACCGATTGCATCGCAATATTCTCATTTCATCCACAGATATTAAGACGCAAAGTTGACTCTTGAAACACCCGACATGCGCTGCTAGCGCACGTCCTGAGGCTCAGGCGTGAACCCCATGCTGCCCGTAATCGCGGTGTGATTGACATGTCCGGTGTTATCAAGAGGTCCGAAACGAATAATACGGTCTCCTGCAATTCTGCATTAACGTCGTAGATTCCATCAGGCATTTATCCCATAGGCTAGGGGTGATGCGGTTCTGTAACATATCTGTGTACCGCAACGTTAGTCACAAAGTTAACTTCGCTTATCGTTAATCCGTTACTAAAAACGTAATGCCATTCAACGTTAAAACTTTACTGTAGATCTAGCGCAAGTGACAGTTATTCATTTACTCGTAATAGTAAAATTCATGTTGATGGTTTTAGTGAAACGAGCAAGTGGACTAAATGTTTTACCGTTGTTTAGATAAAAATATTTTGATTTGGGAAGTTCAGGTAGGACACAGACGATGAACGTAAACATGTTTTATTATCACATAATTATCAATGTTATGTTTATCTAATGCGTTAAATGACAAATTGTAGCAAACAAATGTTTCTTAACATCACTGGGTAAAATGTCCCTTTGTAGAAACTTCCACTGTGATACCAGCACTACATCCTAAACATAGCTTTCGCATCTCATGCTCAAAGTGATGCCCATTGGCTTGCATACATAGGGTCACTCTGCGGATGAAGGATGCCCTACTTCGTGCTACTGTTTCCTCTTTGATGGGTGTAGAAGCATCAATAATGCGTTGCTTCGTGTCCTCTGTTGTTGTTGGTTCATGTTGGTAAACAGCATCCTTCACTGCACCCCAAAGAAAATAATCCAGCGGTGTAAGGTCCGGAGATCAGGCAGGCCACCTAACTGGGCCGCCTCGTCCAATCCAGCTACCAGGGAACTTACGGTTCAGACGTCGTCGTGCTCGTCAGGCCTTATGTGCAGGGCATCCGTCATGCTGATACCACATGACCATTCTCCGGTTCAGAGGTACGGTGTCCAAGAGAACAGAAAGATTGTGTCGTATCAATCTGGAGTATTGTGTGCCATTTTGCATGCCATTTATAAAGAAAGGCCCGATACTGGTATCTCCAATAATCCCACACCAAACATTAACTTTCCACAGACGTTGATGCCCTAGCTGAGGGAGCCATTTTGGATTGTCTGCGGACCAATAATGTATATTCCTCATATTCACAAGTCCTTTGTTGGAGAATGATGCCTCGTCGGTAAAGAGAACATCTGCAAAAATATTTGGATTAGTCAGAAGTTTTTGCTGAACCCACCGACAAAATGTTACCGTATTGCGGAAGTCATTTCCATGAAGATCCTGGTGTAAATGAACATGGTAAGGATGAAATTTATGACGTTTAAGAATACGCTGTGCACTTTATTTCGACACAGCAACTTCACGTTCAGTTTGACGTGTGCTGATTTGAGGATTCACAGCTATGGTAGCGAGCACAGCAACTTCATCACGTTCACCTGTGCGTGTTCTAGGACGATGTCGAGGTCTTGGATTTAAGCTTCCCGTTTCACGTAGTCGAGATGTGAGACGACCAAACATCCGGCGCGAAGGCGATGGCTTATTAGGGAATTGTCTTCTGTACAGTCGTTCTGCCGGAACAGCATTTCGTCCACCTACAACAGGGTACAGTACAGGGATGTAGAGTAGGGTAGAAAACAGACATATTAACTTAATAATCATAATGTTCGCTAAGAGTACTATCAACAAACAAGCAATCTCATAACGTATTTCCCGTCAACGTACATTCTCCATAGATCAGCAGCATTTCTACCATATCTTCATGTGTGTACATTATACTGTACAGTATAAGTTCCACAACACAACGTATATTCACAATGTGTACTACCTCCGTGCCGTCACTAGATTACTCTGATGCACGACTACACTGGCAAGCGGTGTACTGCACGCCAAAGCAACAACAAATGGGATGCTCGGAGGGTAGTGGAGTACAGGACTTTGCATGGGTCGCAAATCATAAACAAAGCGAAGTGGTAACTGTGGCAGTAGCTGGAACGACGTTGGACACTTGACTAAGTTGAGCCAGGCCCTGCGCGACAGGCGCAATGGGTCATATAACGCGTTAGATAAACCTTATTTTGGGTGTGCAGGATAAATAAAACAACCTGACGTGTGCACTCCGATCGGTACTGGTTCATATTGTGTACGCAGATACGTAAAACGTGCAAGAGGGAAACCATTATGTGCTTGTGAGAGTTGATGGCAGCAGACCGTATTATTCGTTTCGGACCTCTTGATAAGTATGGAGGTGTGATTACACATGTCAAACACATCGCGATTACGGGCAGCATGGGGTTCACGCCTGAGCCTCAGGACGTGTGCTCCCTGGCACCGTTGGATAAACAGCTGCAGCAGCAAGTCGTATACTCCTAGCTCACTCATTTGTTACATAGCTTAATTCTTAATTTATTTGCGTGGTTTTGGTACTTGCATTCTATTATTCATAAATTTAGGGCGTATTATAGTATTTGAGAGTTCTAGCATTGCTTTTTAGTACTTGAACAGTGTAAAATCGCGTAGTCTCCTTCCGCCGCCAAGCAGTGTGTCAGCAGTGCGCAAGTAACAGCATTACTGAATTTACTAGGCGATCTTGTATTTTAATAGCCGTTTAAATTTTGTGCCAATTTGTTTGTGATCTCTGTAGATTAATTCAGACATTCTTTGCACAACAGTTTTTAGCATGGCTAGGGACTGCAACTGCTGTGTTCGGATGCAGGCTGAGTAGGCATCCCTTCGCTCCCAGCTTCAGGCAGTGTTGGCTTCGGTCACACAGCTTGAGGCTGTTGCCAATGGGCATCACTGTGGGGGTCCGGATGGGGGTTTGTCGGGGACGGCCAGCTCGTCCCACGCATCCTCCGATCGGACTACGACTGTGGCTGCCCGGGATACTGCCCACAATGAGGCTGATCCCTCACCTGTGGTAGAGTGGGAGGTCGTCGGGCAGGGGGCGAAAGACATTCCGGAGGGCTGAACGGAAGGCCTCACCAGTTTGTCTGACGAACCGGTTTCAGGCTCTGTCTCCGACTGATACTGATCTCCTGCCGGATATGGCTGCTTGTCCTGTTCCAGAGGTTGCCCCTCAGTCTGCAAGATCCGGGCAGTCGCAGAGGGTGGTCTTACTGGTAGTTGGGAGCTCCAACGTCAGGCGCAGAATGGGACCCTTAGGGATATGGCAGCAAGAGAGGGGAAGAAAACCAATGTGCACTCCGTGTGCATTGCAGGGAGAGTCATTCCAGAAGTGGATAGGGTCCTTCCGGATGCCATGAAGGGTACAGGGTGCACCCATCTGCAGGTGGTAGCTCAAGTCGGCACCAATGATGTGTGTCGCTATGGATCGGAGGAAATCCTCCTTGGCTTCCGACGGCTATCTGATATGGTGAAGACTGGTAGTGTCGTTAGCGGGATGAAAGCAGAGCTCACCATCTGCAGCATCGTCGACAGGACTGACTGCGGACCTTTGGTACAGAGCCGAGTGGAGGATCTGGATCATAGGCTGAGACGGTTCTGCGACCGTGTGGGCTGCAGATTCCTCGATTTGCGCCATAGGGTGGTGGGATTTCGGGTTCCGCTGGATAGGTCAGGAGTCCACTACACGCAGCAAGCGGCTACACGGGTAGCAGGGGTTGTGTGTCGTGGACTGGGCAGTTTTTTAGGTTAGATGGCCTCGGGCAAGTACAGAAAGGGCAACAGCCTCAAAGTGTGCGGGGCAAAGTCAGATCACGCGGGGACCAAGCAGCAATCGGTATTGTAATTTTAAACTGTCGAAGCTGCATTGGTAAAGCACCGGAACTTCAAGCGCTGATAGAAAGCACCGACGCTGAAATCGTTATAGGTACAGAAAGCTGGCTGAAGCCAGAGATAAATTCAGACGAAATTTTTACAAAGGCACAGACGATGTTTAGAAAGGATAGATTGCATTAAACCGGTGGTGGCGTGTTTGTCGCTGTTAGTAGTATTTTGTACTGTAGTGAAGTAGAAGTGGATAGTTCCTGTGAAATATTATGGGTGGAGGTTACTCTCAACAACCGAGGTAGGTTGATAATTGGCTCCTTTTACCGACCTCCGACTCAGCAGCATTAGTGGCAGGACAACTGAGAGGAAAATTGGAATACATTTTACATAAATTTTCTCAGCATATTATATGAAAGAAGGTTGTATACGTGGAAGAACCCTGGAGATACTAAAAGGTATCAGATAGATTATATAATGGTAAGACAGAGATTTAGGAACCAGGTGCGACGGGTCAGGCTCTTATCGCGCAGTTTCCTTTCCCTGAAAGAAAATCCACCTACCTCGTTTCTTAGGTAGTTGCTGCACTCGCCTCTCCTGATAGCAGCTACTGGAAAAATTGCAGAAAAGCAGTGTTGAAGAAACTGCAATTTAATAGCCGCTCACCGGAGGCCGCGATACATGTTTGCTGAAATACAATCTATGAGCAATCTTCCTAAATAAATTGAGTTATTGGAATGGTAGTAATTGTTTACTCAAACGAGAACGCGAAGTTGGTAATTCTATTTAAGCTCTTTATTGTCTTTAAGCCTGATCATCAGCCCGCTAATCTACGTTTGAAGAAAGTTCAGTTCACAATTCTATCCACACTCAAACCCCGCCAGAATTAGCTTTCAAAGTTACGGAATTTACTTAACTGCAACACAGACGATTTTCTAACATACACGTTTGCAGTCGATGTTCAATAATAGTTCGTTTTTTAACGTTAATGCTCGCCATAAGCACTTAGTAAAAGTTTACGAAGTACCGCCACGCTTTTAATTATTAAAGTTACTCGCGTCTTTCGCGGAACGAAAAGTCACAACTCGCTCAAACTCACACTACGCGTTACTGGACTCTTCCAGTCTCAAATCGCACAGTACCGAACCGATGAAGCCGTTTTATGACTTCATTTTACACATTATTCGCGAGGACACATCAAGCATGACTCTTCTCGATCACAGTTCCTTCGCGACCCTCATCCACTCGCGACTCCCTCTCCTAGTCTGCTAACCGTCCTCGCATCTCATTGGCTCACACATCACACAGCCAATCAGAATTAACTCTTTGGGTGCGCCTCGCGCCAAAATCTAGCACGCACCAGTCATGACTTCTGAATCATTTACGTCATGATTTCTTGTTACACAAAATTTACTGTATAATTTAACAAACCGAAAGGAAAACTAGACTTTACTTTATTTCCAGAAATTATTTAAATACTCGCGAACGTTCTGGCTGCTTGTACAATACCATACACTCTTGGACATCCGACATTCACTAAGATGGGGAACCACTGGCGACTCTGTTCCCACGGTTACATCATCTGAACACTTGCGAGTTCCAACCTAGATTTTATACACTTGCAAAGAATGGCGAATGTCCCTCTTTCATTCACTCAGGCACACTCATTCACTCTCACCTACTCATATCAAATAACTGTTCACAAAAATTCAAAACATTTATGGTTTTAACAAAGTTATAGGTGAATTTCTAAAAGTAAAATTCTCAAAATAAATACAAAAGCACGGAAGGTGATTTTGTTTCATAGTTGGATGGTCACTGAAGGTGATCTATACATAATGGTATTTATTTAGACTCGAAAATTGTAGAAATTTGCGTTTTCTGTAAGATTTTTCTAATTTCCAAAATATGCAGGTTTCAAAGCTCAAATTTGGATGACTTATTTTTATTCATAACAGAAACTAGTATATTAACTTTTAATTTCCTCAGGTTCCTCAGTTAGAAATTATTAAAGATGAAAGTTCCACGTTATACACGCGGCTAGTTAGCGCACAGGTCTTACATTCTCACGGTACAGACATGCCATATGGTCGTGACGTCAGACGAACGGACACCGGTAATCTGCCCGCTACAGCACATATGCTAATCTGATGGCTACTTTACAGTCTGTCTACATTTCACAGTAAATATTTGATAGAAAACTGTGCGCTCGCACTAGTTGCGACGCCACACAGGTTTTAAGTTGTAAGGCATTTCCAGGGGCAGATGTGGACTCTGACCACAATCTATTGGTTATGACCTGTAGATTAAAACTGAAGAAACTGCAAAAATGTGGGAAATTAAGGAGATGGGACCTGGATAAACTGAAAGAACCAGAGGTTGTACAGAGTTTCAGGGAGAGCATTAGGGAACAATTGACAGGAATATGGGAAAGAAATACAGTAGAAGAAGAATGGGTAGCTCTGAGGGATGAAGTAGTGAAGGCAGCAGAGGATAAAGTAGGTAAAAAGACGAGGGCTGCTAGAAATCCGTGGGTAACAGAAGAAATATTGAATTTAATTGATGAAAGGAGAAAATATAAAAATTCAGTAAATGAAGCAGGCAAAAAGGAATACAAACGTCTCAAAAATGAGATCGACAGGAAGTGCAAAATGGCTAAACAGGGATGGCTAGAGGACAAATGTAAGGATGTAGAAGCTTATCTTACTAGGGGTAAGATAGATACTGCCTACAGGAAAATTAAAGAGACCTTTGGAGAGAAGAGAACCACGTGTATGAATATCAAGAGCTCAGATGGCAACCCAGTTCTAAGCAAAGAAGGGAAGGCAGAAAGGTGGAAGGAGTATATAGAAGGTTTATACAAGGGTGATGTACTTGAGGACAATATTATGGAAATGGAAGAGGATGTAGATGAAGACGAAATGGGTGATACGATACTGCGTGAAGAGTTTGACAGAGCACTGAAAGACCTGAGACGAAACAAGGCCCCCGGAGTAGACAACATTCCATTAGAACTACTGACGGCTTTGGGAGAGCCAGTCATGACAAAACCCTACCAGCTGGTGAGCAAGATGTATGAGACAGGCGAAATACCCTCAGACTTCAAGAAGAATATAATAATTCCAATCCCAAAGAAAGCAGGTGCTGACAGATGTGAAAGTTACCGAACTATCAGTTTAATAAGTCACAGCTGCAAAATACTAACGCGAATTCTTTACAGACGAATGGAAAAACTGGTAGATGCGGACCTCGGGGAGGATCAGTTTGGATTCCGTCGAAATGTTGGAACACGTGAGGCAATACTGACCTTACGACTTATCTTAGAAGAAAGATTAAGAAAAGGCAAACCTACGTTTCTAGCATTTGTAGACTTAGAGAAAGCTTTTGACAATGTTGACTGGAATACTCTTTTTCAAATTCTAAAGGTGGCAGGTGTAAAATACAGGGAGCGAAAGGCTATTTACAATTTGTACAGAAACCAGATGGCAGTCATAAGAGTCGAGGGGCATGAAAGGGAAGCAGTGGTTGGGAAAGGAGTGAGACAGGGTTGTAGCCTCTCCCAGATGTTATTCAATCTGTATATTGAGCAAGCAGTAAAGGAAACAAAAGAAAAATTCGGAGTAGGTATTAAAATTCATGGAGACGAAATAAAAACTTTGAGGTTCGCCGATGACATTGTAATTCTGTCAGAGACGGCAAAGGACTTGGAAGAGCAGTTGAACGGAATGGACAGTGTCTTGAAAGGAGGATATAAGATGAACATCAACAAAAGCAAAACGAGGATAATGGAATGTAGTCCAATTAAATCGGGTGATGCTGAGGGAATTAGATTAGGAAATGAGACACTTAAAGTAGTAAAGGAGTTTTGCTATTTAGGAAGTAAAATAACTGATGATGGTCGAAGTAGAGAGGATATAAAATGTAGACTGGCAATGGCAAGGAAAGCGTTTCTGAAGAAGAAAAATTTGTTAACATCGAATATAGATTTAATTGTCAGGAAGTCATTTCTGAAAATATTTGTTTGGAGTGTAGCCATGTATGGAAGTGAAACATGGACGATAACTAGTTTGGACAAGAAGAGAATAGAAGCTTTCGAAATGTGGTGCTACAGAAGAATACTGAAGATAAGGTGGATAGATCACGTAACTAATGAGGAGGTATTGAATAGGATTGGGGAGAGGAGAAGTTGGTGGCACAACTTGACTAGAAGAAGGGATCGGTTGGTAGGACATGTTTTGAGGCATCAAGGGATCACAAATTTAGCATTGGAGGGCAGTGTGGAGGGTAAAAATCGTAGAGGGAGACCGAGAGATGAGTACACTAAGCAGATTCAGAAGGATGTAGGTTGCAGTAGGTACTGGGAGATGAAGAAGCTGGCACAGGATAGAGTAGCATGGAGAGCTGCATCAAACCAGTCTCAGGACTGAAGACCACAACAACAAACATTATAGTCTTAGGTGGAGATTTAAATTTACCAGATATAGATTGGGACACTCAGATGTTTAGGACGGGTGGTAGGGACAGAGTATCGAGTGACATTATACTGAGTGCACTAACCGAAAATTACCTCGAACAATTAAACAGAGAACCGACTCGTGGAGATAACATCTTGGACCTACTGATAACAAACAGACCCGAACTTTTCGATTCTGTAAGTGCAGAACAGGGAATCAGTGATCATAAGGCCGTTGCAGCATCCATGAATATGGAAGTTAATAGGAACATAAAAAAAGGGATGAAGGTTTATCTGTTTAGCAAGAGTAACAGAAGGCAGACTTCAGACTACCTAACAGATCAAAACGAAAATTTCTGTTCCGACACTGACAATGTTGAGTGTTTATGGAAAAAGTTTAAGGCAATTGTAAAATGCGTTTTAGACAAGTACGTGCCGAGTAAAACTGTGAGGGACGGGAAAAACCCACCGTGGTTCAACAACAGTTAGAAAGCTACTGCGAAAGCAAAGAGAGCTTCACTCCAAGTTTAAACGCAGCCAAAACCTCTCAGACAAACAGAATCTAAACGATGTCAAAGTTAGCGTAAGGGGGGCTATGCGTGAAGCGTTCAGTGAATTCGAAAATAAAATTCTATGTACCGACTTGAGAGAAAATCCTAGGAAGTTCTGGTCTTACGTTAAACAGCATATCCAGACACTCCGGGATGATGATGACATTGAAACAGAGGGTGACACGCGTAAAGCTGAAATACTAAACATCTTTTTCCAAAGCTGTTTCACAGAGGAAGACCGCACTGCAGGTCCTTCTCTAAATCCTCGCAAAAACGAAAAAATGGCTGACATCGAAATAAGTGTCCAAGGAATAGAAAAGCAACTGGAATCACTCAACAGAGGAAAGTATACTGGACCTGACGGGATACCAATTCGATTCTACACAGAGTACGCGAAAGAATTTGCCCCTCTTCTAACAGCCGTGTACCGCAAGTCTCTAGAGGAACGGAAGATTCCAAATGATTGGAAAAGAGCACAGGTAGTCCCAGTCTTCGAGAAGGGTCGTCGAGCAGATGCGCAAAACCATAGACCTATATCTCTGATGTCGATTTGTTCTAGAATTTTAGAACATGGTTTTTGCTAGCGTATCATGTCGTTTTTCGAAACCCAGAATCTACTCTGTAGGAATCAACATGGATTCCGGAAACTGCGATCATGTGAGACCCAACTCGCTTTATTTGTTCATGAGACCCAGAAAGTATTAGATACAGTCTCCCAGGTAGATGCTATTTTTCTTGACTTCCGGAAGGCGTTCGATACAGTTCCGCACTGTCGCCTGATATACAAAGTAAGAGCCTACGGAATATCAGACCAGCTGTGTGGCTGGATTGAAGAGTTTTTATCAAACACAACACAGCATGTTGTTATCAATGGAGAGACGTCTACAGACGTTAAAGTAACCTCAGGCGTGCCACAGGGGAGTGTTATGGAACCATTGCTTTTCGCAATATATATAAATGACCAAGTAGATAATGTCGGAGGTTCCATGCAGCTTTTCGCGGATGATGCTGTAGTATACAGAGAAGTTGCAGCATTAAAAAATTGTAGCGAAATGCAGGAAGATCTTCAGCGGATAGGCACTTTTGTGCAGGGAGTGGCAACTGACCCTTAACATAGACAAATGTAATGTTTTGCGAATACATAGAAAGAAGAATCCTTTATTGTATGATTATATGATAGCGGAACAAACACTAGTAGCAGTTACTTCTGTAAAATATCTGGGAGTATGCGTGCGGAACGATTTGAAGTGGAATGATCATATAAAATTAATTGTTGGTAAGGCGGGTACCAGGTTGAGATTCATTGGGAGAGTCGTTAGAAAATTTAGTCCATCAACAAAGGAGGTAGCTTACAAAACACTCGTTCGACATATACTTGAGCATTGCTCATCAGTGTGGGATCCGTACCAGATCGGGTTGACGGAGGAGATAGAGAAGATCCAAAGAAGAGCGGCCCGTTTCGTCACAGGGTTATTTGGTAATAGCGTTTACAGAGATGTTTAGTAAACTCAAGTGCAGATTCTGCAAGAGAGGCGCTCTGCATCGCGGTGTAGCTTCCTCGCCAGGTTTCGAGAGGGGGCGTTTCTGGATGAGGTATCGAATATATTGCTTCCCCCTACTTATACCTCGCGAGGAGATCACGAATGTAAAATTAGAGAGATTCGAGTGCGCACGGAGGCTTTCAGACAGTCGTTCTTCCCGCGAACCACACGCGACTGGAACAGAAAAGGGAGCTAATGACAGTGGCGCGTAAAGTGCCCTCCGCCACGCACCATTGGGTGGCTGCGGAGTATAAATGTAGATGTAGATGTTGACGTGCGCTAGCAGCGTATGTCGGGTGTGTCAAGCGTCAACTTCGTGTATCAATATCTCGAGATGTAATGGGAATATTGCAATGCAATCAACGCCATTGTGTATGTGCTTTGTCATGCTATGGATTGCTGAAGAAAAAATATAGGAGGCCCATTAAAAATAAACGTAAGTTTGTGTTAAAAACACATATGCTTTCGTTTTAGAATGTTTCCAAATATGTACATTCATGGGCCCCAGCCCTGCATTGATACCGGTGAAAGCCGTTTTCCAATAGCTGTTATTGTTCCAGAGATATTTTGGGTGGACAAGATAGCTGGGACACCCTGTACGTACCGAGCGATGTGGCGCAGTGGTTAGCACACTGGACTCGCATTCGGGAGGACGACGGCTCAATCCCGTCTCCAGCCATCCTGATTTAGGTTTCCCGTGATTTCCCTAAATCGTTTCAGGCAAATGCCGGGATGGTTCGTTTGAAAGGGCATGGCCGATTGCCTTCCCCATCCTTCCCTAACCCGAACTTGCGCTCCGTCTCTAATGACCTCGTTGTTGACGGACGTTAAACACTAACCATCACCACCACACCCTGTATATTACTCTTATTACTACCTGTAATTCATTATTCTTAATTATAGTAAGTGTAACAGCTAGTGTGTTAATAAGATACTTGTTATGTGTATTCATAGTCAGTTGTGAGCACTTCAAAAAAAACCTAAGCGCTGAAACGGATCCTGTAACATTTATTTGTGTAACTTGAGCTGCCAATCAATAAACAGATTTAAATGCTCCAATTTTCAGGATTTGTTATGAGCCGTCTCGGTTTCTGTTAAGGACAATGTAAGCCTTGGACTACAAGACGCTTATATGATTATCTTTAATTACGAGAAATTCTCTGTTGGCTGAAAATTTTGCTTATTTAAATGTTCTTGTTATGAATATGAATGCTGTACATGATTAGAATCATGGTATAAAACTACCAGTTATCGATCAACATTTTTACGGTACGTTAGTGGTGTGGGTATAGACTTGTGGGCCACGGTTCGTGAGTCGCTCACAACATAATTAGTAGAAAATGTAGATGCACTACAAAGTATAGATACGCTAGAAAGTGTAGATACGCCTCTGGCTACAGTCCCTTATTCCTGTTGCGACCTCCTCCTTTGTACTTTCATAAAAATAACTCTTTCCTACTGCAAAACCAATTATTTAACAGAAACACATAGTGCAATCTCAGCACCCCATACAGCAGAACAGAGATCATGCTTAATTGGCGACGAAAAAGTTGACGCCCTCGAATTTTCTACTACACGTGACGATTTATTTACACCCCCAATCTACAAATTGCGATGTTATTAGTTTGTGACGGTAAATGTCCCTTTGCACGTGTATCTGTAGAGGTTGGTCAGCACAAATAACCCCCGGCTGCGATGTTCCACAGGTATAAGACATTATAATCTTCCATACTTAAATCCATATCTATCTCTACATCTGCTCTGGAATTCACACGTTTCAGTCCCTGTCCAGCAAACAGGCACAACTAACACTTAAATTGTGTCGTGCGAACTCTGATTTATTTTATTCCGATGATCATTTCTCACTGTGTGGGTGGGCATCGATAGAATATTTTCGAATTCGGAGGAGATAATCAGTGATTTAAATTTCCTTAAAAGATCTTGTCATAAGGAGAAAAAGCTTGTTTTAATGAGTACCAGCCGCCCCCTCCCCACCCTCTCGCGTATTATGTCCGCAACACTCTCTCCCATATTTCATGACAGTAAGCTGACCTTCCTTGAACTTTTACAATTACCTCCGTCAGTCCAATCTGTTAGGATGTCATTCCCCTACAGTACTCTAGCAGAGGACTTACAAGCGTAAAGTAATCATTATCTTTAGTGAATTTGCTGCGTATTCGAAGTGTTCTGCTAAAAAAGCGCAGTTTTTCGTCAGTTTTGCCCACAGCGTTACCTATGAGATCGTTCCCATTTACGTTAAGCTAATCCATTATCATTACAGCACATGCTGTATCCTGAGAAAGTTTCGTTATCACTGTATGTGTGCTTACATTTCCTGAAAGAGCATGTGATGTGGTACCAAGTGTCCATCAAAACGGAAGCAGACAAATGGATATTAACAACAAAAGCCGCCCAACTGTCACAGTAAGCGCAAAATTAAATTTTGGGTCCAAATCGGCATAGAAACAATACTTAAGACGATGCATTAACGGATGTTCCATCTTCTTGTCACTGAGACAGCAACCAGAATTACGCTTTGAAATAGCTATGTAACCTTCTGTACACTATCTGAAGATTAGCCTCGAAAGGTTCGAAAAGCAGTTCATGGACCAAATAACTACCTCATAAACATGAGTGGTTGCAGTTTACATAAATTAATTTAAGTTGTTCGTAACTGCTCCTTGGTGTAAGCGAAATGCTTTGCAAATGGAAACTGGAAGAGAGGCTACTACTTCAAAAACATGACCCACGGTATGGTTCAAGCCACTGGGGCTTTAAGCTATTTCGGTGACTTCCGTGATTTCTGTACATTTAAGGTGACAGCTGACTGCGTTTATCGCAGTGTCCCGACATGTAAACGACCCTGCAGCAGTGTTCACTAAACAGAATTTAACATAGAAATGTGCTACCAGTAATTCATAAAAAAGATTCGTTTGAAATGTTTCCTTACGATACTGCATCAACAAGTACTTACGTTTCAATAAACCAACGTTCGGCAGTACGAAACAATGCTGTTAAGAAAGTTAACCAAATCATGTGTAACGTCAAAAATAAAATGAAGTTAGTGGAGTACATCTATAGTTAACAAGTACGACTTCTCGAAAAATAGTTGCAATTGTGAAGGCACTATGAAGTGGAATGTGGGATCGTTTGAAACATCCTGGCAGAGTAAAATTGTCTGCCTGTCCGGAACTCGACATAAGCGAAATTAACCACCTCTATGTCGAGACCCCGAACAGCAAATGCAAAACGTTGTTTATCGCAAAGAAACAGCGACCTCTGAGACTAGTTCCTTTCTCCGAGAACCTATTTAGAGCCAAGAATACTCTACTCTCACAGACTTTGCATTCCTTTCTTTCGGGATGGTGTATTGAAATTATTGTGTCCTCGACAAACTAATTTAGGCTGAAACTATGTCACACAAAAATTGCACACTGTTTACGAAAAATGTGTCGTAATAGATGCTGCTTTAGCCAGAGTCTCAGAAGGAGATCTTATTATGGTGGTTGACATAGAAACCGATAAGACCATTCTATGTCTTTTTTTGTTATTTTTCCAATCTAGAATAAACCCAGATTCACATTGGTAACCAACAGCTATCAGATCGTAGCTGCGATTCATTTGACTGATTTGTTAAGAGCCATGTGAAATTCTACGTAAATTATAGGAAGTCAGTTTGACAACTAGATCACATCCAAATTAATTGTGCTGGGTAGATACGGTGTGACGTGGAGTACTGGGCGAAATAAAATATTGTTCACGCAATGCGCCACGGCTGGTAAATCTTCATTTCTATTTAAGCACTGGATTATACATCTGTCAGGCGTCTACTGCAGACGTACTTGAGTAAGCGGCAAAACAATCTGTGAAGTCGTTACAACTCCGCCCATTCTGCGTCACGCCAGCTGTCAACGGCAGAGCCCGCGTTGACATCCAATTGTGGTGTTCCAGGAATGGTCTTCCCACTCAAGGCGACAACAAATGGCGCAATAACGAGTTTTTGATCGATGCAATGAGCAGTACTCAACAGGTCCATGTCAATTATTACATTATTCACAACGTGGAGGACAATCAAAGAATTAAAAATCAGATATTGTAAAATAGACTATACTAAAAATGTGTGAAATTCCAAATCTACAATAGCTGTTTATTGTGTTTTCACTGTATGACGATCGGTTTCATACCTTTGCGCTATATCTTCACGTAACATAAAAGTAACACTTCCTGTGCCACGAAATACAAGGTATTAGTGCGTGTAGGATCACTAGCATCTTTGAATTCGCCTCACAAGATGCACTTGTTTTATTTTACCTGAAGATATACCTCCATGGTATGAAACCGGACGTCATACTATGCAAACAAAATAAACACCTGTTGGAGACCTGGATGTTGACTCAGTTTCAATGCAGACTGTTTTACCGTCTCTGATTTTAAATTGTTTGATTGTCCTTCATATTATGTGCAACGTTTTTAGCTTTGGTTACCACACCTATAAGGTTAAATGTATTATCTTGTCACGAAGGGACATTGTTGCTTCTGGGTCTCGATATCAACCGACGAATATACAAATAATCAGCAACCTTATCAACATGTATGAAAAGGCAACTGGGATCTGCTACGCGCCTGAAGTTGTGATAGTTGGGATTACTTGTCACTGTAAATATAACACAGCATCATGAGGGAACTTAGCTACTGTGACCTTAGCAAATTTACTAGGAAGAAATTAATCGTAAATAGACAATGATATTTGTGTTATCATCAGCGTCAGATAAAAGGCACGCATCGGGCATTAGTAGTGTTACCCATGCATGCCACTTTGTTTATCTCTGCTTACTCGTGATAAAACTGTTCTGCATATCAAAAATTCTCCTTATGACATGTTTCCTCTATCTTATGATTGGGATCACCTGAACTTGTCCGTTAAACGAAACCAGCTATTGACATGCTCGGATATTTTCAGTGTACCACCGTGCGAGATACGTTTGGCAGAGCATAGAGAGCGATAGTTTCGAAAAGAGGGTTGCACAGACTGAAATTCTGGTGACCTGAAACAGGAAAATAACAAAATATAAACATAAATTTTGAATGACCTGTTTCGTGTTTTAGTGCTGCACGTGATGTACGTCACCATTCTTATGCACGCAATGAGACGCAGAATGGCTGTATCTCAATACTGAGAATGGTGTGTTTGGTATTACGAACTACTTTCATGTCTGATTTGAACTATAGATATTTACTAAGTAATAATAATGAAATTCAGTACTGACATCAACAAAAGAACCTGATTGTAAGCATAATCTGCATTGTAAGTGTATCAGTCCGAAAAATAATATTGTTCAAATGAAGAACGTCGTAATTCAAAACTAAAGGTCCGGTGTCTGAATAGCAGACCATACAAGGATACTTCCCTGTCACTTTTCGCTTCTTTCACGTCTTGCAGTTACTTGGCAATGTGAAAAATGTCAAGCTGCAGCGTTGTTCGAAGTCGCAGTTAAGCTTTTGGTCTCCTTGCAAGAGAAAGTGAAAGCTATTTCCAAGATTAGAGGACGTCAGGGGTATACCATTTCTAAACGAACCACGTGTGGTAACTCCAACTTCTGATCTGTGGACGCCTATACCTCATCAAAACGTAATAGGATAAAAATATGTAGGAACTTGAATGTTCGTTGAGGTCGGTACAACACATCAAGATGTAGAATTTTACTCAGAACTTTCGGCAGCATCTCAAACTGAATGTAAAACATACCACGACAATACAGAGAAGTGGAGCATAAGGGGTTTCCTTATGAACTACGTAAACTGAGAGCCTTCGGGTAGTGTTACCCATCTTCAGATCGATCGTTATCTGGAAACAGGGAGGCTATTGCTCTCGTCCACGGAAACTTGAAACAAGAAATATGGTAGGAATGCGGACGTCATATATAGTATGTAGTTACTTTTACCATCTAGTTTTTTCTTGTTGACTGGATGTGGCAAAATAGCATGCTCCTTTCCAAGCACTGTTTTGTTGTATAGCACTGGCGAGTACCGTTAGAGTCTTACCGTAGGTTATTGATTTGTACGGATAAAGGTAGCAACCTCTGGCGATGAAACACGCTACACTTCGCTGTGTTCGCAGCATCATTTTGTAAAACATAGCGAGGTGACAAAGTGATGAGGCACTGACAAGCATTCGGGGTGATGCCGATTCAGACCCCGTGCACTTATCCAGTTTCAGGTTTTCTGTGGTTTTTATAAATTGCTTAAGGCGAATACCGGGATGTTTTCTTTGAAAAGGCATGACATATTGACTTCTCCCGTCCGAGCTTGTACTCTATCTTTAACGACATCGTTAAATTTATTTCGCAACGTAGACCTCACTAGTGGATTTAGACTGCACATGGCCGTGTCTGGACGGTCTGGCAGCCTGGAACGTCACAACTGTCACGAGGGCTTATTGATAATAATGTCTCCGAAATTCTTACGTGAAAATTCCTAGAGATTTTTAAAGAAAGCAAACATCAATAGCATTCTACATCTTTATTATTCATGTCTATATTTTTGCAGCTGTCTGCTGCTACAGGGCTCCGAAATGTAGCGTGTAACTTGGCGATATGCAATTTAACTACGTGAGTGCGCAAGAAACAGCGTACCGTAATCAATTTTCTGACCTCAGAAAACGTGGCTCCACACATGGAACACCCTCTGCTTCTGCATGAAAATGCCAGACAACGCACGAGCCTTGCAAAGCCTGTGGTTCACTGTCATCGATCATCCTGCACGAAGTGCCGACTAGACCCCATCCGATCTTCATCTGCTTCTAAAAATTAAATAACATGTTCGAGGACTCGATTTTGATAGTGACGAATCGGTGCAAGGAGAACTGAAGTTGTGGCGCTGTCAACATTCTACAGCGACAGTATCAACAAACTGGTGTCCGGTTGGCAGAAAATTGTTCGTCGCCTGTGTGACTATGACGAAAAATTAATATGCAGACGTTAAGAATAAAGATGAGGAATGTTAACAATTTTTGTCTTACTTAATATGCTTCAGAGTGGCAACGTAAAAGAAAATTCGGACGCATTGCTTTTCAGCACACACACGTACATACTACAGACTGAACGTCATTAGCTGTTGAAAGTGTTACCGATCGGGGTAGCGCAATGGTTAGCACATTTTACTTGCACTTGGGAAGATGACGTTTCAAACCCACGCCTGGTAATCCTGATTTGGGATTTTCGTGATTTCGCTCAACCACTTAAGGCAAGTGCCAGGATGGTTCCGTTGAAAGGGCACGGCAGCTTCCCTTCTCCATCCTTCACTAATAAGAGCTTTCTCCCCGTCACTAATTTCTTCGTTGACAACGGAGGAGTGAACACTAATCTCGTCCTCCTCGTCGAATGTGTCCACGATTCACAGGCTTTCGTGTATTAACTTTCTAAACGACCCCATCTACATATACGAGATTGCGATTTATATTTACCTACGTGATTCAGGTTTCGTACAAGGACTTTCAGACGATTTCTCCGCCGTAACAGCTTCTAGAAGCACACGTGAAAAATGAAAACCTAAATCTTCGCATGCCATATCATGTGTGTGTTAGTTTATTCCTATGTGTATGAGAGGCAAAAAAAATAATTTGGTATCGAAGTAGAGATTAGTTGCAGTAATTTGGTTAAAATTTTCTTTTAATACATATTACTCCAACTCATCACATTCGTGACGCACTCTCCCCTTGGAAACAAACCTAATAGTTCATAAAGAATTACAGTGTGGTGAGCAAAGGGCAATAATATCTCTCACTATGCACTTAACAATGTTTTTTAAAATGATAATGACTCTACACAATCACTGTCAGGAGCAACACTAATCCTTCCGTGGAGCTGCTACCTTTTGATACGTGTTTCAGCAACGATAAGAATTTATGTTTGAGGAATTGCAGTTTATCACCCATGATTCTAAATCACGAGTTTACGCCTTACTAGCTATCAAAAGCTATGTCTATCAAGTGTAGACAGTCTACATTAGAATAGCCAATAGCGTGTGCTGTGTCGTGTCATGTCACGGTAGCTATGGATCAACCACTACACAGAAACTAGAGGTATGTCATGAAATAACGTGTTGCCCGAATCTCCTAGGTACGTATGTTCTCGGAATATCCACAGCATACCTCGCCTTGTGACAAAACATCTCTATTGTAGAGCATGTTACTGGAGTCCGTTGGGCACACGCTAGAACTCACTGGATGATACCATAACGAAATCTGCCGCTCTTTCTTGGGTGTTCCCTTATCTCCTAGCCGGACGGAGTGACCGTGCGGTTCTGGACGCTACAGTCTGGAGTCGAGCGACCGCTACGGTCGCAGGTTCGAATCCTGCCTCGTGCATGGATATGTGTGATGTCCTTAGGTTAGTTAGGTTTAATTAGTTCAAAGTTCTGGGCGACTGATGACCTCAGAAGTTAAGTCGCATAGCGCTCAGAGCCATTTGAACCATTTTGAACCTTATCTCCTACATTAATAGAACGTGGTAAGATCCCCAGATTCACTCGTAGCATTCGAGACGCGGTCTTACATGTGCAGTTTAACCATCTCTTTCGTGTATTAATTACATTTCGTTATGGTTCGTTATCGGATTTGTACGCATGGTATGGGAATAGTGTCTTTCAATAGGAATGAAGACGTCCTCGGTAGGGAGTTCGAAACCCGCCAGGACTTAAATTTCGATTAATAATCAGCACTAGCACCCGACGACTTCCGGTATAAGAAGTCACCCTAATTCAGCGAACGGTCTTGTTAAAGAGGGCGGAGGAGCGGACAAGGGATCAGGGCACTCTCTCGACAGCAGTGATCAAGGTCATAAGGGTACAGAAGGCTCTGAAAACCACAGCATTGAAGACACATAACGTGTATACACAGGGCACGTGGCCTTTAATTGAAGTATCATGATGATCTCTCCATTGGCAAAAGGCTCTGGGATAGCCCCCGTTCGGATTTCCGGAACAGGACTCTCAAAGGAGACACGACCATGAGAAATAGACTGACTAACCCACTAACGTTCTCCGAATCAGGGCGTGGAATGTCAGAAGCTTGAACGTGGTAGGGAAGCTAGAAGATCTGAAAAAGGAAATAGAATCTAGGTATAGTATGGGTCAGTGAAGTGAAACGGAAAGAAGGCATTGATTTCTGGTCAGATGTGTATAGGGTAACATCAGAATCACCAGAAAATGGTATAATCAGAGTAGGATTTGTTATGAATAGGTAGGTAGGGGAGAGAGTGTGTTACTGCAAACATTTCAGTGATAGGTTTGTTCTTCTCTGAAAGAACAGCAAAGAGACACTAACAACGAAAGGTCACGTATACACGCCAAAGCCGCAAGCTGAAGTAGAAGAGATAGAGAAAATATACGAGAATACTGAGAGGGTAATGCGGTAAAAAAAAGGGAGATGAAAATCTAATAGTCACTGGGGGACTGGAATGCAGTTGAAGGGGAAGTAGTAGAGAAATTGGTTACTGGAGAATATGGGCTTGGGAAAAAAATGAGAGAGGAGAAAGACTAAGTGAGTTCTCTAGCAAATTTCAGCTAGTAATAGCGAATACTCTGTTCAAGAATCACAAGAGAAAGAGATATATTTGGAAAAGGCGGAGTGATACAGAAGGATTTCAGTTAAAATACACTATGGTCAGACAATGAAATCAGACACTGGATTGTAGTTCATATCCAGGAGCAGATAAAGACTCAGATCACAATGTATTAGTGATGTAGAGCAGACTAAAGCATAAGAGATTTGTGAGGAAGAATTAATTAGCAAGGAATTTGGATAAAGAAGTACTAAGGAATACCGAGATACGCTTGAAGTGTTCTAATTCTATAGATACAGCAGTAAGGAACAGTTCAGTATGCAGCATGGTCGAAAAGGAATAGATATCTCAAAACCGATTCCTCGAATTTGTTTCAGCGTGGCATTGGTATCAGGTAATCATTCCGGCTTAGATCGCCGAGGATGGCTGCTCCTACGTATCTGACGGTTGTTTCTGTTTCCATAGATTTGTCGCTGAAGCGTAAAATAATAGTAATGTTTATCGTCTCATAATTATTATGCACCTGATTATCGAACTCATGCCCGAGGAACTCGTGGTGTAGTAGTCGTCGGTACTGGTGAAACGAAGGCAACGTGCTGTACTCGTACAACAAACATTTCGTTCATCTAGTGCAAGCGCCCATGAAAGCTACAATCAGTTGTGGCCTTCGTAACCGCGTTGCTGGGGCCCTGAATCATTCGAAGTGCCGGTGGGGAGGGAGGGGGAGGGGGGTGCATTTGAATTTGATGCACTTTTTTCAAAAGTATATTGATCTAGTCAGTTTCTTTATATTTTTAAATTTTGAAAAAAATATGTATTGTTTTAGATGAATTCTTGTTACAGATTCAATTTATGCTTTAAATTTTTATGCTAAACTTAATCCAAAAATTTATATCTCAACAACAAATGTCACATTTCCCAATGGACCTTGTATTCAATATTTCCGGTTTTCGGACCTCACACATTAGCGTCTCTTTAAAATTATGCTGAGAGTAAAAGACAACAACAATGAATGAGATTTGCACTTTCCACATTTTTGTTGGTGGTCACAAAGTTGATAGTAAATGTTATTGAAAATGCGTTGTTATTGTGAAGAGTGGGTTACAATGTATTTAAAGGTTCTACAAATCAGTACATCATTAAAAGGTATGTTTTTACGGCTGTGATTCATCTTCACAGTGTTGATTCTACGGTCGCTGTATCTAGAAAGCGGTTTGCATAACTTTCCCACGTAGCAACGTATCCTCATTCTCGTCACTCTCACATACTATAAGGGAGTGTAAACGTTCTGTGTAGCGACATCAGGTAACTTCTTCCAGACCATGGACTCGTCCCTGGCAGCTATCCTCCCAACCACAAACCACGCTACGCCATTCATCCCCAATGGGTGCCCCTATTCACCCACTTTTTTCTCAGCTTGTGTCTCACTCAACTACAAGGTAACATATACATACAGCTATCAATTTCTTCCTACACGAATATACCACATTAGTTTTCGTATAGAATCCCAACTATTTTACAACCTCTTAAACTACTTTACATTACTCTAGAAATGTGAGGGCTGAATTTACAAATTCTTAAATTATTCGGCTGAATTTCCAGATTCTTAAATTGTTTTCTATTACTCCATAAATGATGTACTTGCTGAATATATTTGCTCCCAGCCAACCCCACACAGGGGAACGAAAATAACAGTAACTATAGAAAATAAAAATACACACTTTCGGAAACCTCTACGACATTGATCATTTAGATCATAAAATTATCATTCCTCATTAAACATGAGTAAACAAGGAGAGATGCTTATTACAGGACGCAAGTATGTCTAGGTGTAAAGCTCCTACTAAGTTATTTCTAGGCCTGCTATGATTTTAATGTAGGTAGTAAGGCTCTTTAGTTAAGGAACCACATTTTTCTGCAGCTAAGACTCGTAAATATTATTATCAAACACGCTTAGTGTAAGACCATGTGAGGACCTGTAGATTCATCAACTCCTCTGCTACGTCCGATGTGTAACCAAACATGGCGGATGATTTAGACGTTTAGAGAATCTAATTCGCCTAGTAACAGAATGCAAAAAAAAAAAGAAAAAAGAAAATGGCTCCGAGCACTATGGGAATTACCAGCTGAGGTCATCACTCCCCTAGAACTTAGAACTACTTAAACCTAGCTAACCTGAGGACATCACACACATCCATGCCCGAGGCAGGATTCCCAGTTGGTCAGCATGGCACTGTGTAAGCTGATGGTGTCTCCATACCGGTGTGGGCTGTGTTTACATGGAATGGACTGTGGTCCAACTGAACCCATCATTTGGAAGCGGTTACATTTGGCTATTTGGACACTGTTTTCAGTCATTCATAGACGTCATGTTCCCAAACAAAGATATACTTTTAATGAACATCAATGCGGAGTGTCAAGGGCCACAATTGCGCGCTACTGGTTCGAATAACATCCTGGACAGTCCAAGTGAATGATGTGGCTACACTTCACTTAATATGACTCCTATTAAACATTTATGGGACATAATCGAGAGGTCAGTTCGTATATTAATTCCCGCACCAGCAACAAAATCGCAATTATGGACATCTATAGGGTGGGCATGGCTGAATATTTCTGCGGGAGGGTCCCAACGACTTGTTGAATCCATAGGACGTCGAGTTGTTGCACTAAGCAGCGGTAAAGGGGGTCAGACTCAATATTAGGAGGCATCGCATTACTTTGGTCACCTCACTGCATGTCCCTCCCAATACTGAATTCCTTAATAGTTTCCAGAAAGTGAGCAGTCTGACATAATGTCTTAGCGAATTGCTGCGATCCATCAGTCATTATTCTCTGGATAAAATTAATAAACATTGAAATAAAATCTCGTATAGACCAAAAATCTTTAGGTTTTACGTCAGTTGGCGCTATCGTTGTTCATACTATGTATACACATTTTACGCTATTACTTTTCAGTGAAACCATTTGGTCTTTCATCAGTTTATACAGTGTTGACGATAATGGGCTTTGTATCGAGAGCGTTTTCTTAATTTTCAGTGCAGGTATCACGCTGTTTAGGAACATTCAGTAAAAGAAATTTTAAAAAAAAATTGCGAGAAATTAGAAAACTAATGATACGATGTGAAGGATAAGCGTAAATTTCCATTTAATTCACATGCCAGTGGGACTAATACCTGGATACACATCATGCTCAGATATTTTTTAACGTTTATTACACTACACGTGTGCCTTTTTGAGTTACACTTTCATATTTCTGTACCTCATATACGAATTGTTGGCAACACACGTCTCATTAATTACAAAACTTAACGCTCTGCAGCAGGCACCAGATGGGCGAAAACGTGGATCGTTCCTATAACTCTGAGATACAATGGCCTGTTCCGTTGCCGAATGGGCACATGGATATTGCAACATATTTCTGAGTCCATTACTGTAATGTCTTTCAGAGCGGCAGTGCAGTATTTCGTGTTTACATCCGGGCTGAGCAGCTGCAGACCGCGCAGTTGAGCTGGCGTTCAGAGATTCTGCCGTGATATATTAACACTGCTAAATTATTTGATCTGCAACAAAGCAATCCGTAGATTTTCGCTTCACTTCTACAACGGTTGCATGAGACCACACGAAACATGGAGCTTTAAAATTATGAAAATGTAAATAAATGACAAGTTATTTCAATAAAGAAAGCGCATACAATAAGCTGTGGTACTCACAGAACGGACTTATTAGAGGCTCGGCCAGTATTTTAGGATATACCGTGTACTGGTTTTTTGTCCTCAAAGGCTTACACTAAGGCGTTTTAGCATTTGAAAGAGAAAGTGAGCCGTATCTGCTCATAAAGACAAATAAAGAATATTGGTGCAGTAGATAGATACTACCTGTGCCAATATTCGCTCCGGTATTAGTAAAGATCACGGGTTATTCCTTCAATCTAATTTAACGAATTTGATGACACTTCAGCTAATGATAACCAGATTCTGATCTGACAAACGGGTGTCCCAGTTATTATTGGAATGTAATAAAGAGTAATTGTGAAATCTTCAAAGAAGACCAGATATACGGATGTCACTCAAAGTTTTCACCCAATCAGATACATACTGAGATGGTGTTCTTACTAGACGAGTTATTTTAATAATTCTTTTACCACACGTTATTCATACATGGACTGTGATGCCAAATTTGCACCTGTACTTTGTTGATTTTCTTAGTATACCCAATAACTTCAAATCAACATCCCTGACAGAACGATAGGTTCTGTAATAAGTTAAAACAGATTTTTGAGTCAATCCAAGTTTGCAATTTTTGCTACTCTGTGGTAGACGGGTTCTCGAAGTATGGGAGGACTCTGGTGCAATTCAGCCTGGGAGAATATCGATTCCGTTCTATGATAAATTAACAGTGGTAACCACTAAAACAGCAACACCAGGAAGAATAGAAAATATTGAATTTTTTATTTATTCTGTGTGTTTAGACGTACAAACACACATGAACCCCATCTCTGGCCACCGGTGCTGAACGCTGGCATTTTTGTTGTGCCCATCTGCTACCCAGCATCACCTCTCTGCGGTTGGTTATCTGGCTTTTTCATAATATTGTCATTATCCTGTCTTGGATTTTGTATTTTTGAAATCCGTTTCATGTCCACATTAGCCAGTGGGACTGCAGAATATGCATGAAATCCTACCGAGCGGTTTTTCAGGAGAATAATTCTCTTTCCTGACGAAGCTGAATGTAAGAACGCACGTTACTGGGTCGCTGAGAATGTAGGGGAGAGTCATTGTTTGGCACTGAATTTTTAGGGATTACGTGAATGTTCTTTCTGTACTAAAGAAACCTTAACTCATAAAAGATTACATCAGTTTCTTGCAGTAGCAATACTGGCTCACCGGTGTGAATTACGACTTAAAATACGTGTTTGTGATACCAGAACTGTGGGTCCCCGGATCTCTTCTGCCTTCCGCCTGGAAAAACGCCCACCAAGCTCTTTCCTTCTCTTTAGAAACAACATGAAGGTATTATTAGCATGTTGCTCGTTGACGCGACTAGAACCTTTTTTTCTCTGCAATAATCTCAGAGATTAAGCCTATGCACACGTTCTTACGTCCCAAGACGATTGTTGTAGCATGTGCAACGATGCCCACAGATTCATTCCGTCCAGAAGTCCATATGCCTGCGACTGATAACGGTTATTGCAGTAGATGCTGAGCATTTCGAACGCTTGTTGAAATAATATGAATTTCAAACAACTATTTATGACTACATTCTTTTGTGCCTTCTTAATGTTGCTATGTAATTTGGCAAGATAAATGTGTGTCTTGAAACTGGGATGCCATTATTTAACAGCATTTATTCCTCAATATTCAGTTCAAACTCTGACCTCCGGCTTTCTTTCAAGGGTCTGGCAGATAGAAGAGATAAAACGTTTCCGTAGTTAGCTGGTAATTCATCTTAGATGCTACGAACTGTGCCTTTCAGCTGATGTTTCAGTAAAACCGTATGTAGCGGACTGCGATTAGCATAAGTTTCAAGTTAAACTTTTCTCCGTTGTTCCGCTGTTGTAAGTAGACACACTCAGTTATTGAAGAAGAAACTACCCATCAGCCTGACTCGAATGTTTCGTTCAATACCACCAACACCGGCTGCGTGAAACGGCAATTGGTTTCATGTTCAAAACACTTATATCATAAGCTACAAATTTTTTGTTTCCTCCCAAAGTTTTAACCGTATTGTAAAGATAAAATGCCGTTGAATTAGTCTCTTTTCTAAAAATGATACTGGCAGCACATATTGCTATAATTCTGTTGCTATCGATATCTCTGTAACTAATATATCTGTACAAAGAGGGACACATCACTTAGGGAAGATTTTGCCACAACTCGTTTAAGTGGAAACGGAATTACGATATCTTAAACAATTCAGGAAAAACGTGAGATGAGCAGCTTAGCTGGATCTCACTATGTATTGCAATTTGTCTTTATAATCCACAGCTGGAGTTATTAAGTATCTACTAGTTTACGAGCTGAAGTTCATCGATGAAAATAATTGTAAATACATCTCAATGAAGTTTTGGTGAACGTCACTACTCGTGAAACATTTACAAAATTTAATAGCTGTAATGTCTCTTAAGTAATGAAGGTAAAACTCCAACATTGTCAAAAGTCTCACTGTCAATACTCTCTGCCTGATCATCTCAATGACATCTCTGGCTGAGTTTGCCCTTTACGGACGTGTCTGTTCTAATCTGTAGCTAGTAATTCACTGTTGTAAACAGTGAGCGTTAATAAAGAGTTTTTGCAGTGTTCGAATGACTGAGCACCGACAAAAATTACTCCATTCCTATCCGACAATAGCACAGGCAGTAAACATTTCCTCTGAGAAACGACTCACTTTCATTAGATAACTATTTTGTCGGGTGAGAGTCGGAATAAAATCCTTCCAATAATATTTAAGGTAATGATTGAGAAGCTGCTTTCCATCTTCTCCATCTTTTTGCCCTCTGCGGTAACCTCTAGCACCAACGACATCATTCCCTAACGTCCTGACGCGTGTCTTTCACTTTTAAACAATCAATAGTAATTAATTCTGTACTATGTGTACCAACTTGAAAACCTCTAAATACATTATACCATCTCAGTCATAAATCGAACAGTACATATATATATATATATATATATATATATATATATATATATATATATATATATATATATATATATATATGGTAGTATATGATATATTAGCTAAATTCCATCGTGATTGCGGGCAAGTAAGGAATATAAAAATTCGATACAGATAAGAAATAAAATACTCAGGAAATGAAACAATAAACGCAGTTGTTTAAAGGAACTCGACATTGCATGGTAGCCATAGTTATTCTTGTCCAACTTCTCAATTAATTAAATTCCTTAAAATTGATAGGTAAAAGTAATGTATCTAGTTGCCATAAATCATTTGTTACTTTGGGGAAAAAATGACATATTTGAAGAATTTTGTTGGTTTAATTTTTCTTCGCCGTCGTAATAATTTGAAAAAAATACTTAGTAACGAACGTAGCCAAATTAACTTCCTTTGTCGAATTTAGGAAGCTTAGCAACTAAATTATAATCAGAACAGAAATCGGCTAAATGCTACGTAAAATACCAGTATTTACGTTATTTTCTTCTTATTTCTGCTTTACTAGCAGACTTCTCAAGATGTTAGATTTTTTTGTCAGAGACAATTAATTCAAAACCTTTTTACTCTGATCATTTCTCCGACGTTACTTAAATTTAACTCCAATATAGAAATTTTTTTCCATACATGACTACAATTATCGGTATAGCTTGTAGAAATTGCTTCCGCTAATTTAGTGGTAGCCAAGCGTCTGGCATCAGGAGTGCATGAGGACAAGAAATAATATGATTCCGATAAGATTAATATTTTACCGTCATCTGACAGTCCATAATAAGCATGGCGACAAAGTTATTGCTACTTTGGGTTCATACTAAAATATACTTTAATATTTTCCTTACTAATGGACAACATTCACATTGCAGGTAATCTCGTTTTCATCCTAGTGAAGTTATCTATGTATCTGTGTGTTTTGAGATATGACACATTATCATTATGCTCAAAATCGACAATCTTCAGCCGGCCGCCGTGGCCGAGCGGTTTTAGGCGCTGCACACCGGAACCGCGCTGCTGCAACGCTCACATTTCGAATCCTGCTTTGGGCATGGATACGTGTGATGACCTCAGGTTAGTTAGGTTTAAGTAGTTCTAAGACTAGGAGACTGATGACCTCAGATGTTACGACCCATAGTGCTTAGAGGCATTTGAACCTTTTTTTTTTTTTTGCAATCTTCATATACGAAATTTAGGAAACTGTGAATGTAACAATGAATCGGTCAGAAGATGCTGGACGTCACGTACAAGCCTACTGGCGGAATTCCGGTGTTAAAGTTCCATGAGGATTCAAGAAACATATTGTAAGGGTAAAATATTTCTTATGTTACGCAGCGTCATATTTCTCCTAAGCTATTGATGGTTCGACCCCTCCTCTGGGATCTTCTTCAGGATCTTGTTGTGTCTCTGCATAGTGAGCTCTGTCGCAGACCAGTGTCGCGTTCTGTTATAGAGAGGAGTTTTCCCCGCGCTTGTGCGGAGAAGTGGGACTGTTGGTGGGCCATTGTCAGTATGTAGTAAATGAAGTATTCTCTTGCAAATGCCGAAGAATGCGGTTATTGCCTAAATGTCTTGTCGCTAGCATTGGTGGACCAACATCTTTAGTTAGATTGGCAGTTTTCCCGCACTTATAAAGGAGAAGAGTTATTGGTCAAAATTGCTCTTACAGATAATGTTGGGAAATCATCACTGGCTAGAAGCGAAACGGGCAGAGCAAGAGAAGGGGAACGTTTACCCAAAATATTCCACCTCTCGTGCTCTGGCAGCTTCGTTTCTAACAAATGAGGATGGCTGAGCAACAGCAGCAAGAGCAATTTACAGCAATAACACTTCTCCATCATACATGCGGGAAAACTGCCATTTATGACACAATGTAACTGTCTCTGACAGTCACTCTACAGTAGGCACCCCAAGATGGTGGAAAAGATACCAACAGATAGGTCGTAACGTCAAATGTTTAAAATAAATACGATGGGGCCTAACAGCCCAGAAGATTTTATCTGCAGTGATAACGGCCTCGGAAGTCTGCAGACTTACGTTTTATAAGAGTGAAAGCTTCCTGGCAATGTGCCACCGTGGCGGAGGAGATCTCTGCTATCACTATCCTTTCCCCCGATGTAGTATAGTGCAAGACGTTCGAAATTCAGAGAAAAATAGGAGTAAGGTGTAGTAATATACAATATTCACAGCAATCAAGATTGGACATTAACATTAGAGATAAAGAATTAAGGGCTTCGATTACAAAGGGTGTACGGCAGGGAAGCAGTCTTTCGCCCATACTGTTCAATCTTTACGGAGAAAAAGCACTTTAGGATATAAGAGAATGGTTAAAGAGTGGGATTAAAATTCAGAATGAAACGATAATCTTGCAATTGTGAGTGCACTTACGAATTTGACCTTGTAATGTGACTATTTTTGTAAAATTGTCATTTAACATATTTCAATTCCATTTAATAAATCCACATAATGCACAGTAAATACAAGCTAAAACTGAAATTATAATATATCTAGATACCATTTCAGTAGTTTCTACATACGATTACTATATCGCCATATTAAACTCTTCTTCCGTAGGTGTACCTAAATGCAGTTGGGAGTCTTACTGAGTAAAGGTTGAGCAGAGGCTAGCCGAGCAGTAGATACACTATGTGATCAAAAGTATCCGGACACTTGGCTGAAAATGACTTACAAGTTCGTGGCGCCCTCCATTGGTGATACTGGAATTCAGTATGGTGCTGGCCCATCCTTAGCCTTGATGACAGCTTCCACTCTCGCAGGCTTACATTAAATCTGGTGCTGGAAGGTCTCATGGGGAATGGCACCCCATTCTTTACGGTGTGCTGCACTGAGGAGAGGTATCGATATCGTCGGTGAGGCCTGGCACGATGTCTGAGTTATAAAATGTCCCAAAGGTGTTCAATAGGATTCAGATCAGGACTCCGTGGAAGCCAGTCCGTTACATGGATATTACTGTCGCGTAACGACTCCGCCATAGGCCGTACATTATGAACAGGTGCCTGATCGTGTTGAAAGATGGAATAGCCATCCCCAAAATGCTCTTCAACAGTGGGAAGCAATAAGTGCCTTAAAACATCAATGTAGGCCTGTGCTATGATAGTGCCACGCAAAACAACAATGGGTGCTATCCTCTCCATGAAAAATACGACCGCACATTAACAATACCGCCTCCGAATTTTGCTGTTGGCACTACACACGCTGGCACATGATGTTCACCGGGCATTTGCTATTGGATGGCCACTGTGGTCACTGGATAGATGTCTGCCTACTACACATTACGATCCTCTTCAACAGCCGACGGTCTCTGAAAGTCAACAGACGAGGTCGGCCTGCACGATTTTGTGCTGTACGTGTACCTTCACGTTTCCACTTCACTATTACATCGGAAACAGTGGATCTATGGATGTTTGGGAGTGTGGAAATCTCGCTTACAGACGTATGACACAAGTAACACCAATCACCTGACCACGTTCGTTCGCCGCGCGGAGTGGCAGCGTGGTTGGAGGCATCATGCTACGAAATGCGCGGCCCCTCCCGCCGGAGGTTCAAGTTCTCCCTCGGTCATGGGTGTGTGTGTGTGTGTGTGTGTGTGTGTGTGTGTGTGTGTGTGTGTTTTATTCTTAGAATAAGTTAGTTTAAGTTAGATTAAGTTGTGTGTAAGTCTAGGGACCGATAACCTAAGCAGTTTGGTCGCTTAGGAATTCACACATATTTCAACATTTTCACCACGTTCGAAGTCGGTGGGTTCCGCGGAGCGCCCCATTCTGCTCCCTCACGATGTCTGATGAGTACTGAGGACGCTGATATGGAGTAGCTGGCAGTAGGTGGCAGCAGAATGCATTTAATATGAAAAACGTATGTTTTTAGTGGTGTCCGGATACTATTGATCACATAGTGTGTAACCAGTGCTTGATCATTTTCAAAGGACAATCACCACAGGGGCAAGTGAGCAAGTAGAAAGTTGGGACTAGTGTACTTCATGTGGGCTGAACTACACCATAAATGCGCCATCCGTGCTGTAGCTTAAACGATGGAAAGCCTTTTTATTGTGTTTTTAATGTGGTGCCAAAGAGACTTCCAGTGATCGTACAGTGATTGAAAGCGGGTGTTCGGCGTTCTGTCCTTTTTGGCAAGCCAGTCTTTTGGGAAATTCAAGACCCACTGTGGAGTGGGACGTGAAGCTATACGGCCGTCTTGTGTTTAAGAACATGGAACCTCCAGCCATCAGGATCGCACCAAGTTAACTGCCTTCTTGTTGACTCTGTACAAAATTAGTAAGAACAACTGCAACTGGATAGTAAAAAAATTCTCAAACAGGAGAACTAAACCTGCTTTGTGTATATGGGGAACGCCTAGCTAACCAAAGCGCGAACTAGGAATTCAGGAGCTGCTTGTTTCCGAACTGCAGCGCGAAATCCCCACACGACCGATTATGGAAGAACTGGAAAGAATTACTGTGGTTGCTGCGCTAAGTCAGGCACAGCTAATAATTCTACTTCTTGCAGGAAGCGCTCTGTGAAACCCACTTCCATCCGAGACTCTCTTCAGCCCAGAGAGTGACCTCGATTCTCATGTCTTTGGGAGAGTAGCCTTCGGTGCAGGCCAAACGACTTACAATTTTCCACCATCAGAACCGCTACTCACTGGCGCCGGTAACTATAAGTATGGTGAGCCACTGCAGCGTTTGCAAACAAATTGATTCTATGTATGTGGAGTCTTAGGATTGACTTTAGAGCTATTGTGTGTCTGACTCAATTACATGTTTGGCAAACTCGAACTCTACACGTGCTCATTCGAGAAAGAGTGTGCATGCACAGTTCTTTGTGTGCTTCTTTCTTCACTCTCTGATTACATGTGGCAATCGCTGTCCGACCTCCACGATCTTAATCATTCGTCCAAATATTCTGTTGACTTCAACGTACGCATCTCAAGCCCATACCTGTACTTCGCCGAGGTGCCCTTGTTTTAATTCCACTGTAAATTTATATTAATACTCAATGAAAATAATGATAAGATGCCTTGTGTGCTTGTGTATAGCTTGAAGTCCACAACAAATTGTAATAAATAGTGTTTTTTTAGTGATCGTTGTTTCATTCAGTAGCTTGATGAAACTCCATGTGTTATTGCTATCTAGTGACATACAGAATCCAACTTTTGCATTTTCTATGGTCACCAGTATTAAATAAATTAAATCAGTTAAGTTGTCTGACGAGGGATATTTGAAGTTAAGTTCACGTGATTCCATGGGGAGCGAACTGATTATTGGTAATGTCACCCAGTACAGTTCTTCCTGACATCCACAGATCCATGTTGTCGATGGCTGAGGATTAACCTCACATTGTCCACAAAGAATATGAAGAAGAATTAAAGAATCTGTTCCATGAAAAGGTCTAATGACAACAGCATATGGACTGAGAGTAAACCAAAGAAAGATGAAAGTACTGAGAACAGCGCGAAGCTCAACATCAAACGTGTTCATCACGAAGTAGACGACGTTAAGGAATTTTGCTGCCTTGGTAATAACGCTACACATGACAGAAAGATCTGACTACCACTTGCAAAACGGGAATACCTGGCCAAGAAGAGTCTACTAATATCTAACATAGGCCTTCATTTGAAGAATAAATTACGGAGGATTTCCATCTGAAGTTCAACATAGTATGGCAGTGAAACCTGGGCTGTGGGAAAACCAGAACAGAAGAGAATCGAAGCTTTTGTTGTGTGGTGCTATAGCAGAATGTTGAAAACTGGCTGGACTCATAATAAGCGGAGAAATGAACATATGGGAAAAGTCTGACAAGAAGAAGGGGCATAATGATAGGACATGTGTTAAGACATCAGGGAATAAATTCCATTGTACTCAGAGCGTGGGGGCGGGGGGGGGGGGGGCGGGGAGAGGGAGGAAAAACGCCACGGTGGGCGCGGGTCAACATTAGTGCCCACACTGCACACGTGCGCTGTCACCCAGAAATTCTCCCTACACCTGACTGCTAAAATCGCCTATTCGTTAGTGACGCGCGCACGGCAAAACGGGTCTGTTTACTTCGTGTCATTAGTGTTGTCGGTGTCGAAGTCTCTTCGGGCTAGGACAAAATTAGTGAGAGGGAAATGACTGATCCTCAAAACGAAAGTCAGTAGAATCCCTAAATTCCACCTCACGATAGGAAACACAAACCAGTCCATACGTATATTTTGTTATGCTATTTTATAAACGTGAAAAAAGTACGCTGTGAGAAGAATTTTCAACTACTTCAGAATTTCATGATAACTTTGGACAGTGAGAAATTGAAACAAATATGTCGAGCTAAAGCAGAAAAGACAGGAAGACCATATAGGTATATGTCATTTCTTAAAATATTCCTATAATTAACATAGAATTATGTGGTTTTATCATCGATTGTATCTCTTCTCCGTGCGGCTTCCCCCGTCGGAGGTTCGAGTCCCCTCGGGCATGGGTGTGTGTGTGTGTGTGTGTGTGTGTGTGTGTGTGTGTGTGTGTGTGTGTGTGTGTGCGTGTGTGTGTTGTCCTTAGTGTAAGTTAGTTTAAGTTAGATTAAGTAGTTTGTAGACTTAGGGATCGATGACCTTCACAGTGTTGTCGCTTGAGACCTTACCACAAATTTCCGATTTGTATCTCTTCGTTCTAACATCTTTGCAGGGAAAATATCATGTCATCCATAATGCTGTTGCAATGAGATTAAGCTATCACAAACGCAGACTACATGAAAAGCTGCTAAAAGATATGAATACAGATATGTTTCCCTTCATTGGGTTTGGATAAAAACATGGTTGTAACAGATGTTGGTCAGTTTATGAGAGCTGTAGCCGCTGAGTTCAACTTGTTGGAGAAACCCTGATTCAGGTGCAATGTACTAAACAACTATTGCTGACGGCATATTTTCTCTATTAGGAAATATTATTGATAAATATAAGCTTTGGTGGGCAAAACTTTCGCTGACTGCTACAGATGGAGTTCTGATATGAGGGTGGTCAAAAGAATTGTGTTCTAGCCTTTGCAAGAAACAAAATGACATAATTTGGTGTCCAACAGTAAATACCAGCGATACTCTGCAACATAAATCGCATTAATCTGCTGGAAAAATGTTCCAAAATAAATGGCGTCGTTTACGTTGTTGTAAAAAGCAGGTGATAAACTGAGGTCACACGGTTTGGGACAACAGCAGTTTAAATCCTTCTTGGTGAAGCTGGAGTGTGATTACACAAATATATTGTATTTTTGAGATACGCTGGTTATGTCGAGGTGTTCTTTTAGAACGTTTTCTCAACTTGCGCGAAGATGTATCTCTAGTCATGGGCGTGAAAGGAACACCAGTAGAAAAGTTTGATGACCCCCAGTGGATGGTAGATCTTGCATTCCTAACTGACCTTACAAAGCACCTGAATGTCTCAAATACAAGTTTGCAAGGTAAACATAATCTCATTACCACGATTACGAAATCGTTTGAAAATAAAAACGTCCTTGTGGATAAAGCATCTTTCAGGAGGGTCGTTTACGAACTTTTCAAAATTCTAGCACATATAAATGAAATAAACACTGAAAAAGAGACATGGAATGAAAATTTGATAAAGTTGTTACTGCGCTGCAGCTTCTGCTACAAAATTCCGGTAGCAGATTTAGTCACCAAAATAGATTTGAACTTGATTTTAGTGCTTTTGCAATTCCTTTTGCAGAAGAAGTAGAACCTGGGCCTCCTGAAACTCAGTTGGATCTCCCTGACTTTCAGTGTAATCGAGTGCTCACGGACAGGTTTCGCAATGCAGAAAGGACCGAAATGTTTCACATCGACTATCCTCGAGAAACGTTTCCGCATTTCTTTCGAATAGCTGCTCGATTCTGTAGAGTACTAGCGACCGCATATTTGTATGGAGGTATTTATTTTATAAATTAAATAAAATGGCACTCCAAATGTCGAGAGGGCAACGAAAAAACATTTATAAACGATAACAGAATGACGATAATTTATGTTTCTTTTCCATAAACTTCTGAACTTCACACATCTCAGTAAGATTATATGTATTAAGTTAATAGATGTTTAATAAAAAGGGAAGCGTTTTTTATGTATTACTTTACGTCCGTGTTATATCTATGACTAGGGCATGAAATCACGAGAGTAATATTTTATTGTCTTTTTCTTAGTCTCTGTAACGTCCCTCCAACTCGTTCTCTACTGAACTGAACGACAGATTTTATAACGTGTCGTACAGTTTGTAATTGCTATAAACCTATGCAACGTATTACTTCGCGACGCTGCAGTATTCATTACAGAAATACACAGACTTTCTTTTTTCAATCTTTATCGTTGAGTTGTGCCTTTATCGAACTGCAGTCGGTCAACAGCTTTTCTATCGTCTGCTGATGTCATTTGCACGAGCGTACCTGCCATTAGTTTTCCGGACGAAGCTGAAACGGTAACATTCCCTTAAAAGGAAGTGGAACATGAAATACGAACCGATCATACAAGAAAAAAAATATACAAATGTTATATTGTGTCGTGAGTACCCATTGCCTTGACGTGCTGTAATAACAATTAATTTAAATAGATACTAATTATTTATACAAATCACAACCGGTTTCGGGATTTTAAAATCCCATCTTCAAACCTAAAGAGCAGACTACCGAAACATGGCGACTTACTTCGACCGGGCCAGTCAGTGCAAGAGCTGGAAACCACCGCATATTGGCGGGACTAGAAAAAAGGGGAGGCCTAATAATCAAATTGACGAAGGAAACATAAACTGAGAACGAACGCTGTACTCACACTGTCCATCTCCGGGCAGCCGCATTGCAGGAACGCCGACCACCACAGAGTAGAAGACCAAATTGGAGAAGCATACAGAAAATCTGGAGTCACCGGTCCCAGCACTTACGTCACTTAAGAAGGTAACAGAAAATGAACGAGCTGTGGTGTGTCGATAGGCTAAATAACTCTCTAACATCTGAAAACATGTGGCGATTTTAAGCAACATGACAGTGGCAGAATGAATGAAAAAGGGATAAAAACGTAACAAGAGTGATAAACATTAATGGTATTCTTACGCTACCAAGTATATCTTGACATTATAGGCTCGAGTGACAAAAAAATTAAATCTAAAAATCCATCATAGGTCTAAAATGTTAGCGCAGTAATGTAAGCAGTGAATTAACAAACAAAACTCATCAGGCTTGACAGGATACATTATACAAAGCAACAGTGATATTAAAGCATGGCTAAGAGTGGAAGCAACTAAACGAATAGGAGAAAAACAAGTCTTAACCTCACAGACTTGTAAAAGTACGTGTCATAATGGGCAACAAAGCAATGGTAGATACGCTAAATGAGTAAAAGGAATTATACAGTAAAAGCAATGATAAAAAATACGCAAAAAATAATGGTAAGATAAACTATACCAAGTGAGTCATTATGTATGTAGAATCAACTATTAGTTTGAGTGATGTACATAAAAATGTGTAAGCATAAAGAGCATCATTGTAATTCTAATCTGTGAGAATTGTTAGCCGAAATAATACTAATAAGGAAAAATAATTAAAACGGAACCATTAATAAACGAATGGGACTTTAACGAAATAGGCCCGATCCTGTCACATATTTTTTGTAGAAAATTACAGATGTTCAGCAGAAACGTACGTTTCAACATGTTTTGCTCATTTAGTGTATCATTGGATTCTGGTTAAAACTGCGTAAAATCTCAATTTCTTCGCTTAAGTTGAGGACTCGACCTTTCCTAATTTTAAAATCCCGAAACAATCAGTACTGCTGAAGTAGATCTGTCTAAATTAATATTCATGCCTCTCAACTGCGTATGAGAACATAGTAAAACTCGTATTGTAATAGTTATAAAATAAGAATACTTCTAATGTAACTACAAACGCCAGTGTCAGTGGTCGATCGTGTATTATCGGCAGTCTTCAGTCTTGTCCGTACGTGTGAGTGTGCGAGCTGCCCGCGAATCCTGCCCTTACGGGAGTACATAAAGTTCACGGTGCCTGTGAGTAGCCTCATGGGCAACAAACGAGGCCAACCCTGTTGTGAAGGGTAAAAATTGTAGAAGAAGGGAGACTAAAATGGTGAAAACAAGTAAGTGATGGCGTTTGGTAGAGGAAGTACACTGACATCAATAGGTTGGCCCATGCGGCGTAGCCCAACGCTTCTTTGAACCTCCATTGAGACCAGGCAAGCCAGTGCGTCGAATTATTTAAATGACGACTGTCGCCTGCAGTTGTCGTTTTCAATTGGTCGTACAATTGTAAAATTTCGCCTTTATACCATTATCAAGTATGCTGCAAAACATTCGTCGGCCGCGCTGGGTAGCCACGCGGTCTACGGCGTCTTGCCACGGCGCGTGCGGCTCCCCCCCCCCCCCCCCCCCTTTGGAGGTTGGAGGTTCAACTCCTCCCTCGGGCATGGGTGTGTGTCTTGTCCATAGTGTAAGTTAGTTTATATGTTTATATTAGATCAAGTATTGTGTAGGCTTTGGGATCAATGACCTCTACAGTTTGGTCGCATAAGACCTTTCCACAAAATAAAAAATAAAGAAAAAAAGTTCGTCGATGACACACTTTGCCACATAAGTCCCTGTGTATGTCTAAATACGAGTTAGTGTGCCTACTTCGAAAGTACGCTCTCCGAATTTCAGTAATGACCTTCTCCATAATATAAAGCGCTTCTCTTCAAGTGACGGCCACTAGAGTTTGTTGAACGTCACACTTTCGCGCTTACTAGACCTTTTTGGTGTTAAAATTGTATGACGAGAGCTGATTTCATAGAACGTTTTCCGGATGTCTAGAAAGACCGCTCCTATTCTGGTTTTCTTGTCTCTCGCCCAGCATCTGTGTTCCACCAGACGCAGCGATTGGTGGATAGTGCTGTGTTCACGTCGGAAGCCAATCTGCTCAGCGGTTGCTGTGTCGTTGTCTGTGAGGAATCGGATAATTCGGGTACGTTGATAAACTGAGCAGTTTTATGAAGGCTGGGAACTAGTAAAGGAGGCGATAAATACATCCCACCACTGGCGTCTGAGCTATACTTCCGATATACATACCAATCAGAATTTAGAATCGTCGTGCTATTCTGGCAGCTTTCTACTCGTAATACTATGTGGAAATTATTACCCGTAATAATCAGTACTAACTCACAGACATTATCATGGATACTCTTGCCGAATATAGTATCAACATTCTTCACTGATGGCGAATGATCTTTGTGGGTGAAAAACTGTGAACTGAGTTTTTCGGATAAGAAGAATGAACCACCATATATTTCGAATAAGAAGGGCCACTGCGGTTTTTTAAAATCTTTATTCGAAGACATGACCGGTTTCGCAGACTATATTTGCACCATCAGGTTTTTATCTGTATACAGACTCATACAACAGCTTAATAGAATTTTGGCAATGGTAGATAATGGAAAACAAAAGCAATTAGTTTTGTGTCTAATTACGTGAATCCAAAAATGGAATCTGTTTAAAAGATGCAAAATATAAGGAATATACGTATTTCAGGCCAATAGAGCGCACGGCATCTTTTTTGTTAGCAGGTAGAAGCGACCAGATTTCCCCGATATAGTTCTTCGTCGTATTTTACACGTTCAATTAATGTTTATTCCGGCGTTCTGCTGTTGTAATAAAAATAAATGAGAATGGGGTTGTTACGAATAACAATACGCCAACATACGACGATAAACATTGATACAGGCAATGAATCTCTGATTACGCTGTGTATACCTGATGAGACTGATCTGTATTATGATGTTTGAACAAGCAAAACGTATGTCACTTGGCAGGCCCCAGTCCTAGTTATATTCAAGCCTGCATTTTTTTCCAGTTACCATTTGGCCGTAGTATGGGGCTTTTTCGCAGTGGAGATAACAGACGGTATGTTTGGAATCGTATAGAATGAAATGTAAAGACAATCACTCTAATATTCCGAGATGCTAAGAACTTTTTCCTACTTGCTCAACCACGAATGTGGCGTTTAACATGTTAGCAACAATTATTGGGTAACAATCGCACATTAATATTTAATAGTATTTCTTCGCTGACTGGATTACTTGATTAGTTAATGCTGTTATTTTTGTTAGTTTTATTACCTTCCAGCTCTGCTTTAACAAAATACACACCAAATATCTCCTGACAACAGACGACTGAAAATCTAATACGAAATTTTTTCGATGTTTCTGTTTGAGATGTTGCAGCGTTGTAGACCAAACTTTAAAGGTGAATTCAAGTGATGATATGCCAGGGACAAGCGGAGGTATGGCGAAAGGACACAAAGACAGCTCTGGCTAACGTAATGCTGTTTCAGCAGTACTGATAGACGTTATGCAATATTGAAATGGAATGATTTAACTGCAAATTAATTTGGTTGGTCATTAGTTTTAATGTTCTACTGACTGCGGTTTCGCTGAAACAAATGAATTACAGTAACAACAAACTAAATTTGCGGCTAATTTTCTATCGGAACCAAAACTAGAGAAAATCAACCTCACCGTCCTTGAATGTTATGGTCACCGTTTGCTGAAAGATGTTTCTTACTGATAGTCTCTTTTGGGATTAAAATAATAACTGATGTATACTGTGCGACTTATTTCACAAACTGAATGAAAATGCGTGGGTTACGAAGGAAAAATGAATTCATATTGCTAGGAGCCGTTGCACCAATTCTGAAAAGTGCGCTACAGTCTGGAACCGCACGACCGCTACGGTCGCAGGTTCGAATCCTGCCTCGGGCATAGATGTGTGTGATGTCCTTAGGTTAGTTAGGTTTAAGTAGTTCTAAATTCTAGGGGACTAATGACCACAGTAGTTAGTCCCATAGTGCTCAGAGCCATTTGAACCATTTGAAAAGTGCTTCTGAATGCAAAACTTTGATTATATGAACTATGAACAGTCGTAACGTCAACCTTATATGGAATCCCTTGGCTTCCATGTGTTCTCAAATCTAAAGACATTTCTGACTGGTGAATGGCTTTTTTCCAGTTAAGGAGGTACCCAGTGGTGAGTACTTCATATCACTTTTAGATTAGCGTTTAGAGAACGGAATCTAGTACTGAGAGAAAAAAATTGACGATTTAAGTTGAGCTAAAAGAGAACTGCATCGTAGAGTCACTGCACTCCAATCTGCCAAATTGATGGCTTCTTAGACTGACTTCGTAGGAAGGAGAGTCAAGCATAGGATATAGTAAACAAACTATAATCTACGTGGATTATTTATTTATAAAAGGCAAAACTTGAATGTTGAATTGCTTTGGATATTATCTCAATTTTTTCAGAATGTCACGAACATTTTACGTACGTCTTACGAATGCAACTGCACCATGCATACACCACCAGTTTTGAATTCGGAGCTAATGTCCACGGCCAGTTACCGTGATTTCGATTACTTTGGTTGCTCATAAACACCTGAGATAAGTGCAAAGTGACTTCTTTCCCAACAGCATCTTGTACGAAGTTTTCTTCGGTTACTACTGATGATGATCGGTGGTTAAGTCAGAACTACTGCTGAATCATAGGAGTGCAGTAATAATTACAGATTACGTGCTATTGGTGTACCTTATTACTCATTCTTTCTACTGTGGTTGGTAAAAATGCAGTTCTTTACACTTTTTTGTACTACTACTGCAACCTTAAACCACTTGGAACTCCTGATTGTTGTCCAGCTTTGGCCTCCCTATATAATTTTCACCATTTCCTTCTTCCATTGCTAAATTAATTATTCCATTATAGCCCAGGGTGTGTCCTACCAATCCATGACTACTGGTCTTCGCGCAATTACCATAATCGTACAAAAATTATCAATTTTCCACCTTCGACCGTGTTAGAAACTCTTATACGCTAATATGAGCAGTGTGGAAAATGCTGTATACGTTGCTGAGGAAAAAGTCACTGACTGAATACAAACTGACTTTATTATCCCTATATCACGCGTTTGTGGCACTGAAATCATCAGATATACTGCAAAATCACGTTGCACATAGATTCAAAACCTACATGTTGCAGTAGTGACGATCATAGACAGAGTCTGCTTGTAGTCAGTTAATGAGATTTTCTCCATCGACATATTCAGAATATTGCAGACTTCTCGTATGAGGGGCATTCAGAAAGTAATGTAAGACATTTTTTTCTTCCTGGAAGCATGTTAGTCTTCAGGATTCTAATATACATGTTATTCCCCCCTCTTTTAGCTACAAAATCCTATTTTTCTACCTAGTCCTCGTTCAGTGCGGCGGCCTTACGCCTCCTTACTGCGAGAGTGTCTATTCTCACATGGTAACACTCTGATGTTCGATGTCGGAGACAACATCTTGCTGCATCAATAACCACCCCATTATACACGTACTGCTGTCCGCAGATTGCGTTCTGCATTGTGCCAAACACGTGGAAGGTACGAGATTGGGGGTATAGGGTGTATGGGGAAGACGACTCCAATCAAGTTCTGCGAGTCCTCTCGGGTGGACATAACTGTGTGAGGTTTAGCGTTGTCATGGAGAAAGAGAGATCCGTTTGTATTTTTGTGGCAACGAATTTATTGAGGGTAGCAGAGCACACCTCAGAGTTGATCTTTACACCATGACAGAGAACTTCAAACTGAATAAGTACTTAAGAGTCCCTGATCGCCATGAATTTGCAGCTGACGGTGCAGCTTTGAACTTATTCTTCGGACGACAGATGGTGTGACGGCTCTCCATAGACTGCTGTTTTGTTTCCGGTTCGAGGTGATGAGTCCAAGTTCATTGCCTGTAGCTATGATCGATGGAAAATCGTCTCTATGGGCCTCGTAACGCGCAAGTAATTACGCACAGATGTTGGTGTTCTTCGTGAACATGTTTTAGGCTGCGTGGAACTCAGCGGGCACACGTCTTTGAGTACCGAGCTGATGGACGGAATTGGAAACACTACCAATAGAGACGTCCATTTGAGCAGCAAGGTGTTTCATTGTGATCCGCCGATAACCTCCAATGAAAGTGCCCGCACGTTCCAACATCGCTGGAGTCACAGCTGAGAGCGGCCGGCTGGCGAACGGGAGATCGGACATACACTACATGCCATTAAAACTGCTACACCGAGAAGAAATGCAGATGATATACGGGTATTCATAAGACAAATACTCTATACAAGAACTGATAGTTTGGGTGCAAAGATCCTGAGAAGTGAGTACCCAGAACAACCACCTCTCGCCATAAAAACGGCCTAGATACACCTGGGTATTGAGTCAAACAGAGCTTGGGTGGTGTGTACAGGTACAGCTGCCCATGCAGCTTCAACACGATACCACAGTTCATCAAGAGTAGTGACTGGAGTATTGTGACGAGCCAGTTACTCGGCCACCATTGACCAGATGTTTCCCATTGGTGAGAGATCAGCAGAATATGCTGGCCAGGGCAGCAGTCGAACATTTTCTGTATCCAGAAAGGCCAGTGCAGGACCTGCAACAAGCGGTCGTCCATTATCCTGCTGAAATGTAGGGTTTCGCAGGGATCGAATGAAGCCACGGGTCGTAACACATCTGAAATGCAACGTCTACAATTCAAAGAGCCGTCAATGCTAACAAGAGGTGACCGAGAGGTGTAACCAATGGCACCCCATACCACCACGCCGCGTGATACGTCAGTATGACGATGACGAATAACGCTTCCAATGTGCGTTCACCGCGATGTCGTCAAACATGGATGCGATTATCATAATGATGTAAACAGAACCTAGATTCGTCCAAAAATATGCTGCTGCACACGTCGTCGAACTGTTCGTGCAGATGGTTGTTGTCTTTCAAACGTCCTCATCTGTTGACTCAGGAATCGAGACGTGGCTGCACGATCCGTTACCGCCATGTGGATAAGATGCCTGTCATCTCGACTGCTAGTGATACTAGGCCGTTGGGATACAGCAAGGCGTTCCGTATTACCACCCTGAAGCCACCGATTCCATATTGTGCTAACAGTCATTCGATCTCGACCAACGCGAGCAGCTAGGTCACGATACGAAAAACCGCAATCGCGATAGGCTACAGTCCGACCTTTATCAAAGTCGGAACCGTGATGGTACACATTTCTCCTCCTTACACGAGGCATCACAACAACGTTTCACGAGGCAACGCTGGTCAACTGCTGTTCGTGTATGAGAAATCGATTGGAAACTTTCCTCATGTCAGCACGTAGTAGGTGTCGCCATCGGCGCCTACTTTCTGTGGATGCTCTGAAAAGATAATCATTTGCATATCACAGCGTCTTCTTCCTGCCGGTTTAATTTCACGTCTGTAGCACGTCATCTTCGTGGTGTAGCAATTTTAATGGTCAGTAGTGTATGTGCGCGACCTTGTGATCGTGACAGACTCCTAGACTCGTCACCGAATTACTCACTGTTCTTTTGTTCACTGCCAGGATCCCATGGATGGTCTTCGAGCACCTATGAATATCGGCAGTGCTCTGGTTTCCCCCAAAAGAAACTCAATGAGAGCTCTCCGCTCGGAACTCTCCTCCATTAAAGTCGCCATTTGAAGGCTGATCACAATGCCGGCACCTTAAGGAAATTCACGAGACTATAAGTGGCTGAAGCGGGAATGTTCCATGACGTCACAAACGAATTCTGCCTTTTCTGCCGCAATTAGCTCATAATAAAGAGTGTTGCATTAGTTATCGAACGTCCCTCGTACTTTTCAACATGGTTTCACATCTCCTTCCCGAATTGATGCCGTAGGTGTGTTCCTATTAGCCAGTGTGGTCTCTTACGCCACATTCAAGCTGTAACTTCTGCTTCTATATCGAAAAGCCCTGTGCGATATCTCGCGGGACGGGAAAGCATGCCAGACCCTTATCGAACCTGCTTGACAGGTTCACGACAGTTGTCGGCGCACAGGCCAGTCTGACTATGGTTGCCAGGCGGATTCTCACTGTAAGCGTATTGTCATATCTCTGACTTAGTTGTGGAGTATCTCTGCGGGCAGCCGCGTCTGTAGAGTGTCGAGCGCAGGACACGGAACTTTTGAATTGTGTTTTGTCTAGTTCTGCATGTTAGAGGCATTGTTAGTATGGAAGTTGAAGTGTTGCTACAAGTGCTGTTACGGTAAAGTGATAAAAGAAGCAAATGATTCAGAGGAAAATGCGAAAAATGAGCAGAGCTGCTGATAACGTATTTGTGTATCCTCTCATTGCGTGTCGTACCGTACAGTATCAATCATGCGCAAAATGTTTGGTCTCCAAGACTGAACTAATGAGAATCAGAAATATCAGTTACCACAAAAAGAGTGCAAATAAGTGCCAGTGTCTTGTAGGGAGCAAGAGAACGTGCGTTCGATCATCGCAATCCGCGTCATCAACAATCACCCGCACCATGTTCGGTACACGTTCGCTCGTCCAAATGATATTGTGCCACAGAAAATCATCAATACTGTCAATTGGGATAGACATTTACGACTGAGAGAGTAAACAGTGCAACCTGTGATTACCATATCGCCTCAGAATATACACTACTAGTTATTAAAATTGCTACACCACGAAGATGACGTGTTACAGACCCGAAATTCAACCGACAGGAAGAAGACGCTGTGATATGCAAATGATTAGCTTCTCAGAGCATTCTCACAAGGTTGGCGCCGGTGGTGAGACCTACAACGTGCTGACATGAGAAAAGTTTCAAACCGATTTCTCATACACAAACAGCAGTTGACTGTGGTTGCCTGGTGAAACGTTGTTGTGATGCCTCGAGTAAGGAGGAGAAATACGTACTATCACGTTTCCGACTTTGATAAAGGTCGGATTGTAGCCTATCGCGACGGCGGTTTATCGTATCGCGAAACTGTTGCTCGCTTTGGTCGAGATCCAATGACTGTTAGCAGCAAATGGAATCGGTGGGTTCAGCAGGGTAATACGGATCGCCATGCTGGATCCCGAGAGCCTCATATCACAAGCAGTCGAGATGACAGGCATCTTATCCACATGGCTGTAACGGATCGTGCAGCCACGTCTCGATCCGTGAGTCGACAGATGGGGACGATCGCAAGACAACAACCATCTGCACGTTCAGTTCGATGACGTTTGCAGCAGCATGGACAATCAGCTCGGAGACCATGGCTGTGGTTACCCTTCACGCTGCATCACAGACAGGAGCGCCTACCTCGGTGCACCAATGGCAAAACGTCATTTTTTCGGATGAATCTAGTTTTTGTTTACAGCATCATGATGGCCACATCCGTGTTTGGCAACATCGCGGTGACATTGGAAGCGTGTATTCGTCATCGCCATACTGGCGTATCACCCGGCGTGATGGTATGGGGTACCACGCGTTACACGTGTCGGTCACCTCTTGGTCACACCGACGGCACTTTGAATTGTAGATGTTACATTTCAGAAGTGTTACGACCCGTGGCTCTACCTTTCATCCGATCCCTGCGAAACCCCACATTTCAGCGGCATAATGCACGACCGCATGTTGCAAACCTGTAGGGGCATTTCTGGATACAGAAAATGTTCGACAACTACCATGGCCAGCACATTCTCCAAATTTGTCCCCAATTGAAAACGTGTGGACAATGGTGGCCGAGCAGCTGGCTCGTCACAATACTCCAGTCAATACTCGTGACGAACTGTGGTATCGTGGTGGAGCTGCATGGGCAGCTGTACCTGTACACGCCATCCAAACTCTGTTTGACTCAATGCCCAGGTGTATCAAGTCCGTTATTACGGCCAGAGGTGGTTGTTCTGGGTACTAATTTCTCAGGATCTATGCACCCAAATTTGCGTGAAAATGGAATCACATGTCAGTTCTAGTATAATATATTTTTCCAATGAATACTCGTTTATCATCTGCATTTCATCTTGGTGTAGCAATTTTAATGGCCAGTAGTGTAGATGCTCATACCAGACGTAGAACAGTGTTGTGCGTATCGTTGAGTAGCTCCCCTAAACCCGCTTGCATATTTAGATAGATAATTTCAGGCAAGCCAGCTGCAGTGTGGGGCAGAACAGGACGACCGCCGCGGGATTATCAGGTACGTGGTGAGGACAGGGCGCACGGTCAAGAAACGGTCCGAAGTGAAATAGCCAGTTTTAGGGACACCACCAATTTGTACTCCCGAGCATGTTACACCACGCTCGTCTGGGCCAGTGCGGGTCTGTTCTCCAATTTCCGCTTCACGAACTGCTGCAGAGTTAAAATATGACCACTAATACGACGACGTTAACAAAATTCACAGATATGGCACTCACAGTTTCCCTCTCTTATGTAGCTGATGGCTGCCGCAACAGGAGGGCAACCGGACGCACTGATAACATAAGCACTGCAAAATCGTCACTACCGTTATTAGACAGGATTGACTCTAACTAGAAGAAGAAGATTACCTGCTTGAACGCAAGCCTCCAAACCTACCTGATGCCAGTTGCTAGACGTGTGTCTTACAGCAACTAGTCTAGAAATGGCAAAAGTATAATTCAGTAATAAACTGTAAACTTTGGTAAAGTAGTCTGTCATAGCACCTGCAGTCGTCGCCTTCTTTGAACAGGCCCTCTGGGCTATTCCGCCTCGGAACTATTCACAGCATCTATTCAAGTGACGTCGAAAGCTTCTCTTTTCTGTTTGGTTGTACAGCACGGCAGATTTATTTAGCCTATTTTCAGACGTACGCTGGACACGATACATTCTGTATTTTTCATTTAGAGTTGTAATGGTTTCTACATTAAATTGTTGTCAAATGTCGGCGTTTCTTTCATTGTCGAGTAAATGAACCCTCCAAAAAAGTGAAGGAACTTCGTCTCTGATCTTTAATTTATGGTAAATGATCTGATGTTAGGGTCGCTACATAGCAATTACAAGTTTATTACTCTCAAAACATGATTACTATATCTTTCCATGCGCTATGTTTTAATGTAAGTTACCTGGTTCCTGAGAAATGTCTCAATCGGACCAAAATCAGCTTACATCCTCTTACTCGGAAAATTTATAACTGCAATCAACTATTTGACCATTTATAACAGTCTTAGCTCTTATGGATTTCAATCCGTGATATGCCATCACTTTTCTCTTATCTATCAATATGATCAATATATATTTAGCTGCAGTTTAACTCAACTTATGTATTGCAATTTGAATCTTTCATCTTCTCCTATTATACACTGATCATCAGCAAACAGCACCGTCAATGAAACTAAAATTCCACTTCTTAATGAATGATAGCGTCGTTATCAATATTGAAAATCGATGGCGAGATTCGGCAGTCTTATCTTACTTTCTGAATAATATAGGCGTATTCTGGCCTTTTCCTTACAGTATGGATATTTCCTTTCTTACTTTTGCATAATAACTGAATGTCAGATGCCCTAGTATTCATACATCCTTTAGTGATCCCCATAGCATTCTCCGTTTTACCTTGTCGAACTAGCCTTCAAATCAAGAAATGCGTAGTCTTAATTCTTTTCATCTTCTTTAATCAGTTATTTTGTGCCAGAGAGAATTGACAGTCAGATGGGAATTACGATGTTGCACGTCTAAAAAACATCCTTCCGCTATTGGTATCAGTCTCTTAATTATAATTTGACATTCAGTTTCTAACTAGAATTTCGGAGACAATTGTGTAGCAAGTAATATCACCAGGAACTAAAAGTACCCTTCGACGAACGAGAACAACTTGGTCGATTGCGCTTATGCATGCCAGTTACCGCTTCAAGATTAGTCAGCACTTTAAAATACACAATAATTAGGCATGGGTGGGAAATGTTATTTAAAGTACTTATCAGCTTTAAACCAATGCCGCTGGTTTCTCTTCTCCCTAATTACTTTCAGTACTTCATTACTTACCAAATACACCCATCTAATTTTCAGCATTCATTTGTATCATGGCATCCCAAGAGCTTCTATTATCTTCCTGTCTGTACTGTGTGCTGCCCATGTTTGATTTGTATGTAAGTTTAAACTGCAGACAGATAGTTTGAGGAATCATTTCCGTACACCTAAAAAGATGCAAGGGTTAACATACTTTTTCTTTTCTGTAAAGATTCCTTTTATACCCATTCCATACCTTACATTCAGTTATATTGCTCCCTAAACTTTTAAATGTTTGATTTTTGTTAGTGTTATTTCTTGACTAATTCCCTCAGTACCACCTGCTTTAGGGGTAGTGAAATTTTCTTTATGTTTCTCTTTGAAACTCATTTCAACAAGTTATTCATTCGGTTCATTTGTTGATCTTTTAAATTTGTTGGTGTCGCTTACATAACTACAGTGTTATTGAAAAACCTGATTGTTTTTATTAATTTATGCTCCCTGAACCTTAATACCATTTCCAAAATTCTTCTTGCATAATCCGGTTGTTCAGCGTGAGAACTGAATAACATGGCGACATTATAAGTAGAAGATGATGTTACCAATATCGTCAGTTTCTTGAAGGTTACAGAATATCATGTTTCCATTCAAACTGAGCTGTCGCATCAATTCCGCAAGCAACTCTTCTGCCTAATAACATGTTAAATATATGGAATAATGAGATCACTCTTCAGCTATCAAAATGATTATCAACGAAGGAGAATAGAGTCTGTGACCATTTCTCCGTTCAGATAACCTATTTTCTATGACTTATTAGCATTCCAAAATGCTTAGAGAGGCTTGTATAAATTAATAATAGCACATCACTCATAATAACAATTCCAATTGTGAATGAGGCACTTCGTGTGAAATAAAATAACAATTAAATTAAATTTAGGAAAAGTTTGTAACAGAATATGAGAAAGAAACGTGGAAACGATACCTCGTTTACGGTTCACTGGCAGCTGTGGCGTGTCTGGAACTCTTCTACGGATGCGCTGCTCGTAGCGAAACCCGAGGTGACAGCCATCAGACATTTGATATCGTAGCGGTGAGCGGTCGTGAGAGCTGCTTAAAGCGACTATTCACGCCAAAGGAGCGCCCTTCTGTCGTGGCTGCGTCGCACAAAAGGATATATCAAGTATATCCAAGCATGCCCGCCCAGTTAGCGGTGCGGTCTAACGCACGGGTTTCCGAATTGGGGAAAGAGCGTCTGGTCTCCGGCACGAATACGCCAAACGGACTTGTGTCGAGGTTCGTTGAGCCGGCCAGTCTGTGGATGGTTTTTAGATGGCTTTCCATCTGCCTCGGTGAATGCGTGCTGCTTCCCCTTATTCCGCCTCAGCTACTCTATGTCGGCGATTGCTGCACAAACAAGTTCTCCACGTACACGTACACCACCATTACTCCACCACGCAAACATAGGGGTTACACTCATCTGGTATTAGGATGTGAGTCGTTCCCTTGGGGGCAGGGGGGGGGGGGGGCTTGGGGATGTATATGTACAGATATGTTGCGTAATATTTGGACGACAATGACATGTCACTCAGACGTGTCTGATACTGAATCTATAATTTTGACTTCTAAAATTTCGTTCATCAAACTTTATTACATTATTTGTTTTGTTATACATACGTTAGAGTTCAGTTTTCGCCTTGTTCTTGTAAATTACGGTCGAAGTCGCGACACTGAAGTAAATAGTAATAAATATGCAGTGAAACGAAGACAATTATTTTATTTCAAAAACCTTTAATCAAACTCTTTTACAGAGTGTTGATGAGAGGCAAGTTAAATATTGTAGAATTTCTTGGCTTATGTTACAATAATCAATTTCCATTTGGGAAAGGGTTTCCCATAGACTCCTTCCCTCGTCATTTCATTCTAGTCTTATGTTCTTCACTATTTTATCTGTCTTGTTATCATTGTAATTTTTAACATCATTATGTAAATTAGAATTCTAATTCTTAATGTTATTTATTCTCTGCTCTTCGCGTGTTTCAACGTTAATTTTTCATACAGTACTCTGTTTCAGATTATAATTTGTACATCAATATTTGGTACCAATCGTTTATTGAGATAATCATTCTTCGGTTGCATCGGGCTACTCTTGTGTTACTGATGCCATCTTGTGTAACCAGGCTTTCTGTGTAGCAGTCTTATGTTATTTCAGTCAAACTCTTTTACACAGTGTTGATGAGAGGCAAGTTTAATATTGTAGAATTTCTTGGCTTATGTCGCAATAATCAATTTCCATTTGGGAAAGGGTTTCCCATAGACTCACTCCCTCGTCATTTCATTCCACTCTTCTCTTCTTCACTATTTTATCTCTCTTGCTATCATTGTAATTTTTAACATCATTATGTAAATTAGAATTCAAATTTTTAATGTTATTTATTCTCTGCTCTTCGCGGGTTTCAACGTTAATTTTTCATAAAGTACTCTGTTTCAGATTATAATTTGTACGTCAATATTTGGTACCAATCGTTTATTGAGATAATCATTCTTCGGTTGCATCGTGCTACTCTTGTGTTACTGATGCCATCTTGTGTAACCAGGCTCTCTGTGTAGCAGTCGTACGTTATTTCTACTGACCATTGCAACAGTGTATTCTCAAATGCTAATGATCTTAGAAAAGGTGTCGTTATTTCACTTATTAGCCTAGTATTTATTATGTTCTGGCTAATTCTTTTTTTATTTCCTTCGTTATGACATGCTGTTGGGATCACCTGAAATTCCTTATTTACTGTTGAGAAGGCTTAGAGTCTCTTACGGTCTATGGAACTTAAGTCGCTTGTAGGCTTATATGGATTCCTAGATCACTGTATCTGAAACTTAATTCTCACATTACTTTCAATACAGCTTGTTCAGTACTGAGCCTAAAGTAATGTCATCGCTTAGTATATCCTAAGTCATTCAGGTTTCTCGTGGTTCTTAAGGAATTGATTTCACTTGTGTAATGAACTATGGCTGAAGAATGTTTTGTTAGAAGGAAACGATGCAAGGAAAGACTATTAAGTATGACGCTCTCTACTCTTAGTTTCCCAACACTTGTGCCGAATACATTATATTAGCAGTACACACGACCGTTATCGTCTCATTACGGAAAGTAGATTGGGAATACATATTTATATTCGTAAATAACTGGATGCTACTCAGAAAAACACATCAATTATTTTAATTGGGGATATAGATATTCTCCTCTATCTTAATAATCCATAATTTCTTTCATGTGACTGCTTAGTTCATGCATTGGCAAAAAATAACAGAAATCCAGCATGACAAGGTTCTCAGTTAAATCAGTGTGCCACTTAATTGCAAGATTTCTCCATAAAATCTACTAGCTTTACACGAAATTGTTGACTTGTTGGGTCTACAATAACGCTACAGAAAGTGTTAATTTAGTCCAAATCTGGTTCAGAGTTCGAATAATTGATGTAGTAAAAGAATGAGATTACTTTAACCTGTAGCATCATAAAATATCCAATCTATAACACAAACAAGGACACAAACATTTTCCACTCTCCAGTAAAATAAACAAAATTGGTTGTTAGCCGACTGAAAATTGAAGAAGTAACAGTTTAACGCTGCCCATCCAGCCGGAACAATACATTAGTCTGGTCAGAGGGCATAGCTGGCGTCATGGATCACAGCTGGATCAGACCAGAGAGCTCATAGGTAGTCAGCATTAAAAATGAATGTTTTGAGAGAGCACAGAGGAACTATGTGATTGTGAAGCTGTTGCGTTCATTTGTTGCAGCTTATGTGACAAACTATTATGTTTTCATTATTTCATTGGGGATGATCACGTGCACATTCATACGCACACCTGAATCAGGCACGGAAGCTTGTCTCACTCACTTACCAGCATCGATAAGAGAATCCTATCATACAACACATGTACTGTCACTAATGCCGTGTATCACACACCAGACGTATTTTTCGGTGGAGGATTCGGTTGACCAGCGTAGCCGAGGAGTCAGCTGGATCATGGTGCGTCAAAGATCCGGGTTGCCTATACCGTCAACATGAAATGTATTCGCAGTTGCGAACATAAACAAATATCAGTCGTGTAATGAAGTGACAACAATCAAAATTTGTGCAAGAGCAGGACTCAAACCTAGATTTCCTGTTCATTGCGAGTGGTCGCCTTACCATTAGACTACTCGACCACGACTCACAAACTTCCATTCGTCATCAACCATTTGTCTACAATCTACATACATCTGTTACGTATGTTCCCATACAGGGGAGACACTTTAATTTAAAGTCGCTTGCCATACTTCGGCGTGTAAATACGTATTGCAGCGCCTGTGTTGTTCAGAAGTACGATGTAAAGTTGCTTTGGACATGCACTCTGTTATAAAATAAATGAAATCTTTCGTAGCTGCGAATATGGAAAACTGTCAGCTGTACAATGGGATGAGAACAATGAAAGTTTGGGCCGGACCAGGGCTCGAACGCAGACTTCCTGCTTATTGCCAGCGGTCGCCTTATCATTAAGCAAATGTAGCCTCATCTAGTAGACAGAGAAGATGGAAACCATAACCAGATATGGTAAAGAGTCGTTTTGTTACTAATGTAATGTACGGAGCATTAGAAGTGTGCTTTAGTGTCTGACAGTGCTTGGTAGGCAGCTAACTAGTTGTCAGACTGATAATACTGTAAGGTAGCTAAAGTGTACAGTGAATACTTCGTTCAGCTGTGTATGTGTTTTAAATACAAAGTGTCCGTTATAGATTGTGATATAAGTTGTGATATTTCACAGTGTGGTCCAGGGGAAAAAAGACTGTCTACTTGTACTGTGTCTTATCGCACCACTGACGGCTGTTTTACAGTCGTACAAGACAGAGTTCTGTATTCGCAATAACGCTTAAAGCAGCTATTTCACATTTTTTAATTTTACGTTGCAGTTGTTGCCCGTAGTGGAGGTAGCCTTCGTACCAGTAGCGTTGCTTGTGGAGGTCGTTTGTAGTAGAAGCAGACCCTGTTATGGTTTCATTCGTTTATTTTACTTAGTTCATAAAATCGTCCAAAGTAACGTAACGCGGGTGGAGAGAGTGAGTGTTGTGATTTCTATTCTGTTGTTCTTTGATACTGTTACTGTCCTCTTGCGTGTCACAGCGGATGAAACACATTTGAAATATAAAGGGTAAGTCACTAACTATTGCCACCAAGAATAACTCTGAAAGTATCATAGGACCTGAAACGTTTGTAGGACAAATGTTTCATGGGACAACGGGGAGCATAATCTGACATTGGTTTTTGTTGCTGGGTGGAGTCACCTCAGAGATATGTAAGTCAACAAAAAACCAACGTCATATTATGGCCACATTGACCCTTTCAACTTTTGTCCCACAAACATTTCAGCTATTGTGGCACTTTCGGAGGTTCGGAGTTATTCAGGGTTGTAATAGGCGACCCACCACACACTTCTCTTGAAATCACATTAATCATGGAATGGAAACACACAGCAACAGAACGTACCAGCGTGACTTCAAACAATTTGTTACAGGAAATGTTCAAAATGTCCACCGTTAGCGAAGATACATGCATCCACCCTCCGTCGCATGGAATCCCTGATGCGCTGATGCAGCCCTGGAGAATGGCGTATTGTATACAGCCGTCCACAATACGAGCACCAATAGTCTCTACATTTGTTACCGGGCTTTCGTAGACAAGAGCTTTCAAATGCCCCCATAAATGAAAGTCAAGAGGGTTGAGGTCAGGAGAGCGTGGAGGCCATGGAATTGGTCCGCCTCTACCAATCCATCGGTCACCGAATCTGTTGTTGAGAAGCGTACGAACACTTCGACTGAAATGTACAGGAGCTCCATCGTGCATGAACCACATATTGTGTCGTACTTGTAAAGGCACATGTTCTAGCAGCACAGGTAGAGTATCCCGTATGAAATCATGGCGGTGAATCGAGGGAGTACAGTACATACTGACGAAACTGAATTGAGCTCCAACATGGAAATTAAGCGTTTTCGGACACATGTCCACATAACATCTTTTCGTTATTTGTGTGTGAGGAATGTTTCCTGAAGGTTTGGCCGTACCTTTTTGTAACACCCTGTATATATAGAAATAAGCGTCAAACGAAAAAACTACAAAGAACGAAACTTGTCTAGCTTTAAGGGGGAATCCAGAAGGCGCTATGGTTGGCTGGCTAGATGACGCTGCCACAGGTCAAACGCATATCAACTGCGGTTTTTAAATAGGAAGCCCCATTTTTTATTACATATTCGTGTAGTACATAAAGAAATATCAGTGTTTTAGTTGGACGCCTTTTACCGCTTTGTGATAGATGGCGCTGTAATAGTCAAAAACGTATAAATACGTGGCATCACGTAACATTCTTCAAGTGCGGACGGTATGTGCTTCGTGATACATTACCCGTGTTAAAATGGACCGTTTACCAATTGCTGAAAAGGTCAATATCGTGTTGATGTATGGCTGTTGTGATGAAAATGCCCAACTAGCGTGTGCTATGTATGCTGCTCGGTATCGTGGACGACATCATCCAAGTGTACGAACCGTTCGCCGGATAGTTACGTTCTTTAAGGAAACAGGAAGTGTTCAGCCACATGTGAAAAGTCAGCCACGACCTGCAACAAATGATGATGCCAAAGTAGGTGTTTCAGCTGCTGTCGCGGCTAATCCGCACATCAGTAGCAGAGAAATTGCGCCAGAATCGGGAATCTCAAAAACGTCGGTGTTGAGAAAGCTACATCATCATCGATTGCACCCGTATCACATTTCTATGCACATGGAATTGCATGGCAACTACTTTGAACGTCGCGTAAAGTTCTGCCACTGGGCACAATAGAAATTACCGGACAATGACAGATTTTTGGCACCGGTTCTATTTAGTGACGAAGCGTCATTCGCCAACAGCGGTTACATAAACCCGCATACTATGCAATATTGTTGTTGTTGTCTTCAGTCCTGAGACTGGTTTGATGCAGCTCTCCATGCTACTCTATCCTGTGCAAGCTGCTTCATCTCCCAGTACCTACTGCAACCTACATCCTTCTGAATCTGCTTAGTGTACACATCTCTCGGTCTCCCTCCACGATTTTTACCCTCCACACTGCCCTCCAATGCTAAATTTGTGATCCCTTGATGCCTCAAAACATGTCCTACCAACCGATCCCTTCTTCTAGTCAAGTTGTGCCACAAACTTCTCTTCTCCCCAATCCTATTCAATACCTCCTCATTAGTTACGTGATCTATCCACCTTATCTTCAGTATTCTTCTATAGCACCACATTTCGAAAGCTTCTATTCTCTTCTTGTCCAAAATAGTTATCGTCCATGTTTCACTTCCATACATGGCTACACTCCAAACAAATATTTACAGAAACGACTTCCTGATACATAAATCTATATTCGATGTTAACAAATTTCTCTTCTTCAGAAACGCTTTCCTTGCCATTGTCAGTCTACATTTTATATCCTCTCTACTTCGACCATCATCAGTTATTTTACTTCCTAAATAGCAAAACTCCTTTACTACTTTAAGTGTCTCATTTCCTAATCTAATTCCCTCAGCATCACCCGATTTAATTTGACTACATTCCATTATCCTCGTTTTGCTTTTGTTGATGTTCATCTTATATCCTCCTTTCAAGACACTATCCATTCCGTTCAACTGCTCTTCCAAGTCCTTTGCCGTCTCTGACAGAATTACAATGTCATCGGCGAACCTCAAAGTTTTTACTTCGTCTCCATGAATTTTAATACCTACTCCAAATTTTTCTTTTGTTTCCTTTACTGCTTGCTCAATATACAGATTGAATAACATCGGGGAGAGGCTACAACCCTGTCTCACTCCTTTCCCAACCACTGCTTCCCTTTCACGCCCCTCGACTCTTATGACTGCCATCTGGTTTCTGTACAAATTGTAAATAGCCTTTCGCTCCCTGTATTTTACCCCTGCCACCTTTAGAATTTGAAAAAGAGTATTCCAATCGACATTGTCAAAAGCTTTCTCTAAGTCTACAAATGCTAGAAACATAGGTTTGCCTTTTCTTAATCTTTCTTCTAAGATAAGTCGTAAGGTCAGTATTGCCTCACGTGTTCTAACATTTCGACGGAATCCAAACTGATCCTCCCCGAGATCCGCATCTACCAGTTTTTCCATTCGTCTGTAAAGAATTCGCGTTAGTATTTTGCAGCTGTGACTTATTAAACTGATAGTTCGGTAATTTTCACATCTGTCAGCACGTGCTTTCTTTGGGATTGGAATTATTATATTCTTCTTGAAGTCTGAGGGTATTTTGCCTGTCTTATACATCTTACTCACCAGATGGTAGAGTTTTGTCGTAACTGGCTCTCCCAACGCCGTCAGTAGTTCTAATGGAATGTTGTCTACTCCGGGGGCCTTGTTTCGACTCAGGTCTTTCAGTGCTCTGTCAAACTCTTCACGCAGTATCGTAACTCCCATTTCGTCTTCATCTACATCCTCTTCCACTTCCATATTATTGTCCTCAAGTACATCGCCCTTGTATAAACCTTCTATATACTCCTTCCACCTTTCTGCCTTCCCTTCTTTGCTTAGAACTGGGTTGCCATCTGAGCTCTTGATATTCATACACGTGGTTCTCTTCTGTCCAAAGGTCTCTTTAATTTTCCTGTAGGCAGTATCTATCTTACCCCTACTGAGATAAGCTTCTACATCCTTACATTTGTCCTCTAGCCATCCCTGTTTAGCCATTTTGCACTTCCTGTCGATCTCATTTTTGAGACGTTTGTATTCCTTTTTGCCTGCTTCATTTACTGCATTTTTATATTTTCTCCTTTCATCAATTAAATTCAATATTTCTTCTGTTACCCAAGGATTGCTAGCAGCCCTCGTCTTTTTACCTACTTTATCCTCTGCTGCCTTCACTACTTCATCCCTCAGAGCTACCCATTCTTCTTCTACTGTATTTCTTTCCCCTATTCCTGTCAATTGTTCCCTTATGCTCTCCCTGAAACTCTGTACAACCTCTGGTTCTTTCAGTTTATCCAGGTCCCATCTCCTTAATTTCCCACATTTTTGCAGTTGCTTCAGTTTTAATCTACAGGTCATAACCAATAGATTGTGGTCAGAGTCCACATCTGCCCCTGGAAATGTCTTACAACTTAAAACCTGGTTCCTAAATCTCTGTCTTACCATTATATAATCTATCTGATACCTTTTAGTATCTCCAGGGTTCTTCCACGTATACAACCTTCTTTCATGATTCTTAAACCAAGTGTTACCTATGATTATGTTGTGCTCTGTGCAAAATTCTACTAGGCGGCTTCCTCTTTCATTTCTTAGCCCCAATCCAGATTCACCTACTATGTTTCCTTCTCTGCCTTTTCCCACACTCGAATTCCAGTCACCCATTACTATTAAATTTTCGTCTCCCTTCACTATCTGAATAATTTCTTTTATTTCATCGTGCATTTCTTCAATTTCTTCGTCATCTGCAGAGCTAGTTGGCATATAAACTTGTACTACTGTAGTAGGTGTGGGCTTCGTATCTATCTTGGCCACAATAATGCGTTCACTATGCTGTTTGTAGTAGCTTACCCGCATTCCTATTTTCCTATTCATTATTAAACCTACTCCTGCACTACCCCTATTTGATTTTGTGTTTATAAACCTGTAGTCACCTGACCAGAAGTCTTGTTCCTCCTGCCACCGAATTTCACTAATTCCCACTATATCTAACTTTAACCTATCCATTTCCCTCTTTAAATTTTCTAACCTACCTGCCCGATTAAGGGATATGACATTCCACGCTCCGATCCGTAGAACGCCAGTTTTCTTTCTCCTGATAACGACACCCTCCTGAGTAGTCCCCGCCCGGAGATTCGAATGGGGGACTATTTTACCTCCGGAATATTTTACCCAAGAGGATGCCATCATCATTTAATCATACAGTAAAGCTGCATGTCCTCGGGAAAAATTACGGCTGTAGTTTCCCCTTGCTTACAGCCGTTCGCAGTACCAGCACAGCAAGGCCGTTTTGGTTAATGTTGCAAGGCCAGATCAGTCAATCATCCAGACTGTTGCCCCTGCAACTACTGAAAAGGCTGCTGCCCCTCATCAGGAACCACACGTTTGCCTGGCCTCTCAACAGATACCCCTCCGTTGTGGTTGCACCTACGGTACGGCCATCTGTATCGCTGAGGCACGCAAGCCTCCTCACCAACGGAAAGGTCCATGGTTCATGGGGGGATGCACTATTGGGCAACGGAAAATCTACGATGGATGCAACAAGTGGAACATCAGCGACCTTGGCGCGTTAATGTATGGTGCGGCGATATGGGAGTAAGGATAACTGGCCCCCATTTTATCGATGACAATCTAAATGGTGCAATGTATGCTGATTTCCTACGTAATGTTTTACTGATGTCACTACAAGATGTTTTAATGCATAACAGAACGGCGATGTACTTCCAGCATAATTGATGTCCGGCACATAGTTCCCGTGCGGTATTGAATCGTATATTTCATGACAGGTGGATTGGTCGTCGAAGCAGCATACCATGGCCCCCACGTTCACCGGTTGTAAAGTCCCCGGATTTCTTTCTGTGCGGAAAGTTGAAAGAAATTCGCTATCGTGATCCACCGACAACGCCTGACAACATGCGTCAGCGCATTGGGTGAGACAGCCACTGGAGTCCTTAAGACAAGCTACGCATATTGCAGCACATCCTAATTACGTAAAGATGAATAAATTAGCTTCTAATGGATCCAGAGCCGCCAACCACTCAAAAGATATATGGAGAAGAAGAAAAATAAAGGTGTGAGTTGATACTTACAGTTTTCATATTTCTTATAAATCAGGTGATTTTCTTACAAAACTTCACTTAACTGTAACTGGGAAGTTTCTGTAATCAAAGTTTTCTGTAAGTTCCGAAACACGAAAGTTTTGTTTTACGTTACTTCCATACACTGATGTACGGTCTAGCCATCCCGCGCGTTCTCTCAAGATCTGTAAGTAGGTGTGAATACCGCTTAAAGTATGGTGTTGTTGTTGTTGTCTTCAGTCCTGAGACTGGTTTGATGCAGCTCTCCATGCTACTCTATCCTGTGCAAGCTGCTTCATCTCCCAGTACCTACTGCAACCCACATCCTTCTGAATCTGCTTAGTGTACACATCTCTCGGTCTCCCTCTACGATTTTTACCCTCCACGCTGCCCTCCAATGCTAAATTTGTGATCCCTTGATGCCTCAAAACATGTCCTACCAACCGATCCCTTCTTCTAGTCAAGTTGTGCCACAAACTTCTCTTCTCCCCAATCCTGTTCAATACCTCCTCATTAGTTATGTGATCTACCCATTTAATCTTCAGCATTCTTCTGCAGCACCACATTTCAAAAGCTTCTGTTCTCTTCTTGTCCAAACTAGTTATCGTCCATGTTTCACTTCCATACATGGCTACACTCCATTCAAATACTTTCAGAAACGACTTCCTGATACATAAATCTATATTCGATGTTAACAAATTTCTCTTCTTCAGAAACGCTTTCCTTGCCATTGCCAGTCTACATTTTATATCCTCCCTACTTCGACCATCATCAGTTATTTTACTTCCTAAATAGCAAAACTCCTTCACTACTTTAAGTGTCTCATTTCCTAATCTAATTCCCTCAGCATCACCCGATTTAATTTGACTACATTCCATTATCCTAGTTTGGCTTTTGTTGATGTTCATCTTATATCCTCTTTTCAAGACACTGTCCATTCCGTTCAACTGCTCTTCCAAATCCTTTGCCGTCTCTGACAGAATTACAATGCCATCGGCGAGCCTCAAAGTTTTTACTTCTTCTCCATGAATTTTAATACCTCCTCCAAATTTTTCTTTTGTTTCCTTTACTGCTTGCTCAATATACAGATTGAATAACATCGGGGAGAGGCTACAACCCTGTCTCACTCCTTTCCCAACCACTGCTTCCCTTTCATGCCCCTCGACTCTAATAACTGCCATCTGGTTTCTTTGCTTAAAACTGGGTTGCCATCTGAGCTCTTGATATTCATACACATGGTTCTCTTCTCTCCAAAGGTCTCTTTAATTTTCCTGTTGGCAGTATCTATCTTACCCCTAGTGAGATAAGCTTCTACATCCTTACATTTGTCCTCTAGCCATCCCTGTTTAGCCATTTTGCACTTCCTGTCGATCTCATTTTTGAGACGTTTGTATTCCTTTTTGCCTGCTTCATTTACTGCATTTTTATATTTTCTCCTTTCATCAATTAAATTCAATATTTCTTCTGTTACCCAAGGGTTTCTAGCAGCCCTCGTCTTTTTACCTACTTTATCCTCTGCTGCCTTCACTACTTCATCCCTCAGAGCTATCCATTCTTCTTCTACTGTATTTCTTTCCCCTATTCCTGTCAATTGTTCCCTTATGCTCTCCCTGAAACTCTGTACAACCTCTGGTTCTTTCAGTTTATCCAGGTCCCATCTCCTTAATTTCCCACATTTTTGCAGTTTCTTCAGTTTTAATCTAAAGGTCATAACCAATAGATTGTGGTCAGAGTCCACATCTGCCCCTGGAAATGTCTTACAACTTAAAACCTGGTTCCTAAATCTCTGTCTTACCATTATATAATCTATCTGATACCTTTTAGTATCTCCAGGGTTCTTCCACGTATACAACCTTCTTTCATGATTCTTAAACCAAGTGTTACCTATGATTATGTTGTGCTCTGTGCAAAATTCTACTAGGCGGCTTCCTCTTTCATTTCTTAGCCCCAATCCAGATTCACCTACTATGTTTCCTTCTCTGCCTTTTCCCACACTCGAATTCCAGTCACCCATTACTATTAAATTTTCGTCTCCCTTCACTATCTGAATAATTTCTTTTATTTCATCGTGCATTTCTTCAATTTCTTCGTCATCTGCAGAGCTAGTTGGCATATAAACTTGTACTACTGTAGTAGGTGTGGGCTTCGTATCTATCTTGGCCACAATAATGCGTTCACTATGCTGTTTGTAGTAGCTTACCCGCATTCCTATTTTCCTATTCATTATTAAACCTACTCCTGCACTACCCCTATTTGATTTTGTGTTTATAAACCTGTAGTCACCTGACCAGAAGTCTTGTTCCTCCTGCCACCGAATTTCACTAATTCCCACTATATCTAACTTTAACCTATCCATTTCCCTTTTTAAATTTTCTAACCTACCTGCCCGATTAAGGGATATGACATTCCACGCTCCGATCCGTAGAACGCCAGTTTTCTTTCTCCTGATAACGACACCCTCCTGAGTAGTCCCCGCCCGGAGATTCGAATGGGGGACTATTTTACCTCCGGAATATTTTACCCAAGAGGATGCCATCATCATTTAATCATACAGTAAAGCTGCATGTCCTCGGGAAAAATTACGGCTGTAGTTTCCCCTTGCTTACAGCCGTTCGCAGTACCAGCACAGCAAGGCCGTTTTGGTTAATGTTGCAAGGCCAGATCAGTCAATCATCCAGACTGTTGCCCCTGCAACTACTGAAAAGGCTGCTGCCCCTCATCAGGAACCACACGTTTGCCTGGCCTCTCAACAGATACCCCTCCGTTGTGGTTGCACCTACGGTACGGCCATCTGTATCGCTGAGGCACGCAAGCCTCCTCACCAACGGAAAGGTCCATGGTTCATGGGGGGATGCACTATTGGGCAACGGAAAATCTACGATGGATGCAACAAGTGGAACATCAGCGACCTTGGCGCGTTAATGTATGGTGCGGCGATATGGGAGTAAGGATAACTGGCCCCCATTTTATCGATGACAATCTAAATGGTGCAATGTATGCTGATTTCCTACGTAATGTTTTACTGATGTCACTACAAGATGTTTTAATGCATAACAGAACGGCGATGTACTTCCAGCATAATTGATGTCCGGCACATAGTTCCCGTGCGGTATTGAATCGTATATTTCATGACAGGTGGATTGGTCGTCGAAGCAGCATACCATGGCCCCCACGTTCACCGGTTGTAAAGTCCCCGGATTTCTTTCTGTGCGGAAAGTTGAAAGAAATTCGCTATCGTGATCCACCGACAACGCCTGACAACATGCGTCAGCGCATTGGGTGAGACAGCCACTGGAGTCCTTAAGACAAGCTACGCATATTGCAGCACATCCTAATTACGTAAAGATGAATAAATTAGCTTCTAATGGATCCAGAGCCGCCAACCACTCAAAAGATATATGGAGAAGAAGAAAAATAAAGGTGTGAGTTGATACTTACAGTTTTCATATTTCTTATAAATCAGGTGATTTTCTTACAAAACTTCACTTAACTGTAACTGGGAAGTTTCTGTAATCAAAGTTTTCTGTAAGTTCCGAAACACGAAAGTTTTGTTTTACGTTACTTCCATACACTGATGTACGGTCTAGCCATCCCGCGCGTTCTCTCAAGATCTGTAAGTAGGTGTGAATACCGCTTAAAGTATGGTGTTGTTGTTGTTGTCTTCAGTCCTGAGACTGGTTTGATGCAGCTCTCCATGCTACTCTATCCTGTGCAAGCTGCTTCATCTCCCAGTACCTACTGCAACCCACATCCTTCTGAATCTGCTTAGTGTACACATCTCTCGGTCTCCCTCTACGATTTTTACCCTCCACGCTGCCCTCCAATGCTAAATTTGTGATCCCTTGATGCCTCAAAACATGTCCTACCAACCGATCCCTTCTTCTAGTCAAGTTGTGCCACAAACTTCTCTTCTCCCCAATCCTGTTCAATACCTCCTCATTAGTTATGTGATCTACCCATTTAATCTTCAGCATTCTTCTGCAGCACCACATTTCAAAAGCTTCTGTTCTCTTCTTGTCCAAACTAGTTATCGTCCATGTTTCACTTCCATACATGGCTACACTCCATTCAAATACTTTCAGAAACGACTTCCTGATACATAAATCTATATTCGATGTTAACAAATTTCTCTTCTTCAGAAACGCTTTCCTTGCCATTGCCAGTCTACATTTTATATCCTCCCTACTTCGACCATCATCAGTTATTTTACTTCCTAAATAGCAAAACTCCTTCACTACTTTAAGTGTCTCATTTCCTAATCTAATTCCCTCAGCATCACCCGATTTAATTTGACTACATTCCATTATCCTAGTTTGGCTTTTGTTGATGTTCATCTTATATCCTCTTTTCAAGACACTGTCCATTCCGTTCAACTGCTCTTCCAAATCCTTTGCCGTCTCTGACAGAATTACAATGCCATCGGCGAGCCTCAAAGTTTTTACTTCTTCTCCATGAATTTTAATACCTCCTCCAAATTTTTCTTTTGTTTCCTTTACTGCTTGCTCAATATACAGATTGAATAACATCGGGGAGAGGCTACAACCCTGTCTCACTCCTTTCCCAACCACTGCTTCCCTTTCATGCCCCTCGACTCTAATAACTGCCATCTGGTTTCTTTGCTTAAAACTGGGTTGCCATCTGAGCTCTTGATATTCATACACATGGTTCTCTTCTCTCCAAAGGTCTCTTTAATTTTCCTGTTGGCAGTATCTATCTTACCCCTAGTGAGATAAGCTTCTACATCCTTACATTTGTCCTCTAGCCATCCCTGTTTAGCCATTTTGCACTTCCTGTCGATCTCATTTTTGAGACGTTTGTATTCCTTTTTGCCTGCTTCATTTACTGCATTTTTATATTTTCTCCTTTCATCAATTAAATTCAATATTTCTTCTGTTACCCAAGGGTTTCTAGCAGCCCTCGTCTTTTTACCTACTTTATCCTCTGCTGCCTTCACTACTTCATCCCTCAGAGCTATCCATTCTTCTTCTACTGTATTTCTTTCCCCTATTCCTGTCAATTGTTCCCTTATGCTCTCCCTGAAACTCTGTACAACCTCTGGTTCTTTCAGTTTATCCAGGTCCCATCTCCTTAATTTCCCACATTTTTGCAGTTTCTTCAGTTTTAATCTAAAGGTCATAACCAATAGATTGTGGTCAGAGTCCACATCTGCCCCTGGAAATGTCTTACAACTTAAAACCTGGTTCCTAAATCTCTGTCTTACCATTATATAATCTATCTGATACCTTTTAGTATCTCCAGGGTTATTCCACATATACAACCTTCTTTCAGGATTCTTAAACCAAGTGTTAGCTTAAAGTATAATTAACGTTTTCCTTGATCCTTAATTCACATTTTAGTAGCAGCTACCAAATCGATGGGGAGGTCCACTGTCCCATGCGGATGTCAGAATATCAATTTCGGTGACTACACAAGAAAGAGTAGAACTATATCGGAAATTGAAAGAGTTTAGGAGAAAATATATCCGATGAGGCGCACGAACCAGATAACTTTTCCGATTGACGTACCAGATTGATCGCTTGCCATAGCGGGTGCCGCTGGGTGAAACGCGAAACAAATTGTGTATAGCAATGAGAGCGACAAAGCCGCCAGGTCTGTTGCAAATCCGGGCATTTGTTATCGTTCGGATGATACGATTTACGAGGGACCCGAAATGTTAACACTGTTACGTTTGTTTTGTGGTGCCAATTAACACTGCTCGGAACTGAAACAAAAACTAGAAAAGGCAGAAATAGCAAACCGATTGTACACGTACAGTGCTTGGGACTTACCGTAATTTTTTTTTCTGATTTGAATATCTATCAAAATAGTACGTAAAAATAATATGATTAATTATCGGTATGCATGTGACGTACGTGCTTTTTATATCCAATCGTTATCGTGTTTAACTTTCAGTAAACTTAATGCAAGGCTTACATAACGCAACACTACGTTTAGGGAGTACAGGCTTCCATCATCGAGTTCTCAACGTCCAAAAATGACGCACGTAAAGTACTAAAGCGCGTAATAGCAATTATAACGGAAAGTATGTTGGACAAAAGTGCTTATTCTATTCTTTATTCGTGAACTTGTGACCCTTTTGAAAGAGCCAGATTACTTCACTATTGTACATTTTGCGTCGAATCCATGAGCAGTTAGTGCCTACCAATTTGGCTTCATGCCGTTCCAACCGACGAATGGAATAGTTTCACTGCTGTGCCCGCGAGAGCGCAATGTATACGACACACTCGACAGAACAGAAAACTGCTTGGTGGCTACTTGTTACTTGTTGAGTTCAAAAGATAACACTGGAAATTTAAGTTTTACAATTAGTCGTGATATTTATCCTTACCAAAAAGTGCGGTGGGGAAATAATTTCATAATGGCCTTAAAATCTACCGAGGCCGTTAACGTATGCTTCTACGTGCAGAAAATTTCGATTGAGTCATAGTAAAGAAACCTGATGGTAAGGAGGCATACACCCTCCGATTCAAAGGGGAAGAGAGAGGATCGCCAGCGAAAAATTTGAAGTACTTTAGAAACAATAAACAAAGGCTGAAAATTGAATAAACGGAAGACGTTAGGAAATGGGACCTGGATATTTGAAGAAACCCATGGCTATTGACAGTTTAAAAAGTTAAATCATGTAGCGATTGACAAACGTTAAGGGATGCAATAGAAGACTTATGGGTAGTATGTACAAATCAAACAGTGAAGGCACTGAATATCAAATACGTAAAAACCAAGCACCTGTATACCTCCTCCCATATCCAAGGAGACGTCGTGAATGGGACGCTTCCTTTCATAACGTAGGAGACATGTAATTTAATTGAAGAAAGGGGGAAATATAAAAATGTAGCAAATGTTGCAGGCAACAGGGAATACAGAAATATAAAAGTGATATTGATAGAAAGTGTAGAATGGCAAAGCGGGATAGACTTCAGCAGAACTAGAGCCCTGTAGAACTATTCATGATGACTGAAAAATATAGATATATATGTATCGTGTGTAAGAAAATTAAGGAAGTATTGGGAGAAAAGAGTATCAGCTATACGGTTACCAACAACTTAGACAGCAAGGCAGTGAGATGCAAAAGAAGGGAGTGCTGAAACATGGAAGAAATATCTCGAAGAAAAAAAAAAGATCTAGGACATAAAGTTGTGTAAAGGGAAACCAAAATTAATGATATTGGAGATATCGAAGTTTTTTGCAGAACACTAACAGATCTAAGAAGAAACCAAGGACCAGATGCAGATGTCATTTCATCGTAAATATAGAGAACCTTAAGAGATACAACCACGACACAATTATACTGTGCACCTGAAAATTCAGTGAATGATCTCAGAAAATAACGTAAGAAAGAATCACAAACAAAATACCTTAACCAGCCTTCACAGTACTCACCATAAGATCCAACATACGAGGGTCACTCCAAAAGAAATGCACAGTATTTTTGTAAAAATACAGTTTTCATTCTGCATGTGCGAGTGTTTTACAGTGTTCCCGTGAGTGGCGCCGTCACAGCATGTCTTCAAGATGGCTGCTACACTTGACGTTCGTCAGAAGCAACATGCTGTCATAGAATTGTGCTGTGAAAACAAGATGTTGGAAAACATCCACAAGAGGTTGAAAAAGGTGTATGGAGATGCTGCTGTCGATTGCAGTGCAGTTAGTCGGTGGGCAAGCAGGTTACGTGATCAAAGCGGGCACGGCAATATTGAGAATTGTCCTTGCAGCGGCAGGCCTCGTACTGCATACCCTCCAGACAATGTGCAGGGAGTTAACGAATTGGTGACTGCTGACAGACGCATCACAGTGAACAAATTGTCACGCTACGGTGGGATACGGGAAGCAAGTGTTTGCAGAATAGTGAAAGTGTTGGAATTAAAAAGGGTTTGTGCCAGGTGAGTTCCCAGGATGTTGACAGAGGCTCACAAAGAAACAACAAAAACGGTATGCAGCGAACTTTTGGAACAGTACGAGAATGTCGGAGATGAATTTCTTGGAAGAATTGTGACAGGTGATGAAAGCTGGCTCCATCACTTTTCACCCAGAGGCGAAGAGGCAATGAATGAAGTGCCATCATGCAAATTCACCCAAGAAAAAAAAATTAAAACCACACCTTCTGCTGGAAAAGTTATGGCTACAGTGTTTTTCGATTCTGAAGGACTGTTGCTTGTGGACGTCATGCCAAGTGGAACCACCATAAATTCTGATGCATAAGTGAAGACACTGAAGAAACTTCAAGCTCGACTGAGTCGTCTTCGACCACGTCGAAAAAAGCAGAATGTTTTGCTGTTGCACGTCAATGCACTCCCACATTTCAGTCAAAAACCCATGGAAGCGATCACAAAACTCGGATGAACAATACTGAAACACCTGCCTTACGGTCCTGACCTAGTTCCATGTGACTGTCATGACTTTGGGAAACTGAAAGACTCTCTTCGTGGTACAAGGTTTGAAGATGATGAGTCCTTGCGCACGCTGCCAAACAGTGGCTCCCACAGGTTGGTCCAGAATTATACCGTGCGGGTATACAGGCGCTGATTCCAAGGTGGCGTAAGGCATTTGAGAGGGATGGAAATTATGTGGAGAAATGAAAATATTGTTCCTAAAGGATGTACGTACACACTGTAACACTTTCAAACATGTAGAATAAAAGATGGACTTAAAAAAATAGTGTCCATTTCTTTCGGAGTGACCCTCGTACTTCTGACATCGATTGTCAAGCTTTTGGAAAGTGTCAACAAATCCGTCTTGTGTAACTCCACGAAGCAGCCAATGACCTTGGCACTTACATCGGTTACGTTCCATTCACCGAAATTAAGAGAAGTTGGGCTTGTTCAGCACTTGGATGGGTGACTGTCTGGGGAACAGAGGGTGCTATTGGCCCATGGGCACGCAAGCTGCCGAGGTGGCGTCCAGTTGAAACTCTTGCACCACGTCGTCGATTATTATATATGCTCCAAGGACGGGCTCATGTGGAACTTCTGTGAAGTTCAAATGGTTCAAATGGCTCTGAGCACTTTGGCACTTAACATCTGTGGTCATCAGTCCCCTAGAACTTAGAACTAATTAAACCTAACTAACCTAAGGACATCACACACATCCACGCCCGAGGCAGGATTCGAACCTGCGACCGTAGCAGTCGCGCAGTTCCGGACTGAGCGCCTGAACCGCTAGACCACCGCGGCCGGCAAAACGCTAGGGCTCGTCCGGGATTTGAACCCCGGACCTCCTGCACCCTAAGCAAGAATAATACCCCTAGACCAACGAGCCCTGTTTCTGTGAAGTGTAAACCTTTCACTGCTTATTTAAGGTGGGGACACAAAAACACTTCCGGCACCCAATCTGGAGAATATGAAGAGTTGTGAAAGACAGCCATCTTGCAAAGAGCAAGAAGGTTGGTTACACAACCGTTGCGGATATCCAGCACCACACGACCACATCGCTTCGAGCGATTTAGCAGGAAGCATTTAATGACATTTAACAACAGCCTTACAATAGATGTCAGAAGTGTTTTGTAGGTAATGGCGACTACATTGAAGACCAGTGAAGGTGTATGGCTTGTAACGCTTGCCTATTTTATGGAACCATTCACCAAAACTGTCGCCACACCTTTTATTGTCCCTTGTACGCAAGGTGTATGAGGCAGGACAGGACGTGAAGCCTCGGAATTCAAGACGGATATAATACTCTCAGTTCCAAAGATGGCAGCTACTGACTGCTGTGATAGAAACAGAATGATCTGTTTAATATTTCATGGTAGAACATTATCGAAACGAATTATTTACAAAAGAATGAAAAGGCTGATAGAAGTCGACCTTCTATTATTATAATTGAGACATAGACAACAAAGGATGCGGAAATTCAGTTGAATGGAATGTATAGTGTAGAAATGTTTTTGCAATCTGCAGCGGGATGTGCGCTGTTTTGAAACAGACAGGCATATTAAATTTGTATGACAGAGCTAGACTAAACCCCAGCACTTTGCCTAACGCGTTCAAAATCGTTACTAAAGGTAGGAACGAGGTGAGACTATAAGAGAAGGTCTTGAACCATGTTTGGCTGTTTAAATCGGTAACAGCAGTATTTCATAGAGGTAAGGGTCCAGATTCGAGGTCCAGTACGGCAAAAAGTTTTAATCTGCCATGGAGTTTAAAGAGACAGAACAGTTCGATGCAGAGTGAAAGATAATTTCCGTACCATTCGACACCCTTTGCCCTCTCTGCCAGGATTACATCTCATTTGCATACGTTAATGTTCTTGCTTACTTTTATCAACTTATTTACATGGCTTTAGCTAGCGTTATCTGGTCACTATATTTGCACAATTAAAGCTAGCCAAATCCGAAATATCCCTGAAATTCTGATAACATAATCCGTATGCTGCTAACGTTAGGTTACTGGCAACACAATCAAGAAAGGAGAGAGAATCATAAATATAAGACTCTTGAAGTCAATAGAAAGACTCACTTCAATGGTTGTTAAAGCTTATGTTTATGATTCATTAAATATTGCTGTTTACTGATATCATATAACAAATTTCTAATCCACTGTAAGTAGTCTCCTTTGACATTAATTCAGAGCAGTTTTTAAGTCTTCTTTTGCTTGGACTCCACGAAAAATTAATGAACTTGAAACTATTATTTATATGGTATCTATCAACCGTCACTATATAGGGTGCACAGAGCCATATGATAAACGGAAAAGGCAACGCAGCAAGTATGGAGCACCACTTATAATATTACACTCTTCAAACAGCTCGTGAAGAGCATTTTCAATAACGTAACATGACTATGAATTTTAGAAGCTCCATAGATGAAAGATTATAACTCCTGCGTTTTCAATTTGCTTACCGTTTATTTACACACCACTCAGTGCATCCCTGTGATGCTGCAGAACGTCCATCGCCTACATGTCATCATTTGTTTGTTGACACGGAATTATCGAGCTTGCGGCGGACGTTGAGTAGGGAGACAAGACTGGGACTCAGTGGCGTATACATGTCAAGATACGTGAATTCTCTGACGTTTATTCATCATCTCATCTGTCTTCATTACGTCACTCCTGGTACACACGATCGTCAGTATATTACGTCTGATGAAGAAACTTTTGGTAAGACTGTAGCAGCATGAGTGGAAACAAACAGAAACGAAAACAAAAAATAAAAGAGTGGAGTATTCATGAAGTTACAAGGGAATTAATTGTATTTAACTGATAGTGGGCCATGATTTAAATTGATCGGGAAAAATGAAAACTTTCTGCTGGACCGGAATTCGACCGTTAGTCTCTTGCTTAGTACGCAGTTCCTCTGGGCACTTCTTTCCAGTTGGTCGTGGCGGATGTCACATGACACCCCTTCAAATTGATCGTTGATCCCTTCACTCAGTTTTGCATTACAGAAAGCAGCCAGTCGAGCTGAAGTGCCGGCGACCACTAAGCCAGCAGTCGCAGTGATCATCGCGACGGCACGGACTACTCTAGCACGCCTTTGTCAGACCCAAATTCTCAACGTGTCCACACACTACTGGCATACTGTCCCTGCGCCTTATCCTCATTGCATGCGACTCCAGTAGGAGTCCAAGCGCAGACTGCATCAGCATCGAGGTGATGTCTGGCCTGCCTCTCCTTAATTATATATGTGGTGTCTGCTCTCCTGGACGTGCCTGAAAGAAAAGAAAACACAAATAAAATCATGAAGTACTTTGCTATTTAGAATCCGTTTTCTCCACACCACGTTTATAAGTCAGCTGCAGACATGTTCAGCTACCACAGTTATATTTCCTCCTAGTACCATACTTACAAATATTTTGCACTTCTATAGTCAAACATCTGTGTATGTATCATTGTTTTTCTCCATTACAGGTTTAGCAAACCGTATGCACGCGCAAATAACTAACGGGCATGCAGTCGGATGAAGTCGTCGACAACCACCGTAATTTCAGCAGGAGCACTCACTACCGTTTCCAAGACAAAACTGCAGCAAGTAAGCGGCGTGGAAGGGAATTTGAAAACTCTGCCTGGGAAAGAAACCTCCTCAATCCTTACCTTATCAGTCCACCTGAGTTTCAATATTCGTCTGTAACACCAAATCTCAAATTCTTCCATTGTCTTCTTTTCTGGTTTTCCCACGGTCCATGTTTCACTACGATACAATGCTATGCTACAAACGCACAAGCTAAGAAATTTTTCCTCAAATGAAGGTTTGCGTTTGATACCAACAGATTTCTCTTGGACAGGAGTGCTCTTTTGGGCAGTGCTAGTCTACTTTGGATGTCATCTTGTTCCGTCCATCATAGGTTATTTTGTTGCCTAGTTAGCAGAATTCCTTAACTTAATCTACTTCATGATCATCAATCCTCACGTTAAATTTCTCGCTGTACCCATTTCTGCCACATCTCATTACTTCAGCCTTTCTTCGATTTGCTCTCAACCCATGTTCTGTACTCAGTAAACTGTTCATTTCGTTCAGTAGAGACTTTAATGATTAACTATTTATAAGAAGAAAAATAATGGAAACACGTCAGGGATTGGGATTAGAAAAGCATTTAGCATTTATTGATTTTGAAGATGCCTTTGATGAAGTAAAAAGACTTTTTTTGAAAATACTGGCAATAAGAGGTTTTCCTGAAGATGTTATTAATGGTATAAGGGCCTCTATGTAAATACAGAAATAGTTGCAAGTTCTGGTTCGAAAACGTCATATGAAATTTTAATAAGTCACAATGTTCGACAAGGCTGCAGTCTATCACCCGCTTTACTTAATTTGTCTTTTGAAGACCTAGTTATCATGTGGAAAGATGGAATAAACTTAGAAATTAAAATAGGATATGGTGTACCATTAAATCATTATGTGTTAATGACCAGATATTTAAGCAGGAAACAGATGATAATTTACAAAGGGGAGTATACAGATTGAGCCAGAACGCAATACAACTGAACTATATCTGCTAATAACAAAGATAAAGGCTTTCAAAGGAAAGAATTCAGTCAGGTTGAAAACGATTATAAATGAGAAAATTTTAGTCAAGTATCCAATTTAGTTATCTTGAATGTGGTTCAAATGGCCCTGAGCACTATGGGTCTTAACATCGTAGGTCATCAGTCCCCTAGAACTTAGAACTACGTAAACCTAACTAACCTAAGGACATCACACACATCCATGCCCGAGGCAGGATTCGAACCTGCGACCGTAGCAGTTCCGAGGTTCCGGAGTGAAGCGCCTAGAACCGCAAGGCCACAGCTGCCGGCTTGGATGTGGTATTGATTATAAGTATAACAAATATATTTAGAAGAAAGTTAATATACATCAAGCTATCTGTGGAACAGTTTGAAGAACTTTAGGACGAAAAACAAGAAAATAAATTCAAATTAATTTTCATAGAGCTATGGCTGTAGCTGTATGGTTCAGAATCATGGACGTGGTATGTCCGAGGCTGTAAAAAAGTGAATAAAATAAGGAATGAGACAATAAGACTAGATTTCAAAATATATTCAGTTAATGACAAGACAGAAGACAATGAAATGGAGGGATCATATTGATAGAATGACAAAAAAGATAATGTATTACCTTCCAACTGGAAAGAGAGAACTAAGTAGACCTCGTAAGAGATCCATCGATGGATGGATGGGTGATTGATTCCGTAACAGGTTATTCCAACACCTAATCCTTGGTAGGAAATGATGATAATGACGATGATGATGACGATGCTGCTGATGATGATGAGGGCAATGATACAGTTTTTAGCAGAATCAGGATCACGTTCAAAACGTCCATTCCGCATATCGTAGGATCGGTGCTGACGTCACAAGAAGTGTTGCGAGAAAAACTAACAGCCTGCCAAAGAACATTTCCTTGTCATAAGAGATTATCACGGGTTTTAATTCTTACACTGCTTTCCTCGTGTTGTGCGACATTCCGAAGGTCCAGAAGGAACGCGTGCATGTTAGGACGATTGTGACACCGATGCTTCAGCATACCGTCTAGCAGAACTCATTCCTACAACTGGGTCGGTGAGCATCACGTTACGAAATCGCCGTATTTCGTTCATCGATTAGAGAGAATGCGTTTGAATGATTCCAACACTATAGAAAGTTCTGATGTGTTCCCTCGCTTCGCTCATATTTCTCTGTCTACTTCGCTACAGTTGACAGACCTTAGGCTTCGTGCTAAATTAATGAGGCTGTTTCGGCGCGTGTTGTTTTCCTCTCACTTTTTGTTTAATGACCAGTACTATACAGATAGATGGAATTGCGATGAACAGTTCGTTGTCTCCTATTATTATGGAAGACTTTGTGGAACGAGTTGTAGAGTCGGTAGCTTCGAAACAAGTGGAATTGTTTCAGATACGTGCACGACAATTTTGTTTGGCCTCATGACAATGAGAATTTGAACGACATTTTGGAACACATAAATTCTATGCACCTGGAAATGCGTTTCGCCATGGAGATGGAGCAAATGATTGCCTTCCCTTCCTTGACGTGTTGCTCAGGAGGATACTTAATGGATCGTTGTGACATGCCGATTACAGTAAGTTTACTCGCTCTGACTTCTATATACAAGCTGATAATTGTCACCACTAAATTCACCGCGAAGGAATCGTTCGAACCTCGGTTCGCAGGGCGCTAGTCATCTCAGACTCTGAAGGTTCATCAGCTGAGTTATCCAATCCTGAGGCCACCTTTTGTCCGCATGATTATAATGAAAAACAAATAAGACAAAACATGCACCTGGGTGGGACTAGAGATTGAATTTTTTTTTTTTTTTTTTTTTTTTTTTTTTTTGCACTGCGCAGGGAGTATTTCGAACAAGATTGGTCATATTTTGCGGGAATAGGCTGTGAAATATGCATTTCGCCTACCATCTGCAATCTGGATCAGTTTAGCTTCCGTAAGAGATGATCCTGGTTTGCGCAAGGCTGATGCTGCAGTATTCCTTGCAGTTGTGGTATGTCATACATTGGTCAGCCTATCAGCATTGCTGAGGACCTGTGTACACAGCATAAGCGTCACACACCTTCCGGCAGTGGATCAAACCTGCCATTGCGGAAAATGTTCTTGTTCCCGGCCATCCCGTGGAATATAATAACATGGAGATTCTGGCATGTTTGTCCACATATTGTAATGACATTGTTAAGGAAGCAGTTGCAATGGAATTAGCAATTAGTCTTATGAATATAGTTGTTTGCTTAAATTCTGCATGAAATACGCCTCTCTCCCTTGTCAAGAAACAGAGGGACACAGTTAATGCTAAATGGTTATTAATTTTCACTATTGCTAACTTCTGGCGTCGGTAATTTTTGGTTATGTGGTATCGCTAGACATTGCAGCATGTGTGTGTGTGTGTGTGTGTGTGTGTGTGTGTGTGTGTGTGTTTGGGTGTGTGACGGGAATCTGTGGTCGAGCAGTTCTAGGCGCTTCAGTCCGGAGCCGCGCAGCTGCTACGGCCGGAGGTTCGAATCCTGCCTCGGGCAGGGATGTGTGTGATGACCTTAGGTTAGTTAGGTTTAAGTAGTTCTAAGTCTAGGGGACCGATGACCTCAGATGTATATTCCCATAGTGCTTAGAGCCATTTCAACCATTGTGTGTGTGTGTGTGTATGTGTGTTATCTTTCCAGAAATGCTCTGAATACCTAGATCAGGACTGCCCTTGGACAGCCTTTACTTACTATAGTTTGGTCTTCAAAATGCCAGGACTTACGTCTGTCGGAAAATCGGCGCTTGTCGACGACGTCACCTGGCTGTATTCACTTGACTTTTTTTTAACAAAGTATATGCGGGATGAAGCTCACGTCTGATATATGCAAGCAGCCTCTTACAATCCACCCTTCCCTAGTCACCTTCACTTTTCATGTTAAGCAACCTTCGATATAGAGCGTTTTGCTACAGAGCTTTCCAAATAAGGACGACATTCCAACATGAAATGTTTGATTACGGAACAAACATTCACAATGTTTAATTGTGGCGACGTGTCCGTTAGTGAAGTTTCATATGGGCGTTACTTACGATACCAGGTAAGAAATTCAGATTGTAGAACTCTATTCTATTACACCATCTAGCAGTTCACTGAATACCTAGAAAGAAATGCAGATACACTGTGCGCGAATCATTTACTTTAAGCCATTTAGTTTTATTATGCAATGGCAGTACGAAATATTCTGCGGTGTAACGGGGTAAAACCACAGGAAAACATGAAAGTAGAGTGGAAAAGGGGCAAAGGGGCAAAGAGGGCACAGCTAGTATCCAAGTGCTGTTCACTGAACAGCAAGAGCAGTGTTTGTGTTATTAGCCTACGAGCGCCTGAACCAGGTCATAGTTCGGTTTAACGTAATCCACACAGCATGGCCGACCTACGGCCGGCTACACAAGGCTTTACGGACATTGACACGCTCCAGAGGTTACGATGCCACCCGTAAACACGGCTGTTACAGTGGAGTGAGCAGAAGGACGCAGTGTCTTACCACATCCGAATCAGCTCGTCAACATTCGACCAGCTGGACAGTAAGTCAGGCCCAGTCTGTGATAACTGGTGCCGTCACCGTAATTGGGTTGCAGGAAACTTTTGCAGTAGAGCCGGCGAGGTTGGTGGTCGTGACCGCAGCGTGGCCGCATCCGGCCGTCGTCCCAGCTGGCCTGTTACACTGGAGACACAATGCGAGAGCTTTCGCTCCCGGGGAACGCGTGCTCCACGCTCACCATACATCATCGCTTGCCACTCAGCACGGAGTATCACTGTAATTTGTTTTCACGGGACAGAGCGGATCAGGTTATCGTTGTGGAAATGATCCAAGATCAGTTACTGTTAGTTGCACAAAACACACACTTTATTTTCCTAAAAACACTTAATCACACATGCCCTTAAAAGGATTCAAAAACAATACCCCTGAAAGTCCGAACACAAGTTATTAAAATTGCTTTAAGGAATGCACGTGGCTGAAGGTATTTCTTTAAACAATTTACATAAATAATCGGGTGCTGACCACAGACTGGACATAGAGCAAAACTTTCTTAAAAATTAGTTTAAACAAAGAATCTTCAGAATTTTAATTTAAGGCGTGTCTAGGCATTATCTTTAAAAAAATATTTCATGTGAAAGCTCGGCTGAAGGTCATATGCTGAACATTGAACAACTCGAGGCTTGGATAGCAAAGATTTCAAATGGAGCCAAATCTGCTTTATTAAAATTAGTTTTGAACAAATCAGATTTTACAGCTTAGTTTTAGTCGGACGAAGGCCTTATTTTAAATGTAAACCAACTAAATTAATAGACAGCTGAAGGCCTACACAGTACTTGAGTCAAAAATCACAATCTAAAAACAACAGAACAGTTCTGCTCAGAAGTCGGCCTGAGGAGGTAACTCTAACGTAAGGTTAGGTGAGATAGTCAGTCAAAAGTAAGATTAAGTAATTAGATGGCAACCCGACCCACGGAAGGCTGAAGGACCGACCAACAACCTAATCAATTCCGCTGCGAAGATTAGAGGCACGACAACGGAAAATATCAGCGGAGGACGAGGATACCAGCAGCACTACGTCTTCAAAACTGGCGTCTAAAAAAGCCAAGGCACAATAACCTCTCAGAAATATGAAAGACACCAAACGCTGTCAAATTACACGCGGTACGGACTGCATCAACACGGCGAAGAAAAAAAAAAAACTGCGGAACACTACGCTAATGACCTCGCCGCGGAGACTTCCTCTCTGCACTGTCCCAACCGACCGACTGCCTACTCCAGTACGCAGACAGCATTAACATAACTGCTCAGTCGAAATTACACAAGCTAGACACAGTTCCACGAAAACACTTCCACAAGAACTCGAATAATCGTAAAAGCAATCACTGTGGAACAACCAGGAGGAATGACAAGCCGACACACACAGCGAACCTGAAGCGGTCGCCGACTAAATATACGTCGTCTGATGAGATGACTGACCGAACGACGAACCAAGGTCGTCCCTACTCAAGTCATGTGTGTCGGCGACGGCCTGGCGAGTCTTGGCTGTCCCGACCTCGCTGCAGCTCCATCCCGTCTCTTTGATATCCGTTCGGAGCTCGGAGACACGACAACCCGGGCACACTGGCTCGGACCCAACCATGCAGAGGGAACACTTGCCCAACGGCCACCCGACACCTATGCACAAGGAAGGAACCGACCCACGTCAGGCTAGATGACCAACTGACTAGGCCCAGAAACGGTCAAACCACCAAATACACATCGCCCGATGAGACGACCGACCGAACGACCAACCAACGGTCGTTCCCGCTCCACGCGCTCCAGTCTCCTTCCGTCGGACTGTACATGTGGTCCCCAGCGGTCGGTAAGCACTGGTTGTCCGGACCTCAGTGGCGCTGCGTGCCGACTGCACTCAAACGGAGGACGACCCAGAAATATTAGCGGTCGCTCAAAGATAGTACGAAAGTGCTCTTATCGATAGCGCTACTGCTACCGCTCACGGGCAGGCAAGTCAGCAACTTAGTGACGCCTGTAAATCGAATAAGGAACGGGACGGCAGTACCGCAAAGACAAAATGTGAAGGGCTCAGTTACGTGAAGAAGGAACTGCACTTGAATGACCGGACTAGGTGGATGGAATGGATGAAAACTTGTTCACGATCACGGAGGAATCAACTTGAATGTTTAAGTAACGAGCTGTCTGCCGTTTCCCCACACATCTACGAATCTTACCATGCCTACAGAGAAACTAGAACACATCGTGACAAGCAAGAACTGCTCATGTTTCATTCTGGCTTCTCCGCAACTGTCCGTGCCCTGCTGATCTTCTACAAAGATAAAAGAAGCTTGGTTGTACCCAGGAACACAACATAGTATTTGAGGAACAAAGGAACCATAAATAGTATAATTATCAATAATGACAATGATGCACGCTTTTCAGAGCACCACAATCATAGAAACAATAGTTTCACAATATTTAAAAAAGCTTTTCAAGGGACAAGATTATTAAATAAAGATTAATTCTTAAAAATATTGTTTCTGTGTAACTGCTCCTAAAAGTTGGATATGAAAATAATGCAGAACGACGACGCTTTCCCACTTACATGTGCCATGTGCGTGCAGTGCACGTTTGTGCTGGGGAAATGCTCACATCCTGCAGAGTGGACGCTCTTGTGTGGGTTCTGAAGGAGACCCAGTATGTACTATGCCGCCTCTCTTACACGTACCATACGTGTATAGGTGTATAGCCCTCTTGTTAGCCCTCATTACCCAAGTGTTGGGAAAAATCTTAAGAAGTGTTGCATGGAAAATCTAAGGCAGCAATAACAACACTTGAACACTATCGTCATTGGACCTCAGCATGTCAGTGGGCCTCTATAAATGTGTTGCATTCAGCAATAATTCCTCGTCACTACTAGAGAACAGGGACACATATCGACGACACTTGCTCTTTCATTTTGAAACATGTACCGCTGACGATGTTTCAAATGGTTAAAATGGCTGTAAGCACTATTGGACTTCACATCTGAGATCATGACTCCCCTAGACTTAGAACTACTTGAACCTAACTAACCTAAGGACATAAACACATCCATGCCCGAGGCTGGATTCGAACCTGTAACCGTAGCAGCAGAGCGGTTCCGGACAGAAGCGCCTAGAACCGAAGGCCACAGCGACCAGTGACCATGTTTCAACGCAGAACATAGTACGTCTGCAACTAACGGTAACGTTTTGCTCTTCTTACAAATTGATGAGCTCTGTGTGAGGCTGAAATTCGGGTTTGCAGAAAATTGTTGTTACGTGAAAGTAACAGTCAAGTGGTAGCAGTTATGTACGAATTTTTGACTGTGGATAGAAACCAGTAAAGTATTATGCCACTTGGCTGTCAACAATGTACAGTGCAAATGTGGCTATAGCATTTGCAGAGACTCTCCCTCAGTTTTGATGTTCTAATAATATCTTCTTCTTTTAATTACTTGTGCACTTGGGTCTTACAATTAGGCAAACGTGCATTGGAAGTGATTCTTGTGGTAGGGAAAATCGTTTCTTTTAGAAGCGAGGTATATCCGCACTTCAGCACACTTCCAATGCCTGTTCATCTGAAGCATCTATAGTTTCAGGATTTTGAAGTACTAGATGTATATCAGCTTCAAAAATGTGTGGCCCTTCTCTTCTACTCCTACATGGATACTATGCAAATCACATTCAGGTGCCTGGCAGAGGGTTCATCGCACCACCTTCACAATTCTCTATTGTTGCAATCTCAAATAGCGCGCAGAAAGAATGAAAACCGATATCTTTCCGTACGAGCTCTGATTTCCATTATTTTATCCTCGTGATCATTCCTCCTTATCTAAGTCGGTGTCATCAAATTATTTTCGCATTCGGAGGAGATTCGTGAGAAGATTCCCTCGCAACGAAAAACTCATTTCTTTTAATGATTTCCAGCCCAAATCCTGTATCATTTGTGTGACACCGATTTCCATATTTTGCGATAGTACAAAACGTGCTGCCTTTCTTTGAACTTTTTCTATGCACTCCGTCAGTCCCATCTGGTAACGATCCCACACCGCGCAACAATATTCTAAAAGAGGACGTCTGTTACATTTTCTAAGTGTCCTGCCAATAAAACGCAGTCTTTGGTTAGCTTTCCCCACAACATGTTCTATGCGTTACTTCCAATTTAAGTTGTTCATAATTGTAATACTTAAGTATTTAGTTGAATTTACGGCTTTTAGATTAGACTGATTTATCGTGTAACCGAAGTTTAAAGAATTTCTTTTAGCACTGATGTTGATGACCTACCACTTTTCGTTATTTAGGGTCAACTGCCACTTTACGCACCCTTCAGATATCTTTCATAAATCGTTTTGCAGTTTGTCTTGATCATCTGCATGACTTTATTAGTCGATAAACGACAGCATCATCTGCAAACAACCGAAGACGGCTTCTCATATTGTCTCCAAAATCGTTTATACAGATAAGGAACAGCAAAGGGCCAATAACACTACCTTGGGTAACGCCAGAAATCACTTCTGTTGCACTCGATGACTTTCCGTCATTTACTACGAACTGTCACCTCTCTGACAGGAAATCATAAGTCCAGTCTCATAACTGAGACGATATTCCATAAGCACTCAATTTCACTATAAGCCGCTTGTGTGGTACAGTGTCAAAAGCCTTCCGGAAATCCAGAAATACCGAATCGATCTGCAATCCCTTGTCAATAGCACTCAACACTTCATGGGAATAAAGAGCTAGTTGTGTTTTACAGGAACGATGTTTCTTAAACCCATGTTGACTATGTGTCAATAGACCGTTTTCTTCGAGGTAATTCATAATGTTCTCTATTCCTGCTGCACATCGACGTTAACGATATGGGCCTATAATTTAGTGGATTATTCCTACTACCTTTCTTGAATACTGGTGTGACGTGACCCAGTCTGGGTACGAATCTTTCGGCGAGCCAACGGTTGAATATGTTTGTTAAGTATAGAGCTAATGCATCAGCATAATCCGAAAGGAACCTAATTGATAATCAGTCTGGATCAGAAGACTTGCTTTTATTAAATGACTTAAGCTGCTTCACTACTCCGAGAATATTTACTTCTACGTTAGTCATGTTGGAAGCTGATCTCGATTCGAATTCTGGAACATTTACTTCGACTTCTTTTGTGAAGGCATTTCGGAAGGCTGTGTTTAGTAAATCTGCTTTGTCAGCACTGTCTTCGATAATATCTCCATTGTTATCGTTCACAGAAGGAATTGATTGTTCCTTGCCGCCAACATACTTCGCATACGACCGGAAGTCTTTGGATTTTCTCCAAGGTTTCGAGACAATGTTTGGTTGTGGAAACTGTTCTAGTCATCTCACACTGAAGTCCGCTCTAAACGTCGAACTTCTGTAGAATATCGGCAATACTGGAGATTTTGCTTCTGTTTAAATTTGGCATGTTTGTTTCGTTGTTTCTGCAACAGTGTTCTAACCCGTTTCGTGTACCAAGGAGGATCAGTCGTTTGTTAATTTATTTGCTATAAATATCTCAATTGCTGCCGATACTATTTCTTTGAATTTAAGTACCATCTGGTCTACACTTTTATTATTAATTTGGAATGAGTGGAGATTTTCTCTTAGGAAGACGCAAGTGAATTTTTATCTGATTTTTTGAATAGGTATATTTTTCGAGGATTTGGGGATTGCAGTTTTCAGTCTCGCTACAACTCTGTGTTCACTAATCCGTGAATCGGTTTGGATGCTCGTTATTAACTGATGATTATTTGTTGCTAATACGTCAAGTGTGTTTTCACAATCGTTTACTATTCGCGTGGGCTCATGAACTAACTGCTCGAAATAATTTTCAGAGAATGCGTTTAGCACAATATTTACATTTGTTAGTACGAAACGTGTGTGTGTTTTGTTACGATTGTTTTGTAGGAACTTGTGGCACCGTCTAGTAGACTCAGTGCCACAAGTTCCTCCAAAAAAATCGTAACACACACAAATGTCATGCTAACAAATGTAAATCCACCTGATGATGGCGGTTTGAACCTTTGAAACGCGTCGTGGAGATAAATAAACAGTGACTGGTTCCAGTAAACTTGTTGTTTCATTTAATGCACTATTTTCGTTGTAATTTTTTCGGAAACAAGTGATATAGCGTTTGCTGGCCCTTAGCGGGGGTTACCATCCACTAGGAGAAGCTCTGAGAATCAAACCAGGTACGAGGAGCTCTTGGAAGCTCAAAACACAGTTTAGAGTTAAGTGTACTGCGTACTTACATGGAGGCGGAGCTTGTTATCCAACACACGCCATTTCACCCTACAGAAAACCACGTCCGCTCTTCCTCTCTTCCTGCTCCCCACTGACGCCGCAAGCTAGTTGCCAAGTTACAGTTCGTGAATAGTACAGCACACGATGCTCGGGTGCTGTTTGCAGGTAACCTCGGCGGAAACACGCCTTGAGCCACAGGTAGGCAAACCCGCAAAACGGAATCATTGAGCTCGAAATATAAAGCAGGCGCTATATGGGTGATATACAACAGAAATAAATTTTCCTTCATGGAGGACCACACTCACACATAAGAAATTTCCACCATTTGACTGTTAATTTGTCATTTATTTTACACGATCATAATTTCGGATTTTAGCCATCTTTGATATACATTTTAACATGCACTTGAGAATGTCTACAAAGCCGACACCGAGATTGAGTAAAATAAATAATAAATGAACAATTAACAGAAAATGGCGGCAAGCTCATAAAATAAATAAGTAAATAAAATTCGTAGCTCTTCTTTATAAGAGGATTAAGTTTCCGAATTTGCGATTTCAGAGTTAACTCCCCATAGGGACGCAGAAAAATGCTATTTACAAAGTAATTTCGTCGTGTAATTAACACAAAACACAAGCTAACACTCCCAGTGGCGAGCTTTAAGTGGTAACAAACACAACATCGGTCTACAAGTTCGAGCATTACACACTGGCGATGCTGCTATGCAACCTCCATCTCCTCGAGGTACATTTGTAATCTGAAGATCGTGTAAGGCAATTTCTTGTACGTATTTGAGTGACATTTCTCGTACTAAATACGTAGGATATTTTAGCTACATAAAAATAACCAGCATCCACTCGAATGAAGGTTTTCAACAGACAAAGAATAGCACGTCACAAGATAAACTGAGCCTGATGACAAGAATCACATTTCACTTTACAATTGAGGACAAATTAGCAAAGAGCACCATTAACAAAATTTTTAACAAAACAGCTGTTCTAAACCTGCTATTTCCTCCAATTAAATTTAGATATTCCGGAGGTATATTATCTAGTCTTTCTTCCTTGTTTGATTAAAAGCCATTCAAAGGGCTTTCAAATGATGACTCCAACACTACGTCTTCTGCGTTTCCTAAATTGACTTAAATTTCTTCTTCTATGGCGTTAGCAGACAACCCATGGTCTTACACTTTCCTTAGTACAATTCCTAAACTTTTTTCCACACCATAACAGTTTCTTTCACCAACGGGAAACACCCTTCGAAGTTTTCAGATCCATTTCGGCAGAAGTAAGTCTGCCTTGTTGAACTATCCTATACTTAAGTATCTTCTTTATTCCTTTGCTGATTGCTTTCAGCATTCATACATAAATTTATTAATACTGTCTCATCATACAGATCTCTATGCTTGTATTCAGTTCCGTAAATTTATTTGCTTCTTGTGCGAAAAGATGTAACCAACAGAGGTGAGTAGCTATTAATGTCGTAAATATTATACTGTTTCCTTAATAAAGTTTGTGTCAGGCAATTAATATAACTTTCAGATGTGCTACGATACCGTTAAATTTATGCTTGTACGTATCGACTCTCAGACGGCACAGTGCGCTAGTTCATACGGAGACTGCGTGATTTCCCTGAAGGTTTATGAAGAACACTGAAAAGGGATTGTGAAAATCTGTTCAAACGGTCAAGCGAGGTCACGTGATAGTTGTAAAATTATGGGTTACCTGAGTCCCAGTCAAAGACTAGTGTCACGCAGCCGACCACACTGCAAGAATAACATTGCAGGATACAATCTGGGGCATAGACTGCCAGATTCATTATCCTGCTTAAAGGGCTTCGAAGTAGGACAAACGAAATTCAGGCACTTTTTTCTTCTTGATACTCGCGAACAAATGCGTTGTCGCGCGCGAACGTGTGTGTGTGTGTGTGTGTGTGTGTGTGTGTGTGTGTGTGTGTGTGTGGGTGGGTGGGTGGGTGCGTGCGTGCGTTTATGTCAAATTTTGTGCACGACTGCATTAGCTGGCGAGCAAATAGAATTAACAAATAACTAAGCGCCCGGCTTAACGTTCATAAAGCGCCGGCACAATTATTTTACTACAATACTAATTCTTAATCGTATGTCCTGCTATTTGGAATATTGTTATTGATGTGCGTGAAATGATTATTCTCTAACAGATGTGACAGGATTAACTGAGAACGTTTCAGAATTTTAGGGCAAATTTCATGTAGCATACAGACTGCATACATACATACATACATACATACATACATACAGTGAATAATATAATAGTAATGAAATACCAGCTATGTGAAGAAGGGAATGTAGACATTTCTTTACGTCGTTACAAACAATACCTTCTGATAAGTGAAGAAAGGGTAGGTCACGCTCCATAATGTGTGATAAGATGATCACAATTCGTCATATGTCAGGGACCTGGTAGATGGACTAAATTCAATATACCATTCGCGAATGGCATAGCTGTGTACATGGAAGTCAGATATATAGTGGTATATATGTGTTGCAATTAGGGGCATGAATATATTTCTAGACTGAGAGACACTAGAAGACGTCAAACATATCTTGACTCATTGGCCGAAGGAATTCGTTTACATATGTGTAATATGTCAAGTCGTTGGTTCTGCATGTCACAGTGGAGTTCTTCATTTGGTTCGAGGAAAGGGATGGATTAAAGGAAAATTATCTGAGTATGTATCACTTAAATTTTACATTTCACTTCAGATATTAATTTGACACGTACAAGAAGGGAAAGACTTCCAAAAAAAATGGAATATTTCACACCCTACCAAAGTTATGCTAAGGTCCTACGTTGTTAAGAAACCGTACAAATGGAAGCAGAAGAGCATCGTCTAAAAAAAAACTGGGTTGTTATTATTACGTTGAATAGCAAGTTTACTTCTGCTTATTGTTCTTTAAAACAAACACTCCACAATTTTATATATATTTTTAAATCATACTTCTTCTGACTGGTTTCACGTTGACCACCACGAACTCCTCTCCTGGGCACTCAGGGAAGCACTTGCATCCTACATCCACAGTTATCTGCTGACCGTACTCGAATTTGTCTTCCTTTATCGTTTTACCCTCTGCAGCTCCCTGTAACTTGTCAATGTTTTCCATACACTCCACTCTCCGAGTCTGCGGAATACTTTCTTATTTTTTACGTTATTGTTTGTTGTTGTGGTCTTAAGTCCAGAGGCTGGTTTGATGCAGCCCTCCATGCTACCCTACCCTGTGAATGCTTCTTCATCTCCAAGTAACTACTGCAACCTACGTCCTTCTGAATCTGCTTCGTGTATTCATCTCTTGATCTCCCTCAATACTGTACTCTTGTCTTAGGTTTTTAAAAATGGGCGAGGCAGATTACTGTATGCCTTTCTGCACAAGAATCAGGGAGGTACGACCCCGCTAAAAATGAATGCAAAAAATTGGGTGCAGGTCACCAATGAAATGAAAGGTGTCATCTATGAAAACAATTGTCGGTCCGTTGACATTATCCAACACATACGACTCCTCAGCAGTTATATATTCAGTAAAGCGTACTATACGGCCCAAATATTTCCACTCCCCAAGATGCAGGCCAAACACGTCAAGAAACTCTCTAACACATTTATTTGGCAAGGGCACGTGTTCAAAGTGAAATACACCACGCTGACGTCTTCCAGACAGGCCGGCGGACTCAACATGCCTGACATTAACCGAAAGTGTACTGCGAATCATCCACTTGTTGGACAAGGAACCTCTCAGCGTAACCAGTTAGCTCTTCCGAACCTTGCAACCCACCGATATGCACCCACTAACTGATGTAGGTAAAATGCATATCAAACTACGACATGTCAAGCAGTTTTTTTCTTGAAGTAAGCTATACTGATGGACATTATTCCACGCAGGATTTACTGACGACGCACCTGTTATTAAAAAGAGGGACATCTCCAATAGACCGGAATCCCATTGAACTTAAATACCCGAGTGTTCACTGGAAGGCAGTTTGGGACAACGTACTGCGGAGGTGGCGTCCACATGGTATAAAGTGGTCAACGACGTTATACCCACTAATGAAAGGTTGCATAGAATCGGTTTATGTGACAGTGATAAATGCGTCCGCTGTGCTCTGGTCGACACCTTAGACCATCGCGTCACTTGTGGCGGTCATCTCACCAACTGGAAATGGGTGCAGCAGAGGCTGGGCTTGATTACCTTCAGCAGCCCAGCCAGCCACTGCACTGACATCCTACTCTGGCCGGACTCGAAACATTTTCCCACTACCAAGAACAACACGTGATGTGGCTGTTAGGACAGTTTGTGACATATATCATCATCCACAATGGTGAAGATAACCTCCTTAGTTTCGTGGCTTATTTGAGAACGGCACGCTGGAAGGTGAAACGATACCCGAATGTCAGGATGATGTTTGGTAACATGTTAGACATAATTTTTTAAAAACAAGGCGTAGGGTAATTATCTTCACCGGAAGGGACACAAATCACATGAAAGACTATATAGCGAACAAACTACACAACGAATAAGAGGTTACACCTGTTCCTAGGACTGCTCCCGACTTCTCAATGGTGTTATTAACTTCATTGGACGTTTTCCTTAATTTATGTTGCCTGTGCATGTCTTTGTTATTCTTTTGTATGCTCCCAATGACTTTCTGTGAAGATTATGGACGACTGTGAAGCTATCGACAGAACTGCAATTCTAGTTAAGACAGTCAAATATTTTTGTAATTCTCTTTAATATGTTTGCGTTTTGGTCCTATGTCGTTGTCTCTGAAGATGCTATTGTCAGTTTAATATTTTTGTTCTGTTTTGTAAGCTTACGAATGGCACTATATTGAAATGTGTTTCTCAGTCTATAGTAGAATACAATTCGTGTTGAAACAGTTCCAGCAATTCATTATTTTATTTTTGTGCTTATAAGCTTATATGATTGTTTTAATAAAGCCAAAAAGAAATTCTTTGTGGCGTGAAGGGCACACGAGTGGACCTTAGGCTCCGAAAGCCAATATGGATGATGTTTCGTTGACTGCTGCGCACGCTGAAACGTGTTGATGACCCGGCACTAACATTTGCAGCAGTTTGCGGAAGGGTTTCACTTCTGTCACGCTGAACGATTCTCGTCAGTCGTCGATGGTTCCGTTATTGCAGGATCTTTTTCCAGCTGCAGCGATGTCCGAGATTTGGTATTTTACCGGATTCCTGATATTCACGGTACACTCGTGAAATGCTCATATGGGAAAATCCCCACTTCATCGCTGCCTCGGAGATGCTGTGTCTTATAGCTCGTAAGCCGGCTGTAACACCAGTTTCAAACTCAGGGAAATGTCTATAAGCTGCCATTGCGCCAGGCACTTGTCTTGTTATATAGGCGTTGACGACTGCAGCACTGCATTCTGCCTGTTTACATAACTCTCTGAACACGCATACCTATACTAGTTTCTTCGGCGCTTCAGTTTGCTTACATTCTTGTTCCTCCCTTTATTTCCGTCATAGCTTCCTCGGTGTATTAGGTTGAACAGTAAGGACGAAAGACTGTTTATCACTGTATGATAAACATGCTCCTCAACGCACTGTCAAGGTAAAGAGAGCTCCCGCTCCGTGGCTCACCACTGCATTACGCCAGTTAATGAATAAACGTGATGCTGCACATAGGGCCTTCAAGCGTAACCCGAGGCGTACGAAGCTTATAGGAACCTCCAAAACAGAACCAAGCAAAGCGTGAGGAATGCCAAAATCAGACATGCCCGCTCTGTCGTATGCGGCATATCAAAACCTGCTGCACTGTGGAAAAAGCTGCGCAGTTTCGGTATAGGGAAGCGAAGATCTAACGCTGTTTATCAAGCGTCTGCAGAAGAATTAAACGATTTATTCTCAACAGCTGTAAACTGCCACGCAGCGACATATTACCAGCCCCATGATATCAATCTCTCGAGAGACAAGTTTTTCCTAAAACATGACACTACCGGCACAGTACACGAGGCAATTATGAGAATCTCTTCCGAGGCCGTAGGAAATGATGGAGTGAGCATTGGCATGATTAAGAACGCCGTAGACACTATTATTCCAGTTATCACAGACATCTTCAACCTGTCTCTTGTCAGTAGTACATATCCTACTGAGTGGAAGCAAAGTTTATTTCAGCCTATACCCAAGACTGACAACCCTAAGTCGCCAGGTGACTACAGGCCGATCAGCATACTACCTGCAATATCTAAAGCCCTAGAATACATCGTCCATGAACAGCTGACGGATTACCTCAAAACTCATAACATCCATGACGAATATCAGTCAGGCTTTCGAAAGCACCATAGTACAGTAACTGCATTAATCAAAGTAACTGATGACATTAAAAATGCTATGGACAGACGTGAAGCTACTATCCTAACACTGCTTGACTTTAGCAAGGCTTTTGACACAGTTGACTTCGATATATTACTAATTAAAATGAAACAGCTGAATTTCTCAAACAGCGCAATACACTGGTTCGACAGCTACCTCAAAAACAGAAGTCAACAAGTCATTTGTGGGTCGGAAAAGTCATCATGGAAAAGCGTGCGCTCTGGAGTTCCCCAAGGCTCCGTCCTTGGTCCACTACTCTTCTCACTGTACATTAATGATATTTCTTCAGTGATTCACTCCTGCAGCTACCATCTTTATGCCGACGACATCCAACTGTACATAAGTGCAAGCCCCAAAAACATTGCTGGCGCTGTAGCGAGTATGAATGGAGATCTTTGCTCTGTTTCTCCATGGGCACAGAACCTAGGTCTGAAACTAAACCCCAAAAAATCCCAGGTCATACTTATATCTCATCCAAAGTTAATCAGCCGGTACATTCGCGAAACAGTCCCTAAAATACTTCTCAGTGGTACCCAACTACCATACCAAAATACAGTAAAAGACCTTGGAATAATCTTTGATGAACACCTAAATTGGGAAGAACAAACAGTTACAGCTTGCCGGAAATCGCTCTCCTCCCTACATGCAATTCAAAAATTTTCAAAAATATTTCCAATCCATGTTAAACAAAAATTAGTCCAAACACTAGTCTTGCCTAATCTTTACTACTGCGATGTAGTTCAACACGGCACAAATAGTGAAAATTCTAGATGCCTCGAGCTAGTGATGAATGCTTGCGTTAGATACGTGTGCAATATTCGGTTGTATGATCATATCGGTCCTTCATGCTCCCAGCTAAGTTGGATACGCCCACATAAGGCACGCGATCTCCACACGATGTGCTTACTTCATCGATTTCTTAGCCACTGGTGCCCCCAATACTTATCTTCTCACATTAAACACCTATCATCATTCCACAATCGCAATACCAGATCGGATACGTCTATCATCTTGGCTGTACCTTTACATAACACAAAATCTTTCTCCGTGTCATTCTCCATCTCAGCCATACGACTATGGAACGCGCTCCCCTGTGATCTGCGTCTTATCCAGAACTACTCAACATTCAAGAGGGAACTCAAAACTTAGATATTAGGGACGGTACAGCCACCATTGTTGTTCCACTCCCATCTCTTTCTTTCTTCTCTCCATCACAGCTTCGAATTTTACCATTCTATTTCTCTTCCTCTAACCTATCTACCTCTTAAATATCTCTTTCACCCCATTCTATCGTCTTATGTCTCTGCTCGATGAGAATAACTCACAAGCTGCAAGAACATAACGAGAAAATTCCCAACTAACAATGGGACTGACATTCACAAAAGAAAAGTATGTTTACTTTCATATACATAGTCATAATAATAATAATAATAATAATAATAATAATAATAATTATTATTATTATTATTATTATTATTATTCTTGATTGTTATAATTATTTTTATTGTTATAATTATCATTGTACTAGTTCTTATAATATCTATTTTTTTCTTTAACATCAATACTGCATAATACGTTATATGTCCTTAATGTTATGTAGAAACTGTAACTCGTTCAATCTGAGTATGCCTTGTTAGGTGTAAGAGAGGGCCTGAAGGCCCTAATCTTGCCAGGTAAAATAAATGCATAAATAAATAAATCCCTGCCTTATACCCTTTTTAATCGAGCATTTCGCCCTCTGTCTTCCAGTCTTCATGTGGCCTTTTGGTTCTTGTAATTTATATTATCCGTCATACTCTATAGCCTACACATACGTTTCTAAGAATTTCGAACGTCTTGCACCATTTTACACCGTCCAACGCTTTTTTAAGGTCGACAGATCCTGTGAACGTGTCTCGATTTTTGTTCAGTCTGTGTTCCATTGCTACCACAGCGTCAGAACTGCCTCTCTGGTGCCTTTATTTTTCCTAAAGCCAAAGTGAAAGTCATCGATCAAATAGTCATTTTTCTTTCCCTTTCTTCTGAGTTTTGTTCTTGTCTGCAGCTTGAACGGATCAGCTTTTAAGCTCTTGCAATCTTCTAAATTCCGTGGATTATGTTTTCCCAAAGTCCATGGTAAATCGTCAGTCTTCAGCATTGTACATACAAACGTGACTAGTCGATTGGTTGCCACTCCCCCAAATAATTTTAGAAATTCTGATGGAATATTACTGATCTCTTCTGCCTTATTTGATGTTAAGTTGTCAAAAACCTTTTGATATGTTGATTCTAATACTGGATCTCCTAACTCTTCCCTGTCTACTCCGGTTTCTTCCTATGTCACGCCATCAGACACGTCAGTCTGCTCATAGGAGCCTTCAGTGCACTCTTTCAACCTATCCAGCTACAGGAAAATGTTGATGATTAGATAGCTTAGAGGTATCGTATTGCGGTAATGTTGACTATTCCATTTTATCCACTGTTTTCCGTTTTATCCACTGTTCCAAATGGCCCCAGACATTTGCCATACGAATAGGATCGAGTTATTTATTCTTCCAGTCCAGGTACTACAGAGTTTTGTGTGTTAGTGAAAGCAAAAATCTACGCTTGCAGAGCAGTGAACACTGTTCTTGTTTTGAAAGTCAGATAAGTTCGCAGCACATTCATCAAGAAGCTGTAGATAAAAGTGCAAATTCCTTGTTCATATTCTCGGAAATCTCCTTCAGAGACGCCAGGTCAAAACACGGAGTGTTAGGTGCCCCGTTGGCACTCTTTGCATAATTGAAAAAGAAGCATAATCGCAACAACACTATGTGCCTTCGGGTCCCTACTGAATTATGTGGGTAACTGAAGATGAGTGGCTTTGTCCAGCACTGTGAGAAATGACACTTTGCGAGGTGCCCGACTCCAATTCTATATTGCATGCAGTTTTCTTGGTGTTGTTTTCTCAGAAAATTTTATTCAGTGGCTACATCAAATTCCTCTCGGCTTGGAAACCAGCTGCCATATACAAGATGTGACACTCGTCCCCTGTCCTTCCCAGTTAGGATCTATCACAATCATTGTTATTACACTATATCACAAAGCTCCGAGTGATTCTTGGTTCCTCTTAGATACTTTCCCAGTCCGCGTTTATGAACCAACAAATCAGTCAGTTACTTTCTCGCTTTTGTCATATGCACGCCCAAACATAATAAATCTTTTCTGCCTTATGTTATGTCTCCACCTCCGCACATCTGACCACGCTGGTATCATAGGACCGAATGACACGTGAGTACTAGACTGTCGTGATTTACCTCTGCAGTGCAGGATCACATGATCATCGAGTACAAATTCTACACATTCTACAGCCTTTCTACGCGAGCAGTATGCGAGTTTACGAAGATGAATAGTAGATTGCACGGCGGAGTATTTTTCATACACGTCTAGCCCTTTGCGACATGAGAAACATGTCGAATAAAGTAGATCCGGGCTGTACTGAACTGTCATTGGCAGTGTAATAATTACTTAATTTTTACTACTAGGACCGGCAGACCTTGACGAAGTAAGTGATTCTGTTAGTGACTCCCATATTTGAAATAACTTTGCTTCTACAAAACATACACAAAATCGTTACTAATGTTCAGTGTCATGCACATCATCGTGACTATGTGACCCACACGACATAGTTTCACGGCCAGCGTACTGTCGACTATAACTCTACGGAAGACACCATAGTAAAGGCGTTGTGTTTCACGTCAGAACCTTCTGTTATAATTCCGGACCATTCATTCCAAGAGCTTTAAACTAGGCGATGTATACGCTTCAAGTACTGATGAGGACGAAAGAGTTACAGAAATTTAGACTTATATAGGTAATTGTCAACTTAATTTTTCGTCTGTTCATTCCCTATCGTCTGCGGCTATCCATATCCTCTCCCTGTTCTTTCTACAAAGTCCATCGCTACCATGGTAGAAAATAATAGTTGAATTCGCTCTTTCCGCAAACACACACACTGCTGGCCATTAGCATTTCTACTCCATGAATGCGATACGTAACAAAAGTCAAACTGCCATGAAGTGAGCTACTATGATTTGTACATGATTAGTATTTCAGGGCAACAGCACATTACTGTTAGGAACAACGCCACCAACATTCCGTATACAAGGAAAAATTACAAAAATGGTTCAAATGGCTCTGAGCACTATGGGACTTAACATCTGAGGGCATCAGTCCCGTAGAACTTCGAACTACTTAAACCTTACTAACCTAAGGACACCGTACACATCCATACCCGAGGCAGGATTCGAACCTGCGACCGTAGCGGTCACGCGGTTCCAGACTGAGGCGCCTAGAACCGCTCGGCCACATCGGCCGGCTGGAAAAATTACGCAGCATATTTCTCAGTGAAAAATCTCATTTAGACACTGGTTCTTTGAAAGAAAACTGTATTATGCTTCGTACAGGAAACACCTGTCAGCATATACAGGATTTTTCAAGATCCCCTACCGCTGTCGTTTTATGCATCCCACAATGTTATATCTGGCCTTAAAAACTCACGCTCTATGTTTTCGTAGTTTTTTTTCTCGATACGCGCATGCTATTAGCCGTACAGAAAAAAATTTAAAATAATCTTACTGTAGGAAACTCAAGTCTGTTTTTTATAAATAAAACGTTTTAGAAGCAAGTCAGGGTTGTAATACGACAGTTTTTTTTTAAATATACAAGAACTGCGGAACACCACCCCCTGAAAATTTAATGTAGTTAAATTTTGTACTGGGATACGTTTTCGCTGAAGGCAACGGTTTCTGATTTATTCGAGAAAAACACACAAAAGTGACCAATCGCCGCAACAGCGCAGACTCACCACTCACCAATAAATGGTTCTAGTGTGCTGTTCATGTCATTCCCTTCTATTACTGTGCAAAAATTTGCCACTGCACGAATTACTTCTCCCTTTTAGGTCATCGTTGACTCTCCTTTTACTCCACCGGCTTAGTCAAGTTCTTACATATTATAAAACGGAGGTTTTAGTATACGTTACCAAACAGTTTTGTGAATTTTAATAGCACAAAATAATCATATCACTGTAATCGTCAGGCCTTCTATCTACCAAAGTACTGTGCTTATAAGAATTAAGTTTGCTTCAAATCGTCAAAGTAATTACTTCTAGCGTAAAGTCACAAGAGTCGTTCTTCTGCCATTACCCTCACGGCTGCACGTAAATTTGCAAGGCTAATGAAAACGACCGCTGTGCTGATGGCGCAGTAGCCCAATCAATAGACAACAAAAAGTTCCAATAGTGGATACAGTTCGTGTAGTCGGAGTGAGGGTGCGATTGAAGTTGCATGTTTTCCTTGAGTGATCGAAAGCTAAAGCCTCTAGCGAAAACATATCTTGGTATCAAATTTAAATGCTTTAAATATCCTTAAAAAGGTCCTGTATTTTTTTTTCTGTAGGGCTAACAGTGTGTGAATACTAAAATATCGCGCGTGGATTTTGGAGACCAGATATAGCATTATAGCGGTAGAGGCAGCTGAATCACCTTGTATATGAATTATGGCATGTCAGTAACTGTTAGATGACGATGAATTTGGCTTTAGGAAAGGTAAAAGCATCAGAGAGACACCTCTGACGTTGCGGTTGATGAAACAACGAAGGCTAAAGAAAAATCTAGACACGTTCATGGTAGATCTCGACATGGAAAGAGCGCTTCACAATGCAACATTGTGCAAGATGCTGGAACTAAATAGGGAAAATCTATAGGGAAAGATGGATAAGGAAGGACGGGTAATATGAAATATGTACAAGGCCCGAGAGGGAGAAATAATAGTGGAAAATCATGAACGAAATGCACCGATTAAAAAGGCTGTAAGAAAGAGATGTAGTCGTCCCACCCTTCTGTTCACTCTATACGTCGAAGAAGCAAAGACGACAGTAAAATGAAGGTTCAAGAGTAGGATTAAAATTCAAGGCGAATGGATATTAAAGTTAAGAGCCTCTGATGCCATTGCTATCCTTAGTGAAAGTGAAGAAGAATTACAGGTACTGTTGAATGGAGTAAGGAGTGTAGTGCGTACGGCATGTGTACTCAGATAAAAGTAAAGAAAGACGAAGGTAATGATAAGTAACAGAAATGAGCATAGCGAGAAAGTTAATTGTCATAACTGCTCATCACGTAACAGGCGAAATTGAGGAACTCTGCTACCTATGCAGCAAAATAACCAGTCAGTGTCCCGTGTACTTCACCTAGCAAACAAAGGCCATAAACTCAACCTGCTGGAAGCCCTGGAAATTAAGAAACATCTTGCTCACAGTACAGATATAATCCTAAATGATCTGACACAGCTTAACACTTCCTCTCTCCTAAACTTCATATAATCATCTCTGTTGTTCATTATTTCCCACGCTCTCTGTTCCGACATATTCCCATTTTCCTGTATTTATTAAGTTTTTTGTTTTGTTGAAGTTATCTTTGTTTTCCATATAGACTGTAGTTTCAATAGTTAAGGCTTTCTTTTAACTAGTACTTTTATTACTCTCCATGTTTAACACCCCTTGAATTTGCCTAGTCAAATGTTGTTCATATTTTACTTTGTTCACTTATTTAATGCAAACTGTTACACAGTCGCTGCTTTGTTATAATCTTAGTGTTAAAATGCAGTACCATCACACTCTCAAAGCTTCCTTCAAACGCCTCCATTTTCCTGGGATTATTTATTCAGGTTCGTCTTACCGATATTGCTGAAGTTGGCTGTCTATTCTGTAGTTGCATTGATAATAGTCGCTTCTTTTAATTGGTTTGTGTATCACTCTCCATCTTTCATACTTCCTGATGTAGCTTTGTCTAGTACTAATTTTATTTTATTTTATTAGTATCCTTTATTAACAGAAACTGTTATGTAGACATGCTATTCCTAGTTTGAGATAAAGGTGTTCCTGTCTACTCCATTGTTATTTATGTACTGTTTAATTTTTACTTTTTCTTTGCGTTACCACCACACTGTCAAAGATGCTTCTTACTGTATGTTTCTGCTTCAGTCTAGACGTGTTACTTCTCTTCCAATGTTGTTGGCAAACATTGTAACTTCTTTGGTGATAATACTCAGTAAATGTCTGAAGATGGCCTTGTAAGCCCAAAATCGGTTAACAATAACAGTAATATTGTAGAACAAAAAGGAAACTGGTGCTCTCATTTGTTATAATGTTGTTCTAACAAGAACGGACGGAAAATTCTGTTAATATGAGCAAAATAACACATGACGGACGGAACAAGGAGGACATCAAAATCAGACTAGCAATGGTGATAGTCTTCGGCGAGAGAAGTGTACCAGTATCGAACATATGTCTTAATACAAGGAAAACATTTCTGAGAACGTACGTTTGGAGCACAGTGTTGTAACATGGACTGTGGGAAAACCGGAACAGAAAAATGGTTAAAAATGGTTCAAATGGCTCTGCGCACTATGGGACTTAACATCCATGGTCATCAGTCCCCTAGACTTCGAACTACTTAAACCTAACTAACCTAAGGACATCACACACATCCATGCCCGAGTCACGATTCGAACCTGCGACCGTAACAGACGTGTGGTTCCAGACTGAAGCGCCTAGAGCTGTTCGGCCACCGCGGCCGGCGCGGAACAGAACAGTAGCTTTTGAGATGAGGTGCAAAAGAAGAATGCTAAAAACTAGGTGGATTGATAAGGTAATGAATGTTCCCTGTAGAATCTACGAAGAAAGGAATTTATGGGAAACACTGACAACAAGGAACTACAGAATTATACATCCTCTGCTAAGACATAAAAAAAAAACATTTGTTGTACTAGGGAGTGGTGCACGGGGTAAAAACTATAAAGCCATTTATTTTGATAAGTGGAGCAAGTAATTGAGAACGTAGGTTGCATGTGCTGCTCTGAGGTGAAATTGCTGGCACAATTGGTGGCGGGCCGCATCAAACCAGTAACAAGACTGACGGCTGAAAAAAAGAAAGTGAATTATCGCGATTGCAGTGCTGCACGCGTCGGTCGTGGAACGATTGTCGAGCATTATCTCGTCATCCCCACTAGCAGCAAACGAGAGTACGGACGTAATATTCGCTCATCAGAGCATGATCGTACGAACTGCTTTGTGTCAGGAATTCGGCCCGTTTGGACCTCCACTTGGACAGTGCTAAGTCGTCAATATCGCAAAGTAGTGTCAGTATGCCGGCCTCTGTTGTGGTTTCGCCAGTCGCGGCAGCAGAGAGCTGCCCGCTGGCCGTGTTGCGCTCAGCAACACTGGCCGCAGACAATCTTTTCAGACCGGACTAATGTTCCACGTACAGCGCCGCGGTGTACGTGTGTGCAGAGGCTGACGAGAAAGAGCCTTGATGAACTGCATTTGTCATCTTTATATGAGCCAGCTGTCGGGATGGTATGGAGTGCCACTGGATACACCTCAGATTCGCGGTTAAGCCGTTTGCACAGCAGCGGTTACATGTCTAACGTGGTACGGTCGATCAATGTGCTCTACATTGGAGGTTCCATATCTGCCAAGGTACATACCAGAGAGGTAATATAAACCCGCATCTTGTCCAAGTTTACTTCTATACACAGGGCGTCCACCGTTACCCAGGCTACCACATTGTTGATATCTCTCACACAAGAAAATACCTGGTCCATGAGCTACCGAGAGGCTGACACCCCGCCATTCTCTACCCACTATGATCAATGAATAACAGAGAGGTGAAACAACCGAATTACGCCAAAAAGTGGCAGCTTTGTGTAATACGTTTCACACCTAGTACAACCCTAAATCACCAGAATTATACATTATTCGTAATACGATGTAGACGTGCAGTATGTAAGATTTGGTTTTTGCTATCTTTCTCGAGGTTGCGATTTTAATTGCCAACAGTGTGTATACAATGAAGCGCCGAATAAATTGGTACAGGCATGCGTATTCACATACATAGATATATAACAAGCAGAATATGGGGCTGCCGTCGGCAACACCTACAAAAGACGACTCCAGTCTGCGCAATTGTTAGATCGGTTACTGCTGCTACAATGGCAGGTTATCAAGGTTTAATTGAGTTTGACCGTGGTGTTATACACTCCTGGAAAAGGAAAAAAGAACACATTGACACCGGTGTGTCAGACCCACCATACTTGCTCCGGACACTGCGAGATGGCTGTACAAGCAATGATCACACGCACGGCACAGCGGACACACCAGGAACCACGGTGTTGGCCGTCGAATGGCGCTAGCTGCGCAGCATTTGTGCACCGCCGCCGTCAGTGTCAGCCAGTTTGCCGTGGCATTCGGAGCTTCATCGCAGTCTTTAACACTGGTAGTATGCCGCGACAGCGTGGACGTGAACCGTATGTGCAGTTGACGGACTTTGAGCGAGGGCGTATAGTGGGCATGCGGGAGGCCGGGTGGACGTACCGCCGAATTGCTCAACACGTGGGGCGTGAGGTCTCCACAGTACATCGATGTTGTCGCCAGTGGTCGGCGGAAGGTGCACGTGCCCGTCGACCTGGGACCGGACCGCAGCGACGCACGGATGCACGCCAAGACCGTAGGATCCTACGCAGTGCCGTAGGGGACCGCACCGCCACTTCCCAGCAAATTAGGGACACTGTTGCTCCTGGGGTATCGGCGAGGACCATTCGCAACCGTCTCCATGAAGCTGGGCTACGGTCCCGCACACCGTTAGGCCGTCTTCCGCTCACGCCCCAACATCGTGCAGCCCGCCTCCAGTGGTGTCGCGACAGGCGATGTGAGTCGCTTCTGCCTTGGTGCCAATAATGGTCGTATGCGTGTTTGGCGCCGTGCAGGTGAGCGCCACAATCAGGACTGCATACGACCGAGGCACACAGGGCCAACACGCGGCATCATGGTGTGGGGAGCGATCTCCTACACTGGCCGTACACCTCTGGTGATCGTCGAGGGGACACTGAATAGTGCACGGTACATCCAAACCGTCATCGAACCCATCGTTCTACCATTCCTAGACCGGCAAGGGTACTTGCTGTTCCAACAGGACAATGCACGTCCGCATGTATCCCGTGCCACCCAACGTGCTCTAGAAGGTGTAAGTCAACTAACCCTGGCCAGCAAGATTTCCGGATCTGTCCTCCATTGAGCATGTTTGGGACTGGATGAAGCGTCGTCTCACGCGGTCTGCACGTCCAGCACGAACGCTGGTCCAACTGAGGCGCCAGGTGGAAATGGCATGGCAAGCCGCTCCACAGGACTACATCCAGCAATGTCTACGATCGTCTCCATGGGAGAATAGCTGCCTGCATTGCTGCGAAAGGTGGATATACTCTGTACTAGTGCCGACATTGTGCATGCTCTGTTGCCTCTGTCTATGTGCCTGTGGTTCTGTCAGTGTGATCATGTGATGTATCTGACCCCAGGAATGTGTCAATAAAGTTTCCCCTTCCTGGAACAATGAATTCACGGTGTTCTTATTTCAATTTCCAGGAGTGTAGTCGGCGCACGAGCGATGGAGCAGAGCATCTCCGAGATAGCGACGAAGCGGGGATTTTCCCGTACGACCGTTCAGGAGTGTGAGGAATCCGGTAAAACATCAAATCTCCGACATCAGTGCGGCCGGAAAAAACCTCTTGCCGGAACAGTGCCAAAGACTACTGAAGAGAATCGGTCAACGTCACAGAAATGCAATCTTTGGCTCTGAGCACTATGGTACATAACATCTTAGGTCATCAGGTCCCTAGAACTTAGAACTACTTATACCTAACTAACCTAAGGACATCACACACATCCGTGCCCGAGGCAGGATTAGAACCTGCGACCGTAGCAGACTGCAGCGCCTAGAACCGAACGGCCACCGCGACTGGCAAATGCTATCTTTCCGAAAACTGCTGCAGATTTAAATGCTGGGCTATCAACAAGTGTCAGCGTGCGAACCATTCAACGAAACATCACTAATATGGGCTTTCGGAGCCGAAGATCCATTCGTGTAACCTTAATGACTGCGCAAGACAAAGCTTTATGCCTCGCCTGCTCCCGTCAACATCGACATTGGACTGTTGATGACTGAAAATAAGTTGTGTAGAGTGGATGGACGTGTACAGGTATGGCGTCAAACTCATGAATCCGTTGCCCTTCATAACTGCAGGGGACAGTGTAGTCTGGTGGAGGCTCTTAATGGTGTGAGGCTAGTGCAGCTGGAGTGATATGGGGCCCCTCATACGTCTACATAAGTGTCTGATCACGTGCATCCAATGATTTCCATTGTGCATTCCGATGGACTTGGGCAGTTCGACATCTCACATGTCCAGAATTCCTATGGAGTGGCTACAGGAACAGAGTAAACACTTTCACAGTCCACCAAACTCCACAGACATGAACGTTATTGAGCATTGCTAGGATGCCTTGTAACGTGCTGTTCGCATAAGATCTCCACCCCTCGTCCTCTTACGGATTAATGTACAGCTCTACGTGACTGATGGTGTCAATTCCCTACGGGACTACTTCAGACATTAATGGAGTCCATGTCATGTCGTGTTGTGGCACTTCTGCGTGCTCGCTGAGGCCCTACACGCTATTAGACACTTGTAAAAGTTTCTTTGGATCTTCATTGTATTTGTTGCTGCTTCTCATATAACTGAATTTATTAGGTTTTTGGTAAACAGTCCGTGGCTCTTCTGACTTCATCGCATTGTCTAAGTGAATGTCCAAGAAGGCGGAATTCCTCACTCCAAGTAATTGTCTTGTCTGTACGATCATGCAGTGCTAAACAAATGTTTGTTCTCACGTGTCCACATTTGATGTACCTCCAACTATAGTACGTGTGTCGTAATGTGAATATGGACAAACCCAGGTCAGAAACCAGTGCTGAAAAATCAGCTGTAATACGTGCCTTTCCTGATACTGCAAAAGAATGAAAGCACTCATATCTTTCCTTGCTGACAGACCAAAGTGAGGGAATTATTCAATTTAATGAAAAATATACTGGTGGTAACTATAAATTTGCATCGGGAGAGACTCATTGCAAATGTAATGACACAATATGGTTAGAAATGTTACTCAAATTCATATATAACTCATCCTTTTCAAATATTTAGTCGTTAATTCTTTTAAACTTATCATCCATCACTGGTATATAATTTAGATATCTCACGACTGTTGGACGGTCATTGACCATAGAAATACTGTTGGTACTTCGGTGTAAAAACTGATAATAAGTAGACGATAGGGATTCGTAAAGCAGATGTAGAGTTCGACTTGAGGAGAACGGAATACTTAAACGTTGTAAGTAATCGGTCGCTTTGCCCTCAAACAATGTCAGCAAAATTTCCTGAGGCATCTACCCGAAAAATATAATATTACTAAACAAATTCAGTAAGGTGATATGAAAAGTTTCATTAGAGTAAGTGCAAACAACGTTATTACTGAATGGAAATTGTTATTATTCCATAAAAAATACACAACAAAGAAATGTCTGTGACATACGTCTCAGCAGTCTGAATTCCAACAGAGAAGTGAAACATTAGAGTAGGTAGTCTCCACATCGTGCACAAATCATTTTTTTGTCTTCAGAAAAGTGAATTTAGCTTTCTTGCAGAAAATGGCTTTTTATTTGTCATGTATACAGTTCTTGGCTTACTTCTTTCGTTGTTGGGGACGTGGTACTATTGATTTGCCAGTGTTAGGTGCAGAGGGTGGCCGGATGTCCTTTCTGCCTGGGAAGGAATTACTGCCCCCCAGCTTTCTGTGTCTAGTGCAAGCCTTGTAATTGTGCGAAAGGTTTCAAATGTCATCGAGACGTGTAACTGAGACGTAATGTGGAGACCAGTCCGGTATTCACCTAGCGGGATGCGGAAAACCGCCTAAAAATCTCATCCAGGCTGACCAGCATACCGGCCCTCGTCTGTAATCCGCCAGGCGGCTTCGATACGGCGCCGGCGTGCCTACCAGAGTCCAGGAAGCAGCCAATTAGCGCTCTCGGTGACCCTGGCGTGCTATACGGTCTTAACATGAAAAAACTAAAGACGAAAACGTCTGTTTTTATAATAAACGCGTTAAAAACATCGTTACCATGAGAGGTTTTAATTTTTTTCTGTGACGATTTGAACCCAAGAAAAATGCTTGGTACCTCGTGCCCAGCTGTTGCTGCTGTTTTCTTCAAATGCTCCATTTTCCTGTTTAGACTGTAATCTCGTCAATCAGTATAGAGAGTTGACTAATGACACATTTTCTCGTTTCTGTTGATATCGAAATAGAGAAACAGATTTAGTCTAGAAGAAATTTTATTCAGTTTTCATTTTAGGATTTAGTACATCAATTGTTGAGTGTTACAGTTCTTCTTAACCAGTAAAAACAAAGTTTTAAGGGTATAGATAAGTAGAATTCTTATGCTTTTCGTCGAGCTCCTGCATAAATCTAAGTGGTTTTCATCACTATATCACATAATTATGTAGTCAACACAGCTTAGTGTACTGTATGTTACGTTTAAGACAAATCTGTCTGATGTGACAAAACCTCGTAGAAATAATATTTCCTCTGCTTACATGGAAAGTACGCAGCACGGGCAGCTTACCGAAGAAGAGCAATACAATCTGTTTGCCGCATTTGGATAGCTGATTCCGTGTGAAAGCAGTGTTGAGTGATTTACAAAGCGCGACGGGCCGGTATTAATCAGCAATCGATGGGCGAGCACGTACGCCGCAAATAAAGCAAGTGAAATTGCGTGCAGTTAAATACCGCTGCATTGTACGTGATGGCAGAGCGGCGTGACCTCGTCGCAACCATGGGACGCGGTGACCGCTAATTCGTGCCGATTTAGCTAACTACGGCAATGAATTGAGAGACGTTGCGAAACACAGGCATGTTGCGGTCAGCAAGTGATAATTGCTGCTGCACGTTTTCAGTCGCCGGGACCACCACCGCTTTCATTCGCGCCACTTAATTAGTGTTTCCGTGCTCACACTTGTTATGTTAGGTCCTTAGCAAACTAATTATTGTTCGCCACAGATGAATATGGCAAACTATTTTCATTACTGCTACAAATGAAACTTCCTGACAGATTAAAAATACATACCGGTCGTGCCGGGTTACATTCCTGTAGCGGCACACAGTTTTAATCTGCCAGGAAAATTCATCGTTAGGAGAGAGCTACCAGTGGAAGAGATGGAAGCAAAACTGCGATTGTGGGTCACGAGACGGACCTGGAGAGCTCAGCCGGTATGAGTATTGTCTTTGTAAGTCAAGGATCCGGTCTCTAGTTCCAGTGTTGCAAAAGGTTAAATTTGGCACAGGATGTCGAAACGACTCAATTATTAGATTTTCAGTTTATTGCGCTGGCTTCAACAAATAACTGAATAGTGCCCACACAAAGGACTCTAATTCTTAGGTAGTCAAACATTTTAAGAAGAGGTTCAATGCACTTGCTCAAAATGCTGTGCGCTCAACTAGGATTTTAACGATGTAAATTACATTCTACGCATTGGGAATATTAAACTCAAGAAGTATTTGAACTGCTCAGTATTACAGTATTACAAGTCATATGAATGAGTAAGGACAAAACAGATTTACTAAGCAACAGCGATGTTTATAAAATCACTGCAAATGACTGCAATAAACCTCGTATTGGTCAAACTGGCAGTGCTATACGATCAAGGCTGACTCAATTAAACGCACCTGGAGATTACGTAAGCGAGAATCCACATTTTGCGAACATGTGCTGAAGGAAACACACAGTTACAAGTACAGACAGAAGTGCTACATATTGCTGACAATGGAAGAAAACTTGAGCTCGTTAGAAGCACTTTGAAGTAAAGAACCACTTACCTCAAGATCCCCCAAGTGGATGTAAATGGTCAATTACAGCTGAGTAACTTTCCACTTTTAAGCTTCACGTGGTACAAACATCTAGCCACATACTCACTAGACGTAGGTTGTCTTCCAAAATGAACGGCATAGAGACAGAAGTGATGAAACGTCCTCCTGGACCTGACCATCATTGTGCAGCACAATGCCAAAGCACGTACAGTGCAAGCTGTTACTGATTTGTTTGACTACCTACTGCACTCCCTTGACTTAAACACTTCACTGCATTTGCTTCAGAGTTTCTACAAATTGGTCGGGCAGTAGACCTGGCCGCTCTAACTGTCAACACAACTGGCACTGCTAAGAGTATCCCACGACTTCCAAATCGCTGGAAACGGTTATTCACAATGCTGGTGATTACTTTGTTTGTCAGTAAAACTTTTTACCAGCTATAAATAAATAGTTACCACTATTAAAGTTCCAACCCTCGTAACATGATTCTTTACCTTATTTATAAGTCAAAAGACAGCGGAGTGGTATAAAGTAGAAGTTCTCGTCGAAAAGGCATGTCTGTTCACACAGCTTTATATGAAACAGCAACCCATGAACAGATAAGCTGCACACTATCGTATCTGAAGAGCAGCTGATGTGAACATAGATGAAACAATCTTCCAGAGATAGCCTGAGAGACAGCATAGATTGCACAATGCAGTCTATGGTGTGCTAGGAACAAGGTATCTTACAATGAAACGAACGCCCTTAGCTGCTTACAGGCGTTGACATACGTCAACGGGGGCAGATGAAAATGTGTGCCCCGACCGGGACTCGACCCCGGGATCTCCTGCTTATATAGCAGACGCTCTACCCATCTGAGCGACTGAGGACACAGAGGATAGCGCGACTGCAGGGATTTATCTCTGGCACGCCTCCCGCAAAACCCAAATTCTCAACGTATTGTCCCGCACTACATTCGTAGTGCCCCCGTCCATTATACTCATTACTGGCGGCGCGTTGCCGATTCCCGTAAGAGTTCGGGCACTGTTTGTGCATTCGCACAGAAGAAGAAGATGGTCAAGTGGCCGGTGAGCCGTTACTACATATATACTAAGATGGTATCTGCTTTTCCGGACATAACCGAAAGAGCAGATCCCAACTTAGTATATACAAGGAATCTTGATTTGTGATTTATACTTCTATTGTTTACTCCAGTTTTCGTAATTTAAAATGACCTAACGCCAAAATCTTGATCGTATTATAATATACTAAAAATTATTACGGTCAAACGGAAGCAGAATCAGTCAAAAGATCTGAAAACGTGTTCGAGAAACATAAGACATTTCACGATTGAAGAAAACGCTGGAACATGTCTCAACGCAGTTTATCTGCGTAAGTGTAAAGTAAGAGATCGCCGGTTGAAACATGCATGAGCATCTTTACAGGTTTACTGATGTGGATGAGTTAAAACGTCCAGACGAACAACTTTCGCTTGTTGCGATCAGACGGTGCTTTCTGACCGAAGTGAAATCAAGGTCTATGGATCCTCAGTTCTTCATTTCTTCAAATGACGCCTGGTTCAGCCTTTCATAATCGCCATCAGCACATTAAGAGTCATTGCTTATTCTGAAGACCGCGTGACCGCTACGGTCGCAGGTTCGAATCCTGCCTCGTGCATCGATGTGTGTGATGTCCTTAGGTTAGTTAGGTTTAAGTAGTTCTAAGTTCTAGGGGACTCATGACCTGAGAAGTCCCATCCCATAGCGCTCAGAGCCATTTGAACCATTTAATTTAAAGAGTGTGTTTTCTCCGCAGTGTCTGGCGTGCAAGTGGTAATACGATACTAGCACCAATGTGCTAATGCTAACCAGCACGTCCAGAAACTAATCAAAATGCAGATCAACTCATACGAGATGCATGGATGTTTCCAGTACGACAGAGCAACAGTGCACATAGCAGTGACTACGTTATCGTGAGTGCATGATCAGTCCGGCGGGTAGAGGACAGTCGGCAGAGGCAGTGTTATCCCGGGGCCGTGTAGAACCCCCTGATCTCTCTCCCTATGACTTTCACCGGTGGAAAGAACAGGTGTACACAAGTAATCTTCACGCTTTTGAAGAGATATGCAGAAAACGCTATTGTTACTATCCTTGAAGCAGAACTGCGACACATGTCTCAGAGTTTGATAAATAGAGCACAGTATTCCATCACCGTCGACGGTGGTCTTTTCGAGCGTCATCCGCTATGTTCATTAGCAAAGGTCAAGTCCGCATCAGTTTTGTTCCAAATATTCCTCCAGATCAGTTTTATACGGACCATCTTGTAGATACCAGTTGGCGGAGAAGCAAAGAGTTGCCCGGTGGCTATTTTAAAAACAGAAGCCCTTAGTCCGTTAAATTACACATATCACCTGTTATTGATACTTTTAGTCATATTTCATGTAAAAATATTACCCTTTATAGTTCCACATAGTTCTAAAAGCCGGCCGGAGTGGCCGTGCGGTTCTAGGCGCTACAGTCTGGAGCCGAGCGACCGCTACGGTCGCAGGTTCCAATCCTGCCTCAGGAATGGATGTGTGCGATGTTCTTAGGTTAGTTAGGTTTAATTAGTTCTAAGTGACTGATGACCTCAGAAGTTAAGTCGCATAGTGCTGAGAGCCATTTGCCCATTTTTGAAATTTTAATATTTTCTTTCATAATGCTGGAGAGAGTAAACTAAATTTCCGACAAGTCATGGCATGACTAACCGAAAAACGTTGGCAATTTCTGCAAATCAAGTAGAATGGGAAATTTGATGTTTTCAAACGTGTCAGGCTGTAAAAAAGGGTAGATAAAGTAGTTGTTACAAAAAAAAGTAAATTAACAACATCCCCGAAAAACACGATAAAAAATACCGAAAATAAATATGTTTATGTACATTTATGCATTTTACGTTTAAGAATTCGAAAAGTACTTGATATCTTACAACTCATGCCTGGTGAAGTATAGGACACGGTGATTAAATTTGTAATTTCTGTAAATATCTTGTCACTAAGCTGTACGGTATATACATTGCCACTTACACAAACACCAATTTTTTTATATGTCTAGTTTTGTAAGATCCATATGGACAACTACATTTATCACATGAATATGAATTAGGATGTTGACTGAGTGTACGAGAAACTGCTTCGTATGAAAGCTGAGCAATAATATTCCTTGTGAAACTTGTTTTCACTTCCAACATATCGCTATGTGTGATATTGCGTATATACGTCTTATGCATTACAGAAGAAATGTAGTTCATATATAGACACATAAAATTATCTATTGTTTATTTTGTAATGATCATTCAATTTCTTCGTGTCCAGATTACAGCCATACATTTCGGAGGGACGCAAATAAAATGTGTCCCTACTTTTAGAAGCAATAAACCTGGAAATCGTCTCGCATGAAAATTTAAGAATCACAGGCTCTTTCTGATATATTTGACAAGGAATTGAAAATCCCATTCATTTGAAGAATGCAATCAGAATATCTTCCAAACTTGTTTTCACTCCAATTGTTTTAGCACGTTATTGAATCACAATACGTGAGTTGACCCACCTAAGAGTCGCAGAGCTCGTATACAGGGCGAGAAAAACTATATTCTCATCTGGAAATACGTTTTTATTTCCGTGAAATCACTTCCAGATACTGACTTCATGCCTCCTCCCTGACTGATATACGCTCTTGTTGCTTCTATGGCCACTAGTTCGACGCCGAGTTGATGGCTAAACATCCTTCCTTCATGTTCAGCATAACCGGTATTGAAAGTTTCGCTCACCCAACCTCATTTAGGGGCTACAGTGGATATGTCCATTACTATATGCTAATATCAGGAAGGTTTATAAGCATTTACATTTTTCATTTTCTCTGGTCATATCGTCAGACAAGTCCTGAAACTTATACAGGCCTATCCAGTCTCTCCTTGGCATTTAACGGCGGAAATCCCATTGCACTATTAACGTTTCCACCGTTACTTTTAACCTCACCTAAAGCTATTTTGTCTATTTTATAAGCCACGCATGTCCTTCTAACAATAATTTACGTTCCTTTTCTTCACGTTTATCCTGCAACTATTTAGTTATTTTCCATTGATTCACATTTTTCCTGCAACAATTTGGCCTTGGCTTCCTCGCACTTCCTGTTCAATTCATTCCTAAGTGATTCATGATGCTGTATTCCTATTATGCAGTCCTAAAGCACCGACCGCACACCGACCAGCGCAGAACCTCGAAACAACATCAAAAAGTCTCTGACCTGCGCGCCAATGGAAAGAGCGGGCAGTGCCACACCTCCAGGAGCAGACAGAGTTCAGTACTATCTTTCTCCGCGGATTTAACCAGCCACCCAGCGCTGATCGGCCCAGTTCGGTCGCAGACTTGGAGAGCATCACCACTGAGTAATAGGAAAACGATACTTGGCCTTTGTTCTGCGAGTAGTAGTGGTGTATAAAAGTACTTGCATGTAGTAGGCACAGAAATCAAGTCAAGGTATGTGTCTTTTCTTAATATAAATAACTTTTTGTGTTAATTTGAAAGTGTTTTGTACAGATGATTTTGGATTCTTTCCACCGGCCATCACAACTCTCCTCTTCCTGGTTTTTGTCAGTGCTGACTCCCACAATAGCCTACACAACAGCTAACTTTCCCAGAGCCTTTTTATCGTTCAGTTGAAGTATTTCCCCTGTTACCCAAGATTTCTTCTCATTTACCTTCCTTATACCCATGTTTGTTGTGACTTCCCATTTCAGAGATATCCGCCCTTCAACTGAACTGCCAACTCTGATACTCGTGACGGCAGTACCCACATCCTTAGCGAAACTCAAGCACGTCTCAACGTTCGTCATTACTTCAGAATACCACATCCGTTCACATTGCTTCTTCCAGATGATTTTCTTGAACTTCAGTCCACTATTGATTATCACTAAATTGTGATCTGAGTCTATATCTGGTCCTGAGTGTGCCTTATACTTCAACAACTAATTTCAAAATCTCTGCTAACCGTGATTGCAACTGGAACCTTCTTGTTTCTCTAAGTCTTTTCCAAGTATACCACATCCTCTTGTGATTTTTGAGCAGAGTACTCTCTATTACAAAATGTTCAAATGATTGTGAATTACTGAGGGACCAAACTGCTGAGGTCATCGGTCACTAAACTTACACACTACTTAAACTAACTTATGCTAGAAACAACACACACGCCATGCCCGGGAGAGGACTCAAACCTCCAGCGGGTAGGGCCTCACAATCCGTGATATGACGCCTCAAACCGCGCGGCCACTCCGCGCGGCACTCTCTATTACGAGGTGAAGTTTATTGCAGAACCCAACTAGTCTTTCTACTCTCTCATTCCTGCTGAAAAGCTCAGATTCTCCCGTGTCATGTTCTGCTATTCTTTCCCCTAAATCCGTGTTCCAATTCTCCACGAGTATCAGACTTCATCTCCTTTGCGTAATGTATTACTCGTTTAATACGCTCATATACTTTCTCTATCTCTTCATCTTCAGCTTGTGACGTCGGCATGTACCTAAAATATCGTTGGCGGCTGTGGTTTGCTATCGAATCGGATGAAAAAAAACCACATAATTGAACCGTTCACTGTAGCACACTCCCTTCCATTCATTGCTACTCATAACGAATCCTCCTCAAGCTATACTATTTTCTGCTGCCGTTGATATTTTCCTATATTCTCCTGGCCAGAAATCCATGTCATCCCATTTGTCCTCACTGACTACCGCTTTACCTAGACTCCGCCCTTTTCAGATTTTATAGCATTCCTACTACGTTCAGGCTTCTGACGCTCCACGTTGCCATTCGTAGAATATTATCCCATTATTGGTTATTCAATCTATCCTCATTGGGACCCTCACATCCCGAAATCCGAAGGGGGGATTAGTCTGGAATCTTTTGCCGACGGAGAGACCATCATGGCAGCTCTTTCAATTACGTGCCATATGTCTTGTGGATACACATTATTCGTCTTTAATTCAGTGGATTCCATCACCTGCAGCATCCTCATTAAGTTCACTATTGATGATTTTTCCGCCCTTATGGGCAGGTTCCCACCCAAAGGGCAAGAGAGTGTCGTAAACGTCCGCCTTTTCCTGATTTGGGCTTCGCCAGATTAAGGGTGACCTCTCACGCCTGAAGTTTTGGCCATACATTAGTGATGATTTTCATGTCTTAGTAGTGGCACGTTTCTAGACCGAGACATGTATATACGGGTCTTTCTCCTGAGAGTCGTTAGTCGGCTTTTCTCTCTTGTTTCGGAAGCTATTTTAGATTTTATTTATGTAGCTGGAGTTCGCTCAAACAAAAAACAGCTCATCTATTAGTTCCTGTGACCACCAATGTAAAGATTTGATTTCTTTTCCGTTACAAAAGAAATTAATTTAGACCTGAAATTTTATGTGCCTGTTGGATAGAGCGATTCCTAATTAGTCCAGTGCTATATACGAAGTATCATTATATATTAACGGAGAAAACCACAATAAATAACTAAGTCTTCAGCAGAGACTCGAGCGACTCATTTGCGGCCTTGCCCTATTGTCTGCTGCCGACATACAAAAGCGCTGCTCAGTCACTACTGCAGACTGCTTATTCTTCGGGTTTTGCTGTCCCTAATAATAGATATCGATAGAATGAACACCGCAATAAACTAACTGAGGATCGCTCTACTGAATAGGCACGTAAAATTCTGCGTTAAAAATGTCGTTTGTAACCGGAAACAGTCTGACACTTATTTAATTGTAATGATAGAAGAGCATCGTGTAATTGTGCCTCATGAAATATAGCCTATGGAATACGGCAAGTGTGTGTCGTTAATTTGCCAATCGAAATTCCAAATCAAGGCACACAGCCTTGTTCATTATACAACGGTGTTGTCTATTACATATAAAAAACGGAGTAGTGGATTTAACTTCAAGTTTACAACGGCGCCAGAAGTGTTAGGATCGAAATGAGAGTACTCATTCCTTCCTTTATTATCACTGGCGGTCACTGAGCTTTTTTTGGTGTCATGGTCAACTTCAGAAGTGCAACGCGACCCAACGATTGAGGCTAAACATCCGATTTTCCGATGTGATCGGTGTCTCCTCTCGGACATATCCTGCGGATCAGCAATCACTCTGATCTGTGTCTCTTGGCGAGACTGCTGTTTGATGAAAGAGTTTCAGTGCTGATGGACACCCAACTCCTATCAGAAATATGCACGTGAGGACTTAACGGATGGGGGTCGTGGCGAGCGGGAACTTGGGAATTCGTGTCTGACGGAAAGCGTGTCCGGATGGCCGAGGCGGTTAAGGTAACCGTTGCAGAGATGCAGAGCTTCTAGGTTCGTGTCCCATTCTGGCACAAATGTTCAACCCTCGCACTTTCATTGCAGCGGTGCCCTGTGCGGCTGGAAGTAATTATTTCCTCTCTGTCGCTTTCCCATCCCGTTTCCTTTCACCAATTATTCATGTACACTGTCCGAAGAGAAGGCGCCTAGTGCACCTTTCTGTCTGCGGTTACGGTGTGCAGGGCTAGTCGGCCACTTACGTCTCGGTTTCGCCGGGTATTCCTCAACCACACCCCAGGGGCGCGGAACTCGCTGCAGTTGCGAAAGAAGAACGGACGGTCACTACTGCTATGAAAACTGTGAAAAACTGGAAAAACAACAAACGCTCTGCCACCTCTGAAACAACAACTGCTCCTCCGCATGATGATGACCTACAACGTGGTGCTGTCAATGAGGAGTACGGAATGTAGGCGTAGCGGCAGTAGCTCTGCCGCCTTACGTTCCGCTCCCTCTTCACATCAGGAACACAATGGGTCCCCAGGTCAGACAGCGGAAATACGGTCTTCTAAAAAAGTCCCAACCAGAAAACAACGACGCTGCGTGGGCTGCTCGCAGAAGAAAGAGCAGCCAAGCCCCTCGATAAGTGCCTCTGCAGAGAAGGACGCAAACATCGCACACGGCCAACGCTGCGCAACGCTCCTCCAGTTGAATCGAAACGAAGAGAAAAAGAGACCAAAACCACTCGCCGTTGGAGTAATGGCCCTCTTGTCAATAAAATCAAAGTTCGACGAATCACACGAGCGTCGCGCTCGCCTCTTGGTTCAGGCTCCGGATTCAGACATCGTGCTGCGAAATGCATGTGGAATGCCGGTGGATGCGCGGTTTGTAGCACAGACAGACATAAGGATGGCAGGTACAAAGGAATCCATGCATACTTGCCAACAGTCATTAAGCATTTGGATAGAGCGTGCAGAAATGTAGTTCAATCTCATGTAGTTCAATCTCATTTAAGTCTTGTTTTAATCAGCGCGTCACACAGTATAAATACGAACATAGTGCCTGCTACTAACGATCACTATGAGTAGGATTACTGCATGAGCAAAATTAACCCCTTGGATTGGGTTTTGAAACTATATTCTAGCTGGTATGGTTTTCCTACGAGATATTTGTACTAAGTAAGTGCCAAGCATACAAGCTTAACAAATAATTTCAAATGTGTATGTACACCGAAAGTGAAATGACACAATATGTCCCTACTACCGATCTCGACATTAAGATACAGAAAAATGCTACACCAGACTACAGAGAGATAGAAATACGAGGGCTGTTCTGAAAGTAAGGAACGATAGGTCGCGAAATGGGAACTACAGTGAAAATCAAAATTTTTTCATTTGCGACAGTCCAAATGGCTCCGAGAACTATGGGACGTAACTTCTGAGGTCATCAGTCCCCTATAACTTAGAACTACTTAAACTTAAGTAACCTAAGGGCGTCACACACATCCATGCCCGAGGCAGGATTCGAACCAGTTACCGTAGCGGTCGCGCGGTTCCAGACTGTTGCGCCTAGAACCGGTCGGCCACAACCGCCGGCTGCAACAGTTAACTACAACTTCCAGCTACTTATCTCCGTAGTCGACGATCTGACTTAGACTTTTGTCGTAGCATTGTACCAATTTTCCAATACCCTCGTTCTCGTTACAGAAGGCAGCCGCCAGTGCTTTCCGCCAATTCTGTACCCTGGCCTACAGCTCGTTGTCTGTGCCAAAATGTTGTCTTCAGAGCCAGCGGCTCATGTGAGCAGATATGAAACTCAAAGGGAGACAATTACGGGCTGTATTGTGGGTAATCAAACATTTCCAATTGGAAACGATGCAGGATCATCCTCATTGCCCCTGCAGAATGCGGCTGAGAATTCTCTTGAAGAAGAAACCGCACGACAGTTACGTAATGTTGGCTGCATAGCGTCAGGAGAAATTTCTCACCGGGCCCTCGTACTTGGCGGGAGACACTATTGTTCTAGGTATCTTTATGTGCTTCCTGTGTGCTCAGAACTAAAAAGATGGGAATACTAGAGGCACTACCCAACACACCTGTGCAAAACTTCATCGGATTTTCACTGGGGTTTCCATTTAGCAACCGATCGTTCCTTAATTTCCGAATAACCCTCGTCCAAGGCATTTATTAATATCGGATCTGGAGCAAAAACTGCCGTTTTATACAGAAAACCCTCGTAGTACGCACGGATAACTTTACTCAACTCCGGACTAAAAGTTACCTTTACACCTCTTATAATTCAAACCATTGGGGTTTACTCATCTCTGGAGCCAATGAAAATCAAGAAAGGCGAGAATTCTTTACAACTGGGAGTGCGGGATTGATCTCCGTTCTGCGACGTTCAACCATCATTGCCGACGTCTTTAACTCCGTACGGCAGCAGTCAGACCTGTCAGGCAGCATTAATTACATTCGGGAAGTGCAGGAACTAGTGCAAAATTTTCAGACATTGGAGAATATAATGCCATTGTATTGTTGCATTTTTTTGACAAATACAACAGTGAGTCATATCGGTAAAATTTGTGCCTCAGAATCTCTTCTTCACAATGTAAATAAATAGGAGTTGTAGTCGACCGCCTTCGGCGGACACTGCATATCATACAAATTTATCGAGTGTCCAACAGAGAGGAGCGTAGTAGCTCAACAGTTGATCCTGATAACGCGGAACAGACAGCTATCCACACGTCCACAGAGCTCCTCGGTTTTAATATAGTGGGTCAAGTGGACCACGGCAAACTTAATGGCGTGTATGAGAATGCATCACCCCCTTAGAAAAATTTATGAATTACTGAGCTGATAAACCTCTTACGTCATTTGATTTTCAAACAGCTGAGCAGAACCGAACGTTCTCAGACATTTCTCTCTTTAATTATTCTGATCAACACTAAACTGGCACACAATATTTTTAGCGCAACGCAATCTGACTTTCAATAACCCCTACAAAAGAATGGCCCTGACTAACAATAACCTATACCGTTCATGAATCACTTACCTCACAAAAAATCTTCGTTACTCCAACTAATGCAATACAGCGAGCGCGAATACTGCCAGCTAAATAAAATATTCTAACTACTGATAAGCATAGTTAGCAAATGAAAGATTTTGACAGAGAACAAACAATGTATTACCTTAATAAAATTCAAAAGTCATATATATATATATATATATATATATATATATATATATATATATATATATATATATATATATATATATATATATATATATCAGCATACAGTATTACAAGTTTACTCTTTCTGATGGAAACACGTCCAGATCGTCCGCTCTTAAAATTCTGCCATCTCTCTCCCCACATCCACCACTGCTGGCGGCTTACCTCCAACTGCGCAACGCTACGCGTTGTTCACATCCAGCTGACTAACACTACAATAGAAAATATTGCAACAATTCAAACCAGCCACAGACTGCACACAGCACAGTCAGTGATTTTCATACAGAGCAATACGTGGCGTTACCAACATAAAAACCTAAACAGCCTACTTGCTACAACACATACCAGACAAGAGACACATGTGAGAGCTTCATTTCGTAGCATTAGGGCAAATTATACAATCAAGTGAAAAGGAATGAAGACAATGCTTTCAGGTCAAATTAGTATGGGGTAATATCAACAGGCTATTTACAATTTGTACAGAAACCAGATGGCAGTTGTAAAAGTAGAGGGACATGAAAGGGAAGCAGTGGTTGGGAAGGGAGTAAGACAGGGTTGCAGCCTCTCCCCGATGTTATTCAATCTGTATATTGAGCAAGCAGTAAAGGAAACAAAAGAAAAATTAGGAGTAGGTATTAAAATCCATGGAGAAGAAATAAAAACTTTGAGGTTTGCCGATGACATTGTAATTCTGTCAGAGGCAGCAAAGGACTTGGAAGAGCAGTTGAAGGGAATGGATATTGTTTTGAAAGGAGGATATAAGATGAACATCAACAAAAGCAAAACGAGGATAATGGAATGTAGTCGAATTAAGTCGGGTGGTGCTGAGGGAATTAGATTAGGGAATGACACACTTAAAGTAGTAAAGGAGTTTTGCAATTTGGGGAGCAAAATAACTGATGATGATCGAAGTAGAGAGGATATAAAATGTAGACTGGCAATGGCAAGGAAAGCGTTTCTGAAGAAGAGAGATTTGTTAACATCGAGTATAGGTTTAAGTGTCAGGAAGTTTTTTCTGAAAGTACACTCCTGGAAATGGAAAAAGAACACATTGACACCGGTGTGTCAGACCCACCATACTTGCTCCGGACACTGCGAGAGGGCTGTACAAGCAATGATCACACACACGGCACAGCGGACACACCAAGAACCGCGGTGTTGGCCGTCGAATGGCGCTAGCTGCGCAGCATTTGTGCACCGCCGCCGTCAGTGTCAGCCAGTTTGCCGTGGCATACGGAGCTCCATCGCAGTATTTAACACTGGTAGCATGCCGCGACAGCGTGGACGTGAACCGTATGTGCAGTTGACGGACTTTGAGCGAGGGCGTATAGTGGGAATGCGGGAGGCCGGCTGGACGTACCGCCGAATTGCTCAACACGTGGGGCGTGAGGTCTCCACAGTACATCGATGTTGTCGCCAGTGATCGGCGGAAGGTGCACGTGCCCGTCGACCTGTGACCGGACCGCAGCGACGCACGGATGCACGCCAAGACCGTAGGATCCTACGCAGTGCCGTAGGGGACCGCACCGCCACTTCCCAGCAAATTAGGGACACTGTTGCCTCTGGGGTATCGGCGAGGACCATTCGCAACCGTCTCCATCAAGCTGGGCTACGGTCCCGCACACCGTTAGGCCGTCTTCCGCTCACGCCCCAACATCGTGCAGCCCGCCTTCAGTGGTGTCGCGACAGGCGTGAATGGAGGGACGAATGGAGACGTGTCGTCTTCAGCGATGAGAGTCGCTTCTGCCTTGGTGCCAATGATGGTCGTATGTGTGTTTGGTGCCGTGCAGGTGAGCGCCACAATCAGGACTGCATACGACCGAGGCACACAGGGCCAACACCCGGCATCATGGTGTCGGGAGCGATCTCCTGCACTGGCCGTACACCTCTGGTGATCGTTGAGGGGACACTGAATAGTGCACGGTACATCCAAACCGTCATCGAACCCATCGTTCTACCATTCCTAGAGCGTCAAGGGAACTTGCTGTTCCAACAGGACAATGCACGTCCGCATGTATCCCGTGCCACCCAACGTGCTCTAGAAGGTGTAAGTCAACTACCCTGGCCAGCAAGGTCTCCGGATCTGTCCCCATTGAGCATGTTTGGTACTGGATGAAGCGTCGTCTCACGCGGTCTGCACGTCCAGCACGAACGCTGGTCCAACTGAGGCGCCAGGTGGAAATGGCATGGCCAGCCGTTCCACAGGACTACATGCAGCATCTCTACGATCGTCTCTATGGGAGAATAGCAGCCTGCATTGCTGCGAAAGGTGGATATACACTGCTCTAGTGCCGACATTGTGCATGCTCTGTTGCCTGTGTCTATGTGCCTGTGGTTCTGTCAGTGCGATCATGTGATGTATCTGATCCCAGGATGTGTCAATAAAGTTTCCCCTTCCTGGGACAATGAATTCACGGTGTTCTTATTTAAATTTCCAGGAGTGTATTTGTATGGAGTGTAGCCATGTATGGAAGTGAAACATGGACGATAAATAGTTTGGACAAGAAGAGAATAGAAGCTTTCGAAAAGTGGTGTTACAGAAGAATGCTGAATATTAGATGGGTAGATCACATAACTAATGAGGAAGTATTCAATAGGATTGGGGATAAGAGACGTTTGTGGCACAACTTGACTAGAAGAAGGGATCGGTTGATAGGACATGTTCTGAGGCATCAAGGGATCACCAATTTAGTATTGTAGGGCAGCGTGGAGGGTAAAAATTGTAGAGGGAGACCAAGAGATGAATACACTAAGTAGATTCAGAAGGATGTAGGTTGCAGTAGGTACTGGGAGATGAAGAAGCTTGCACAGGATAGAGTAGCATGGACATCTGCATCAAACCAGTCTCAGGACTGAAGATCACAACAACAACAACAACAATATCAACAGCAGCAGAAAATAGAATAACGGAGTATTATGCATTATGGATAGCAGTGAGGGGCAAGGAGTGACTTACTGCCAACAGTTCAGTGATAGGGTTGTCCCTATCAGAAACAACAGGAAACCAACACCGACAGCAATAGTTTAGCTATGAATGTTAAGATCGTAAGCAAAAGATGAAGAGACCGAGAAAGTATAAGAGGCTGTTGAAAGTGTAATTCAATACGTAAAGGAAGATGAAAATCTGTGATGGGGTTCTGGAACACTGTTGTAGGGAAATGAGTGGAGAATGGGGTTACGGGAGATGTTTTGGCAGTAGGAATGAGACAGGAGAAAGAGTAATTGAGTTCTGCAATAAATTTCAGCTAATAACGGTGATCAAGAATCACAAGAGGGGAAAGTATACTTGGAAAAGGCCGGGAGACAGGGGAAGTTGTTGTGGTTGTGGTCTTCAGTCCTGAGACTGGTTTGATGCAGCTCTCCATGCTACTCTATCCTGTGCAAGCTTCTTCATCTCCCAGTACCTACTACAACCTACATCCTTCTGAATCTGCTTAGTGTATTCATCTCTTGGTCTCCCTCTACGATTTTTACCCTCCACGCTGTCCTCTAATACTAAATTGGTGATCCCTTGATGCCTCAGAAGAATCCAGTTAAATTTCACAACGGTGAGGTAGAGATCCAGAAATCAGATACTGGACTGTAGGGCGTACGAGGGAGCACATACAGACTGAGATCACACATTAATAATGGTAAAGGCTACGCTGAAGTTTGAGAGACTCATCAGGAAGAATCAGTGCGCAAGGAAGTGGAATACGGTAATATCAAGGAACGAAGTGATACGCCTGAAGTTCTCTGAGGCTATAGATATTGAGATAAGGAATCTATCAGTAGGCATTTTAGTTGGAGATTAATGGACATCCATAAAAAGGGCAATCACAAAAGCTGGAAAGAAAAACGCTGGTGCATGGAAGAGATCTGTGAAGGGAATATTTCAGTTGATCGACGAAACAGGGAAGCACCGAAATATTAATGGCACATCAGAAAGACAGAAAAATAAGTCACTTAGTAACGAAATAAACAGGAAGTGCACGGAAGCTAAGGTCCTATGGATTCAAGAATAGTGGGGTGAAATCGTAAAAAACGTGAATATCAGAAGGACATACTCAACATACAGAAGAGTCGAAACAACCTCCACTAAAACTAATAGTAATGGTAATATTATGAGCGCTATGGAAATTCCACTCTTGAGCCCAGAGGAAGTGTGGATGGGAGTAAAATGTATACTGAAGGCCTTTATTAGAGAGATGACCAAATGACGCTATAGAAGGATAAACAACGGTCGATAAGGAAAAGATAGAAGATCCAGTATTTGGATCAAAATTTAAAAGAGTTTTAGAAGACTTAAGATCAGATAAGGCAGAAGGGACAGATAACATCCCATCGGAGTTTCTAAAATCATTGGGGTAAACACCGACTATTCTCGTTGGTGTGTGGAACGTATGGGAATGGCGACATACCATCAGACATCCGGAAAAGCATCATCACCACAATTCTGAAGATTGTAAGAGCCGACATGTGCGATCTTATCGTACAATCAGCTTAACAGCTCGTTTACGCGTGTCCTACAGGTGGGAAGTGGCTACAATTGTAGCGGAGTGGATGTGGCGTGCACATTTGTGGTTTTTATGGTAGACTGTTCCATCCCTAAGCCCGACAGGACACTGTTATAGGATTTGTCGACCTGGGAAAAGCGTTCGACAGTGTAAAACGTTGTCTGAGGCTAGAAATTCGGAGAAAAGTAGGAGTAAGCTATAGAGAAAGACGGATAATACAGAATATGTACAAGAACCAAGAGCGATCAACAAGACTGGAGAAACAAGAAATGATCGATTACAAAGGATATAAAACGCGGATGTAGTCCTTTGCCCCTACTGTTCGACATACATATCGACGAAGCAATGATGCAAAGAAAATGTCGGTTCAAGAGCGTAATTAAAATTCAATGTGAGGACTTTTTCTCTGATGACATTGCTATTATCAGTAAAAGGGAAGAAGAATTGCTGGACATGGTTCAAAATGGTTCAAATGGCTCTGAGCACTGTGGGACTTAACATCTGAGGTCATCAATCTCCTAGAACTTAGAACTACTTAAATCTAACTAACCTAAGGACATCACACACATCCATGCCAGAGGCAGGATTCGAACCTGCGACCGCAGCGGTAGCGCGATTCCGGACTAAAGCGCCTAGAACCGCTCGGCCGCACCGGCCGGCACTGGACATGGTGTTGTAACACTTATATCGGTTAGAGGTAGGTTTATATTATGTAACTGCGCATCTGTAATTATGAAGTGTTTATTCTTTGTTAGTTAAAGTCCTTGATTTGTGACAGGAAATCATAATTATGTAATGTAAATATGGAAGAAGCTAAATCGTGTTTAAAATGATTAATTTTTATAATATGTGTTTACTTGTTAGTTGGAAGCTGTTTCATGATTAGAGTACTTGTATTATAAAATTTAATAGGTGTAAGGAAGTCGCTCCGCAACGGAAGTGGCTCGGCGCGATGTAGAAGGTGGTTTTGACGGTCAAAGTGGGTGGCTACTTGGTATAAACGGTCAGTGGCTAGCCGTTGCACGATAGACATCGACGGTGCCAAGGGAGGCAATTGGAATCCGTTTTGTAAGGAATTTTTCCTCGAAAGTGGATTTGGTTGTTGAATGGTACTCTCGGCAATAAGGAATGGCTCTAACACGTTTCAAATCTGTCGCCAAGAAGAGATTTTATAGAGCATTCAAACATCAAGTGCCTTGAGTACAGTCAGCCGCCATGTAGCTTTCCACCACCACTTCGCCACTGTTCCACCAACTTCATGCCTATAGACATGTATCAGAGCAGGGACCAGTAAATTTGTGTGAGTGATTTCAATAATAATCCAAGTGCTATAAACCTGTGTCCAGAACCATATCTTCTATCCTGATCATGAACGTATGCAGGGTTCTCACCTAAGTGTTTATAAAACCGAGTATCATGTTTCAAATGAACTAGCGATTTATTAATGTTTGTCAAATGTGCAAGGATTAGCAGAAGTTGAAGTTAGTTAGAATTTTGCTAAAGTGCTCTCAATTTATTGCAAGGTGTCGCTTTGCAAAAATTCAGTGCCAGACTGTAAATGTTACTGTCTAGAATAGCTACTTCACAGATAGTGAAAACGGTACATAAGTTAAACTTATTTGAAGGATAGTTTAGCCTTGATTACTATAATGAACGAGTTTTTAAATTAATTGAGCTCAGTGTTGAACAATTTGACTTGAAGAGTAAAAATATGAACTATTCTAAGTGAAGTTAAGAGTTAATCCCCATCATATTCTTCACACATTAAAAAGATAAATGGACTATTATTACTATTTCTACGACATAAACAGTGTGATTATAATATTATTTATTTTAATTGTGGTATTCATGCCAGTTACGTCAGAATCGCCTCCTGGCCAATTTTAGTTCTGCACGTCTGGCAGGAACATTTCAGTAATGATCCTAGGAACAGCATTTGAGTGTAGCTCTTATTAGTGTGAGTTTGGTACGAGTTTGCTTTCTGTGATTACTAGTATGTGTATTATTGGTAACTACTGCCACCCACAGCTCAGAGTGCCCTGTGTTCGTTTGTATCCTGTGTGCTATTCAAAGGGAATATTAATGAATGTAAGTTCAATAACTAATATTTAACTAATATCCAATTTCCTTAAACTTATATATCCAAATTAATGTGCGTAATTAGTCTGACGACCGTTCGTTTTATAATTAACATAAGCATTTTACTACTTTCAGGAAACCCCAAAGATAGAGCCAGTTTACTTTTTCTGTTAATTGCAATATATTCTAAATTACGGTCCGATACCTTTATCCGTTGGACACAAACGCGGTCAAAATTTCAAAATCCTCTCAGAGGGTAACATTAGCTTGAGTTACGGCAGGCTACTGGCATATGTATGGAACGAAAAGTCTTACGAGTACATAATATCGACTAACATTAAATCGTAGGAAGGCGAAAGTAATGAGAAGTAACACAAATGAGAAAACGAGAAATTTAATGTCAGGAGTGGTGATCACGACGTAGATGAAGTTAAGGAATTCTGCAACCAAGGTAGGAAAATAACTCATTACGGACGGAGCAAGGACATAAGAACAGCGTGGCATTGGCAAAAAGGGGATTCGTGGTCATGTGACGTCTATAGCCTTGTACTGGGTCATCAAAAAGTCAATATAAATTTGAAAACTTCATAAATCACGGAATAATGTAGACAGAGAGGTACAAATTGACACACATGCTTGGAATGACATGGGGTTTCATGAGATCAAAAAAAAGTTAAAAAATGTCCTACAGGTGGCGCTTCATTTGATGAGAGTACCAATAATTAGCATAACAAAGTAAGACGAAGCAAAGATTATGTTCTTTACATGACATTCTGAATATGTCCACCATCATTCCTCAACAATAGCTGAAGTCGTGGAATAATGTTGTGAACAGCACTGTAAAGTAGGTCCGGAGCTATGGTGACGCATTGGCGTCGGATGTTGTCTTTCAGCATCCCTAGAGATGTCGGTCGATCACGATACACTTGCGACTTCAGGAAACCACAAGACCAATAATCGCACGGACTGAGGTCTGGGGACCTGGGAGGCCAATCATGACGAAAGTGGCAGATGAGCACACGATCATCACCAAACGACGCGCAAGAGATCTTTCACGCGTCTAGCAATATGCGGTGGAGCGCCATCCTGCATGAGCGTCATTGTACGTTCCAGCAGGTGTTTATCAGCCAGGCTGGGAATGATGCGATTCTGTAACATATCTGCGTACCTCTCACCCGTCACGGCAGCAGCTACAATACCAGAATCACGCATTTCCTCGAAGAAAAAAGCGCTATAACGGTAGATGTGGTCAATACAACACATACCGTGACTTTCTCGTCGTGCAATGGAGTTTCCACGACAGTTCTAGGATTTTCGGTAGCCGAAATTCTGCAGTTGTGGGAGTTGACAGACCCTCGGAGCGTGAAATGAGCTTCGTTGGTCCTTAACACGTTGCTCAACCAATCGTCATCTTCCACCATCTTTTGAAATGCCCACACCGCAAATGCCCTCCGCTTCACTAAATCGTCAGGTAAGAAACAGTTCATGATGCCGATAGATTTTGTACGGATAGCATCGGAGGGTACGCCTCAGTGCCAACCAAACAGTAGTATATGGAATGCCGGTGCGACGTGCGACTACACGAGCGCTGACTTCCCCGCTCATAGACGAACCCGCTACAGTCTTCATTTCTTCCTGAACTGTCTCAGAAGCATTACTCCTTGAGCTCGGTCGGCCACTATGGGGTCTATAGTCTAAACAACTCGTGGCTTCGAACTTCGAAATCATTCTCGCCACAGCTGCATTTGTCAACGTACCTTTACCCGTTCGAATCCTCTTACCGTGGCGATAGGATTGTAACGCTGAACAAGCACATTCCTCAATCTGATAATACAATACATATGTTTTTGGATAGGGTCCGCCTTTAGCAAAACACAGTTTTGTTTTATAACCCAAACATGTTTCACTGCAGTTGCAGCATCCTCAGTGGGCTTTTATTTTCCATCTGTTAAAGATAAAGAACGTTCTTTGTTGTTTTGTATACATGTAGCTATTAGTTTTAAAAAAATGTAATTACAGATATTTGAAAAAACACATAAATTATGAAAATTCATATATTTAAAATAGTTTGATGTAACTTTGCTGTGGATGCTGCAACTGCAGTGAAACATGTTTGGGTTCTAAAACAAAACATAGTTTTGCTAAAGGCGAACCCTATCCAAAAACATATGTATTGTTAAAGCGAACACGGAAAAAAAGAGCTTCAATACCTAATAATACAGCTTGATAAAAGCGCCTTTTCAGGTAATGTCAACATGCTACGACTGCTGGCGCATCTGGTTCTCTCTCTCTCATTACAGCTCCTTTTATACACGATTGTCCTGTGCAGTGACTGACGTTTTGCTGTCCAGTGCCATCTGTCGGACATTTTGTCATTCCAAGCATGTGTCAATTTGTACCTCTCTATCTACATTATTCCGTTGTTTATTAAGTTTTCAAATTTATACTGACTTTTTGATCACCCGGTATTTAGGCCTTAATTTGAGGAAGGCATATGAGAGAATGTACGTTTGGAGCACAGAATTGTACGGTAGTGAAACATGGACTTTGGAGAAACCATAACAGAACAGAACCTAAGCGTTTGAATTGTGGTGCTACAAAAGAATGTTGAAAATTATGGAGAACTCGAAGTTAAGGTATGAGGAAGTTCTGTGCAGAATCGGCGAGGAAAGGAACATGTGGAAAACTTCGGAAAAAGGGAGGGACAGGATGAGAGGACATTTGTTAAAACATCAGGGAGTAACTTGCAAGATATTAGTGGAAGGTGCTGAGGGTAAAAACTGTAGAAGAAAGAAATATTAACAAAATAAACAAAAATAACTGATGACGTAGCTTGCAGGTGATACTCGGGGATGAAGAGGTTGTGACAGGCGAGAAATTAGAGCGAGGGACACCATAAGCATATGACAACACATGCCATTGTCATAAGCAGGAACTGAGAACAACACTAAAGGTCCGAGCCGGGAACTTACGATTCAAACGACAGGTCTCAACGGGTCACACCTGCAGCATCAATTTATAAACGAGTATTTCATCACGTTATACTCAGAGAACTGGTCTTATGAATGTCCGAGCAAGGTATATAATCGCCGCAATGCTGCTGTTACAGAGGAGCAAAATCGAAACTCATGACTCCTTAGCCAAAACATTAATTTCTCAGTATCCTTAAAATATCTCCCAAGGAGTAGGTCAGCAGTGCCCCACTACCTTCCTGTAGCTTTTTCTCTGCATTTTGCCGTTTACTGGCTGATGATTACAAACTCTTCCGTTCAGGCTATTAAAGTCCATTATTTAACGGTCACGACTGCTTTCGCATTCTTAAAATGTAGAATCAGCTGATACTATTTTGTAAACCATTGTAGTATGGAGGCAAAAAGCTACAGTCAAGGCCCATTGTTCATTGTCAAAGCAGTAAAAATAAGCAGTCTAAGTTAAAATGACTGCCGAAGAGCAGCCTTATTCACAGAGGACTTAAGGTGGTAACGAGGCATCAAATTGAATTCCGTTTACTAGCTGAAGATTGGTGGCCACGAACAAAATTTTTCACGATATAAAGCTGTCACCTGTGTTCACGGAGCAATCACTATTGTAATCTAAAGAAAAACAAAAATCACTTAATTGGAACATGAAGCCTAAAACTCTATTCAACGCCGATTTGAAACTGTTAAAAAAATTTAATAGGGGGGGGGGGGGGGGGGGGGAACTTTCGATTTAGTACGGCGTTACAGGATATCTGAGCACAGTTTCGATGTTCCGCTCTCGCTACACGCAACGTGACCAACATTTTCACCTTACTTTGAATGCTCATTCATTCCTGACAGTAGTTTTTTTAAATTATCAAAATTACGTCTTACATGATTGATAAAATGGGATTTAACAAAGCATTTACAACCACATTAGCAGCTTTAAGCACAATGGTAGAAACTGAACCGTAATAAATGACACCATCACAGTCCACATACAATTCCTTCAGGGTCTGAGACAGGGCTCTCCTTTGTAGATCTCACTGTACGCTACACACAGGGCTGCTGCTGGAACGCCTCCAAGGCGAGCTGTCGGGAAATAGAAATCAACAAGCAAAACCTGCCGTGCACCTTTCTATAGATATCACAGTACACTACTGCGTAGCTAAGACGATGAAAGACGAGCAGAAAATACCAAAGACGAGTAACAAAAGACTAGTGGCGTTTTTATACACAAGAACAAATCCCCGATTCTCAATGAGTCCGGCCTTTGAATCCACACATGACAACTGGCCGAAAGCAATGGACTGTAGGTGCCCCTTTTGTACGTTCGTTACAGTCCAGCCACAAAAGATTACAGAACAAAACTGGAGAGGAGATGCATGACTCCTTAATGCTGCGCTAAGGGAACAGTATCTGCACAACTCGAGCAGACTGTGCAGGGCTTATTATACTCACATATACAGGGTGTTACAAAAAGGTACTGCCAAACTTTCAGGAAACATTCCTCACACACAAATAAAGAAAAGATGTTATGTGGACATGTGTCCGGAAACGCTTAATTTCCATGTTACAGCTCATTTCAGTTTAGTCAGTATGTACTGTACTTCCTCGATTCACCGCCAGTTGGCCCAATTGAAGGAAGGTAATGTTGACTTCGGTGCTTGTGTTTACATGCGACCATTGCTCTACAGCACTAGCATCAAGCACACCAATACGTAGCATCAACAGGTTAGTGTTCATCACGAACGTGGTTTTGCAGTCAGTGAAATGTTTGCAAATGCGAAGTTGACAGATGCCCATTTGATGTATGAATTAGCACGGGGCAATAGCGGTACGTTTGTATCGAGACAGAACGATGGTGTCCCGACAGGAAGACATTCGAAGCAATTGATCGGCGTCTTAGGGAGCACGGAACACTCCGGCCTATGAGTCGCGACTGGGGAAGACCTACAACGACGAGGACACCTGCAATGGACGCGGCAATTCTTCGTGCGGTTGACGCTAACCCTAATGCCAGCGTCAGAGAATGCTGCTGTACAAGGTAACGTTGACCACGTCACTGTGTAGAGAGTGCTACGGGAGAACCAGTTGTTTCCGTACCATGTACAGCGTGTGCAGCCACTATTAGCAGCTGATTAGCCTCCACGGGTGCACTTCTGCGAATGGTTCATCCAACCATGTGTCAAACCTCATTTCAGTGCAAATGTTCTCTTTACGGATGAAGCTTCATTCCAACGTGATCAAATTGTAAATTTTCACAATCAACATGTGTGGGCTGACGAGAATACGCACGCAATTGTGCAATCACGTCATCAACACAGATTTTCTGTGTACGTTTGAGCAAGCATTGTTGGTGATGTCTAGAGTGGGCCCCATGTTCTTCCACCTACGCTCAATGGAGCACGTTATCATGATTTCATAAGGGATAGTCTATCTGTGCTGCTAGAACATGTGCCTTTATGAGTACGACACAACATGTGGTTCATGCACGGTGGAGCTCCTGCACATTTCAGTCGAAGTATTCGTACGCTTTTCTACAACAGATTCGGTGACCGATGGATTGGTAGAGCGGACCAATTCCATGGCCTCCACGCTCTCCTGACCTCAACCCTCTTGACTTTCATTTATGAGGGCATTGGAAAGCTCTTGCCTACGCAACCCCGGTACGAAATGTAGAGATTCTTCGTGCTCGTATTGGGACGGCTGTGATACAATACGCCATTATCCAGGGCTGCATCAGCGCATCAGGGATTCCATGTGACGGAGGGTGGATGTACGTATTCTCGCTAACGGAGGACATTTTGAACATTTCCTGTAACAAAGTGTTTGAAGTCACGCTGGAACGTTCTGTTGCTGTGTGTTTCCATTCCAAGATTAATGTGATTTGAAGAGAAGTAATAAAATGATCTCTAACATGGAAAGTAAGCGTTTCCTGAAACATGTCCACATAACATATTTTCTTTCTTTGTGTGTGAGGAATGTTTCCTGAAAGTTTGGCCGTTCCTTTTTGTAACACCCTGTATAGGAGACTTACAAAGCTCAGTCATAGAGCACCCATCTTACGTTTGGCAACCATCTTACGTTTGGCAACATGTGATGTAAAACAGGCTATGCCATCTGTGCCATGCGTGCAGGCTTTTCTATCGATGGTTCCCGCCCGTAATTAGATTCTCTGGCCTCCGTAGCTTCTCGAACGGTTTGTCACCCGCCAGATTGCAGGTCTGTAGGGCGAGCAATTTTTTTAAAGCGCTGTCGCGGGTAGGAGGAGCTCTCGAAGTAACGGCCTGCTGAGGGGTGTGTTTGACAGCGGCTAGAGTAAACGCTGTGTCATCACGAACGGCAGATTGCTTGGCCCGTTGCTAAAAGTTGTGTTTTTGGTCACTGCGGATTCGGTAGGACTGAGTGATGGCTGGGGCAGTGAATGTTACTCGTTGAGAAAGCTTTCTCTGCGTGATATTCGAAACCCGACTTCTTCTCGACATTTGAATTTGCAAATAGCCAGTGTCCACTGTGGTTCGAGTCTGGATTCTCGTCCGCTGTTGTCAAGAGCCGGGTGCATTGACTTCTGATGAATAACACCCGTTGGTTCAAACTCATCGAAACACCTAATTTTTGGCAGGTCTTGGTGCGGTTCTCAACTTAAGCTTCAATCTGCAAGAAGTTATGGTGAACGTCTGATTATCGTGCCTTGGTTACGTTGTGTCACACAGTGGCTATTGTACACTACTGGCCACTAAAATTGCAACGCCACGGAGATGACGTGCTACATATGCAAAATGTAACCGACAGGTAGAAGATGCTGTGATATGCAAATGATTAGCTTTTCAGAGCATTCACTCAAGGTTGGCGCCGGTGGTGACACCTACAACGTGCTGACATGAGGAAAATTTCCAACTTATTTCTCATACTCAAACAGCAGTTGACCGGCATTGCCTGGTGAAACGTTGTTGTGATGCCTCGTGTAAGGAGAACAAATGCGTAAATTACGTTTCCGACTTTGATAAAAGTCGGATTGTAGTCTATCGCGATTGCGGTTTATCGTATTGCGACATTGCTACTCGCGTTGGTCGAGATCCAATGACTGTTAGCAGAATATGGAATCGGTGGGTTTAGGCGTGTAATATGGAACGCCCGGCTGAATCCCAACGGCCTCGTATCACTAGGAGTCGAGATGGCAGGCATCTTATCCGCAGGCTGTAACGGATCGTGCAACCAGGTCTCGATTCCTGAGTCAACAGATGGGGACGTTTGCAAGACAACAACCATCTGCACGAACAGTTCGACGACGTTTGCACCAGCATAGACTATCAGCTCGGAGATCATGGCTACGGTTACCCTTGACGCTGCGTCAAAGACAGGAGAGTCTGCAATGGTGTACTCAACGACGAACCTGGGTGCACGAATGGCAAAACGTCATTTTCTCTGATGAATCCAGGTTCTATTTACAGCATCATGATGGTCGGATCCATCTTTGGCGAAATCGCGGAGAACGTACATTGCAACCGTGTATTCGTCATCGCCATACTGGGATATTACCCGGTGTGATGGTATGGGGTGCCATTGGTTACACGTCTCGGTCACCTCTTGCTCGCATTGACGGCAGTCTGAACAGCAGACGTTACATTTCAGATGTGTTACGACCCGTGGCTGTATCCTTCATTAGATCCCTGCGAAAACCTACATTTCAGCAGGATAATCCACGACCGCAAGTTGCAGGTCCTGTACGGGCCTTTCTGGATACAGAAAATGTTTGACTGCTCCCCTGGTCAGCACATTCTCCAGGTCTCTCACCAACTGAAAACGTCTGGTCAACGGAGGCCGAGCAACTGGCTCATCACAGTACGCCAGTCACTACTCTTGATGAACCGTGTTTGTTGAGGCTGCATGCTCAGCTGTACCTGTACACGACATCCAAACTCTGTTTGACTCAATGCCCAGGCGTATCGAGGCCGTTAGTCTGGCCAGAGGTGGTTGTTCTGGGTACTGATTTCTCAGGATCTATGCACCCAAATTGTGTGAAAATGTAATCACATGTCAGTTCTAGTATAATATATTTGTCCAATGAATACCCGTTTACCATCTGCGTTTCTATTTGGTAAAGCATTTTTAATGGCAAGTAGTGTATCTCGCCATCCTGCTTATCCACCGTGACATGTAAACATCTTTATTCAAGTATAATTTAAATTATCTTTCTCAAATTACGTTTATGTTAATGTATGTTACTAAACTAGTGGCGCTCGAGATATTTGACCTACACTCCTGGAAATGGAAAAAAGAACACATTGACACCGGTGTGTCAGACCCACCATACTTGCTCCGGACACTGCGAGAGGGCTGTACAAGCAATGATCACACGCAGTCTTTAACACTGGTAGCATGCAGCGACAGCGTGGACGTGAACCGTATGTGCAGTTGACGGACTTTGAGCGAGAGCGTATAGTGGGCATGCGGGAGGCCGGGTGGAAGTACCGCCGAATTGCTCAACACGTGGGGCGTGAGGTCTCCACAGTACATCGATTTGTCGCCAGTGGTCGGCGGAAGGTGCACGTGCCCGTCGACCTGGGACCGGACCGCAGCGACGGACGGATGCACGCCAAGACCGTAGGATCCTACGCAGTGCCGTAGGGGACCGCACCGCCACTTCCCAGCAAATTAGGGACACTGTTGCTCCTGGGGTATCGGCGAGGACCATTCGCAACCGTCTCCATGAAGCTGGGCTTCGGTCCCGCACACCGTTAGGCCGTCTTCCGCTCTCGCCCCAACCTCGTGCAGCCCGCCTCCAGCGGTGTCGCGACAGGCGTGAATGGAGGGACGAATGGAGACGTGTCGTCTTCAGCGATGAGAGTCGCTTCTGCCTTGGTGCCAATGATGGTCGTATGCGTGTTTGGTGCCGTGCAGGTGAGCGCCACAATCAGGACTACATACGTCCGAGGCACACAGGGCCAACACCCGGCATCATGGTGTGGGGAGCGATCTCCTACACTGGCCGTACACCTCTGGTGATCGTCGAGGGGACACTGAATAGTGCACGGTACATCCAAACGGTCATCGAACCCATCGTTCTACCATTCCTAGACCGGCAAGGGAACTTGCTGTTCCAACAGGACAATGCACGTCCGCATGTATCCCGTACCACCCAACGTGCTCTAGAAGGTGTAAGTCAACTACCCTGGCCAGCAAGATCTCCGGATCTGTCCCCCATTGAGCATGTTTGTGACTTGATGAAGCGTCGTCTCACGCGGTCTACACGTCCAGCACGAACGCTGGTCCAACTGAGGCGCCAGGTGGAAATGGCATGGCAAGCCGTTCCACAGGACTACATCCAGCATCTCTACGATCGTCTCCATGGGAGAATAGCAGCCTGCATTGGTGCGAAAGGTGGATATACACTGTACTAGTGGCGACATTGTGCATGCTCTGTTGCCTGTGTCTATGTGCCTGTGGTTCTGTCAGTGTGATCATGTGATGTATCTGACCCCAGGAATGTGTCAATAAAGTTTCCCCTTCCTGGGACAATGAATTCACGGTGTTCTTATTTCAATTTCCAGGAGTGTAGTTTAGCCACACCCATAAATAAAATTATTTGTTTATTTTGGAACCAGCACCCCAATCGGGAACAACAGAGAAGTGATGGCTTTGAGAAGACGTTAGCCAATCGGACGCTGACCGACCACTCTCCAGGACGACAACGTGACAGCAGCGGCCCCTATGTGAAGAGGCCATGAGCGACCCGACCGACTGGCAGTGCCCCACCTGAATGGCAGCTTCAAGACTACGACCTGGATGAAGCGTCAACGCTCGTTATTTCGCTTGTACGCTCTACGTAGCACAAAACTGGAATTGGTTAATGCTGAAGTAGCTTGAATATTTTGTTTGTCACCCTTTGCTTGAGACACATCTGTGTAATTGTAAAGCTAATTATTGTCTCTTCTCATTTCGTAAAAAAAGTCATTAATAAGATTTTTTGAGTATTTGTCTAGCGATCCGAGCACACAGGCTTCCTCGACAACCCATATTTGACGACGACCATGGAGATATAACAGATGTGTGTGCTGTTTATACAGCAGTTCCAGCTAAAGAGGACTGGGTATGATAAATACCTTCATTCATAGTTTTTGCATAACCGTCCTTCTCAGTGAAGGTTTGATGGACTTTGGCCGTTCACTTATGTAATAAAATGGAACACCTACAGCCGTCCTTTCGATGTTATTTGTTATAAGGCTACCAATTTCGGTGATGGTGGATTGAATCACGGAGACTAGTAGTCATATAATAAATAACAGGGAAAGAATGGCTGTAGGTGTACCATTTTATTACATTTATGCAGAGCGTCTATTTCTCTAGTGTCGTTTCCCATCCACACTTAAGTGAAGAAGGGAAGTTTGCTTGACTCTGTAACCCCCATTTGTATCAGGCTTTGAAGTTAATGTTGTCAGGTTATTCCGCTTTCTTGGAACCAGTGATCTTTCCTTTAATTATCGGCATGGTGGATGTATTATCTTAATGACCTGTCATCTATTTTCCATATGTTTCTGAAACTGGTAATGTGGCATATGCAGATTAATTTTATAGACTTGTGACCTGATTAGACCTCCGCACTATGCATCTGTCAAATTTCTCTTTTAAATTAATGTTGTTTTAAAAAAAAAATACTTTCATTCAATTGTTTCTGAATGTTATGTCATATTTACCAACAGTGTTACTGTCGGAAATTAATTTAATTAATTTCGGGGCTAGCTGCTCAGATAGTCTTGCATCAATTTCTGTTTTTTAACGAATTGGTTTGGCTTTTTTAATAAATATGCTAAAAGGTTTGTGGCCCAGTGTCCTTCCACTCAAAGCCAACTCCCAACGGCTCTGCAATGTCAACAGAGCGTTTTTACAATCCTCACACATCTGATTTATGGGTCCAGCACGTTTCTGGGTTCTTCGGCAATTTTTGGTACCGTAACCACTTGAGGGCAGAAGTAATAATTGTGGTGTCACCGCCAGACACCACACTTGCTAGGTGGTAGCCCTTAAATCGGCCGCGGTCCGTTAGTATACGTCGGACCGGCGTGTTGCAACTATCAGTGATTGCAGACCGAGCGCCGCCACATGGCAGGTCTAGAGAGACTTCCTACCACTCGCCCCAGTTGTACAGCCGACTTTGCTAGCGATGGTTCACTTCCTACTTACGTTCTCATTTGCCGAGAAGGTAGTTTAGCATAGCCTTCAGCTACGTCATTTGCTACGACCTAGCAAGGCGCCATTATCAGTTACTATTGATATTGTGAAATATGAACCGTCAATAGCGACGTTCGTTATTGATGAATTAAAGGTAAGTATTCCACCAGCTACGTCCGTTGTTTCTAAATTCTAATTTCCTTGTCCTGTTCTAGACCTCACGCCAGCCTGCGTGAGCTAACACGCGTGCGTTTCGGCCTCCTCTAGTAACACGGTGTTGGCTCTCCTGCCAACCACAACAATACTAACAATAAAAACAAGTGTAACTACGAAAACAGACATTAATGAAAAGAGGATGATGTAAGCTGACGGCATGTGCTGTGGAGGATTCTCGAAATACGGTCAGCCAATTAACATTCCTATATATCCTTACTTTACCTATGTTGAAACATGTAAACTAAAAGGGTGTTCTGTTGATGTCCTTTGTATAAGTTACTGATTGCTTCAGTTCCATCTGTCTGTCTGTCTGTATGTCTTTCTTTCGTCACCGTTGTGGATGAAGCTATGATTTTTATTTAACATCCATTCGAATAATTTTGCCTCAACTATTTATATTCCAGGAGAATATATGCATTTTTTTTAATTATTTACTTGTCAGGGTAACCTCATCAATTTAATCACTGAAGCAAAAGAAGATTTATGGAGAAAAATATTCCAATTATTTCCGTGTGGAGCCGTAGAGGGCGATTATGGTGAGCGAAAGGCAAAGCTCAAGTTTGCAAGTGGGTCCCATAAAAAAGTGGGTAATAGCGTCTACGAGTGCTTATCAAAACCTCATGGCGGCCAGGTTAGAATCTACCACTGCTTAAATTTTTATTAACGGTGATCATATACAAAGAGTAATCCTCTTTCCGCCAACGGCCTTGCAAAAGGTGACGGCAGAGCGGACAATGGTTCCGAAGGGAAACTGCCCACAAAGATTGAAATAATCAGCAATGATTAACGGCACAATGATTCAGAAAGCAATGGAAATCACTCACTAAAAGACAATGTGTACACCCAGGACGTGTGACCTGCAACTAGCAAACCTCTCCCAGCCAGTCAGAAAACGATGACAAAACAAAATTTTTATAACACATTTGTTCGCGTTCTCAGTGACTGATGCAAAATTTTGCTACCTAGCTACTCAGTGTTTCTATAATACAACATCGCACTGCTCCGTTTCACTTGAATGACTAATTACCATTGTTTATGAAAACCAATCAGATAATATTCACGCAGCGCATGCGTTACCTATGATTAGCTCGTACATCCAACTTACGTCGTAAATATTGCTATAATGAGTCATAAAGTAACATTTGACTCTTGATCAACATTAACCGACGACGAGAAATCAGTTATCACAGTACAGACCTACGTTTTTACAGTGAAAAGCACTCAGAAACCAAACGAGTGAGTGCTTTCCGAAGCAAATGTTCTAAAACGTCAGCTTCTAAAGCGCCAGTCCAGAGGCAGCTAGAGACAGTAATTAATACCAGGAGTAATTGCATTGGAGGTAGCCCCCTATCGGTTTGGGTGTCAGGCAGCCGAGGATCAATTAACGCACCTTCCCTTAGATCGGGTGACCTGCTAGCCGCAGGCTAATGGGCGCCGTTAATCTTTGATGTTACGCTACTAGTAACTAAACTCCTGAGAGGATCGAGAGACCTGATTTGCATTCGTCAATGTCCCTAGTGGAAACCATTATCAGACCCTACTGTAATACGCTCGAAAGACATTAACTTGATGGCTTTGGATTAACAGTGGTGGTGGAAGCCAAATATACTGGTTGTAGCTGCGGTAGGCTGAAATGTTTGCCGTCACAATACATCGAGTTGGAATATAAACAAGCCGCACTGTCCACAATACCGACAACAAATGATGGTCTGAAGTTATCGTATGTCATTAACACAGACTTACACCAATAAAATGGAATTTTTGTCATTAAATAATAGCCACATACCAGTCACAATTAATAAGCTGTACGATAATTAGTACTTTGTGTCCAATTCTATTGTATTGAAATAACTGAGATTACGGTCCCTAAAATAACGGTAATGTATAGACTGTACCACAACACACACACTATATAAAAAAATAACATTTTCACGATTCATCGTCTAATTTCAACTTAGTGACACTTCTTGTCTACGTTTAGTCATTCCATCATTACCTCCATAACAACAGTCACTGATATAATCTTCATCGTTTTCCACTCCTTCGTTCCCTGATGTGTTGTGATCGCTGACAGTAACAGACTATAGTCCGGAGTGTCGTTTTGCATGCTACAGAAGCCTGAGACATTACCAAAGGAAATAATAATAAAGTACTTGCCCTGATATGGATTACTTCAGACGAAGCTGAAGCTGCATTGGTGATGGATAGAATACGAAATTGAATAATCCGACAAAGGATGAAAATGTATAGGGATATCTTTGACGACCTCGCACATAAACAATTAATGTGATTTGGCCATGTGAATACGATGAATGGAAACAGGACAAAATAAAATATCAAATGAAACATCTTTCAGCTATATAAATTTAAAAATTGTTATTTTATTGGGCTAATTTGGAAGTGTAGATAGCCATAAATCGTTTGATTTGACATTGTGTACTGAACATGCAAGTTTCCTCACCCATCTGTGAAAAGATGGACATACGTGTACCTAAGAGGAAACTATAATTGATACCAGACCAGCGGAAGAGAATGGGTCACCCACGACGCAACTAAACAAAATTGTGTGGAGGAGGCAAAGGAAGCAATGAATATGCACATTGAGGAAAGCAAAGACAGAAGAATATGGCGTCTGGGGGTGGGTAAGTAGCGTCGACCGTAGATAATTTTCAACAATTTAAATGTAAATGTCGTGTGAATAGGACCTCCCGTCGGGTAGACCGTTTGCCGGGTGCAAGTCTTTCGATTTGACGCCACTTCGGCGACTTGCACGTCGATGGGGATGAAATGATGATTATTAGGACGACACAACACCCAGTCCCTGAGCGGAGAAAATCTCCGACCCAGCCGGGAATCGAACCCGGGCTCTTAAGATTGACATTCTGTCGCGCCGACCACTCAGCTAACTTGGGCGGACATTCTCAGCCATAAGAAGAAGAACTTTTCGTTTTGAGGGACTAGAGTAGTGTGTTGGGGTTTCACAAGCGCCAGCACCCTCAAACGTGTTTCAAAAACACCTCACGAAGTCTACCCGAATTAGAATTACAAATGCACAGTTTTATCCCTCTATTGACATCTCCTAGCAGCTACCAAAGTAGTGTAACATGATACTAGCATTTAATTATACATATTCGTCCTAAGGGGTATACCACACCCCAGCACACCACCGCCGTGTCAAGCATTTTTTTCGGCACATATCGGTGCTTCACGCATTTTGCTCAGTTATTGTGTTATAATATACAGAAGGATGGAAGATACACGAGGATCTGTTAGACATTTTGACTGTAGGAGACGTAAAGGCACCAGAGACGCAGTTCTCATGTACACAATAAAGGAGGGAATGACAAAGGAGGATGATAGCATGTTCATAGGATTTTCTGACTAGTAAAAAACATGATAAGGGAGGATGACGGTATCTTCGTAGGATTTGAAGACTTATAAGAAGAGTGTCGAGAATGTAAAGTCATACAAGACTTTTGATAGCAACAAACAATATATGTAAGCTACAAGGAAATATGGATGATACACAACATCTTCGATAAAAATGCTCGATTCGAGAAGTCTTATTGCAAAGATGGAGTTTGTAATACCATAACTCTAGTGCTCTACTGATTTATTTTGCTTTTGTTTCATTTGATGTTACATCGTTGAGCTTTTGAAAATATGTTTCATTGAATCGGTAACACAAATTGTATACTCATTTCTTTATTAAAACTTTAATGTCGTGGTTTGACTCTATGCAATGTAGTATATCTGTTATTTAAATTCTTTGTCCCATTTGGAGGGAATAAAACTTACTGTATATAGTTGTAATTCTGTGTGAATAACTTTTTTGTAGAAATGTCAATATATGCAAATGTTCTGTTTTATTTAATGTGTTTGGTTGCTGTTATGTAAACTGCTGATCTTCACTTAGGGTTCTTAGTTATTTTGTATGTAAAAGTTGTTGTGGTTCACCTCGGGAACGGAGCTGTGTAGCGTGCGCAAATTGTGGTTGGCCTAGGTAGAAAAGGTGGAAACAAGAGTCAGTCGGAGACGAGCTACTAAACTGTGCGCTGCCCATGTTCATGTTGTATATTGTGCTGGTTCCGAGAGAGGCTTTTCCTGCCGCTTACTAATGCCTCGGATGGATGGATAACTGGAACTATTCTGCAACTGGTATCTATCATCGCCACCAACATGTGACAGAGGCCAGCAATGCTGCGTGAAAATCGACCTACAGGCATGCAGTTGCCACCACATTGCGCAATCACTGTAAAGGAGTACCATAATAATGTACAGTGAAGGATCAGCTTATTGAGTGATTTAGTGTGCACAAATATAAGCTAACTTATAACTGAATTCATGTACCAACCTTGATTTTTCCCTACCACAACATCTTTCAGGTTCCTCTCCATTTAAACTATGATTACCGAGTGTCCTAGTTTGTGGAAAAAATGAAAGCCTTAGAACATTAAATAATGTTGTGTGATCTTTAGTAAGAAGAGAGTGTTCAGATTTACTGTGGATTTAGTGACATTGTGGGAGGTAGTAAATGTAGTTTTGTGAAAGCCTCCCAGGAATGGAAACAGCCTAAGTTAAAGTTTAGTGGAGTTTCAAAGTCTCTTATTTAATCAGTTGCTTGAAACCAGAAGATAGTGGTAATAAGGACAATTTGCAGTTTCTTTTAAAGATTAAAAGCTCTTAAGACTGAGGCATATAAAGTTTTGCTTAAAAACTGATCACATTGCTGCCTGTAGTAAATTCTATAAGGTGAGTCAGTTTCTAGCAATTTTGTCAACATTGTGTTTTACTGTAGTAAAAGTGGAAATCTGAAATAGTAGAAAATTATATGTTCATGATTGCAAAGTGTTTGTCTCTCTTGTGTATTTGAAGTGCATATTAATAGTATAACAGGATCCACAGTTTGTCTATTGTGCTAATGCTAGGTAACAAGTAACGGGAAGACCACTATTTATGAAAACCATAATTTCTTTATTCAAAAGACAATGAGAAGTAACCTGTTAGTGAATTCAATTTAACTTTCATTCTAAATAGAATAGTATTTAGTTGAGAGATATTTAACCTGTGACCAGTTCATAAAAATGTAGTTAACTGCATTTATAATTTTATGCCAGCTAGGAAAATATTTGAAGAATCATATTGAACCTATGTCCTATTAATGACTCTGCAGTGAATAGTAATAATAACGTTATAAAGACCATTCAGTGTGAATAAGCACTGAAAGTAATAGTGTGTTTCGTTATTTGTTATATTTATGCAAATAGTTTGTGCTGCTCTAGCTGTTGTCTTCAATCTTACCGAAAACATATGTTTGTGTCAAAGTTCATCGCACTCGCGTGTGGCCAAGTCTAGGTTGTGTTTGTCCGTTAACGTTACACATACCTACTTTCTTAAACTAGAACGTTAATCTTTCTCTTGCCTATTTAGGCTGGCGACCGTTTTCCTTATTCTTTAAACAGTATAGCTAGGCACAAATGTTGTTAGTTACTGTTCAAATTTTTACGTAATTCAGACTTTCATTTCCGATAAGCCATTTCCGTTAGGTACAACACGGTCAACCTAACAAAATTCCTCTCAGTGGGCAACACTGTTCTGTTGCGTTATACCATAAATGCTTTAATAAGATAGTGTTATTTCACAACCTGCGTCCATCTTCGAGGTTATGGTATAGCTGTAGCACACGGAAGTGTTGTAAGTTTTTCTCCCATACTGTTCCCATTATACAGCGAAGGACAGTGACCGAAGAGTTTACGAGATAAAAAAAATTTAGTGCTAGAAAATATTAATGAAAAGACTCGTTACACGCATTTAGGACACGTGACAGAAGTTTAAAAAATGTTACCGGAGCTATGTTTTTAGGGAGTCAAGCTGACGCCTGGCGTGTTTTCTTCGTACTGAGTATCGCAACACCGATCATTAGCTTTGGCTATCCGTTCTCCTCATATCTTTCGTCAGACGGCTCGCTCCTCGCACATCGTTAAAACTGGAACTTGGTACGGGGTTGAATATTGGAGTTTTACGTACCGTCGACGACGCACCTATTACTGAAGATGTACAGACTCTGGTTTGTGAGGGAAAGATACGGGCTGTGGTCATTAGAAGCACACCATCTCAGTATTTCCTTAGTCGCTTTAAGCAAAGCTCGGAACGTTTAAACCTGCGTATAAAGGGGGTATTTCTCCTTGTGATTACATCTACATCTACATCTACATGACTACTCTGCAATTCACATTTAAGTGCTTGGCAGAGGGTTCATCGAACCACAATCAAACTATCTCTCTACTATTCCACTCCCGAACAGCGAGCGGGAAAAACGAACACCTAAACCTTTCTGTTCGAGCTCTGATTTCTCTTATTTTATTTTGATGATCATTCCTACCTATGTAGGTTGGGCTCAACAAAATATTTTCGCATTCGGAAGAGAAAGTTGGTGACTGAAATTTCGTAAAAAGGTCTCGCCGCGACGAAAAACGTCTATGCTGTAATGACTTCCATCCCAACTCGTGTATCATATCTGCCACACTCTCTCCCCTATAACGCGATAATACAAAACGAGCTGCCCTTCTTTGCACCCTCTCGATGTCCTCCGTCAATCCCACCTGGTAAGGATCCCACACCGCGCAGCAATATTCTAACAGAGGACGAACGAGTGTAGTGTAAGCTGTCTCTTTAGTGGACTTGTTGCATCTTCTAAGTGTCCTGCCAATGAAACGCAACCTTTGGCTCGCCTTCCCGACAATATTATCTATGTGGTCCTTCCTTACTTGCTCAGTGACGTACTTGGCATAGTAAGAAACTATGGATGACGTTAAAACAGTCAATAAGTATGTGCTTAAAAACCATCCCCAAAAATTAAGTCCCGTGTGATTTAGAAGCCAGAAACATTTAACATTAGGAAATGTAAGCGATTTTATTTTAAGAAATCAGTTTTCAATGCAAAACGTTAAGTTACAATTTGTTACACTTGCATAGTAGCCTGTCGATACAAAACTTAAGTTCACTGTCATAACCAAACTTATACTAACCTGCTAGGACACTATATTGCAGTTTTATGAACTTTAAATGGTACAACGATTATAGCGATGAGAAGTGCCGTCCATATACAATAAACAACTGTGATCACTGTAGTGTAAAATAACTCTAAAACTTGTGATAAATGTTCAATAAATTTAAGAAACGATTTTTAAAATTTTAATGGAACGTAGCGTCTCTTCGTTATACTTGATTTTTGTAGAGGGAAATTCTCGTGTGGCAGGCAGCACACAGCGCCACGCCGAAGTTTCCTGTGTCGTGTCACATTCACCGCCTTCATTACTCTGAGGGCGGCCGCAGCTTCTGCTTGGCAGAGAGTTCTGTGCCATCCTTAAGTAAGGCTAAAAGATGAAACTAGAAACTTTGTAATAACTCCTATGCATAGAATCACTTTGCTCATTACGTATTTTTGTCTGAGGTTAGCAACTCACGTAAAAACTTTTCGCAGCTACATGTATCACCGAATAATTTGTTCACTTGTTGCTGTGCCTCACTTGCGCTCCAAACGCTGTCCGATTACTGTGACTACAATGCTCCCTGGACTGGATCTCACAATCGTGCCCAGTCTGCTCTACGTAATGCTTACCACAGCATCCAGTCTAGTATACACGAGAATTATTCTATTTGCCATGCTTTGCCACGGTAGCGCCTTAACCTACACGTTATTTGTCTAGCATTTTGAATGTCACAGTAACGGTTTCGACACACAGACACATTCCATGTCAAAGAGACCAACCTCTTCTTAACTTGTCTTCTACTTCTTCTTCTTCTTCTCATCAACATTTTGAGCTTAGTAAAACTGCGCATGACACCTTGCGTCCTACATCCAATAACTGAAGATACTCGTTCAATAATGCCTGACACGATTGTAGGAGGTGTCTTATGACTTTTTTCACTTCAGTATAAGTTGTGTTGGCTGTCATGAGGTCGCTCCCTCCATGCTGTCTGAGCGTGTATCCTTTCTAAAGAAATTGAGATCAGGCTATCCTTCCTGGCTTCTTACGGTAAAAAACTACTCATTTCCCCTCAATTTCTAATGTGTAAAGAGACGTTTAACCAAGAGAGACACAAGTTTGATACAATGTTGTGCAACAGCGAAACACAGGGATAAATAATGAGAGAAGTGTATTATTTATGTTGGTGTTTTTCATTGCAAGTTGCTATTTGGCAATTGTGGACCAAACATTGGGTTCAAAAATGGTTCAAATGGCTCTGAGCACTATGGGACTTAACGTCTCAGATCATCGGTCCCCTAGAACTTAGAACAACTTAAACCTAACTAACCTAAGGACATCACATACATCCATGCCCGAGGCAGGATTCGAACCTGCGAACTTAGCGGTCGTGCGGTTCCAGACTGTAGCGCCTAGAACCGCTCGGCCACAATGGCCGGCCAAAATTGGGTTCAAAAATGATTAGTAAGTGTAAAAACTAACATTCTTAGTCCTTAAAAACAGCAGACGTACTTGACCTCAAACTGCATACGAACCCAAATGCATCATTAGTTTCCAAACTCTTCGGTGTCGATAAGTGAGTATGCTGTAACATGACGTAACTGGGTTGAATCAATATTAATGCTATGAGGTTAACAAAATATAACTGATTCAGTCCAAAAGTCTTACACACAGTACACTTTCACAACGACTTGTATATTTTGTGTGGGATAATTGTGGCACTTTCAAAACATCTAAGCGAGTTTCAGGAATGGGTCTCGTGGTCTTATCGTGGCGTGTTTATCTTCTGCCGTTAGGTCAGACGATAGAAATGACACTTGCACCTGTAGTGTAGCAGATTGACGGTGACCAACTTTAAACAGAACTTGATTAACTTTCATACACATTTACTAAAATAACAACAAGCATAAACATTACCTAGCTTGGTTCTGGATGCTATTTACAATTGACAATCTGAAGTTCCTTAGGTCTTGGTATGTTAATCTTATTCACACATATCTCTGATGCTTGACAAAAGTGTCTATACATTTATGGCTAAGTACAGCATTATGGTAATCTTATTAGGCGCAGACTGAAACTTGACTACAGATTGGTACAGACAAATGCAGACTGGTACAGTTTGGTGCAGACAAATGCAGACTGACTGATAGTAGGTCTGTACACTCGTTATAATACCTCGTGCATTCAGGTATCATTGCGCGAGTGTGATCCGCGAGGAGGAAAGGTTCTACGTTAGCAGCATTCTCATTGGCTGCGTTACATATCAGTACGCGGATCGGTGGAAGCAGAATTTGGTCCGTCTCGATGGCAGCGCCATCTCGTAGTGCGGAGATGGAGTGCTATGCCTGCGCTATTGTACTTATCGGGGTGCTCTAGTGGGAAAGTTGTGTAAGCGCTAACTACATGGAACTATGTACACAATATAAACAAAAGAGACCCTGCACAAAGAAACAAACTAATTCACGTTCCATAATAGATAATTAGTTTCCCATTCTAAGAGAGTTTTGAAATCAGTCAAAAGCTTTCGTAAAATTCTTTCACAGTTCACACGTCAACAGTAATTTAGCTTATGAAAAGACTCTCAGAAAAACTGCATTATGGGATAAAGTTTACTTACCGACTTTCTGGCACCGACACGCTGCTATAGTGCTAATTACTCTCATACATCTAACTGATACTGTCACCAACAAAACGTAATCGTATTTCGGGTAGATGTCTGTTATAAATTTATTTTGGCTTCAGTAACGTTCTCTATTCTTGAGCATACCAAAACAGTGCGAGGCTATGCCCCCATACCGTGCAGAATACCACTACAGGAGACCTGGCCGTCGAGCAGAGTTGCCGCAACCAACAGGAAGGTAGCAGAGCAGCAGCTTATCAGAGTGCTTCCTACGGAGTTTTTTTCTTTTTTTTTTTTTTTGTCTCCCGCCAAAGAACCGTATGACGACGCTTCCAAAGCTTTTGAATTTCGTGATGACGGCTCCGTTTCAAAAACATAACACATGTATCTGTCCAGTGTTCAGTAACGGAAGAGCATCATTAGCAATTATGAACTACTCGAATCCGTCTGAGATCTAAATGAAGTGGTCTGCAAAACATCAGGTAGTAAAACAACCAACTCCGACCTACCCCACGAACACGGGGAACAGTTTGCATTCTACTGGTATCCCGAAAGTAAAATCAATACAGTGTTTACTTTTCGAAGCCAGTAGACTCGTTTGACATCACTGCGATAGGCACGTGAAAACATGAACAAAGATACGTTACTGGCCATTACAATTGCTACAACAAGAAGAAATGCAGATGATAAACGGGTATTCATTGGACAAATATATTATACTAGAACTGCCATGTGAATATATTTTCACGTAATTTGGGTGCATAGATCCTGAGAAATCAGTACCCAGAACAACCACCTCTGGCCGTAATAACGGCCTTGATATGCCTGGGCATTAGGTCAAACACAGCTTGGATGGTGTGTACAGATACAGCTGCCCATGCAGATTAAACACGATACCACAGTTCATCAAGTGTAGTGACTGGCGTATTGTGAAGAGCCAGTTGCTCGGCCACCATTGACCAGACGTTTTTAATTGTGAGAGATCTGGATAATGTACTGGCCAGGGCAGAAGTCGAACATTTTCTGTTTCCAAAAACGCCCGTACAGAACCTGTAACATGCGGTCGTGCATTAAGCTGCTGAAATGTAGGGTTTTTAAGGGATCGAATGAAGGGTAGAGCCACGGGTCGTAAAACATCTGAAATGTAACGTCCACTGTTCAAAGTGCGGTCAATGATAACAAGAGGTGACCGAGACCTGTAACCAATGGCAACCCACACCATCACGCTCGGTGATACGCCAGTATGGCGATGACGAATACACGCTTACAATGTGCGTTCACCGCGATGTCACCAAACACGGATGCTACCATCATGATGCTGTAAACAGAACCTGGATTCATCCGAAAAAATTACGTTTTGCCATTCGTGTACCCAGGTTCGTCGTTGAGTACACCATCGCAGGCGCTGCTGTCCATGATGCAGCGTCAAGGGTAACCGCAGCCATGGTTTCCGAGCTGATAGTCAATGCTGCTCCAAACGTCATCGAACTGTTCGTGCAGATGGTTGTTGTCTTGCAAACGTCCCCATCTGTTGACTCAGGGATCGAGACGTGGTGGCACGATCTGTTACAACCATGCGGATAAGGTGCCTGTCATCTCGCCTGCTAGTAATACGAGGTCGTTGGGATGCAGCACGGCGTTCCGATTCCATATTCTCGTAACTGTCATTGTATCTCGACCAACGCGAGCAGCAATGTCACAATACGATAAACCGCAATCGCGATAGGCTACAATCCGATCTTTATCAAAGTCGGAAACTTAATGGTACGCATTTCTCCTCCTTACACGAGGCATCACAAAAACGTTTCACTAGGCAACGCCGGTGAGCTGCTGTTTGCGTATGAGAAATCGGTTATAAACTTTCCTCATGTCAGCACGTTTTTCGTGTCACCACCGGCGCCAGCCTTGTGAGAATGCTCTGAGTATCTGATCATTTGCATATCACAGCATCTTCTCCTGTCGGTTAAATTTCGCCTTTGTGGCACGTCATCGTCGTGTTGTAGCAATTTTAATGGCCACTAGAGTATGTCTTTCTCAACTAGATTCTTCATTGTTCATCGATTACACCTTGTTACGAACGAAACACTATTACTGTAATGACGCAGGAATATAAATGTTGTCTCCCGAAGAGTCTAATGTTACATTGTAGGTGGCCAAAGGATTTGTCGCCGTAGGAATGTAGACAGGCAAGAAAAAGGTAGTTGACCCAAAGTCACTATAAATAAATATATTGTACTCAGTTTGTATGCAACGAAAAGCTACACTTTATGAAACAAGGGCCGGAGTGTGTAGCTATGAACAGAGACCCGACACGGCCGTGCGTCCAAGTACACCGAATGGTTGCCGGTACAGCTATCAACAAATTGGCGCAACGTTCGTCGTTAACTACCGACACGGAAGAAATATTTAATTGAATATTGGTGCCCATGTGCTGTCCGCCTGTAACGCTTTTGCGGCGGCCTTTATTGGTCGGCAGCCTGGAAGATCTTTATTTGTGACGATGTTAAAAGCGCCGCTCGCAGCTCCCGCAAGAATCCTCGAGGCCCCGGTTACGGCAATATCAATAGGCTACGATACTACAGTTATCGTTATTAATAATGTTTCTTTCCTATGAAACATGATTCGTTATAGAGATATGTTTGGTGGAAGATTAGGAAGAAAATCACGAAACCCAAACCCATGGTTAGCACACTGGACTCGCATTCGGGAGGACGACGGTACAATCCCGTCTCCGGCCATCCTGGTTTAAGTTTTCCGTGATTTCCCTAAATCGTTTCAGGCAAATGCCGGGATGGTTCCTTTGAAAGGGCACGGCCGATTTCCTTCCCAATCCTTCCCTAACCCGTCCACGGGACGTTAAACACTAACCACCACCACCACCAAACCCACTGCTTGCAGAAGCCTGTTCTGTCGCCTCAGTTGGTTGCGCTATCTCCGCTGCTCGACAGTTGGGGATCTAGCATGGCATCCAGCGTGCTCCCATAGCTTACAACCTATATTTCTTGAAAACTCTCGAGAAGTGCATCGCAGAGTGAGTCGTGCGGGCCTCCTCCTTTCAAATCTCCCACCGTGAGCACCAGAGAACTAACGATTCCTCCCCAAAGAGGTCGCTTCCCCAACTAGGGGGCGCGACCGAGGTGCCGCACTGAGCCAGGCGGTTGCTGAGAGCGGCTGTGTGTTGGGGACATCAGGTCGGACTCGGCTAGGATGAGAGTGATGGGCAGTGTGAGGCCCGTGTTTAGTCTCCTTGGCCGATAGCATCTGGCAGAGGCCTGTTGACACGGCGGTTCTCCGACGTTATTCACTCATGGGCACAATTGTAGGAGATCTTGGCACTGTGTGTACTGTGGGCGCCAAAACTTGTTTCATCTGTACGCTCAAGTAATTTTTGAGAATGTTTGTGTGGACTGTTGAATGGAGATTGGGGCGTTTTTAAGACTGATTCATTAGGTGCGAACCGAGCGAGGTGGCGCAGTGGTTAGACACTAGACTCGTATTCGGGAGGACGACGGTTCACTCCCGCGTCCGGCCATCCTGATTTAGGTTTTCCGTGATTTCCCTAAATCACTCCAGGCGAATGGCGGGATGGTTCCTCTGAAATGGCACGGCCGACTTCCTTCCCCATCCTTACCTAATCCGATGAGACCGATGACCTCGCTGTCTGGTTTCCTTCCCCAAAACCAACCAACCATTAGGTGCGAGGCCTTCCGACTATGGGATTATCGTGATGTCCGTCGGCCCCGTAATCTTGGAGCTGTTTAAGCTTTAGAGACGGTCTGAGTCAGCAGAAGGCCATATTGGTACTGTCTGTACCTGACAGGATAATAATATTTAAAATTGTATTAATGACTGTGCCGAAAACTGTCGACTGTTGCGGAGGTGGTTCCTGCTAAAGGAATCCTTTCCTGGCTTAACATGCAACTACGAGAGATCCTGCCACGTCCTGCATCACCTCACACTACAGAGTATTGAGTTACAAGAACTTGTTACTGGTATCTACCGAAATAATTGTAAATTTTTTTCCTATTTTACATTTTTGAGAGATACATTATCCTATTTTGTGTTTCAATTAATAAGAGTTTGAGTTTCACTCTGTCGCCGGCCGCGGTGGTCTCGCGGTTCTAGGCGCGCAGTCCGGAACCGCGCGACTGCTACGGTCGCAGGTTCGAATCCTGCCTCGGGCATGGATGTGTGTGATGTCCTTAGGTTAGTTAGGTTTAAGTAGTTCTAAGTTCTAGGGGACTGATGACCAAAGATGTTAAGTCCCATAGTGTTCAGGGCCATTTGAACCATTTTTTGAACCATCACTCTGTCGGGTTAATGTTTTGCAGACCATCGATGGCTGTTGCCCAGGTTGTTAAACTACCTTAAATATTATAATCTGGTGATGTTTAGGTTTAAATTTCTCAAGAGCTGGGTTTGGCCTTTTCTTAATTTGGTAAATATTTTTAAGATTTTATTATCTGTCGCAGATCAAGCTCCCTTAATTATAGGGGCTGTTAGATGTTGAGAGAATACGTTGATGGGCTGCATTTTTTTATAAGTAATTGTCCTCATTACCGACCACGTTCTTGGTTTCATATAAGTCAGTATCCCGTTTGTAGAAGTGACTGGTAGTATAATATTCTAGTTGTCCAGCTGGTCCTTCTTATCAACAATAGCCGAGCGGAGTGGCCGCGCGGTTAGAGGCGCCATGTCACGGACTGAGCGGCCCCTTCCGTCGGAGAGTCGAGTCCTCCCTAGGGCATGGGAGTGTGTATCGTTCGTAGCATAAGTTAGTTTAAATACTGTGTAAATCTAGGAACCGATGACTACAGCAGACTGGACCCTTAGAAATTCACACCTATCTTATCAGAATAATTACGCCGTATGTTTTCACTAACAGGTTTTTCCTTTTCTGCTATCTCAAAATTAGAGCAAATTCCGTTATTCCTTGTTTGCTTTTTATTTTACGGGGTTATTCTTATTATGTTAGAGAATTTTTTTAGTTTTCAGTATAATTTAAACTTACTGAACGGCAATAGTTACTGGGCATATTCAGAAAGTTTGACGATTGTAAAATTTGATGTCTGCACTTCATTTACTTATTTTGTTATCAGTCGTCTGACTAGTGTGTTACGGACCGCCAAGAATTCCTGTCCTGTGTCAGCCTCTTTATCTCAGAGTAGCATCTGCAGCCTGCGTGCTCGATTATTTGCTGGGCATATTCCAATCTCCGTCTTCCTCCACCATTTTTAACCTCTACAGCTACCTTCAGTACCCTTAGAAGCTACTCCCTGATGTCTTAATACATGTCCTACCATCCTGTCGCTTCTTCTTCTCAGTGTTTTCCTCGTGTTCTTTTCGTCTCTCGTTCTCCGGATAACGTCCTCATTCCTTACCTTATCAGTTTGCGGCGCGGCACGTTTCTTTTCACCGACCTGCCAATGTCCAGCAATGTTCATTTGTCTAGCTAAAAGCTGTAGTAGAAAATACTATACCACTAGTGTCTACTGCAGGTCGCAACATACATAGAATTGTCCGGTAAACGGGATGTGGCTAATACTGAAATAAATGTTTTAACTCGGCAATGTAAATTTTCAGGTGTATTTGTACGATTAAGATCACAGTTAATACTGCCAAGTCCGTACTAAGTGTCTACACAATGTAAAGCTTCCACGCACACCACTTCACATACGTTTGGTATAAGCAATAATTTTGATATTCCGTCCGGAATTACACACGACTTTCACTATACTTAAATACGCTCTGTACTACTTCGCGAACTCGTAATTAGAATTTTTCCGCTATTTTATAGTAATTTCGTCGGAGCTGCTTTCAGTGAGATGTTACTAGTTCGAACCCTCATCCCCGACTCCTCTAGATCACACCAAAGGTTTTGTTCCCAGCATAGATTGGTGCGAGCCTGCATTTTTCAGATTGGCGGCTATCACAAACAGCAGGTGAGGCTGCAATATTATCCCGCGCTTTACTTCAATGACCAATCATAGTAAAACATTTCTTTCTATGGCAATTGCTAAATAAATAAATTTACAAAAGTATCAAATATAAAATTACTCCTTCTGAAATCACCGATTAATTTATGTTCTACTCACGATTTATTAGTACCACAAGCTGACCGCACATTTAATTATAGGAAATCCCCTGTATAGTGTAATTGGTACTTCGTGAATAACCAAAACAATTTTCATTTACTTCTGTTCTTCTTCACTCACACAACACTCACACTACTAATTACTACACATTTAAAACAATTATAACTATGCAAATACATTAAATATTAATCAAACATAACTTTACAACATTGTTTTGACTACGACTTCTAGCACTGTCCGTCAACTGCTGACGTCTGCCGCCTACTAGTACAACTACGTGCAGCTCTGTAACTCAGTTCCATGTCAGCTGGTGATATCTGTCGATGACTCATGCCTATATCGATATCGTCCTAACAAGTGACAGGAGCGATGCGATGGCGCTACGCCTCAAGTTCACATCAGTTTTAACATTCTTGTGAAGCGCCTCATTTCAAATTATTCGGTTCCCACCTGCTCCGGTTTTCGCACAGTCTATGTTTTACTACCATAAAATTCTGTGTAACAAACGCACATTCCCATAACGTTCTTCCTCAGATTAATGCCTGTGTTTGATACTAGTAGATTTCTCTTGGCCACGAATGCCCTTCCTGCCAGTGTTAGTTTGCTCTTGATGTTCTCCTTGCTCCGTCCGTGATTGGTTATCTTGTTGCCCAAGTATCAGAATTCCTAAACTTCATTTACTTCGTGACCACCTATACCGATCTCAAGTTCCATGTTCTCATTTCTGCTATTTCTCATAACTTTCGTATTTCTTCGATTTACTGTCGATCCATATATGTATGTGTTAGACTGTTAATTCCATTCAGCAGATCCTGTAATTATGTGCCACTTTCACTGAGAACAGCAGTCGCATCAGCGAATCTTCCCATTGATATCCTTCCACCTTGCATAATTAATTCCACTTTTTACTCTTTCTTTTATTTCCCCCATTGCTGCTTCGACGTATAGACTGAACAAAAGGAGCGCAAGACCACATCCCTGTCTTAAACCCTTCATATTCCGTGGAGTTCGTTCTTGGTCTTCAACTCTTAGTGTTCCCTCTAGGTTCCTTTACGTACTATATACTACCCGTCTTTTCCTAAGGCTTACCTGTATTTTTCTTCGAACTTTGAACACCTTGCAGTACTTTAAATCGTCGAAACCTTTTTCCAGGTCGACAAATCGTACGTACGTGACTGGATTTTTCTTTAGTCTTGCTGCCATTATCAACAGCACTTTATAGTCTTCTAAAACAAACTTTTTCCAAATGGTGAATGATGTTTACCCTAATTCAGTTCAGTCCTGCCACGTAACGTAGCCTGAGTGTCGGGCAGAATATCATGTGTTGCATATATTTACCATAGTCCATCCAAAGTGAGAAAATTCGGTAATCCATTGGGTGCATATTTCATCTTTTAAGTTGAACCTGGCGTCCGGTATACCTGAACAATGGCTTGTCGGTCGTTCGTTCCATATAATGAACTATTCGTGTATTTTTAAATGTGTAGGGACTTGCTATTCTGCCTTCTGATATTTTCACTCTCCCCCCCCCCCCCCTCCCCCTTATTTTTACCTTCTTGGTATTAATTCTCTCTGCGTCGCGTGACTGTATTTTATATCTATGACTGTCGCTGTCCATGCAGTTAGCTTCAAATGAACAGCAACAATACTGGTATGTTATAAAAACGAAGCGCAAAAGAAACTTGAGTTCATTTAACTAAGTTAAGGATATTGTAATTGAAGGTATTACTTTAAAAGAAATCGCTATTAAAACTTGTACCTAAGTGTACAAGTAACAAAAAATCGTTCTGAAACCACATAGCACCGGTACTAGAAATATCATTCAGACTTTCTACTATAGTACTAAATGGCTCTCAGCACTATGGGACTTAACATCTGACGTCATCAGTTCCCTAAAACTTAGAACTACTTAAACCTAACTACCCTAAGGACATCACACACATCCAAGCCTCATGCAGGATTCGAAACTGCGACCGTAGCGGTCGCGCGGTTCCAGACTGAAGCGCCTAGAACCGCTCAGCCATACCGGCCGGCTATACTGTAGTACTGCTTCTGCGCTGTACTATATAGTTTAACGCAATGTCCGAAAAAATAGACAATCCATTGACGATCAACAGGCTCATTCAATCACGAACGAACTCGCAGATTGTGATTATTGTTCAGCATCACCTGGTGAATATATCACTCATGCATACGTAAAGGAACATTGCGTTGGACTATATACACTCATGCTCATAAATTAAGGATAACTGCAGAATGTAATGCCACACAACGTGGCACTACACAAAACTGGCGCTAATAGCATAGGCACGCAGGGAACACACACGACACTGATCTGTAAGTCCATGGTACTGGTAATGAGAAAACCGTCCCGAAACACATGTGCTACAAAACGCCATTGTTTCCTGTGCATGTACCCCGACATCAGTATGGGATATGATCACCATGCACACGTACACAGGCCGCACAACGGGTTGGCATACTCTGGATCAGGTGGTTGACCAGCTGCAGGGGTATAGCCTCCCATTCTTGCACCAGAGCCTGTCGGAGCTCCTGAAGTGTCGTAGGGGTTTGAAGACGTGCGGCGATACGTCGACCGAGAGCATGCCAGACGTGCTCGATGGGGCTTAGGTCTGTAGAACAGGCAGGCCACTCCATTCGCCTGATATCCTCTGTTTCAAGGTACTCTTTCACGATGGCAGCTCGGTGGTACCGTGCGTTATGATCCACAGGGGGAAGGTGGGACCCACTGCAACCCTGAAAATGAGGACATACTGGTGCAAAATGATGCCCCAATCACCTGACCAGTTACAGTTCTTCTGTCAAAGACATGCTGGGGTGTACGTGCACCAATCATAATCCCACCCACACCCTCAAACCAAGAACTCCATACAGGTATCTTTCAAGGACAATAAGGGGTCGGTGTCTGGGTCCTGGTTCACGCCAGATGAAAATCCAGGGAGAATCACTGTTCAAACTGGACTCGTCCGTGAACAGAACATGGGACCACTGTTCCAATGACCATGTACTCTGTTCTTGACACCAGGCTTTATGGGCTCTTCTGTGGCCAGGGGTCAGTGGAATGCACCTTGCAGATCTCCAGTTGAATAAAGTATGTCTGTTCAGTCGTCTGCAGAGTGTGTGTCTGGAGACCACTGTTCCAATTGTTTCCCTAAGGTCCAGAGCAAGGCTACCTGCAGTACTCCTTGGCCGTCTGTGGGCACTGATGTTGTGATATCGGTTTTCTTGTGGTGTGGTCCACGGTGGACTTCCCGTACTGTAGTTCCTGGACACGTTTCCTGTCTGCTGGAATCATTGCCATAATCTTGAGATCACACTTTGTGGCACACAGAGGGCCCGTGAAACGACCTGCTGTGTTTGACCCGCTTCCAAAATGTGTTCTTTGAGCCATTTTCAATACACAGTCACCATAGCACGTCTTAAAACGTCTCCACACTTACACGCTGTACCGTACTCTGATATGTACCAGCACACCTCGGCGTATGTGGTATCAGCATTATCCTTTATTTATGAGCATGAGTAGAGAGCCACACAGACAGTGAATTGTAGTACATCGTGTCATGGCAAGGCATACAACGAGAGAAAGCAGTGTAGCAGCCGGTGCGGGAGTCAAGAGAATACAGTGCGAGCACCAGGGAATGTAGAGAAACTACGACAAATGCAGATTTAGGCCAAGGCTGTATTCGTAATCGGACATCCGAAATGTTTATGGTGACCGCTCACAGCAAGCGGCAAATCAGTATTGGGGTCCTGGTCCGGCACATTTATTCTGAATATTTTACAGCTAATGTTGAACCATAATCGCGGTATACGGATTAATTCTTGATACACACAACAAAATAAGTTTTGCATCATCTCGGTTCCGAGAATACAGGGACCTGTACAGAAAATTGTAATATAGATGAACATAAACATCATTTCTGCCCTTTTCATTGCTCGTGAAAACCACACATTCCGTGTTGTATCACAAGAGAGCGAGATCGTCAGAGGTGATGGTCCAGATTGCTGTACACACCGGTACCTCTTATACCCAGTAGCATGTCCTCTTGCATTGGGGCATGCCTGTATTCGTCGTGGCATACTATCCACAAGTTCGTCAAGGCATTGTTGGTCCAGATAGTCCCACTCCTCAATGGCGATTCGGCGCATATCCCTCAGAGTGGTTGGTGGGTCACGTCATCCATAAACAGCTCTTTTCAATCTATCCCAGGCATGTTCGATCGGATTCATGCCTGGAGAACATGCTAGCCACTCTAGTCGGGCAATGTTGTTATCCTGAAGGAAGTAATTCACATCCGTGCACGATGGGGGCTTGAATCGTCGTCCACGAAGACGAATGTCTTGCCAATACGCTGCCCATATGGTTGCACCATTGGTCGGAGAATGGCATTCACGTATCGTACAGCCGTGACGGCGCCTTCCATGACCACCAGCGTCGTACGTCAGCCCCATATAATGCCACCCCAGAACAGCAAGGAACCTTCTCCATGCTGAACTCGCTGGACAGTGTGTCTAAGGCGTTCAGCCTGACCGGGTGGCCTATAAAACAAGAAACAAGTCTCCAACGATTGTGTGGTTGAAGGCATATGTGACACTCATCATTGAAGAGAACGTGATGTCAATCCTGAATGGTCCATTCGGCATTTTGTTGGGCCCATCTGTACTGCGCTACATTACGTCGTGGTTGCAAAGGTGGACCTCGCCACGGGCGTCGAGATTGAAGTTGCGCATCATGCAACATGTTGGGCACAGTTTAATTCGTAAACTACGTCCTGTAGCTGACTAAGTGCAGTATTCAACATGGTGGCGTTGATATCAGAGCTTCTCCGAGCCATAAACTGTAGGTAGCGGTTATCCACTGTAGTAGTAGCCTGAGCGAGGCATGTCATCGATAGTACCTGTCACTCTGTATCCCCTCCAAGTCCGAACGACATCGCTTTGGTTCACTCCGAGATGCCTGGACACTTCCCTTTTTGAGAGCCCTTCCTGGCACAAAGTAACAATGCGAACGCGACATAACCGCGGTATTGGCGCTCTACGCATGGTTGAACTACAGGCAACACGAGCCGTGTACCTCCTCCTTGGTGGAATGACTGGAAATGATCGGCTGTCGGACCCCTTCCGTCTAATACGCGCTGCTCATGCATGGTTGTTTACATCTTTGGGTGGGTTTGGTGACGTCTCTGAACAGTCAGAGAGACTGTCTGTGATACGAAAACCACAGCCAACGTCTATCTTCAGTAGTTCTGGGAAAATATGTGTACTTTTGTACTTTTTACGTCCATTGTCAGTGTATCTGGTATTGATTCAGTGTGGATGAACAAAAAAAAAAAAAAGATCGCATAAACTGCAGTCAGATAATATATATGGAGACTAAAACTAGACAGGTTTGCTACGAGAAAATGTGATTATGCTGAGGTCTGTAATGAAGTCAGTGGAATTTTAATCTTAACAGCGTAAACGAAAACCTTTACTTAGCCGAAGCTAGTATACGTTTATGAAAACCACAGGGAACGAAATCCTGAAAATTGTATTATTTTTAAAGATAATCTGGAAATGAGCAAAACGGACAGTAATTGCTGATTATACCAGACAATCCAACAAAAGGTTCATAGCTTCCCCTAAATCAGTGTTTGTATTCTGCAGTGAAACATATGATTTATAGATGAAAGTCAGTTTGTGCTCATTAAAGGTTATGTTTGGCCTCCCTTTGCGAAAGACGTGCCGCAAGTAACCTTCCAGTTATCGTTCGTTCTTGTAATATTTTCATTTTTTGCTCCTCTTTCGTTCCCTCCTGAAATGCAGAGAGCGGGCTGTCGTAAATCTTGGTTCTTTTGAGCCCATTCTATCTGGCACTGGGGAAGTCAGATATCATTTCGGGGTAACAACTTGGCTCACAGCACAACAGTCAGACACATTTTTCACCCACAACGATCTTGCATGCTCCACTAGGAAAGAGCAGAAAGACAGGAAGAGTAATCGTATGTAGGATGCCGATATTCAGAAGTATCTGCGTGTAAGATGTGTTTCGTTTACGGGACTGGAAGATTTCCAACAAAAGGAGTATCGCAGGCTGAGAGCAACTGCACTGTGAAACACATAACATGTTTATATCGCAGTCATGGACATGCAGAGATGTTCCTGTTCATAGTCAACTCAATGACATGGAAACTGTATCACAGGTGAAAGCAGAAGAGTGATTTTTCACATGAACCCCACGTCAGTCTCAAAAATTTGTCTAGGTTCCCACTAATTTTAAGTGAAAACTGAAGCCGACAGAATTGTAAGATTAGAGAATGTGTCTAATTGTGTGGGATCCTGATACGAAAGGGTGCGATTACGACTGAATGTAGGAGGCTTCACATCTTCGGAAGAGTTCGTGTGAATAACAACACCAACAAACATTGCGGAGCTGTACTGACAAAATATTTGTAATTTTTAGAACCACCGTTTGATCATACTTCCGTTCAGTGAAGAACAACGCCGTTCCGGTTTCTAACGCTCGTACCGAGGTGTTTCTCGCACTAGACCACATATGGAAATCCCACTATCCGAAAGCTACACGGCTTGTCAGAGGTACATTTGGTACGTAACCCGCGTCGATTCAGAGGCCAGCAAGCATTTTCCTAATCCCGACTTTTTCATTAATGGGTTCGACTGTCAATAGGTCTCTTTGATCTCATAATACATCGATGCTCCTAACCAACCGTGCCAGTTACGGGTAACCATAAACAACGTTAACAGGGCTGTTGTTTTTTCTGTGGTGTGTATACAGTTCCGAAAATTTATAGTTAGTTCTACCGGAGACTGTTGTATCTGTATGGTTTGTAATTAATATTTAGGTAGTTTTAGAATCTGATACCTCAGAAGTCACAAATCGCCTCGCTGGGCTACCAGTGACCGCAGGGGCTATGATTCAGGGGCGCTGCAAAAATACGTTAATATCAGACGCCTTCTGCAGCAGTAGCACATATGTACTACCTAATTCTGATCGCAGTAATAACCGGGATACAGGAATGAATGAAACAACATACGTTTGTGATATTTTTAAGCACTATTAATCCTTTCCCGTAAGGATGCAATATATCCAGTTTTAAATTAACTAGGGATATTTGAGCTTTCAGGACAAAATAACAGGTATGGGGAAAAATAAAGAAAATGTAATCGATGATTATTGTAATGAATCTCAATCCCTAGATTAAAAGCAGAGATAAAAATTCATGACACCAGCACTCCATTCAGGTCTATTGTGAACTGAATTGATAGCCCAGCCTAAATAGTAATGACAGAACTAAGTGACATAATTATTGAAAAATGCACACTTGAAAAATCTTTTTGCGTAAGGAGAAGCCATGAACTTATTAGCAGTGTGAATGACCTGACTGTACCATGTATAGGTACATAAGGAAAAGCCCGAAGAAACTGCGACAAAAATATAAAACTAATGAAAATAATCATTATCGCGGCCGCTGTAAGAGTCGATAAAGATATATTTTGCTATGCCGGAAGGCGAATAATCAATGATAAAATCTCTATTCCATTTTTTGTCAATCATTAGATAGACTCTGTCTATAGTTCTCATAGCGAGAAGACGTTTTCCTTACAATGCAATGTGTTGTCTGAATAATAATTCTATGAAAATATGAAGACTGAAAATTCGTTTTTGTGAAAAACCACGAAAGTTTTATTTTCTTCCGCGCATTATGCCAATGTCATGTCAACAAGCGGCCTGCATCAGAAGATGAAGTCCGATTATGAATTAATATTATAGACACGGTGAAGATTGATAAATACTTATGGCGGAAGAAGAGGAATATAACCAAAGATACCAGATTCGACGGTAAGTTCACGGCACCACTGGCTCACAGTTTACGAACTTCGTGAATTAAAAGAAACGACAATTTATTCGCTGCATAAATCATAAAAATCAAATATGGCAATAGTATAGATTAATTTGTTATATATAAATTTGCACCACCAGCGCAACCTTAGTTTTTATGGCAAGATGTTGGGAGGCTGCACAGCAGCATACCGGTAGATGAAACAGTTGAAATAATAAGAAAGAACCTATTGACAAAGACAATGTGCTAACAAGAAATAACAGAGGTTACAGATGTGCTTAACTTAGACTCACGTAAAAACTTCCGCTTAAACGAAAAAATTTAGTAGCAGGACCTAGGGTAAGCAATGGGAAGCTCTCTACAATTAGTGGCTTAACAGCAGAAATATTTATCAACAGAGAATGAAATATTGACATAAGAAGTAACCCCACGAATAAATTTAAATTCTGTAGGAGGTGCGGTGACGACATTTTCACTTTCTTTGATAGTGCAGATAATGAAATAACGAAACGTTTTGCTAAATTCACTAGCCAGTATAAAAATTTCCAGTTCATCGTTGAGCATTAAGAAAACAAAACCACACTTTTTCTTCACACGAAGATATCAAAAAAGAACCAAAGGGCGTGTGTTAGTATTTACAGAAAACCTGTTGACACAGGCACAACTCCTCTACATGTTCAATTTCCCACAAGAAAGTTGAATATAGATCAGTTCTATTTAGGGCTCACTTCAACTTGCAAAACTCCAGCAGGAATTATAAATAATACAATGTACTGCCATAAACAACGGACACGATCCTTCACTCATCAACAATGTTAAACTGCACTCACAACAGACAGCGTCCCACCAGTTAAATACTTAAAAATGACATGCTTTGGTATAATGTATGACAAATTAGCAAAAATTTTCCAAAAACACAGATGAGAAAATCGTCAACACCACTAACAACAACCTAAGTGTGGAGTTTATTCACAATGTAAGACCGTAAGATACAGCTTTTGATGCATGTGGCAGTTAAAAAATTACCTGTTCCAACAATTATTGCATACCACAGACAGGCAGAAATTTTAGAATTAGATTTACAGAAGACGTAGACTGCTACCGAGAGGACAAATGTAACAAATCAGTAGTAGCAACACACATTGGAAATACAGGCCGCCTTTTCAAAATCGAAGTTAGCCTTGAAATGTTGCGCAAAATAGAAAAAAGTAAAGTAACAGATAGCATGGAAAAAATGGAAATTTTAATTGATAATACTGAATATTTACATGATATTCTTAATGAGATAACATATTTCAAATGCTGAAAATTCTTCAGTACTCTTAAACCACTTCTAACGCATTAGATTTAAGGTGTTCAAATGTAATTAAACGACTAGTAGCCTGTTAATATGGTGTATATTGCCGTAAAATGCGATAACCGATACTCATCCACGATACAAGACCGCTATATTGTATTAAGTGTATAGTGCCTACAAGCATGTAGAAAAATTTTAAGCAGTGAATTGCTTCAAGAAACAGTGACAAAATGAATACCAGACATTGTAATGAGCCACAGCAGCTCTGCTGGTGTACCAAAGCTGAAAAACGAAGCTCTGGGGAGCCAAAACATGACATGAAAAAATGTCGTATGTAAAAGTGTATCACACGATTTTCCCAATTTAACAACTGAAGCAAAACTATCTGCATCCCATGTGGGCTGTGGTGTTAGTCGTAGTTGAAAACAAAACATGACATCCACAAGCAAAGACATCAATGGAAATCAATTTCTGCCCATCGATTGTTCCCCCCCCCCCCCCCCCCCTCCCTCTATCCATCCAGATACCACAACAGCTCCGCCGGCGGCGAAAAGTATGCTAAAAGCTCTTGTGCATCTGCTTTAAGACTGTTTTAAGGTACCAATTTTCTGAATATATAAATGCCTGAAAAAGAGCAGAACTTTCTTGAAACGCGTTGCGATAAGTTAATTTCAACACAAAACAAATAAAAATGGCTGTTAGCTGAAAATACAAATAAATAATTATAACAACATAAACACAGTTCCCAAATGTAGCTAGTATGGCCATAATTAACTGTCGATGGGTGTTTCCTTTATTGCACCAGAATGTAAGCTCCATTGAAGTTGGTCCGTTTTGCAGTACAAAATAAAGATCCATAAGTACAATGAATTTTTAACAGTTTAGCAACAATCAAATCTACTGGTGTATAAGAACTGAAGAAATTATGGAAAATAATTTGTATTTATTTTTCTTTTCCGTGTTTGTAGTTCTCTTCTCTTGGTTATTTTTAAAATGTTAGTGACGTCATTTCATGACGAGTCTGTTTGCATTTAACTTTTAAATGGCATCATATATGCATGCTATTTTAAGCGAAGAATGCTTTACCACATACTCGTTATTACTTCTCATGTTAAATGAAACACAAAACATATAAAAATGACTGGTAGTTGAAACTACAAGTAAATAATTATTCCACATAGTCGTGGCTCCCAAAAATAGCTAGTAAGACCAAAATTAACTATCGATGTTTGCTTTCCTTTACTGCAGCAGTATGTGATTTCCAATGAAGTTGATCCATTTTGAAATACGAAATAAAAAACAATATCTTAAACAAATTTTTAATATTCCGGCAAAAATCCAATTTACAGGAGCATAAAATTGAGGGAATATGCATTTAATATTGATTTCCATATCTGTAATTCTTTTCTCATGGTTAAATTTTGTGAAGCCATTGAATGAAGGGATTCATCACATTTAACTTTCCATGATATCATATATGAATGCTATTTTATGCCAAAAATTCTTTACCACATGTTCCTTGTTACTTCGACGAGACCAGGTATCTTATAACGGATCACGACAACATGTAAGCGGATTCTTAATCACTCTTTCTGAATTTGTTACACTTTCACTATCACAATTTTTCGAACAGGTAAAAAATATTGAACAAAAAAGTTTAACAGAAGTCAGCGGTGTCAAATGAATATAGGTTGCAGCAGTTATGGTGAGATTATGGCCGCACAGGACAAAGAGCGTGGAGAGCTGCATCTGGGAACCACAACAACAACATTGAAAAATTCCTACAGTTTCAAAACCCACTTAAAGGCAAAGCTCTATCTGAATTTTCTTTACACGATACAAATCATATGCCGATGTCTTGTGACTGTACCTTTAAGACAAAATTTAGATCGATATCTAGATGGATAGGTTTGTGAATATCAAATTCGTGTTTCATGTACTACTTTATTTTTACGCTAACCTTATCAACTATTTACATCAGTCATATAATATTGATTAATGTCGAAGGTTTCGGATATATTGAAGGAGTGGAGAACTTAGCAAGCTTTTCAATTATAGTGATACCCTTTTTACCAAGTAATCTGTAATTACTACTTTTCTTTATGTTTTTGAAAGTTGTTTAGTCCCCACCTGCTGAGAGAACCTGAGAGAAAATTGACGCAGTTATGGTATAACAAAAGGTTTACTTTTCTTATGCAGGAAAATAGTTTATAAAGTAACAGAAGGTTTCTTTTCTTAATCTGATATATACACAACACGGGATAGAGTAATTTCGAGATGTATTTAACAAGTAGTATCATTATTAATAGGAACTCTGAAACAAAATCTAATGCTTCTCAATTTTTGTTAGGTAGTTTAATGTGGCTTACCTTGGTGGCCAATACTTTCAATTACCACAGAGCACTCGTACCTGTAACATTAAAAAGGAAACTGACTTTCTCTATACGCTTTTATAATAAATAAAAATAGAAGAGAAACCTAACAAACAGTAAATAAGCTGAAATTATATACTAAGAGTCCTTGATGTATATTACTTTTCCTTCAGTATAATTCCTCACTTCAGGTGAGTATCAGTGCCTGCATTCATACTGAGGTTTCGTAGTTCTTTAGGAAATACATTTAGAATATAAGCTTTAAATCTTATATCCAGACTGATGAATGAACACAGCAAACGAAGTTCCATAGGTTCGATTCATCTTGAAACTTTGTTTAATTTTAAGCAGAGTTTATTAAGTCTCCAGAAAAGTCCTAAACGAATATAGAAAACTTTCCGTAAATTTACGACATACCGACGTCAGCAACGTTAGCTACGCGTGTCTAACTTGCAACCCTTTGTACAGTTTTGAACCATCCCTTGCTTTTCTCCAGTCGCATTATTCCAATAAACTGACCAGTTACATAATCGACATAGCTTTCCTCCGCCGAGAGAACTGTACTACTAGTTAAGCTTCATTTACTGATTTCTGCATTTCTCACGTTTGCTTCTACACTGCCGTGTAAAGTATGAACTTTGTTGTCTTCTTTGAAAAAGTGTTTATGTAAGATATAATTTAGTATTTAAATATCTTCAAACTTAAATAGCATCGTTTAATCGAAAGAATAAATCTATGTTTATAAGTGATACCAACATCGGTATTTTCTAACAAAAACGCAGGCTACCTGTAGTGCTGTAGTTGGAGCCGCATAACTCTATTTAGATATAACTAGCAAATATATGAGATCAACGGAGTGTTATGAAATTTTGTCGAAACTATATTAACACAATTCTTTCACATTGTGGAGAGAACTAATTTCATTGAGGCACAAATTATAACAATGTATGAATGTTAGGTTTGAAATATTTAGCACATGAACTTATGATTGTTAACGACACGGTTGGAGCCTGGGTGAAACATGCTGGGGGTTTTTACTGGACATAATTCCAAGTCTTCATTTATTAATAAACATAGTATCATCATAGACGTGGTCGTGTGAATGATTTTACAAACATCAATCAGGATGCAGTTTTCTAGGCATTTGCACTTCATCACATTAACCAGTAAGTTGAACAAATCTTTGATTCTTCCACTCGCAAAAAACGTCTACGGGCTAGCTCTCCATGACTTAAAAAGCTCATCGACACACAAATGAAAACATATATAAAAATATACACCAAATAGTTTTACTGATCTTAAGCATTTGACGTAATGCTAGTACAACAAGCACTCTAAACCTTATCACATTGGAACGGTGGAACGGTTATGATTCAATCACCTGGTAGTCATCAAAGTAACAAGCGATCGCTCTCTCATATGCGTGTCCCATATATGCGCACTTACGGAGCCACCAGCGTGAAGAGAGAAATTTAAGAGATGCCGACTGCTTCCATAACTCAAGGAACGTCACACATCTATAGTTCAACCAGATAAGAATTCACCACAGAAGGGAACATTAACGAGATGCAATTCGTGACACAAACATTATGTGAAGGTGACCACCAACAAGACCAACGTCTTAATGGATGTCAAGGAAACTTATAGCAATATTCGCTTACATAGCGAACGAAGCACAATGCCTCCGAAGCAACAAAGCTCAAAACTGAACGATACGATGTCTGGTATATAACGTCGCTTAACACTGTTAACCCACTGTCTATGAACGCTTCACACAGCTGTACCGGCCCTTAACAGTCAAGAGAAAACCAGACCAATATTTTCTGCCACAAAAGACTGGCGGTGAACCACAACCAACAGACCATGATTTCGTTCCTGGGATCACTGGAGCGGTGGCTGCTCGTCACAGCCGCCAAACACGCTAATATCTCCCGCATCCATCCGAACGTAATGAGCTTAGCATGCAGTGGCGTGTGTTCGAACACATTCAGTAAACAGGAAGAACTGTGATTATGAAGCGTGTATACTCATATGCTTATACGACTAGATATAATAAGATAAAATTACCATAAGATTCTGTTGTGAACGGCAGGAGCCTTCAGGATAGGAGAAAATTAACTACAGATCCCCAAATACAATACAGAGAATTATGTAGTTAAAAAACTGGAATATTTAGGTTAAAGTAAACAGACAAAACCATAAAACGAGCCCTATTTATTAAACATCGTCGTACGTTCCCAAAAATTCATTAACTATAAGAAACACTGTCTTAAAGAACTTGGTTTGTACCGTCAAATTGATCACTGACTAAGACATTCTTCCTAGCATATGAGTGCACAAGGGTATCAATTACTTCCAGAAGGTTAAGTCTCCCCCGTTTGGGAGCACGACGTAAAGACGTTAGGTTAATAAATTTGAAATTCTCGGCGAAGGCTTCCATGTAAGCGAATGGTCTTGGAATGAAGTTTGAAACGTCTTTATTAGGTTCGTTTCGTACTATTTAACTTGGATTTCATGCTTTCACACTCAGTTTTTTGTAATTCAGTTTTGTTCTTCGTGTTTGTCCCCATTCTGTGATATAGTATTACATTAAAGTATCCATTTTTCCATTACACATCTAATCCTGTGTACATTATCTACAAAGGATTGGAACATCTTATGTATATTATCTACACAGGATTAGCGTCTGGCTGTCTGCTGCGTAGCCAACTCATCTTTCTCAGTCATGGCAAAGAGATGTGTTTTCTTTCGGTAGCCATTCGAAGGTATTATGTTGGTGGCAGAAGGGAGCCCTCTGGTCTCTTCCGGGGACCTGGGGGAAGTTCTTTGCAGGGAGAGCGTGCTTTTCGGCACTCTGGACTGGTCTCTGGGTGAGTGAAGACGGTAGTCTTAAGAGCGACTTGGCGTTAGTGACTGATGAGTGTGTAAACGTGTGGTTCTGTATAGCTATTTTTATGTACACGGTTGATTTGACAGTCAATTTTAAAGTTCGGTAGACGAATCCTGATACTTTTCCAAGTGTAATCAAGAGTATATTTTCTGTACTTAGTAAGTTTTTCCCGCAGTTTCTTTGTGTAACCTTTACACGTGGTGTAGAGGGCATAAGTTTAAAATTCAGTTGCCTGACGTCTGTTTTAACTGGAATGTAAGTGTGATCTTTTCTTGTACGTGTGTGTGTGTGTGTGTGTGTGTGTGTGTGTGTGTGTGTGTGTGTGTGTGTGTGTGTGTGTGTCCGTGTGTTTGTGTTTGTGTACTTCTACTTTTAATTTCGTTAATTTTCCGATTGTGTACCTTTTCTCATACCACTTTGTGGTGGATTTACGGTGTGAAGGTTCAATACTATCTTAAATAAGTTTTACTCTTAATTCCGTGTGATAATTTATAACTACTAGTGTCTATACGATTTACATTTGTGTTCTTGAAGCTTCCACGAGTCTTGATAATTCTGCGTTGAACACGAATATTCACGACGTTTGCGGATGCTTCACGTCAGCTCAGCTTAGTTTGATGTGCAAAGTAATGCAGATTAATTTCTCTGTCAGAAACTGTTTCGTACTGTTCTTATTCACAATAATTAAGTCACAGCGATAGGCACGAACCTCCGAGTGTCTGACTTACTGTGATGGGCAAAATTATTTCCATCTATATTCTTATGTGTGATTCGCGTGTGTTTGTGGGAACTTCTCCCATGCGCACCGAAGGTTTCCTTTTAATTTATCGCCACAATGTACCACAGCACTCAGTATTATAATAATATAAATGAGTTAATAACGCACGCAACAGTCAACGGCAGATCATAATTTACAATTACTTTGTGACTTTTTAGTATGATACTTTATTTTAATAAAGTATGTTAAATTGTGATGACTGTTTCTGAGACAAACCCATCACCTTTAGTAAGATTAATTTTAATGCATCCCACCCTGGCGTTTCTGAAAAGCTAAAGTCAGGATTATATATGTCTAATTTGTCTGATTATCTTAGTCATTTTGCTGAAGTTTAAACTCCTGCTTGTTCAGAACTACACACATCAAAAAAAGGTTTCCATAACCGCGGTTCCCAGAACTGATGAAGGCAGACGTTCATTGTGGATGTAGTATCACAGACACAGTCCGTTTGACTATTCGGAAATGTCATTAAACCCGCCCAAAGATGTACACAACCATGCATGAGCAGCGCCTTCTAGAAGGAGGGGCTCCGACAGCCGATCACTTCCAGTGATTACAGCAGGAAGGAGGTAGGCGGCTCGTTTTGTCTGTAGTTCAGCCATGCCTAGACGGTCAGTATCGTTCGATCGCGTCCGCATTGTTACGTTCTGCCAGGAAGGGTTCTCAACAAGGGAAGTGTCCTGGCGGCTCGGAGTGAACCAAAGAGATGTTGTTCGGACATGGAGGAGATACAGAGTTATAGGAACTGTCGATGACAAGCCCCGCTCAGGCCGTCCAAGGGCTCGTACTGAAGTGGATGACCGCTACCTACGGATTATGGCTCGGAGAAACACTGAGCGCAACACCGTCGTGTTACTACTTAAACTGTGCCCAATAAGCTGCATAATGCGCAACTTCACTCCTGACGTTCATGGCGAGGTCCGTCTTTGAAACCACGACACCATGCAGGGCGGTAGAGATAGGCCCAACAAGATGACGAATGGACCGCCCAGGACTTGCATCACGTTCTCTTCACCGATGAGTGTCGCATATGCCTTCAAGCAGACCATCGTTGGAGACGTGTTTGGAGGCAACCCGGTCAGGCTGAACGCCTTAGACAGGCTGTCCAGTGAGTGCAGCAAGCTGGAGACTTCCTGCTGGTTTGGGTTGACCGATGGTGGTCACGGAAGTCGCCGTAACGGCTGTAAGATACGTGAATGCCATCCTCCGACCGATAGTGCAACCATATAGGCAGCGTATTGGCGAGGCATTCGTCTCCATGCGCGCAAATTCGGGCCCCCGTCATGCAGACCTTGTGAATGACTTCCTTCAAGATAACGACATCGCTCGAGTAGAATGACCAGCATGTTCCTCAGAGATGAATCACATCGAACATGCATGAGATAGACTGAAAAGGGCTGTTTATGGACGACGTGACCCACCAACCACTCCAAGGGATTTGCGCTTAGTCGCCGTTGAGTAGTGCAACAATCTGGACCAACAGTTCCTTGACGAACTTGTGGATAGTATGCCACGACGGATACAGGAACGCATCAATGCAAAGGGACGTCCTACTGGGTATAGAGGTGCCGGTGTGTACATCAATCTGGACCATCCACCTCTGAAGGTCGCGCTGTATGGTGGAACAACATGCAATGTTTCATGAGCAATAAAAAGAGCGGAAATGATGTTTGTGTTGATCTCTATTCCTATTTTCTGTACAGGTTCCGGAACTCTCGGAAGCGAGGTAATGCAAAAAATTTTTTGATGTGTGTATTTAATTCAACGGTTGTACTTAAACTGTTCCCATTTGCTATTTCCGTATATTCACTTGGATCTTTTTGTTGATATTAACTCGTTAGCTATGCTTACCAATTTAGTGATTAATTCAGTTGTTATATTATATTTTCCCAGTTTTAATTAAATTGGGTGGCCATCCGGAATTGTTTTGTTGGACGAAACTTTACAATAGACTGTAGAGTTTCATATTGGCTAACTTCCACCAGTTTCTGTTTGCAAATCACTCTCCAGATAACCATTGACCGATTAATAATACCTCAGCGTTAAAGATATTTCTCTTATGACCAATGTGAGCCGTATTAGTTACAACCAACACTACGTTCCCCAGAAGCGACATAAATATCCATACGCGATAATTCAGTGTGGTCATACTGGCACTGAATCCTATTAGAACTCGTGAACACCATATTTACATTAAGATCATATAAGAGCTGAGCACTTCTATTACCTAGAAAGGGGAACTTAGATCACCTACAATCCTGCAGTGAAGCGGCTGTGGTTTTCTCCATGGTCACTTGGCATTGTCTTCAGCCTGTATAACTTGACACTCATGGAAAGACTGCAGCCATTACTGAAAGCCATATGTTTTAAGTTATCAAATTTCCTATTAACTGATTCAATCTTAAGTGGAACTACAATAATACGATGTATCATTGACCTGAATTAACCATCTTATATTTATGTGGATGGCAGGACGTGCCGTATGCACCGGATTCGGTTGTAATAAGTGAACAGTAAATATCTAATTTCATAGCGTTGTCAACTACACAAAGTTTCAAAGCGAGGTAGCTCAAGGCTCCCTCAATATTCATTGCTTCGTCTGTAAGTTCTTTGTTTTTAATTTTCTGAATTTCGATGTTTATCGGCGTGAATACTTTTTAATATCCCTGGCAAGATTTATGCAAATTGATTCCATAACATTTCTGGAATGTCACTCATCAATGCTTGTAACTTTACTTCTTTTAAATATTCGACAGAAAACTGTACTTCGTGTTATATTAATGAAAGAGACGCATAATTGATAATTTGCAGTGCCTAGATTCGTAAGAATAATGTAAATTTGCTAAAGGATGTAGTGTAGGCAATTTTATTTTCTTTTTCTTAGAGGCCGGTAATTCTTTAACATTGCGTTCCTTCGAGTTCTTAAGATTTACGTAAAGTACTCTAGTTTAGTTTGAATGTAGCAACTGATAACTCTGAATTGTTTTCTTATACACTGTCGTCCGAATTGAAACTTTGCGACGCGATTACTGATACTTTTTCGTGCTTTGTTTCGTTCTCTGCTATGATCAACTGGAACGAATACGTATGTAGCAATAAGTGGCTGGTAATCGCTAGGTTGGAACATGTTGCTTTGAACTCGGTTTACTGAGGAGTTTTTAACTGTTTGTTGTGAGGTGAAGTTCGATCTTCCCGTTAGTCATAACCAATATATTTTGACGTCTTCGAAATGATGATCGTAAATATTGTAAGCAGTAAGGGAAACACATCCACGATGCCAATCAACAATCTGAATTTGCAGCAGAGTGGTCTAAAATTAACGAGAATTCGGCAACAAACTGGGACTGTATTTTGATTCCACTGTCTGCTTTTCGATGTCGACTGGTAATTGAGCAGCTAAATGAACGCACAATGGGCAGCCGCCCGAGCATCATTTCGTGCGTGCACACCGGATAGCGACGTGAGCCCATTTCCATATTCAGTCTGTGAGCAGCGGCCGTGTTTCAAGAGCTCTCGTTACGAGAGGTGCTGCGCGGGACAAACTGCGAACTGAACTCTGCTGTAGATATCCCCGGTGGAAAAGAAGGGCACAGTGTGTACTCTACAGTCTACGGATTAGGCTGTGCGAGTCGGTAACACACGAGGTGATTCGCGCAGAAGCGGATCACTGGCTCCGATATGGAAACTTTTTATACATTTAAAAGCCACTCGATCAAAAATAGACGAATTGTACAGATAACGTTCTATCCTTCCTCGACGGAGGGCCAATTGCAACAGCACGTGCTCATTAAAGGGGGACGGACTTGGTATCCGACAGTGATTTGGATTTCCTGCCCAGCCCCTGCATCGACATGGCGGTCGCAGTAAGAAGGGGGAGGGGGGGGAGGACAGAAAGTTAGACTAGTGCTGCAGATAAAGCTTCGACATATCGATATTTGTTTGAAAGTATATGGATATACACTCCTGGAAATGGAAAAAAGAACACATTAACACCGGTGTGTCAGACCCACCATACTTGCTCCGGACACTGCGAGAGGGCTGTACAAGCAATGATCACACGCACGGCACAGCGGACACACCAGGAACCGTGGTGTTGGCCGTCCAATGGCGCTAGCTGCGCAGCATTTGTGCACCGCCGCAGTCAGTGTCAGCCTGTTTGCAGTGGCATACGGAGCTCCATCGCAGTCTTTAACACTTGTAGCATGCGGCGACAGCGTGGACGTGAACCGTATGTGCAGTTGACGGACTTTGAGCGAGGGCGTATAGTGGGCATGCGGGAGGCCGGGTGGGCGTACCGCCGAATTTCTCAACACGTGGGGCGTGAGGTCTCCACAGTACATCGATGTTGTCGCCAGTGGTCGGCGGAAGGTGCACGTGCCCGTCGACCTGGGACCGGACCGCAGCGACGCACGGATGCACGCCAAGACCATAGGATCCTACGCAGTGCCGTAGGGGACCGCACCGCCACTTCGCAGCAAATTAGGGACACTGTTGCTCCTGGGGTATCGGCGAGGACCATTCGCAACCGTCTCCATCAAGCTGGGCTACGGTCCCGCACACCGTTAGGCCGTCTTCCGCTCACGCCCCAACATCGTGCACCCCGCCTCTAGTGGTGTCGCGACAGGCGTGAATGGAGGGACGAATGGAGACGTGTCGTCTTCAGCGATGAGAGTCGCTTCTGCCTTGGTGCCAATGATGCTCGTATGCGTGTTTGGCGCCGTGCAAGTGAGCGCCACAATCAGAAATGCATACGACCGAGGCACACAGGTACAACACCCGGCATCATGGTGTAGGGACCGATCTCCTACACTGGCCGTACACCTCTGGTGATCGTCGAGGGGACACTGAATAGTGCACGGTACATCCAAACCGTCATCGAACCCATCGTTCTACCATTCCTACACCGGCAAGGGAACTTGCTGTTCCAACAGGACAATGCACGTCCGCATGTATCCCGTGCCACCCAACGTGCTCTAGAAGGTGTAAGTCAACTACCCTGGCCAGCAAGGTCTCCGGACCTGTCTCCCATTGAGCATGTTTGGGACTGGATGAAGCGTCGTCTCACGCGGTCTGCACGTCCAGCACGAACGCTGGTCCAACTGAGGCGCCAGGTGGAAATGGCATGGCAAGCCGTTCCACAGGACTACATCCAGCATCTCTACGAGCGTCTCCATGGGAGAATAGCAGCCTGCATTGCTGCGGAAGATGGATATACACTGTACTAGTGCCGACATTGTGCATGCTCTGTTGCCTGTGTCTATGTGCCTGTGGTTCTGTCAGTGTGATCATGTGATGTATCTGACCCCAGGAATGTGTCAATAAAGTTTCCCCTTCCTGGGACAATGAATTCACGGTGTTCTTATTTCAATTTCCAGGAGTGTATATTGGCGATATTTTTTACCGCCATATGTCAACATGATTCAAAATAGTGATGTCGAGTGCCGATATGTTCATTTTATATTGTATTTTTTCACAATTTTTGGTCAATATTTGAAACTGTTGATTTCAATCTCTAGTAGAACATAATTTTATATTCATGGCATGAAACGGTCCTACTAACTTTTGAGCTCTTAACACGTCCATTCCTTGTTTCTGACCGTGTGAATCGGCTATATGAGGTACAAAGGAATAAGTCCAAGTACACTAGGAGGTGACGGTGTAAAAGTAATAACAAGATTTCCTACGTGAAGAAATAGCACACCTACTGCGTTAAAAACAATTATTAAGCGACTAGTGTGCTATTTCTTCACATCGGCATTCTTCAAAAACGGATGCTGAAAATGATGAACAGAAGTATAATAGACAGGATTGGTCTGTAAGGTGCATGGTCACGTGTGAGGGGAAATTCTGACGTAATTGTCGCTTGGCGCTACCAACAGAAACTGCAACGTTTACCTTCACCATGCAATTCTGACACTACAGCTGCTAAATCGCTAGTACTGGCAGAAACGACAAAATAGTGAAGTCCACGCGAAATGTTCCGGAGAAATGTAATATGAATATGAAACTTTCTGGAAGAACAAAACTGTGTAGCGGACCGAGACTTAAACTTGCGATCTTTGTCCTTCGCGGCTGAGCTACCCAAGCACTATACGTGACTCCTACCCACAACTTTTAATTCTGCCGGTACCTTGTCTCCTACTCTCCCTCGAACCTTGCAGAACTAGGGCTCCCGGAAGAAAGAATGGCTTAGCCACAGCATGCAGGATGTGTTCAGAATGAAATTTTCGCTCTACAGCGGAGGTACGCTGATATGAAACTTTCCGCAGAGGAAGAGCTACTGGCAGAATTACAAGCTATGAGGACAGGTTCCGGGTCGTCCTTGGTAGGTCAGTGACCCGTGTCCGAGTCTCTGTCCGGCCAGAAATTTTCATATCAGCGCTCTTTCCGCTGCAGAGTGTAAATTTCATTCTGGAAAATGCAATATGTGACACGACGGAACGAAAAACCATAGGATACATTTACTGTGCCACTTACAGCCTGTTATCATTGTCAGGGAAGAGGTTATTGGCATAAGTGAAGTGCATTGCTTTCCTTTGCATTCTTGCTCTAAAAGTGACAGTCAGGCTTTTATACAGATGTACAGAATATCTAACAATAAATCAATACTTAAACTGCTGTAAAACCAGCAGTATATTTACGGTTTGCAGCCGATATTTTTACAGGCAGATACGTCCTTATTTTTTCAATCGATGTGTTGAAATTTCGTTGCTTTTTCTCAATATATCTAAAGCCTATAGTTACCTTTTTTAAACATCGATATATCGGATTTCCGATATTTTTAAAAATATCGACGGTAATATGTCAGATACACTAGGGTGACATAAAACTGTTATAACCTGTCTATCGGAGGATGGCGCCGCAGATACGAGCAAGTCACGTCAGTGCTAGTAAACACAGGGGCCCCAGGCTTATCAGGTTGATCACCCTTTCCCTGCAGCCGTTAATAGAAGAGCGACTGACCTCTTTCAATTCGGATGACCCCATGGACATGCTTATCTCGCCACAAGAACCGCCTATTTGTTACACTGGTCCCTGTATCACTGCCAGTGTTAGCGATCATCAATCATCAACTGTGTTCCACCTGTACTGTGAGGACAAGCGTAGTCGTCGGTGTTGTTTTTGTGGATTTCAGTTAGAAAACTGGTTTGATGCAGTTCTCCATGCTACTCTACATGTGCAAGTCTCTTCATCTCTGTAACTACTGCAACCTACATCGTTCTGAATCTGCTTACTATATTCACCTCTCTACGAATCCCCCCCCTTACCGCCCCCCCCCCCACGCTTCCATCTAATAGTAAATTGGTGACCCTTTGATGTGTCAGAATGTGTCTTACTATCCGATCCCTTCTTCTATCCAGGTTGTGCCACAAATTACTTTTCTCCATTATTTTATTCAGCACCTACTCATTAGTTACGGCACCTATCCATCTACTCTTCAGCATTTCAAATGCTTCTATACTCTTCTTGTCTAAACTGTTTAGCGTGCGTATTTTATATGGCCACACTCCCTACAAATACTTTCAGAAAACGCTTCCTGCCACTTGAATCTATACTCGGTGTTAACGAAATTCTCGTTTTCAGAAGCACATTTCTTGCCATTCCTAGTCAACATTTTACATCCTCTCCACCTCAACAATTATCACTTATTGTGCTGCCCAGAGAGCAAAACTCATCTACTACTCTCCGTTTTTCATTTACTAATCGAATTCCTTCAGTATTACCTGATATAATTCGTCTACATTCCATTATCTTCGTTTGGCTTTTGTTGCATATCGTCTTATATCCTCCCTTCAAGACACTATTTATTCCGTTCAACTGCTCACCCAAGTCCTTTGCTGTCTCTGAGACAACTGCAATCTCATCGGCAAACCTCAAAGATTGTATTTCTTTTTCATCTACTTTAATTACTATTCGAAATTTTTCTTTCGTTCCCTTTACTGCGTGCTCAATATGCAAATTGAGGCGGTCGGTGTGGCCGAGCGGTTCTAGGCGCTTCAGTCTGGAACTGCTTGACCGCTACGGTCGCAGGTTCGAATCCTGACTCGGGCATAGATGTGCGTTATGTCCTTAGGTTGGTTAGGTTTAAGTATTTCTAAGTTCTAGGCGACTGATAACCTCAGATGTTAAAGTCCCTTTGTGCTCAGAGCCATGTACAAATTGAATAACATGAGGGATAGGCTACAGCGCTGTCTCACTGCCTTCTCAACCACTGCTGCCCTTTCATGCCCCTCGACTCTTATAACAGCCATCTGGTTTCTGCAGTCATTGATAAAGGCCATAGAAGTGACATGATCCTCTAGTTTTCCTGTCAGCCTCATCTACATTACGGCGTTGTTAGTAACTAACCCGTGACTCGAAGACTAGAGGCTCATATCGTTTTCATTGCTTTACCGATAACTACTTCTGCCCTTACAGCTCCTGGTATCTGCTTTAAAATGACAAAACTGTTGAAACTGCAATATTGGAATTTTAAGAAACATACAGTCAATGGTAAACACGTAGTCGTTCAAAGCAACAGACTGCATTAACTGAATTCCAATATTCCTTACTGTTACATCCGTTACAAGTAATGTTAAATATTTTTAAGAAACCACCTAATACTCAAACATTATTAACAGACAAGCAACAACATAAACGTCGTGTACTTCAGTAATGTAGTATGTGGCCACAGCGTTTCCAACTTAGCTCTCTGTTTTATAGTCTTCTGTACACATACTGATGTGAATTTCTTCGCTGTATGATCCTGCTACTGTCTACTCTCAGGACTGCACGGCAAAAATCGGCATGAGAGGGTATTCAGAGACATTCATAGTATTCCAAGACGATTAGTAAGTGATTCAACAGCATGGTTGCAGAAAAATAACATTTTCTCGCTCAAACCGCCAGAAGGAAAAAAAATTAATGGTTGCGAACAATCGTCAGTTGTTATGTAGAACAATATAAAACCATAATTCTCCAACCTCGTAACAGATGTGTTACACTGGAGTTCAATAGGGTCATCGTGAAATAACTGGACAAGCATTGATTCCGAAAGAGCTGTAAATATACCGGCGAGTAAGCACAAAGTAAAATATAAAATCAAGTGACACTCAGGCAATAGGCGGTATCAGTGGAGTCATAATTCTGAATCACTTGGACAACGATACCCTTCCAGCTACCGAAACTCTTTTCGCTTATGCTTGGATCCACAAACACCGATTACAACAAATTAAAGTTCAGATGTTGCTGTGTGTCCACGCATATATTAAAAGGTACGTATTTATGTGCATCCACGTCTCCTCCTAAATCAGTTTGCCGATTTCAACCAAACAGGGTACACAGGTCAATGTCTGGCGGAAAGAACGGCTGCGGGGGGTACGAACCACGAACCTTTCATCGGGGTGTTGGGGAGGATGGTGGAAAAGAAGCGCAACGAATCCAGTATTTGAGAATGAGAGCACGTAATGACTTGTAACAAAGTTTACCCATGATTTAAAACCCTTGCTGACATTCGCCACAAAATGATGAAAGGTAAAACGTCTACGGCTTAGTACGTTTTCGCTTCTCATGCATTACAAATGCATCATCAGACGTGATCTTTAATTTATTACGTATTTACAACTAACTATATTCGCGACACATTTTGCAGGCGATATACACATAAAAAATAGGATGTACCTTGAAAAATATATCGTCGTACGATAGACAATTCGGGAGGTATAACATAACAAAGAGTGAGTCGTGTGAAAATTACCGCATCGTGCATGATGTATAAATTTATTACGTATTTGCTGCAAACTCTGTTAGAAATACACTTCGCAGGCGGTGTCCACATATGTCGCTGCATGTTCCTACAAAATTATATCATTGTACGACATAGAGTTCAGGAAATACTACGTCTTAAATAAAGAGATGCCAGCGCGCGAATATATCCAAATTTACGCCGCCGCTATTTGAGAATAATATCGCTTATTGACTGCCAGGAAACTTTTTATCATTTGTAATTCAAAACCCTTACGAAAGTTTTTATCGTTGACACCCCCCCCCCCCCCCTACACACACACACACACACAAAATGATGAAAGGAAAACAGGTTATCGCATATACCTCTTCGCTACACAATCCGTAAACTGCCACATCGGTCATCAGGTTATAATGTATTAATTCGTTACTACTAATTATGTTCGCAACATATTTTGCATAAAAAATCCACATACGTCATTTATTTACATCAATGCACGACATATTACTGTACGGCATATAGTTCAGGAGGTATGAAATCAGAACACTGACAAACGTAAGAAACTGCCACGCCATGCATGCCGTTTTGTTCCATTACTTCTTTACTGCTAGAGCTTTTCGCAATATATTTTGTTAACGTGTGAAATAAACTACATAAAACCACTGGAATATTACATTGTATCGCTGTAACAAAATTTAAAATCAATCGGGCAGTAGCTTTTCGAGATTTGCTGTTAATAATGAAGGAATAAGGGATGTGAACGTTCCTAATGGCAGCTCAGTGATTCCAACAGATATGCCATTCGAGTTAAAACACTTGCTGTTTCCGATGGAACTCGAATTTGTAATGACCATCAACAAGGCGCAGGGAGAATCTTAAAAGTGAGTGGACTAAACTTGGAAAATCCGTGTTTCTGTATGTGGCCTGCTCATGCGCAGAAAACCGGCCGATATATTCGGGTACGAACCAGACCGAAAAGCCAAAAATATTGTGTATTCGAAAGCACTTCAGCAAACGGAATTTTTAATTCAAACACATAAGGCACTAGTCGAGAAATGTATAATGCTGTGTAATTGTCCGAATGTGATTGCATTACATCTAATAACTCTTGTTCGTATTCCAATTTAAAATATATCTGTTGAATAAAACGAACCAGATGAGATACTCGCTGATTTCAAACGTGAAATGGAAACAACTGGTAAAAAGAATGGTATCGTTTACAGCGAAATGTCAACGGAAGTTAATTTCCGATTTGCCGCCTCGCTACTGGAATGACGTACGATGAAAACCGTGTGTTATCAGATACTAACTGACGCTTTTGCTGTTTAAATATCAGCATACAGTTAAATATCTTCAGTGGATAAACATTAATTTGATTTTGAATGATTCTGATGTATCACTGACATGGTATTGATGAACAGGTATTTTAAATTTTAATTATAGATACAAATAAAAATGTAGTTTTGTATACCTGATTGTATAATTCATTGTACATTTCAGTGTTGACCATGTAGCAATATTATGTGTGGCGAATAAGGTCGAGCGTTATGCAAAATTTTTAGGAACTCGGTTGTGGGGGAAATGCGTCGGACTTCCCCTCTATGATTGCGACACAGTTATGGTTCGTTCCCTTAAATTTCTGTGCCTCTCAAATTTTATATAAATCCAGAATTGAAGACATCAATACTACCACAGTGTAACTGAATCATGATTTGCCTTCATTGTTCATATAGGTATCAAATGGAGGGACTTCAAGAGAATCCGAATAAAATCCTAGTAATTTGTCAAACCCATCTCAAAAGAATTACTCCCGAACCCAGAGTGTTTGCAAAATATTGCCATGTTCTTCTTAAACCTGTGCAATGACCTAGTTCTACAGAAACTTCAGTAATCTACTGCAATCGAAGTTGACTTGAGTACCGAGAACATAAATGGTTAGAATTGGACCCGAATGCTTGTGTGCATAAAAGACTCAAATCAGTCTATTACACAGCGTCTGTGCTTAACATGTCTAGTTAGCATGGTTTTAGTTCTATATGTTGTCTGACTTCCATACTCTTCGTCTATTTCATTGACGGTTCAGAGAAAATGTTCTCCAGTATCTCAAATCACATATCAACTACGTATCATCTCATAATTGTAACCCAAGGTCTGATTTATGTACTACCCTACATGTGCCCAAACAAAATGCGGAAACAATCTTATGCTCCTTAAACACCTGAAGCCCTGTTTCTCTTGACAAGGTACCCTGTAACGGCTCCATGTGAGCCTCTATATGGCTTGATACAAGAGTAATATGCTCAAAACACACCTGGATGCCCTTCTGGCACTCAGGGAATTTTTATCCGGAATTCTGTCATATTGTCACTCTGAATATAGTCTGAAAATGTGAATGCAGGTCGTTTGCAGACTCATGCATTAGCTGTCTGCTGTGGGTTCTGTGAATGTGGAGATGCAGTTTAGCCAACCATTGTATTAAGTATGGTGCGACTGTACTGGTCCAGAGACACATATGTTCCACTCGAGTTAGCAGGCCCCGTTAGGTTGGCAAATAGCCGCTGTGCAGACTCTCTGAGCCCTTCCAGCCACCGTGTATGGACCCTGGACGAGGGGAGATGGTTAGGTATTCCCTGCTGAGACTCTGGTACGCACGGACGCCCTGCATGATACTTCCTGACCCTAGTTAGGAGGGATAGTCAGGTTCGATAAAATTGTATTTCGGTTTTGTGTCACAGATGAGGGGCCAGAATTCCATATAATCGTACTATTAAGTAAAGTAAGTGATTAAGAAGTATTTTCATGAATTTTAGAAGATTTTTGTGTACATAGTCAGTGTGTACACAACTTTCCCACTAGAGAGCGCCCCGCCAAGCACAACAGCGCAGGCGCAGCGCTCGTCCGTCTCCGCTCTACGAGATGGCGCTGCCATAGAGATGGACCAAATTCCGCTTCCGCCGATCCGCGTATTACTATGTAACGCAGCCAGTGAGATTGCTGCTAACGGATCACACTCGCCGATCACACTCGCGCAGTGATATCTGAACGCACGAGGTATTATAACGAGTGTACAGGCCTCCGATTAGTCAGTCTGCATCAGTCTGCATCAGTCTGTAGTCAAGTTTCAGTCTGCGCCTAATAAGATTATCATATTCCTGTAAATAGCCATGAAGAGAAATATATAGACACTATGTCAAGTAGCAGAGATATGTGAAAATAAGATTAACGTACCAAGACCAAAGGAACTTCAGATTGTCAATTGTAAACAGCATCCAGAATTAGGTTACGTAATGTCTATGATTTTATTATTTTAATAAATGTGTGTGAAAATGAATCAAGTTCTGTTTAAAGTTGGTCACCGTCAATCTGCTACTCTAAGCGTGCAAGTGGCGTTTCTATCGTCTGACCTAAAGGCAGAAGGTAAACACGCCACGATAAGACCACGAGACATATTGCTGACACTCGCCTACTTCGTTAAAGCGACAAGTCAAATAATCTGATGGTGTGTGTACCGAAGGTCTTACAGTACGAACCCCACAGAGATAAATGTTGCTGTTATAGAAAATTTGTAACTTGGTTTCTCACAGCAACGCCATATTTTCATTACCATTCCAATTAAGTTATTTAAACTTTCAACTTAAAGTTAACCAATAAGCAGAAATTTTGTGTATTCATAATTGCATACACAAACGGTCGCAGGCGTCTTCCACAAATGACAGGTGCCATTTTCAAATTGAGGGGGCTTTGCGGAGAGCAAGTATCATGCAACGCTACAACCAATACACACTTTATTGCCCGATTGGTTCTACGAAAAAAGCTGTAGCTTTTCCAGTGTCCCTAAAAGATAAGATTTATCGACATTTCCGTCTTTCAAACAGTGAAGCAAATGCTCACACTCTCTCAGATCTTCTTCTCTGATTTTTAGTTTAGAAACAAGTTTCTGTGTTCTTCGTTCTTCCTCTATTATCCCTCCATTCATATCCGTTTCTGTTAGTGTCCACAGATTAAACCTAATTGCTTTTGGTTTATTTTTATTGTTCTACTTCCGATAAACATGCAAAAACTATATACCCTGCTGTAGGTGTAATTGTTGCAAAGTTATTTGCAATAGTTGAATATCACATTAAATTAAGACATTTACGACGTGTTTTCCCGGCTTCGATTCCCGGCTGGGTCAGGGATTTTCTCTGCTTCGTGATGGCTGGGTGTTGTGTGATGTCCTTAGGTTAGTTAGGTTTAAGTAGTTCTAAGTTCTAGGGGACTGATGACCATAGATGTTAAGTCCCATAGTGCTCAGAGCCATTTGAACATGTTTTCCTTAACGAAAATAACACATATTATGAAGAATGCCTGAATAGATTGAAGAGATGCCTAATTGGCCATATTTTCATCAAGATAGATTAAGAGATAAAGAAAAATATTTAGTATTTACCTGGAAGGTGTAACATCATAGATTATGGGTCGACCTGCGACAGCAATCGCACATTTTTCGTACCGGCCGCTAGACGCCGCCGCGAGCGCTAAGAGAGCATTGCGATCGCAGGCGCGCGTGTTGCATACGGACCGCGAGATACCGCCACGAGCGCAACCGTATAAAAGTGCCGAAGGAGTTCGGCCAACTCTAATTTTGTTGGCGTCTCATTTTTTCCCATTCACTTATTTGCTTAAATGCTTAGCTCTTATTCGTTTATGGCTGATGTTATTGTGCTCTCTTTCAGCGATCCTGATTGTTTTGATTTACTCCCAATTGAGAAGTGCTCATTTTGGCATTTCACTTATGCATATTTCTCATTTTGCTAATAATATGCTCCTTACCTTTTTAAGGTTGAATTGATTAACATAGTCTCATGTACTGTTTGTTTATTTCAGCCTGTTCATGTTTCGATGTTCTTTAAGTACTGTAGTAATTATCGGAAGGGCTTCTTCCCTTAAACTTCTGTAAAGTACTCTCGATGTAGGATTTGTTCTGTGACACAGGTGTAAGGTTTTGAATATAAATTATATTCGAAACTGTGCTTTAAAAGGAACGTATTTTTTCAGTTTATACTTCATCAAACGACAATTTTGTGATATGAGGGAGAAATTTGAGGGGCGAACCCATGGAAATAGTTTTAAGTGATCCCCTTTAAAAATAAAAATTTATGTGTCACTGAAAGACGTCACACTGGAGGCACCGGATATACGTCCCACAGGGGAATTCTGACTTAAGCCACTTCCTCGTATTTACTTTAGTGACTATGACTAAAGATAAAGCATTAGGCCCTAACGTACATAGATATGAAGTCACTGGCAATACCTAGAATGGCAAATGAGGGAACTATTTAATGAATTGCAGTTTCAAATAATGATATTATAGTCCATAAAAAACATCCTCCTACTCAGTCTAGAAACAGCCATGAAATTATTCAACACAAACATCTTGGCAATACTGGCCTATGGGATGGACGTTATATGGGACCACCTGACATAAAAGAATCTAGAAACACTAGAAAAGGTAACATGTACCTATCTCAAAAGAGCACTAGGTCGCTCAAAGACAACTAGATCCAGACTAGTGTACCTGCTAGCGGGAGAGGCATTCCTAATTGAAGACATCAGACTTCGATATATGATGCCACACACCAGGAAGCAACTGAAGATCATGGAGGACAAACGAGAAAAAATATGGCCGGACTTCTATGACACCGAAGCAATGACGAAGCACTCATGGACAGCACCAAACTTCGAAAAGCGACATGTCGTAACTAGACTTTCTATTCACGGCTTTCCTCATCTAATTTGCAAAAACAAAACTTATCACGACCCAACCACAACATGCGTATGTGAACTGTATAACGAAGGTTCAAATGGCTCGGAGCACTATGGGACTTAACATCTGAGGTCATCAGTCCCCTAGAACTTAGAACTACTTAAACCTAACTCACCTAAGGACGTCACACGCACCCATGCACGAGGCATGATTCGAATCTGCGACCGTAGCAGTCGCACGGTTCCGGACGAAAGCGCCTACAACCGCATGGCCACAGTGGCTGGCATGTATCGAAGCCTGTGAACGATACCACATAGAACTATGCACTAAAAGAGTGAAATCGATAAATGAATATTCAAAAATGCAAAATGTAAATGTAAAATGTTAAGCAAAATAACTGTATATGGGTGGAATCAGAACTAACTATTTGTAGTATCGTTCCCAGAACCGATCGCGGTCCTCTGGTTTGGAGCCGAGTGGAAGGCTTAAACCAGAGGCTCAGACGATTCTGCGGAGAGCTGGGGTGCAAATTTCTCGACCTCCGCTATAGGGTGGAGCAATCTAGGGTCCCCCTGAATAGGTCAGGCGTGCACTACACGCCGGAAGCGGCTATGAGGGTAGCGGAGTACGTGTGGAGTGCACATGGGGGTTTTTTAGGTTAGAGAATTCCCTCCCTAGGCCCGACAAGACGCCTCCTGAGACGCGGCAAGGCAGGAGTAGGCAAAATGCTACAGGGAATGACAATATTAATGTGCTAATAGTAAACTGCAGAAGCGTCTATAGAAAGGTCCCAGAACTGCTCTCATTAATAAACGGTCACAACGCCCATATAGTACTAGGGACAGAACGTTGGCTGAAACCACATGTAAACAGTAATGAAATCCTAAACTCAGATTGGATTGTATACCGCAGAGACAGGCAGGACAGTGAAGGGGGAGGCGTGTTTATAGCGATAAGAAGTGCAATAGTATCGAAGCAAATTGACGGAGATTCGAATTGTGAAACGATTTGGGTGAAGGCCACGGTTAAAGCAGGCTCAGACATGGTAATTGGATGTCTCTATAGGCCCCCGGGCTCAGCAGTTGTTGTGGCTCAGCACCTGAAGAATAATTTCTAAAATATTTCGAGTAGATTTCCCCACCATGTTATAGTTCTGGGTGGAGGTTTTAATTTGCCGGATATAGACTGGGAGACTCAAACGTTCATAACGGGTGGCAGGGACAAAGAATCCAGTGAAATATTTTTAAGTGCTTTATCTGAAAACTACCTTGAGCAGTTAAAAAGAGAACCGACTCGTGGCGATAGCATATTAGACCTTCTGGTGACAAACAGACCTGAACTATTTGAATCAGTTAATGCAGAACAGGGAATCAGCGATCATAAAGTGGTTACTGCATCGATGATTTCAGCCGTAAATAGAAATATTAAAAAAGGTAGGAAGATTTTTCTGTTTAGCAAAAGTGACAGAAAGCAGATTTCAGAGTACCTGACGGCTCAACACAAAAGTTTTGTCTCAAGTACAGATAGTGTTGAGGATCAGTGGACAAAGTTCAATACCACCGTACAATATGCGTTAGATGAGTATGTGCCAAGCAAGATCGTAAGAGATGGAAAAGAGCCACCGTGGTACAACAACCGAGTTAGAAAACTGCTGCGGAAGCAAAGGGAACTTCACAGCAAACATAAACATAGCCAAAGCCTTGCAGACAAACAAAAATTACGCGAAGCGAAATGTAGTGTGAGGAGGGCTATGCGAGAGGCTTTCAGTGAATTCGAAAGTAAAGTTCTATGTACTGACTTGGCAGAAAATCCTAAGAAATTTTGGTCCTATGTCAAAGCGGTAGGTGGATCAAAACAAAATGTGCAGACACTCTGTGACCAAAATGGTACTGAAACAGAGGATGACAGACTAAAGGCCGAAATATTAAATGTCTTCATCCAAAGCTGTTTCATAGAGGAAGACTGCACTGTGTTTCCTTCTCTAGATTGTCGCACAGTTGCCAAAATGGTTGATATCGAAATAGACGACAGAGGGATAGAGAAACAATTAAAATAGCTCAAAAGAGGAAAGGCCGCTGGTCCTGATGGGATACCAGTTCGATTTTACACAGAGTACACGAAGGAACTTGCCCCCCTTCTAGCAGCGGTGTACCGTAGGTCTCTAGAATAGCGAAGCGTTCCAAAGGATTGGAAAAGGGCACAGGTCATCCCTGTTTTCAAGAAGGGACGTCGAACAGATGTGCAGATCTATAGACCTATATCTCTAACGTCGATCAGTTGTAGAATTTTGGAACACGTATTATGTTCGAGTATAATGTCTTTTCTGGAGACTAGAAATCTACTCTGAAATCTACTCTGTAGGAATCAGCATGGGTTTCGAAAAAGACGGTCATGTGAAACCCAGCTCGCGCTATTCGTCCACGAGACTCAGAGGGCCTTAGACACGGGATCACAGGTAGATGCCGTGTTTCTTGACTTCCGCAAGGCGTTTGCCACAGTTCCCCACAGTCGTTTAATGAACAAAGTAAGAGCATACGGACTATCAGATCAATTGTGTGACTGGATTGAGGAGTTCCTAGATAACAGAACGCAGCATGTCATTCTCAATTGAGAGAAGTCTTCCGAAGTAAGAGTGATTTCAGGTGTGCCGCACGGGAGTGTCATAGGACCGTTGCTATTCACAATATACGTAAATGACCTGGTGGATGACATCGGAAGTTCACTGAGGCTTTTTGCAGATGATGCTGTGGTGTATCGAGAGGTTGCAACAATGGAAAATTGTACTGAAATGCAGGAGGATCTGCAGCGAATTGACGCATGGTGCACGGAATGGCAATTGGACCTCAATGTACACAAGTGTAATGTAATGCGAATACATAGAAAGATAGCTCCCTTATCATTTAGCTACAAAATAGCAGGTCAGCAACTGGAAGCAGTTAATTCCATAAATTATCTATCTGGGAGTACGCATTAGTAGTGATTTAAAATGGAATGATCATATAAAGTTGATCGTCGGTAAAGCAGATACCAGACTGAGATTCATTGGAAGAATCCTAAGGAAATGCAATCCGACAACAAAGGAAGTAGGTTACAATACGCTTGTTCGCCCACTGCTTGAATACTGCTCAGCAGTGTGAGATCCGCACCAGATAGGGTTGATAAAAGAAAGAGAGAAGATCCAACGGAGAGCAGCGCGCTTCGTTACAGGATCATTTAGTAATCGCGAAAGCGTTACGGAGATAAACTCCAGTGGAAGACTCTGCAGGAGAGACGTTCAGTAGTTCGGTACGGGCTTTTCTAAAGTTTCGAGAACATACCTTCACCGTAGAGTCAAGCAGTATATTGCTCCCTCCTACGTATATCTTGCGAAGAGACCATGAGGATAAAATCAGAGAGATTAGAGCCCACACAGAAGCATACTGACAATCCTTATTTCCACGTACAATACGTGACTGGAATAGAAGGGAGAACCGATACAGGTTCTCAGGGTATCCTCCGCCACACACCGACAGGTGGCTTGCGGAGTATGGCTGTGGATGTAGATGTAGATTGCCAGCAGTTTTATTAAATAAATTGTTGTGATTACGAGAGAAATTTCGTTGATGCATATAAAATTTTAAATACAGTGTAAAAGCAGAAATAAAGCGAGTTTAGTTTCTATAGATGTTTGGACACACTTTAATATTATTAGCTCTCATTCTAGCACACCATTTCTCATTTATGATTTATAATAACGACAAGTATGCAGCGTTTCGTATGTTCCCCATAAATTGCAAATTGGCGTATTAACAATTCCCTCTAAACAGTAACCAAACGTTTGATAATCATTTCACGTATGATGGTATTTGACGATGTATTATGAAATCATTATAACAGAGTATTTGTGGAGCACGGAAATGTTGCCTCTGCCCTCGGAAATATGACTCAGCTTTGATCTCGTAAACACAGATCGAAGGGAACGAGTGAAGAGCAGTGCATTGCGGTTTACTGTCCAATACGGAAATTATATGCATTGTGTATTTAATTAAACCCTTCTCTACACGATTAATTTAACTGAAAGCGAGTATTACGTTTTCTGTTAATATTTCAGTGGTATTATTGTTGAGTCATTGCATGGCGTGTTCAATTAGAAATTAAGAAGATTTAACACACCTAAGTCCACTTCTGCAGTCTGCACGGAATCACGATGGGCATGTGATGACTAGTTATTTCAGTTCACGTAAACTTTAGTTATTACTGTAATTTACTGAAAAAAGTAACTTGTTGAACAACGCAACATCCGCCAGAGTCCTCCATGACTGTATACCTTATTTGTCGCAGTATGTTATTGAATAGTAAATGGTTCTAGCTGTTTGAACTACATTCACTGACTACACATTTTACACTGGATGTACCTTTGTTCATTTCACTTCAGATGAAACATAATAACGTGATAAAGCAATCAACACCAACGGCAGACTATTAATTTTTGTAGAAGTTGTTTCTAATTACTGATGCATCGCCATTAATAACTAAATGGCAATGGCCATTCAAATGCACGTATTTAAATTTTTACACAGTTTGTATGGTGTGAAAGAGTGAACAATAATGAAACTTTTCGATTTCTCGATGTCACAACAACGAACAAACCACATGATATTGAAAATAAAGTGAAAATATTACTTTCAACGAAGTTAACCAACACATCAAATTATCCGTCAGTGATAGGAATACAATTACGGTAATCTAAGTTGGAAAAATTTGAGTACAGACTATGCATAAATAAAATAGGGAAATATTTAAGTTAACATGATATGCCTTATATTACAATTGTGCATGTATACATCGCGTTCAAGATTGTTAGTGATGTGATTACCGAACTACGTATAAACGCCATCGGCAGAAATAGCGCAAGTCCAGCTTTAGAAATTGTACAGGAGAGTGAAAATAATTGCTTTACATAAAGCCACTAAACCAATATAATTCTAAATTTATTTTATAAATATGTCCGGATTTATCGTGCTTCTTATTATGTAATCTTTACAGAACTATTTTGAGCATACAAATTTATTTTACGCATTTTCCTCAAACTAAGTACATTTGAAATTTTGATATGAAAATAACGCAAACATTCTATTCACTTTCATCTCTCTTTATTGTTGGATATATCAAAAACGTATTAAAACATAACTTTTTTTAAATATCTTCAATTTTAAGATGTTTGTAGTTAACGTGGCTTTGTACGAATGTTCCCTCTGAAGTTCTAGATTCATCTGAGTATTCCTTGATTAAAGGCTATGAGCTTATGTTTGCCTTACAAAGAACTACTGGCAACGCATGTTTGGTGCTACTGAAGTTCATGACATTTTAATACGGCAAAAGAACTCTTTTGCTGCTTTTGAACAACTATTCCATAACAATGAGTACTAAGGCCATCTTTTTGTAGACGTTTGGCCAACAGCTATTGTAATCTGTGAAGTCTTCGACAATTATGATAACAGCAGTAAAATTTTCTTTCATTCTAAGAAGTAACCAATACAGGGTATATCAATTCACTAAAAGCATAATATCAGTTTTCTCCTGATTATGGCAGGACATGATCACTTACTTCCGTAAGCGATGAGTTTTATCTGTTGATAGGAACGCTTTATTGACTGTAGACAAGTACAGTGTGTGCAATGAAAATTGTTGATATCTTTCTGCAGTTAACGATTCACATACATTTTGTCGTTGGACGTTAAGTAAAGTTATTTCAAAACCAAAATAAGGTAGAAAGAAGAAAGGAATTTGGGATTTTCTACATTTATTTTATTCACGGACTGAGTGTAAGGGCAACACCATTCAGACACTACCGGCATCTGAACATCCTACGGTAAGAACATGAAGCTATCCAATGTAACACAACGCAGTACTCAGTTTAGCAACGAAAAGCGGGTTGTACTTGTTACTCGTCCAACTTTTAAACAATGAGAACTGCAGAAATCCATATACTGAACAACTGAATTTTGCATATAAAGCTCAATAAACGGTTAAAAAAGTAGACCACATAACAGTGTAAAATAAAGGTATACTCTCGCAGACAATAGCCGGTGTGCAGTGATTAAGTTGATTACTTCTGGTAAAACTTGGCACAGACTAAAAAAAATAGTGAGGTACTATTATGAATGAGAAATAGTCATTTTATTATGACAAAAGTCTCGTTTTCTTTATGTTAAATAATATTAATTACGAGAATGTAGTACATATTAATCAGTTTGTGACTGGAAATGTGTGCGGATGGCACCAGCTGGCGAACACACGTCAGTCTTTTAATGAATTACGAAATTCATACTTTGCTACCATGCCGATTTTCGCTGAAAGCTGTATTAAGCTACAGAAAGAAATAAAGAGTGACGGAAGAAAACCGTCTTGCTGTATGACGAGAATAGAGAAGAAAACACAGGAGTGTCAACAGACAAAGCAGGTACTAACAGTGTCGAGTTTAATGCGGCTACACCGATGATTTTAGGAAGACGTGGAAGAAGTGTAACAAACAAATAAGATTATTTACATTTATTCTTACATACTGACCTATGATACCGTGGCTAAATGAAACTCTTGGAGAAATCCTATGTTTCGCTTCAATCTTCGAAAGACATTGTAACAAAAACGACTCTGTACTGTTGTACATATAAGTAATTCTTTTCGTCTGATTTTACGATAACCTTATGTAACTGATGTTCTGATTTCATTTCTTTTTTGTTTCATGCCATTATGTTAAGAAAACTGTAAATATGTTTCAATGTGAATATTAATGTGATTCTTGAGTTTCTCCCGGCGTATTTGATAATCAAAATATCCACGGGTGTACTGCCGGTCTATAGTGTCCAACGGGCACAATATTTCGGCGATCAAACATGTCGCCATCATCAGGTTAACTGACGGACTGAGCTCCTGTGAACGCGCCGGCACGGAGATCCGTACGTATGGCTGCTCAGGGGGAACTGGGTTCGGTCGCGGCAGCGGCCGATTTAAATACCCTCCGCCCGCTGCGTGCTCCCTCCGCCGTCCGCGCCCCGCGCCACGGTAGCGCGGTGGAACAGATTGCGACGGCGTCTGAGATGACGTCGGTGTGATGGCTCTGTCCGCCGTGGTCGTCACAACTATGCGTTTGCTCGATTTACTCTTGATTAACCCAGTCGCTGGTTCCCAAGCCTTGCTAAGATTATAGCCACAGTCACCGTTTATGAGGTCGTCATTGGTGCGAATTTCGATGGCCTCTCTAACAACGCTGCCCCAGTATCTCGACGTCTGTACCAGAATCCTCGTGCGGTCATACTCCATAGCGTGATTTTCCTAAAAACAATGTTCAGCGACCGCCGACTTGCTCGGAAACATCAGTCGAGTGTGCCTCTGGTGTTCACGGCATCGATCCTCGACGGTACGCATCGTCTGACCAATATACGACTTGCCACATTGACACAGAATCTGGTACACGCCGGCCTTCCTCAAACCGAGGTCATCTTTGGCGCTCCCAACCAGTGCACGAGTTTTATTCGGAGGACAAAACACAGTTCCGACCCGGTGTTTCTTCAGAATGCGGTCGATTTTCCCCGAGAGTGCGCCTGTGTATGGAATAAATGCAGTGCTACCTCCTCCCGCGTGACTTCATCCATCTCAACAGGTTGTGATGCAGGGGTTGGGCGGAGAGCACGTTGGATCTGCCACTCTGAGTACCAATTTTTTCGAAATACAGTTCTCAGATGTTCCAATTCCTGGGGTAGACTGTCTGTGTCAGAGATAGTGCGCCCCCTATGTACAAGAGTTTTAAGCACCCCATTCCTCTGTGAAGGGTGGTGGCAGCTGTCTGCGTGCAAATACAGGTCAGTGTGTGTTGTCTTTCGATACACCCCATGACCTAGGGTGCCGTCAGCCCTTCTCCTGACCAAGACGTCAAGGAAAGGTAATTTACCCTCTGTTTCAGTCTCCATAGTGAATTTGACGTTGGGGTGTATGGAGTTTAGATGTGTAAGGAAGTCAAGGAGTTTATCCATACCAGGTGGCCAGATGACGAACGTGTTGTCCACGTAATGGAAAAAGCAAGTAGGTTTCCATTCGGATGACGACAGGGCTTCCTCCTCGAAGTTCTCTGTGTACAAATTCGCTACCACCGGTGAGAGTGGGCTCCCCATGGCGACTCCTTCCGTTTGTTCGTAGTATTCTCCATTAAAAAGAAAATACGTGGAAATCAAGACATGCCTAAAACGTTCAGTGGTATTCTCGTCAAACCTCTGACCAATCAATTCTAGCGACTATCGCAGGGGTACCCTCGTAAACAAGGAAACGACGTCAAAACTCACCATGATATCTGACTCATCCAACCTGAAGCTATCAAGGCGTTTAACAAAATCCACGGAATTACGGATATGATGAGGGCATTTACCCACATAAGGACTTAATATTCCCGTCAGATATTTGGCCAACAAATATGTAGGTGCCCTGATGTTGCTGACAATGGGGCGTAATGGTAGCCCTCTTAGTGAACCTCCGGGAGTCCATATAGTCTAGGTGGTACCGAACCTTGGGGTAAAAATTTCTTAGCGTCACCCTCCGGCAAATCTGCGTCCTTGAGAAGAACCCTCGCCTTATTCTCCACATTCTTTGTAGGGTCAACGCTGATCTTCCGGTAGGAATCGTCATTTAGCAGGCTCTGAATCTTATGAGTGTAGACCTTATGGGAGACAACAACTGTAGCATTGCCTTTGTCAGCCGGTAAGACAACAATTTCAGAGCGTTCCCTCAGATCACGAATGGCCGCCCTCTCTTTACTGCTGATATTTGACTTCATCGGCTTGGATTTCGTCAACGCACGACAAGTTTCACGGCGTATTTCCTCGGCTGATTCTGGCGGAAGTCGAGCTGCCACCTGTTCAACAGCAGTAACAGTTTCTGCGACCGGAGTGATCTTGGGGGTGGGACCGAATTTGAGACATTTCTGCAAAACCGAGACCGCATCATCACTCAACACCATGCCACTCAAATTGATGACAGTCTTGTACGGAACCTGCAGAGATGCCAGAATGAGATTTTCACTCTGCAGCGGAGTGTGCGCTGATATGAAACTTCCTGGCAGATTAAAACTGTGTGCCCGACCGAGACTCGAACTCGGGACCTTTGCCTTTCGCGGACAAGTGCTCTACCAACTGAGCTACCGAAGCACGACTCACGTCCGGTACTCACAGCTTTACTTCTGCCAGTATCCGTCTCCTACCTTCCAAACTTTACAGAAGCTCTTCTGCGAAACTTGCAGAACTAGCACTCCTGAAAGAAAGGATATTGCGGAGACATGGCTTAGCCACAGCCTGGGGGATGTTTCCAGAATGAGATTTTCACTCTGCAGCGGAGTGTGCGCTGATATGAAACTTCCTGGCAGATTAAAACTGTGTGCCCGACCGAGACTCGAACTCGGGACCTTTGCCTTTCGCGGGCAAGTGCTGTACCAACTGAGCTACTTTTTTTTTTTTTTTTTTATCAGATTGACTTGGTATATTTCACGAGAATTCAGACAACCATAGTCAAATCATCATTTAATATTAGCTGCAAAAAGAAAATCAACAAATTAGGTGAAACACAAATAAAACATTTCTTCTGAAGGGGAAGACCAACCCGTTACCCCACCCGTATGAATTTTGGGTGTATATATATACATGCAAAAGAGAGAGAGAAAAAAAAAATTACGAAAAAATACAACAAGGGAGGGGACTCGAGCTCAGGGAAGAAACAGGAATCACAGGGGAACTTAACCAACCCCTTGACGGTTAAACACAAGAAAAAGCATATTCGCAAAAAGCGTTCGGTATTGTGGTAACCGCTGCCATTTCCAATGCGCAGTTGACAAATAATGGTGAAAAACGCGGGGATCTGGGTCATTACCGCCTTCAATGACGTAATGGACATAGTAACCCAAGAGCCAAACAATCGTGTTCGTTTTCGTCTGAGGAAAATAAGAGATGTCCGGATGTAAGAAGATGCCGTCTGGGAATGCGGTTTCAGGCCCTCTAGTAAGAAAAGCTAATTGACGGCGGACCCAGAGCCAATGATCCCGTCCGCAAGCAACTAGCCTGTGAAGTAAGGTGTCAGTTTGATGACATTCCTCACACTGATCAGTCGGACGAAGGCCAATACGAAAAAGACGATCACCAGTAGGTATCAGACGGTAAATGACCTTATACCACGTTGAAACAATCTCCATCGGCAAAATGGGAAGACTAAGATGAGACCAGACCGTTTTCCATGACGTTGACGGGGAAGCAAGTTCAACAGAAGAAGGGAAACATGCTGTACCCCAACGGATTTGTAGCATATTGGTAGTTATATGCCTCATAGAAAGTATATCAGCACCCAGAATACCGACAAGTACAAAGTATTCACGAATGTGCCGCAATTTAGGATTAATCCGTCCAACATCAACAGGAGGGGTCAGACTGGCCGGCCGGAGGCGGGAAAGTAAACGAGAGGTGACTGAATGCGGAGCCCGCGTACAGGTTAAAACATTGCGGCGGGCAAATAAGATGGACGTCTTCACTTTGATATCTGAAAGACCCAATCCTCCAAGCTTCCGAGGCCTGGCCACAACTTCATACCGGACACGGAAGACATGGCGGCGCCACAGAAATCGACTAGACAGCTGTTTCAGCCTGCGGGCCATCATCGCGGGAAGCGGGAAGACCTGCGCAACGTAGTATATTTTATTGAAGACATAGGTCTCTAAAACCCGTGCCTTGTGAAGGAGGCTAAGGGAACGGCGGTCATGTTCAAGGATCGCCCCGTGAACACGACTCGTAACCTCACGCCAATTTAGTGCCGCCATTTTGATCGGATTACGATCCACTATGATCCCCAAGGTCTTATGGCGATCGACAACCGTCGCCCAAGGAATGACGACATGATCAAAGCCTCTCAACGGCAGGAACGTGCATTTGCGATCATTAATGCGAGCACCAGCAAGACCACAAAATGAATCCAAGGTATCCTTAAGCCGCGGTATATCCTCGGCATGTCGTACTAAAACCATGACGTCATCGGCGTATGCACGGACTGCAAAAATTTCCCCCAATATATTCCAGCCACGTAAGTGCATGGTGAGATGGCGAAGTAAGGGCTCTAAGGATAGAACAAAAAGTGACATGGATAAGGGGCTTCCCTGGGGTAACCCCCGTCTGATCGATATCCGGGGGGTAGGGTGACCGTTCACAATCACCGAGACACTGATACCGGTAAAAAGATTAGTTAAGACTTGTCGAGCATCATTATTAAAGCCGACAGCGGTGAGCACTCTCGATAAAAAATCATGGCTGACGCGATCGAACGCTTTTTGGAAATCAAGAAAAAGCAAAGCCCCTGGGATATTAGCGGCAGCCGCCACCGAGATTACATCGCGACATTCGAGAACGGAAGTCAGTATCGTGCGTCCAGGCACACAGCTTTGGTGGGCGGCAATAATGGTATCGAGCAGCTTAGAGAGACGGATATTAATTGCTCGAGCGACAAGTTTATAATCAAAGTTAAGGAGAGTAATAGGACGGAGGGAATCAATTGCAGGTCGACCTGTGGATTTCGGGAGGAGGACCATTCTGCCTTCCTGAAAAGGAGCAGGAAGTGAGACTCCCCGCATCACTTCATTTACCATTGACGTTAAGGTGTCACCAATGAGCGGCCAAAATTGAACATAGAACTCCTTAGGAATACCATCTAATCCAGGCGACTTGCGGGACTGCGATCCTGCAACAACATCATATATGTCATCCTTCTGAAAGGGACGCAGAAAGGCGTCGTTTAATTGATGAGTGACGACGCGAGGCAGCAAGGAGGTAAAGTCGTCAAGAGAGGTTTCCGCCGGGACATGAGTATCGTACAGATCAGTAAAATAGGTGTAAACGAAGTCAGAAATGTCACGGTGAGAGGTGAACACGCGGCCGTCAGCGGTTGTGAGGGAGGCAAGGCACCCACGTTTCCGGCGCGACCGTAAACGGACTAGATGGTAGAGTGACGTCAGTTCCTCTTGTAGAAGGGAACGTGGTTGAGACCTCGTCCGCAGGCCCTCCATTTGAATGCGTTTGAGCTGCAGCAATTTGGCTTTGATGCGCTGTATATCAGTAACCCGGAGGGGAGCATGCGTAGCACTATCGTACAGTTGACGTAAGACAGAATAGTAAAATTCTTGCGTTCGTCGATCTTCTGCCACCTTCGCAGCCCCAAAACGCATGAGAGCCCTACGGATGTGTGGTTTTGCATACAGTGTCCACCATGCCACGATAGACGGGTACCGGTCCATAGTACGAGAACAACGAGTCCAAATGTCCTCCAGGACGATACCAAGGGAGGTATCTTGCAAATACGCGATATTGAGCATCCAAGGAGGACGAAACAATTTTACCGGTTGTCGCTCGTAATTAAACGTAACGGCTACAGCGCAATGATCAGTAAAACAGGCTGGTATCACATCAACAGCCAGAAGTTGCCCACACAAGGAATCGGAAAGGTAAAAGCGATCGAGGCGACTGCTAGACGTGGGAGTAAAGTAGGTATGTCGCACAAGTGTAGGATAGCGAGAAACCCACACGTCACGCAGGTGCAAGGAGCGCACAAGGTCGTCGAGTTCTTTACTGAAATTAAAATTAGGAGACTGATCTACCGGCCGTAGAACACAATTGAAGTCCCCACCTATAATTATCTTTGACGGGGATTTACGAAGCAGGTAAATGACTTCTTCTTTATAGAAACTCGAGCGTGCGGTAGTACAACCCGAACCAGAAGGGGCATAAAGAAGGAGTAAACTGAGATCATAAAACGTGCACCCGATCCCCGTTCCACTGTCAAGTACTTCGAAATTCATCAACGGAATGCCTTCTCTATAAAACAAGGCAGTGCCCGTAGAAAGTTCGGAAGCGACATTAAAAAACGTCGAGAACCAAGGAATGGAAAACTGGTCGAATAGGACTTCCTGTAAAAAAACAACATCTGCCCCAGACTGATAGATAAACTGTCGCAAAGCGGCGAGCCGAAGCTCAGAACATATTCTGTTAATATTCAGAGTAAGAAATGTATATGCTTGCATGGAACTTCAACCTAGAAAGAAAAACAAAGATCGGTAGAGAGCCGTCAGCTGACGGAGCAGCATACAAGTAATCATACCAGAAACAAGCGCTGAACCACAGAGAGAAAAACTACGAAACAGAACCCTCATCTTCCCACTGCTTTTTCTTCGGCCGTGACGCGGCTCTCCGTGGCTGTTTACGGATTCGACTGCGGCTCCGCGGTGCCGACGCTGCAGCGTTCGGCTGCGTAGGAGCATCATGTAGACATTCTGTGTCAGATTGTGAGAGAGAGGCCTCTACATCCCACTCGTCCGCAGACATGGGTTCACGGTGGGACAGTTGGTGAATAACAACGGGATCCACTGGCTCTGGAGAATCAATCAGTTGTTTGATGGGAGGAGGCTGTGACCCAGAGGGGGCGACAGAAATTCCAGAAGGGGGATGCGAAACAGAGTCAATAGGAGAAGTGTCAGAGAGCACCGGAGAAGACACGTGGCAACCAGAAGCAGGTTCCGTCACGGGCGTCTCCGAAGAGGCTGCCGCGGTAGCAGGAATAGCGTCAGATAAGGTGTCAGGGAGCTTCTGCAAAGGCGTGATAGCACCTGTGGCTTCCTCATCCACGATTTCCGACTGAGAAAGAGAGTCCTTTACCGGAGGCCCATCGGAAGGGCGAGCCAATAAGGAAGATTCATCAGCCGCATCATCCTGTGTTCGCCGACGCTTGTTGTGAGAAATCAGCGCGGGAACATCGGAATTATGGGCAGCAACATCCCTACTCAAGGACAACGGGGGAAAATCACGGCCGTTGTCGGGCAACGGATCACTGCGTCCCTCAGTAACAGTGAGCGATTCAGTCCGAGATCCTTGCGGGAGAAGATCAGCTAAAGTCAATTTTTTACGCTGTTCGTATGTAGGTTTTAATACCACCACACGCCGCGGACAATTAGTACGGAAATGACCAGTTTCATTACAATAATAACATGTTCCTTCCTGGCCACTGTACGTGATATGGATCCTATAACCACATACCTGTAGGTGAGAAGGAATAGGTTTTTTGACCACCATTTCCACCGACCGAATACCACTATATACCTGTAAGCGGTGCTGAGCAGACCAGCGTTCCTTTCGAATATGGCGTACGTCCCCATAAGGAAGCAAAACGGACTTCAGAAAAGAGTCGTCAACCTCGGGCGGAAGGTTAAATACCCGAACATTCGTATATACCACTTCTGCATTTGCCAAGAGAACCATACTAGTGGAACCATCACGGTGCGTAAAGGGTACCTGAGAACCATGACGAGAAAGTAGCCTATCAACCTGGAGCGGGTCAAGAAACTTAACAAAAAACACATATAATTCGCTGTCGAAATATGCGGTATGCACCTGATCAGTAGTGACCTTAACTGTATCGACTAACCAGTCATGTATCTCCAAAGAACCGGGCTGGACGTGACGCGTGGATTTGTCAAAGGTAAAACTGACTGTACCTGTACGCGGAACTTTCGTGGGAACCATGGTGGACATCACGGCGAGAGACGACGCCGCTACAGGAAGGGCCGCACGAACACCAAACACCAGCCGACAACCAGCGATGCGACGCGCACGGAGACCAACACGGCACTAAACTGACAGGAGGAAAACACGCTGCGCTACGGTAGAGGCGGAACTAAGAGCACGACCTAGTCGCCCGACGCGCGAAGCGAGAATTGCTACCGAAGCACGACTCACGTCCGGTACTCACAGCTTTACTTCTGCCAGTATCCGTCTCCTACCTTCCAAACTTTACAGAAGCTCTTCTGCGAACCTTGCAGAGATGGTTTGTCAAGGAGACGTGAGAACTTAGCTGTTTGACGTCTCGTAGCCTTCTCATGGGCGGAATCAGCTGACACCCAGGTGACACCATCAATCCAATCCCAGGAAAAAGAAGTGAACTTAGTAGCCAGTTGCAAATGTAATTTGAGTAATTCCTGTGAGATAAACTCAAGGCTCCGGCGGGTGAATTGCACTCTCTCACGTACCAATGCGAGGCTGGCTCGTTTCTTGATTCTCTTAGCTGCTGCAGAATCGATGTGATGCATAAATTATCAAAATTTGGAACAACATTCTCGGAACGACATCTCTTTAGAAAGGCAAGAGTACTTAGAAACCGACATCTACGGTGGCACAACTTTTCAAATTTCTTCATGCTGCGATACATCTCCTCCCCGTAAAGGTGTATGATGTGATTCTTGAGGTTCTCCCGGCGTATTTGATAATCAAAATATCCACGGGTTTACTGCCGGTCTATAGTGTCCAACGGGCACAATATTTCGGCGATCAAACATGTCGCCATCATCAGGTGAACTGACGGACTTAGCTCCTGTGAACGCGCCGGCACGGAGATCCGCACGCTACGGCTGCTCAGGGGGAACTGTGTTCGGTCGCGGCAGCGGCCGATTTAAATACCCTCCGCCCGCTGCGTGCTTCCTCCGCCGTCCGCGCCCCGCGCCACGGTAGCGCGTTGGAACAGATTGCGACGGCGTCTGAGATGACGTCGGTGTGATGGCTCTGTCCGCCGTGGTCGTCACAACTATGCGTTTGCTCGATTTACTCTTGATTAACCCAATCGCTGGTTCCCAAGCCTTGCTAAGATTATAGCCACAGTCACCGTTTATGAGGTCGTCATTGGTGCGAATTTCGATGGCCTCTCTAACAACGCTGCCCCAGTATCTCGACGTCTGTACCAGAATCCTCGTGCGGTCATACTGCATAGCGTGATTTTCCGACAAACAATGTTCAGCGACCGCCGACTTGCTCGGAAACATCAGTCGAGTGTGCCTCTGGTGTTCACGGCATCGATCCTCGACGGTACGCCCTAACCCGTCTGCTTCACGTCTGCTGTGCAGCGAGCTACCTTAATTTAAGTATTATCTGTATTTTTCTTACTTGTCACTTCTTCTTCTGCGTGTTTTTGCTTTTAGGAAGCTTTAATAGTAGAGTGCTATTAAGTGTTCCATAGATCTCGTGTGTGTTTCGAATACAGTCAGAGAGTCCCTTTAGTCAGCCATAGTGCTCGTAGTGCTAGTGTTTGTTTTCAATACCGTCCAGAGACAGGTAGTGCTATTTTCCTTGTTTCTACAAGAAGTGGTTAGCAATCACAGTTTAGTCAATAATCAACCGCCTTTAGTGAATTAGCAGTCTAGTTGAAAGCTGATTAACACTCTATAGTAAATTGATTTCTTAGGATGGCTAGGATGTGTGGCTGCTGTGTACGGACGCAGGAGGAGCTGGCCACTCTTCGCGAACAGCTGAGCGTGTTGATGGCCGCGGTCAGCCGTCTTCAGGCTGCTGCCTCGGAGTGTAGCGGCAGTGGGGAGTCTGGTGCGTCGCATGGTGCACCCCAGGTGTTAGATGCTTCACCCACTGTCCCTGCTGTCGAGACATCTTCGCGGGTACCGGGCGCGGTTGGGCCACCCTCTCCCCAAGGGGAGTGGCGGGTTCAGCGGCGTTCGCGGCGCACGAGGCGGAGGGTCAATGTGGAGGCTGGCCGTGTGGCATCGCCCGCTCTGCCTGTGAGTGGACATGTGGCTGCTCCTTCAGCAAGGTCCAAGCAGGCACACGGGGGGAGGGGTTTATTAGTTATTGGGAGCTCCAACGTTAGGCGGGTGATGGAGCCCCTTAGGGAAATAGCGGAAAGGTCGGGGAAGAAGGCCAGTGTTCACTCTGTCTGCTTGCCGGGGGGTCTCATCCGAGATGTGGAGGAGACCCTACCGGCGGCGATAGAGAGCACTGGGTGCACCCGACTGCAAATTGTTGCTCATGTCGGCACCAGTGACTCTTGCCGTCTGGGTTCAGAGGTCATCCTCAGTTCGTACAGGCGGTTGGCGGAGTTGGTGAAGGTGGAAAGCCTCGCCCGCGGGGTGGAATCAGAGCTAACTATTTGTAGTATCGTTCCGAGAACCGATCGCGGTCCTCTGGTTTGGAGCCGAGTGGAAGGCTTAAACCAGAGGCTCAGACGATTCTGCGGAGAGCTGGGGTGCAAATTTCTCGACCTCCGCTATCGGGTGGAGAAATGTAGGGTCCCCCTGAATAGGTCAGGCGTGCACTACACGCCGGAAGCGGCTACGAGGGTAGCGGAGTACGTGTGGAGTGCACATGGGGTTTTTTTAGGTTAGAGAATTCCCTCCCTAGGCCCGACAAGACGCCTCCTGAGACGCGGCAAGGCAGGAGTAGGCAAAATGCAACAAGGAATAACAATATTAATGTGCTAATAGTAAACTGCAGAAGCGTCTATAGAAAGGTCCCAGAACTGCTCTCATTAATAAACGGTCACAACGCCCATATAGTACTAGGAACAGAAAGTTGGCTGAAACCAGACGTAAACAGTAATGAAATCCTAAACTCTGATTGGAATGTATACCGCAGAGATAGGCTGGACAGTGAAGGGGGAGGCGTGTTTATAACGATAAGAAGTGCAATAGTATCGAAGGAAATTGACGGAGATTCGAATTGTGAAATGATTTGGGTGAAGGTCACGGTTAAAGCAGGCTCAGACATGGTAATTGGATGTCTCTATAGGCCCCCGGGCTCAGCAGCTGTTGTGGCTCAACACCTGAAGAATAATTTGGAAAATATTTCGAGTAGATTTCCCCACCATGTTATAGTTCTGGGTGGAGATTTTAATTTGCCGGATATAGACTGGGAGACTCAAACGTTCATAAAGGGTGGCAGGGACAAAGAATCCAGTGAAATATTTTTAAGTGCTTTATCTGAAAACTACCTTGAGCAGTTAAACAGAAAACCGACTCGTGGCGATAATATATTAGACCTTCTGGTGACAAACAGACCCGAACTATTTGAATCAGTTAATGCAGAACAGGGAATCAGCGATCATAAAGTGGTTACTGCGTCGATGATTTCAGCCGTAAATATAAATATTAAAAAAGGTAGGAAGATTTTTCTGTTTAGCAAAAGTGACAAAAAGCAGATTACGGAGTACCTGACGGCTCAACACAAAAGTTTTGTCTCAAGTGCAGATAGTGTTGAGGATCAGTGGACAAAGTTCAAAACCATGGTACAATATGCGTTAGATGAGTATGTGCCAAGCAAGATCGTAAGAGATGGAAAAGAGCCACCGTGGTACAACAACCGAGTTAGAAAACTGCTGCGGAAGCAAAGGGAACTTCACAGCAAACATAAACATAGCCAAAGCCTTGCAGACAAACAAAAATTACGCGAAGCGAAATGTAGTGTGAGGAGGGCTATGCGAGAGGCTTTCAATGAATTCGAAAGTAACGTTCTATGTACTGACTTGGCAGAAAATCCTAAGAAATTTTGGTCCTATGTCAAAGCGGTAGGTGGATCAAAACAAAATGTCCAGACACTCTGTGACCAAAATGGTACTGAAACAGAGGATGACAGACTAAAGGCCGAATTACTAAATGTCTTCTTCCAAAGCTGTTTCACAGAGGAAGACTGCACTGTGCTTCCTTCTCTAGATTGTCGCACAGTTGACAAAATGGTAGATATCGAAGTAGACGACAGAGGGATAGAGAAACAATTAAAATCGCTCAAAAGAGGAAAGGCCGCTGGTCCTGATGGGATACCAGTTCGATTTTACACAGAGTACGCGAAGGAACTTGCCCCCCTTCTTGCAGCGGTGTACCGTAGGTCTCTAGAAGAGCGAAGCGTTCCAAAGGATTGGAAAAGGGCACAGGTCATCCCCGTTCTCAAGAAGGGACGTCGAACAGATGTGCAGAACTATAGACCTATATCTCTAACGTCGATCAGTTGTAGAATTTTGGAACACGTATGTTCGTGTATAATGTCTTTTCTGGAGACTAGAAATCTACTCTGTAGGAATCAGCATGGGTTTAGAAAAAGACGATCGTGTGAAACCCAGCTCGCGCTATTCGCCCACGAGACTCAGAGGGCCTTAGACACGGGTTCACAGGTAGATGCCGTGTTTCTTGACTTCCGCAAGGCGTTTGACACAGTTCCCCATAGTCGTTTAATGAACAAAGTAAGAGCATACGGACTATCAGATCAATTGTGTGATTGGATTGAGGAGTTCCTAGATAACAGAACGCAGCACGTCATTCTCAATGGAGAGAAGTCTTCCGAAGTAAGAGTGATTTCAGGTGTGCCGCAGGGGAGTGTCATAGGACCGTTGCTATTCACAATATACATAAATGACCTGGTGGATGACATCGGAAGTTCACTGAGGCTTTTTGCAGATGATGCTGTGGTGTATCGAGAGGTTGCAACAATGGAAAATTGTACTGAAATGCAGGAGGATCTGCAGCGAATTGACGCATGGTGCACGGAATGGCAATTGAATCTCAATGTAGCGAAGTGTAATGAGATGCGAATACATAGAAAGATAGATCCCTTATCATTTAGCTACAAAATAGCAGGTCAGCAACTGGAAGCAGTTAATTCCATAAATTATCTGGTAGTACGCATTAGGAGTGATTTAAAATGGAATGATCATATAAAGTTGATCGTCGGTAAAGCAGATGCCAGACTGAGATTCATTGGAAGAATCCTAAGGAAATGCAATCCGACAACAAAGGAAGTAGGTTACAGTACGCTTGTTCGCCCAATGCTTGAATACTGCTCAGCAGTGTGGGATCAGCACCAGGTAGGGTTGATAGAAGAGATAGAGAAGATCCAACGGAGAGCAGCGCGCTTCGTTACAGGATCATTTAGTAATTGCGAAAGCGTTACGGAGATGATAGATAAACTCCAGTGGAAGACTCTGCAGGAGAGACGCTCAGTAGCTCGGTACGGGCTTTTGTTGAAGTTTCGAGAACATACCTTCACCGAAGAGTCAAGCAGTATATTGCTCCCTCCTACGTATATCTCGCGAAGAGACCATGAGGATAAAATCAGAGAGATTAGAGCCCACACAGAAGCATACCGACAATCCTTCTTTCCACGTACAATACGAGACTGGAATAGAAGGGAGAACCGATAGAGGTACTCAGGGTACCCTCCGCCACACACCGTCAGGTGGCTTGCGGAGTACGGATGTAGATAGATGTAGATGTAGATACGCATCGTCTGACCAATATACGACTTGCCACATTGACACAGAATCTGGTACACGCCGGCCTTCCTCAAACCGAGGTCATCTTTGGCGCTCCCAACCAGTGCACAAGTTTTATTCGGAGGACAAAACACAGTTCCGACCCGGTGTTTCTTCAGAATGCGGTCGATTTTCCCCGAGAGTGCTCCTGTGTATGGAATAAATGCAGTGCCTACCTTCTCCCTCGTGACTTCATCCATCTCAACAGGTTGTGATGCAGGGGTTGGGCGGAGAGCACGTTGGATCTGCCACTCTGAGTACCCATTTTTTCGAAATACAGTTCTCAGATGTTCCAATTCCTGGGGTAGACTCTCTGTGTCAGAGATAGTGCGCCCCCTATGTACAAGAGTTTTAAGCACCCCATTCCTCTGTGAAGGGTGGTGGCAGCTGTCTGCGTGCAAATACAGGTCAGTGTGTGTTGTCTTTCGATACACCCCATGACCTAGGGTGCCGTCAGCCCTTCTCCTGACCAAGACGTCAAGGAAAGGTAATTTACCCTCTGTTTCAGTCTCCATAGTGAATTTGATGTTGGGGTGTATGGAGTTTAGATGTGTAAGGAAGTCAAGGAGTTTATCCATACCAGGTGGCCAGATGACGAACGTGTTGTCCACGTAATGGAAAAAGCAAGTAGGTTTCCATTCGGATGACGACAGGGCTTCCTCCTCGAAGTTCTCTGTGTACAAATTCGCTACCACCGGTGAGAGTGGGCTCCCCATGGCGACTCCTTCCGTTTGTTCGTAGTATTCTCCATTAAAAAGAAAATACGTGGAAGTCAAGACATGCCTAAAAAGTTCAGTGGTATTCTCGTCACACCTCTGACCAATCAACACTAGCGACTCTCGCAGGGGTACCCTCGTAAACAAGGAAACGACGTCAAAACTCACCATGATATCTGACTCATCCAACCTGAAGCTATCAACTAGTTTAACAAAATCCACGGAATTACGGATGTGATGAGGGCATTTACCCACATAAGGACTTAATATTCCCGTCAGATATTTGGCCAACAAATATGTAGGTGCCTTGATGTTGCTGACAATGGGGCGTAATGGTACCCCTCTTTGTGAACCTTCGGGAGTCCATATAGTCTAGGTGGTACGGGACCTTGGGGTAACAATTTCTTAGCGTCATCCTCCGGTAAATCTGCGTCCTTGAGAAGAACCCTCGTCTTGTTCTCCAGAATCAGCCGAGGAAATACGCCGTGAAACTTGTCGTGCGTTGACGAAATCCAAGCCGATGAAGTCCAATATCAGCAGTAAAGAGAGGGCGGCCATTCGTGATCTGAGGGAACGCTCTGAAATTGTTGTCTTACCGGCTGACAAAGGCAATGCTTCAGTTGTTGTCTCCCATAAGGACTACACTGATAAGATGCAGAGCCTGCTAAATGACGATTCTTACCGGAAGATCAGCGTTGACCCTACAAAGAAGTCAGGGAGCGGCAAAAGGTGGATGGCAGGCGAGCGCGGGAAAATGCACGTGGGCACTGCACGGCACAACGGGCTCAGCAGTAGTAGTTGGAGTTTGGCACAGGTCTGAGCAACGCCTTCTGGAGCGAGGAGGCTCTCCTGTAAGACATAGCTTCACCGAGCCTCCGGCATGCCGTTTCAACGCTCACACAGAATGGCAAAATTCTATAGGCACTAAATGTAAGAGTATTGCGACGCTAAGATGAATTAGAGCACCGATACGTCGAGAGCCATAGATGTGGTGGTATGGGTGCTCTGTGCCTGGCCATCGTGCCGCCCGCCAACCTCCGCATCGACACTAGCAGGTTGAAACTTTTAGTACGGTATTCGTGTGGATCAGAGAGTGAACTGTGTTTGTTTGGTGCATTAATAACCTAAATTGTACCAGAACTTTTCCATCATTTAATTATCCTCACAACTATCCTAGACAGGGTCCTCTCCAAACGTTGTGCAATCCGAGTGTCCCGAAATGAAAATTAAAAATTGTGTTAATAATAATTATATGGCAGAATTAGCTATATTAGAATGGTGTTTAAAGAAATGTTTTGTTAATGAACTAGTAAATGAATAGCGAAGGTCTAACGAAGTCGAAAGGTAACTTTAGTATTGACATAGTAATGAAGTTTATTATTTGGAGGCAGATTTAAAGGCATTTAAATGAGCAGTAAATAAGATGAAAAGAGTAGTAACTTACATACTGGAAATATTGAATGAATAATAAATTCAGTTACCATTTTTTTAAAATGCAGCGATCATAACAGTTTCATGGTCCCCCCTTCATTCATTTGAATTCTGAAGTGTTCTAAATTAATTTGACCAGCAGAAGTTAAAGTCAATATACAAGTCAAAATTTATCAGTGTTTTGTCTTTATCAAATTTACATTTTGTGTACGGATTCAAAGTAAATTTGTAGGGTAACCTAGGCCCGATTTTAATCAGATTAATAGACAGTATAAAATTTTGTAGTAAACATTTTAGTGTAGTGTTATGTATTCATGATTTTCCATATCAGTACTGAACGTGAAACTATGAGTTCAATTGATTTTATGGTTCTAAAAATTCTACTATATTATTCAGTGTTACAGCTTGTTATTTTGCTTGAATATATTCCAACATGTACAGGGAAGATACTCAGTTAATGCCTAACTAGGCTGGCGACCGTATTATTGTCACATTGGTAGCATATTCTGGTTTGCTTTTGACCCATCCTGATGTGTAATTTCCTATCGGACTTACTTGATGGATCATTGTTATTACAGAGTGGAAGTAAGTCTGATTTGCCACCATTCAGGTACACACCGTCGATATCTATGCGAAAATCCTTTCTCATAAGGTGAATCCCGCTCACTTACCATAGAGCAGGCTGTAACGAGGACTGTGTTCATGCATTACAACATTTTCAGTGGTTCCGCAAACGGGGACGAAATGTTGGGTTTCTTCAATAGAACAGTTCGGGATATTTTAACATTACCGTCTGTGAAAACTTACATTTTAAGGAGAGAAATGGTTTTCGACAAGATACTGGACACATATGGATGAAGTTACGGATGAAAGACAAAAAAAGGAACGTGTTAGGAAAGTAGGCAGACTAATTCATGGTAATGGCAGACATTTGTGGGTATGGATCAGAACATTGATACTTTGAAGTTGGAGAAAGTGGGCACAGCAAAGGACCCTACACACAAGACAGTCTTGGGGTAGCTATACAGGTGCTATCACGAAAAAGAGAAGAAAGAGATTAAAACGAATGTCTTAATTTCTCGTGAGGCTGATTAATCTTAGTACACTCCAGATGGCATGAGATGTCGAATATCGCCGTGTTCTTTTGGCACAGGAAACACGAAACTTTTTGTGGTACAGATCTGCACAGTTTACGCGAAACTGGTTATTCGGCCAGAGATGGTCCGAGCAGCATTTCCCGGTGGGTCGTAAAGCGTCCCTTGGGCCGCTGGCTCGCCGATCGCCAACTTTTACGAGCCCTCTATACAGCCTCTCTGTGGGCCGTTCCCGGTCCGCACTCCCACATACCCCCACACGTAGCATGGAACTTTTACTGCTGAACCTGCGGCCAAGCGGTTCATGTGCGACAACTCTAGTGGCTTGAAAGCTTTATGAATAGGCTTTACAGGTCGTCATTTTCTGCTACGAAGTAGATTTATTGGCATACAGTGTCGCGGTTCGTTTGTACCGGGTGATCAAAAAGTCTGTATAAATTTGAAAACTGAATAAATCACGGAATAATATAGATAGAGAGATACAAATTGACACACATGCATGGCATGACATGGGGTTTATTAGAACCGAAAAAAGTACAAAAGTTCAAAAAATGTCCGACAGATGGCGCTTCATCTGATCAGAATAGCAATAATTAGCATAACAAAGTAAGACAAAGCAATGGTGATGTTCTTCACAGGAAATGCTTAATATATCCACCATCATTCCTCAATAATGGCTGTAGTCGAGCAATAATGTTGTGAACAGCACTGTAAAGCATGTCTGGAGTTATGGTGAGGCATTGGCGTCGGATGTCGTCTTTCAGAATCCCTAGAAATGTCGGTCGATCACGATACTCTTGCGACCTCAGGTAACCCCAAAGCCAATAATCGCACGGACTGAGGTCTGGGGACCTGGGAATGCAAGCATGACGAAAGTGGCAGCTGAGCACACGATCATCACCAAACGACGCAAGCAAGAGATCTTTCACGTGTCTAGCAATATGGAGTGGAGCGCCATCCTGCATAAACATCGTATGTTCCAGCAGGTGTTTATCAGCCAGGCTGGGGATGATGCGATTCTGTAACATATCGGCGTACCTCTCACCTGTCACGGTAGCAGTTACAAAACCAGAATCACACATTTTCTTTGTTATGTACATAGTTCTGCGTAGTCACCGCGTACACAAATTCACCACTAGAGCGCGTCCCGCTAAGCACAACCGCGCAGGCGCAGCGTTCGTCCGTCTCCGCACTACGAGATGGCGCTGCCATAGAGACGGACCAAATTCTGCTTCCGCCGATCCGCGTATTAATATGTAATGCAGCCAATTAGATTCCTCGCGTATCACACTCACGCAATGATACATGAACGCGCGAAGTATTATAACCAGTGTACAGACCTCCGATTAGTCAGTCTGCATTTGTACGCACCAGTCTGTAGCAGTCTACATTTGTCTATAGCAGTTTATAGTCAAGTTTCAGTCTGCGCCTAATAAGGTTACCATATTCCTGTACGTAGCCATGAAGATAAATGTATAGACACTTATGTCAAGTATCCGAGGTATAAGTGAGACAAAGATTAACGTACCAGTACCAAAGGAACTTCAGATTGTCAATTTTGGTCACCGTCAATTGGCTACTCTAAGCATGCCAGTGGCATTTCTATCGTCTGACCTACCGGCAGAAGATAAACAAGTCATCATAAGTCCACGAGACATATTGCTGACACACACCTACTTCTTTAGAGCGACAAGTCAAATAATCTCATGGTGTGTGTACTGAAAGTCTTACAGTACGTACACCACATCTTTGGAGAAAAAAGGCCTGATAACAGTAGATGTGCTAAATCCAACCAATACCGCCACTTTCTCGTCGTGCAATAGAGTTTCCTCGACATTTCTGGGATTTTCTGTAGCCCAAATTCTGCAGTTTTGGTCGTTGCCAGACCCTCAGAGCGTGAAATGAGCTTCGTCGGTCCACAGCACGTTACTCAACCAATCTTGGTCTTCCGCCGTCTTTTGAAATGCACACACCGCAAATGTCCTCCAGTTCACTAAATCGTCAGGTAACAGTTAAAGATGCCGATGGATTTTGTACTGATTGCATCGGAGGGTACGCCTCAGTGCCAACCAAACAGTAGTGTATGGAATGCCGGTGCGGCGTGCGACTACACGAGCACTGACTTCCCGCTCATAGACGAACCCGCTACAGTCTCCATTTCTTCCTGAACTGTCTCAGCAGCATTACGCCTTGTGCTCGGTCGGCCACGACGGGGTCTATCGTCTAAGCAACCAGTGGCTTAGAACTTCGAAATCATTCTCGCTACAGCTGCATTTGTCAACGGGCCTTTACCCGTCCGAATCCCCTTCCTATGGCGATAGGATCGCAACGCTGAACTAGCACATTCCCAATTCTGATAATAGAGCTTCACTAAAAGCGCCTTTTCAGGTAATATCAACATGCTTCGACTGCTGCTCTCTCTCGTTACAGCTCCTTTTATACACGATTGTCATGCGCAATCACTGATATTTTGCTGTCTAGCGCCGTGTGTCGGACATTTTGTTAACTTTTTTTTTGGTTCTAATAACACTCCATGTCATTCCATGCATGTGTTTCAATTTTGCCTCTCTATCTACATTATTTCGTTGTTTTTTTAATTTTCAAATTTATACTGACTTTTTGATCACCCGGTATTTTCAGTTCACGATGTCCTAAAAGAGCGTACTGGCGGAGGTTAACGTTGCACATCTACATCTATACTCCGCAAGCCACCTCACGATGTTTGGCGGAAAGTACTTTTTGTGCCCCTGTCACTTACCCCTTTTCCTGTCCCAGTCACGATTGGTTTGCGGGAGGAACGATTGCCGGTAAGACTCGAGTGGGCTGAAGTACACCTAATTATATCTTCACGGTCTTTTCGTGAGATATACATAGGGGGAAGCAATACATTGGTTGACTCCACTAGGGATGTACACTCTCGGAAATGTTACAGTAAACCGCACTGTAATGCACAACGCCTCTCTTGCAAGGTCTGCCACTGGATTTGAGTAAGTGTCTCTGTGACACTTTCAATCTTACTAGTTGAACCGTTTGTCGTATATGCTGCTATAGTTTTTCTATCAAACCTGTATGTACTGATCCCATCCTTGTGAGCAATGTTCAAGTATTACTATCCTTGTTGACGGACTATATTTTCAATCAAATTCTTATGCTGAGAAATTAGAAGGAGCGATGTGTTTTACTTGGTACAAACTTTCTAAAGCCAAGACCGTATTAACAATTCTTTCTTTACAAATAACCTGTATCGACAGACTTGAAGATGACAGGAAAGTCTGTGGAAGACCGTTGTTTCCAAATAAAGCAATATTTAAGTGAGCTTGATTTTAGAAATTTTTTACCGACAATAGTACCTGAGGATTCTTCCAGTGAACCTCAGTTTGTCATCTGCCATACCCACGATGACTTTTGTTTTGTATTTCCACATCAATAAGTACCGTAAGCAAATTCCTAGATATTTTATGCAGGCGTCTGCTTACAGCGACGGTCACGCAATCGTGTAGGTATACAATAACTGAGCCCGAAAGTTAACATTTGTTTATTTTGAGGACCAGTTACTACTCCCTCTGTTCAGTACCTCCTCTGTAGTTTACGTGATCTACCCATCTAGTGTTGAGTGTTCTTCCGTGCACCACATTTCGAAAGGTTCTATTCTCTCCTTGTCTAAACTATTTATTGTCCATGTTTCACATCCATACATGGCTACATTCTATACAAATACTTTCAGAAAAGACTTCCTGACACTAAAAACCGATACTCGATGTTAAGAAGTTTCGCTTCTTCAGAAAAGCTTTCCTTGGCATTGTCGGTCAACATTTTATATCCTGTCTACTTCGACCATCATCATCCCATCATCTGCCCAAATAGCAAGACTCATCTACCACTTAAAGTGTGTCATTTCCGAATCTAATTCCCTCAGCAGCACCTGATTTAATACGACTACATTCCATTGTTATCGGTTTGCTTTTGTTGATTTTCATCTTATATCCTTCTTGCAAGACACTGTCCATTCTGTTTAACAGCTCTTTCAGGCCCTTTGCTGTCTGTGACAGAATTTAGTCTGCCTCTCTTAGAATTTCACTTTGGAATCCGGTGAATGCTTCACACATGGTCCTTCTTACACTTAATTTGGCATTATTTGGTTTTTGTTCGTCCGTGAGGTTTGACAACGTTTAATTTTGTGGTGAGTCTCTCTTTGTGTCTTAATAGCTTTCTGAAACGGTTGACGGATCACGGTTGGTCTTTTCCATACTTCTCATCTTTCCTAGTCATACAAATGGCTACGGTCGCAGGTTCTAATCCGGACTCGGGAATGGATGTGTGTGATGTCCTTAGGTTAGTTAGGTTTAAGTAGTTCTAAGTTCTAGGGGACTGGTGACCTCAGATGTTGAGTCCCATAGTGCTAAGAGCCATTTTGAACCAAGTGATTTTCATTACGTGAGGTTTTTGCCATGAACTATCAAGCAATATGACTGTTAGTGGGCTACTGGTACGCCCTAACACACATTAGCTGTCAGCTGTGCCGTCACTGATGCTCGAGGCATACATATTTGAACATCCAGTGACGCGGAGTCCAATGTGCCCGCTTTAGCCGGACAACCACGAATCCCACGCAGTGCTGAACTGCAGGTCTCGACCTGTATCAAGAGTGGTATCGGTGGTTTTTATTTCAGTGGCTTTCTTATTTAGGCAGCCTAAGGAGACGCAGGTCGAGCCTCTGCAGACATTTCCTTACATTTCATCCTGTGTCCCCTAAAGCGTGCTCAGCTAAAGTGGATTTCCCCACATTGTGTTGGCGGTAAAACTTCACATTCTCCTTTCTGCTTTGTTCTACAGTACGGTGCTGTTTATCCGACGTAAGACTGGCCACATTCGCACGGTATCTTGTATCCCCCGGGTCTTCTGAGAGCCACTGCATTTTTAATTGAGGCCAGTCGTTTAACTTGTGGGTAACAGAGGTTCAATTTTCTGTCGGTCCAGTTCTATCTTACAACACATAATAGAATGAACCAGCATTATAATAGCACATAAATGCTATCAACTTAAGTATTTTACAGAAAGTAAACCCACTATTATTTCCAGTTCAGTCCTCTGTATTATTCACTGGAAACTGAGAGAAATGATTTGACATATCATTTAGTTACATACTTTAACACAAATAAGGCTATGCAAAAAAGTAGCTTACGCAATTAATGCAGATGAGTTCTAAAATAAGAAACTATATTCCTAAATACTTCTCTGCATCTATAGTGCTGTTATAGAAAGAAAAATAGCTTCGATTAGCAGTCAAGAACTAAATATATACGACAGGACAAACGTAAGTCAACACCTGCCTAACCTGGACTCTATTTAGGGTTTGCTCGGCTCACTGTGTGTTCTAAAATAGTCAGACAGAAAAATTATTAATGATAATCAGAAGGTATATTGTGTACCACAGTTTCCGAAGAGCGGTTACATTGTGCTCTCTAAAAAACATTACATCACATGTTTTTGAGGTAATCAGTTTCAGTGTCTTTCAGGGTATATGACAGATGAGGATACGCAATCTGTTTACGTCTACGAAAATAGCTGGAGTAACGTGCTGTTGTGGGTTGGGTGCCAGGGGTTGCCGCATTAAAATTCGGCGAGAAGTTTCCAAATGGTTTATTTGTTTCCACTACAGTGCTCCGTCCACCTCTGTCTGCATCACAGGGCCCCGCAATGCTGAGGAAGAACCCCAGCGGCCTGTGCAACGCTACGCTCTTGTGTGCCGGCGTTGGCCGTCCCTCTGAGTTCCGATGATGCTAGGATGGCTGCGCCAGCAGACGACTCATCGCTGCTCGGTGCGAGCCGTGAGTGGCCAGCTGCATCCTTTGCCTTGCCGGCGTAGCTGAAATCGCGACATCGAACAAGCGCCTAATATCCAGCGTCTGAATCTGCGGCCCTCTCCTTGGGAAGTCTTGGCGTGTGCCAGGAGCCAAGGCGACTGCCCACGGCAGCGAGCCGAAGAGTGGCCTGCCGCTGGCTGTCTGCTGATCCCTTGTCTGTCTCAGAGGGTCGAACCAATGACCCGCCGTGGACTGTGACGCTGGCGCCCCATCTGTTGCTGCAGGGAGCCCGGTGGTGTGATACAGCCCACCGTCCAGGAGAGTTGTCATACACTCCTGGAAATGGAAAAAAGAACACATTGACACCGGTGTGTCAGACCCACCATACTTGCTCCGGACACTGCGAGAGGGCTGTACAAGCAATGATCACACGCACGTCACAGCGGACACACCATGAACCGCGGTGTTGGCCGTCGAATGGCGTTAAATGCGCAGCATTTGTGCACCGCCGCCGTCAGTGTCAGCCAGTTTGCCGTGGCAGTCGGAGCTCCATCGCAGTCTTTAACACTGGTAGCATGCCGCGACAGCGTGGACGTGAACCGTATGTGCAATTGACGGACTTTGAGCGAGGACGTATAGTGGGCATGCGGGAGGCCGGGTGGACGTACCGCCGAATTGCTCAACACGTGGGGCGTGAGGTCTCCACAGTACATCGACGTTGTCGCCAGTGGTCGGCGGAAGGTGCACGTGCCCGTCGAACTGGGACCGACCGCAGCGACGCACGGATGCACGCCAAGACCGTAGGATCCTACGCAGTGCCGTAGGGGACCGCACCGCCACTTCCCAGCAAATTAGGGACACTGTTGCTCCTGGGGTATCGGCGAGGACCATTCGCAACCGTCTCCATGAAGCTGGGCTACGGTCCCGCACACCGTTAGGCCGTCTTCCGCTCACGCCCCAACATCGTGCAGCCCGCCTCCAGTAGTGTCGCGACAGGCGTGAATGGAGGGACGAATGGAGACGAGTCGTCTTCAGCGATGAGAGTCGCTTCTGCCTTGGTGCCAATGATGGTCGTATGCGTGTTTGGCCCCGTGCAGGTGTGCGCCACAATCAGGACTGCATACTACCGAGGCACACAGAGCCAACACCCGGCATCATGGTGTGGGGAGCGATCTCCTACACTGGCCGTACACCTCTGGTGATCGTCGAGGGGACACTGAATAGTGCACGGTACATCCAAACCGTCATAGAATCCATCGTTCTACCATTCCTAGACCGGCAAGGGAACTTGCTGTTCCAACAGGACAATGCACGTCCGCATGTATCCCGTGCCACCCAACGTGCTCTAGAAGGTGTAAGTCAACTACCCTGGCCAGCAAGATCTCCGGATCTGTCCCCCATTGAGCATGTTTGGGACTGGATGAAGCGTCGTCTCACGCGGTCTGCACGTCCAGCACGAACGCTGGTCCAACTGAGGCGCCAGGTGGAAATGGCATGGCAAGCCGTTCCACAGGACTACATCCAGCATCTCTACGATCGTCTGCATGGGAGAATAGTAGCCTGCATTGCTGCGAAAGGTGGATATACACTGTACTAGTGCCGACATTGTGCATGCTATGTTGCCTGTGTCTATGTGCCTGTGGTTCTGTCAGTGTGATCATGTGATGTATGTGACCCCAGGAATGTGTCAATAAAGTTTCCCCTTCCTGGGACAATGAATTCACGGTGTTCTTATTTCAATTTCCAGGAGTGTACTTCAATGAATCTCGTGAGAAAATGGGAGCTATTTATACTCAGCTGTGTGCATCAGTTTTGCCAAGCACGCCACATCACATCACGTATGAATAACACTTAGGTTGGCCAGTGGCTCTCTTCTGCCTTTTACGTGCGCCATGAAAACTGCTGTGTGCGCCCTCTCTGGCAGTTCTACGCCCCTGTGGCCTCTATTTGCCTTCGCAACTGCTGTTATGCCCAACTTACTACAAGCTGGCCCGCACCTGGCTTTAACTGAAACTCCGAATACCACGAAAAACTAACTTTCCCTACCTTGAACGGAGGTGCCACTACAGAGACCTGGTCCCCGGATACTCCCTTAACCAACTCTTAAACTTGTATGGATTGGCACTTACGACATACTTACTTGCTGTTAGAAAACTTAGACATGATTTAGTGCTCCTAAACGCGTGACATGAGGGGAAAACATAAAAAAATCCTTAATGGATGACCACAGCATTGAACACTCGTTCAGCCGCTTGCCTGCACCCTCAGTATCCAATCTACTGAGAGTTGGACTACCTTAGGATCCCTCTGGGAATTGGCTATCCGCCTGATCACAAAGAAAACAACACATAACAAAGTTAAGGCTGCGATGACATTTGGCAGAGTGGTGCTCAAAATGATCGTTATTTGCCGTTGCCTTTCCCTATATTGAGCGACATGTTGAACAAGCTGTTCGGCTTATATGCCCCCCTCTTGCTCTAAAATGTACTGGTTTACGGATCTCATGTGTCTGATTTAACAAGGTCAGATTCTGCCTTGGCAAAAACTGTAAAGTGGCTTCTGTCCAATATAGCTGTGGCTGCGTAACATTCAATTGCGTGACTCCTAATATTCAGGCTGGCAGGTGGAAGGTTGGTCCTATTATGTTACACTCAGTTATATCGATTAAAATTCCGCTCCCACGAGCTCTACGCGTTTGGCTGCCGTAAACACTCCTTGATCAAAACAACTTGTTACTAGTACCAAATTCTCGTTGGCGGAGAAGATCCAATGCATTCCAACATGTTGCAAGCTCAATTTTGGCTCCACGATGTCCCTATTCACATCTAGCTAAAAATAACTGCACCGTCCAAGTGTCCCATATTTGTAGCTTCACATACTTTCCTTAAACATTCACTATTGCTAATCCAAACTCCCTCCCCCCATGAACCATGGACCTTGCCGTTGGTGGGGAGGCTTGCGTGCCTCAGCGATACAGATGGCCGTACCGTAGGTGCAACCACAACGGAGGGGTATCTGTTGAGAGGCCAGACAAACGTGTGGTTCCTGAAGAGGGGCAGCAGCCTTTTCAGTAGTTGCAGGGGCAACAGTCTGGATGATTGACTGATCTGGCCTTGCAACATTAACCAAAACGGCCTTGCTGTGCTGGTACTGCGAACGGCTGAAAGCAAGGGGAAACTACAGCCGTAATTTTTCCCGAGGACATGCAGCTTTACTGTATGATTAAATGATGATGGCATCCTCTTGGGTAAAATATTCCGGAGGTAAAATAGTCCCTCATTCGGATCTCCGGGCGGGGACTACTCAGGAGGATGTCGTTATCAGGAGAAAGAAAACTGGCATTCTACGGATCGGAGCGTGGAATGTCAGATCCCTTAATCGGGCAGGTAGGTTAGAAAATTTAAAAAGGGAAATGGATAGGTTAAAGTTAGATATAGTGGGAATTAGTGAAGTTCGGTGGCAGGAGGAACAAGACTTCTGGTCAGGTGACTACAGGGTTATAAACACAAAATCAAATAGGGGTAATGCAGGAGTAGGTTTAATAATGAATAGGAAAATAGGAATGCGGGTAAGCTACTACAAACAGCATAGTGAACGCATTATTGTGGCCAAGATAGATACGAAGCCCACACCTACTACAGTAGTACAAGTTTATATGCCAACTAGCTCTGCAGATGATGAAGAAATTGAAGAAATGTACGATGAAATAAAAGAAATTATTCAGATAGTGAAGGGAGACGAAAATTTAATAGTAATGGGTGACTGGAATTCGAGTGTAGGAAAAGGGAGAGAAGGAAACATAGTAGGTGAATATGGATTGGGGCTAAGAAATGAAAGAGGAAGCCGCCTAGTAGAATTTTGCACAGAGCACAACTTAATCATAGCTAACACTTGGTTTAAGAATCATGAAAGAAGGTTGTATACGTGGAAGAACCCTGGAGATACTAAAAGGTATCAGATAGATTATATAATGGTAAGACAGAGATTTAGGAACCAGGTTTTAAGTTGTAAGACATTTCCAGGGGCAGATGTGGACTCTGACCACAATCTATTGGTTATGACCTGTAGATTAAAACTGAAGAAACTGCAAAAATGTGGGAAATTAAGGAGATGGGACCTGGATAAACTGAAAGAACCAGAGGTTGTACAGAGTTTCAGGGAGAGCATAAGGGAACAATTGACAGGAATAGGGGAAAGAAATACAGTAGAAGAAGAATGGGTAGCTCTGAGGGATGTAGTAGTGAAGGCAGCAGAGGATAAAGTAAGTAAAAAGACGAGGGCTGCTAGAAATCCTTGGGTAACAGAAGAAATATTGAATTTAATTGATGAAAGGAGAAAATATAAAAATGCAGTAAATGAAGCAGGCAAAAAGGAATACAAACGTCTCAAAAATGAGATCGACAGGAAGTGCAAAATGGCTAAACAGGGATGGCTAGAGGACAAATGTAAGGATGTAGAAGCTTATCTCACTAGGGGTAAGATAGATACTGCCTACAGGAAAATTAAAGAGACCTTTGGAGAGAAGAGAACCACGTGTATGAATATCAAGAGCTCAGATGGCAGCCCAGTTCTAAGCAAAGAAGGGAAGGCAGAAAGGTGGAAGGAGTATACAGAAGGTTTATACAAGGGCGAAGTACTTGAGGACAATATTATGGAAATGGAAGAGGATGTAGATGAAGACGAAATGGGAGATACGATACTGCGTGAAGAGTTTGACAGAGCACTGAAAGACCTGAGTCGAAACAAGGCCCCCGGAGTAGACAACATTCCATTAGAACTACTGACGGCCTTGGGACAACCAGTCCTGACAAAACTCTACCAGCTGGTGAGCAAGATGTATGAGACAGGCGAAATACCCTCAGACTTCAAGAAGAATATAATAATTCCAATCCCAAAGAAAGCAGGTGCTGACAGATGTGAAAATTACCGAACTATCAGTTTAATAAGCCACGGCTGCAAAATACTAACGCGAATTCTTTACAGACGAATGGAAAAACTGGTAGATGCAGACCTCGTGGAGGATCAGTTTGGATTCCGTCGAAATGTTGGAACACGTGAGGCAATACTGACCTTACGACTTATCTTAGAAGAAAGATTAAGAAAAGGCAAACCTACGTTTCTAGCATTTGTAGACTTAGAGAAAGCTTTTGACAATGTTGACTGGAATACTCTTTTTCAAATTCTAAATGTGGCAGGGGTAAAATACAGGGAGCGAAAGGCTATTTATAATTTGTACAGAAACCAGATGGCAGTCATAAGAGTCGAGTTGCATGAAAGGGAAGCAGTGGTTGGGAAAGGAGTGAGACAGGGTTGTAGCCTCTCCCCGATGTTACTCAATCTGTATATTCAGCAAGCAGTAAAGGAAACAAAAGAAAAATTTGGAGGAGGTATTAAAATTCATGGAGACGAAGTAAAAACTTTGAGGTTCGCCGATGACATTGTAATTCTGTCAGAGACGGCAAAGGACTTGGAAGAGCAGTTGAACGGAATGGACAGTGTCTTGAAAGGAGGATATAAGATGAACATTAACAAAAGCAAAACGAGGATAATGGAATGTAGTCAAATTAAATCAGGTGATGCTGAGGGAATTAGATTAGGAAATGAGACACTTCAAGTAGTAAAGGAGTTTTGCTATTTAGGAAGTAAAATAACTGATGATGGTCGAAGTAGAGAGGATATAAAATGTAGACTGGCAATGGCAAGGAAAGCGTTTCTGAAGAAGAGAAATTTGTTAACATCGAATATAGATTTATGTATCAGGAAGTCGTTTCTGAAAGTATTTGTTTGGAGTGTTGCCATGTATGGAAGTGAAACATGGACGATAACTAGTTTGGACAAGAAGAGAATAGAAGCTTTCGAAATGTGGTGCTACAGAAGAATACTGAAGATAAGGTGGATAGAGCACGTAACTAATGAGGAGGTATTGAATAGGATTGGGGAGAAGAGAAGTTTGTGGCACAACTTGACTAGAAGAAGGGATCGGTTGGTAGGACATGTTTTGAGGCATCAAGGGATCACAAATTTAGCATTGGAGGGCAGCGTGGAGGGTAAAAATCGTAGAGGGAGACCGAGAGATGAGTACACTAAGCAGATTCAGAAGGATGTAGGTTGCAGTAGGTACTGGGAGATGAAGCAGCTTGCACAGGATAGAGTAGCATGGAGAGGTGCATCAAACCAGTCTCAGGACTGAAGACAACAACAACAACAATCCAAACTCAGCACCGATTGTGTGACTACTTTAATCCTCAAATTAACATTATATGAACTAGTGCAATAAACACGACTTTCCTGACCCAGCACTGTCGATAACTAAAATTTTAAACAAGAAGTCGTATGACTCTGACATTGTTCATCACATATTTATTACGGCTTTGCCGCAAAATTTACTCCGACGCATTTATTTCTGCAGAACAGCGTTCGATTTCTCCTCCAACAATACTCCATATACGTCAGACGCTACATTTCGCTTTTCAGTAACCAGAGGACAGGAATCACAATTACCCTCCCTCCTTCTTCAAAAGGACTGCGCCCCCAGCAAGCCCACAATACTTGAAAACACGTATACCACATTACGATGCCTAATTATGCAAACTCAATGATAGACGACACGAAAAACTACAAATACTCTACCACTTTCTAGATCGCAAAGCATACGGTACTTCATGCTATACACTATCTTCCTGGTTTTCTCTGCCCTCAGCACCTTTCTTCACTCTCTCTGTCTTCCTCTTTCCTTCCTGTGACACTCCCGGAATCACATCCGGGGAACCATTATATGTGTGAAGATTTTACGTCAACTATGAACAGATGATACTGAAACGATATAATAATGTCTTCCGATGTTATCATCCATATCTTATTTCCTGCTAACATTTCTACTACTAGGGCGTTACAACAATTTTCAAAATAATTTAGCTCATATTCACGTCTCTTTCCGCTGCAAAAGGTCTTCCTTTACACTGAACGGCCAAAACATAATCGACCAGTAAGGTGTTTTTTCCGTTTCGTGACAACGCTTCAGCAAAATGGGTCAACAACACACATTACACACACACAAATCTGACACTGGTTCATGTGATACTGTGTGAAAGTAGAACAAAGGCAGAAAATACTCCTCGTCTACAGGATCGTCCGATCTTTGACCCTGAAGTTTTACCCATGGAGAACCACATTGGTCAGGTAAGCTGAAATAAGGTGCGCAGACTGGATAGGTTACAACAGAGCTGTTGAGGCCATCCCAATAACACAACACAAAAATAAAACAGACACCACACCAAACAGTTTTCCTATGTCAGAATTCTGCCGTCAAATAATAAGGGTGCATATGAATCTTTATAGGAAGTTTTGCTTAGTCAACAGTTTTGTTTATCATTTCCAGAACTCTCACGTGGATAATTCAGATTTAGATGAAACAATTACTATATCTCAATAATAAACGCCACCAATTTTACGTGGACGCCTTATAGGATGATTTTTCTGTTTTTAGTCAATCAACACAATGCCTTTATTTATTCAGAAATTCCTTTCCTTTATCGAGAAGGTGTCTTATTCAGCTATCGACTGAATAACCTTTCGTATTTGTACAATGGTAAGATTTTATAATTTGTTTATGCAAGTCTTCATACCAGTTATACCGTATCCTAACATGCTCTACAATATGTGACCCGTCAGTGAGAAAATAATCTGAGAAACATAGAATTGCATTAGGATATTGTGCTACAGGAATGATTAGCTCTCCCGAACTATGTTCAGATGCTGTTAACAAATATTTCCTAACACACGTTACCGTAAATGTCTCAGTTACTGTACGGAATAGTAAACTGTTACTGCGGTATGTAGCTGGAAGTCGTGCATCTCCTGGCAAAGACGGCACATAATGTTCAGCTCTCTGGCGAATCGAGGCGCTGTTTCCGCTCTCAAAGAGACAGTTTCCGCTATAGAAGTTCTGAGAGCCGGGTGCTTTTATATCCAGCTAAATACAACAGAGCCGGATTCATCTTTGTAACCAAACAATCGGTATCGTTCCAAACTTTCTCTTCAGTGAATGCAAAGAGGATCATCGCGTATCTGCTATAGGATTAAAGTTTGCACAGTTTATGTTTCTGCTTCAATAACCCTAAGTTTGTCTGTTGGTTCTGCATGTAATTGCATTCGAATTAATATAATTAACTTCAGATTCAAGTGGCAGTCTCACTGCTGTTACTTCACCAGTATTTCACACATTTTAACAGGATCGGTTCTACAAACTTTATGTGGTTAACGAGATACAGAAGGCAGCAAATGTTTTTGTCTACAGCTGGTTTTCTTTGTTCTCACAAACAGTGACGAAAATATCAATATTGGAATCTACATAATAGTTTTACATACACGCAATGAAATACCGTCAGCCTGGTCAGGTCATAGTACTCGCAGTGCAATAGCGTTACAAGTATATGAAATGTGATGTGTAATTTTACTATCTATGGAATTTTTACACATGTATTTATGGATTGTGACATGTGACCATATATGTGTGAGATGAGTCTACTACTTACACAATGTAAAACGTGACGTACATTAGCTGTCACCTATATGCTTAAAAATGATAAGTAAATTTAGCTAATTGCACGATGTACAAGAAGAACATTAATACAGCGGAGGAGGGACGATGTTTTCACTAAAAAAATTTAGAAGCTGTAGACGCACACAGAAAGAAAATGTATTGCTAATGAGAACGCCCAGAAGGAGTTTCGTAATGGAGACAGTACGCCAAAGGCGTATCTCTTCAGTACATGCACCGCACTCTGGCATTTGAACAGCAAACTCATTAACTCTGCGCAGACCAGAATGTTGCATCGGAAGCCCATGAGGTCACTAGGCCAAATGGCTCTTTTAGAACTATGGAGTGACATTACATACTTCAGTGATACAGGTAGTGACATTAGACAATTGATAACTGTGTAGTTTGGTTATTTAAATAGTTTCAGGACTCGTTACGTTATCTGCTTTAAGGAGACCACTGCGGCATGTGCTAACCATAGAAGCTGAGTCTTGGTCTTTGGAAATAGGAAGAAGAGTTATGGCACTGACTGTATCATTACTTTTAACGAGGTTAACAGTTAAAGATAAAACTTTCCTGTCAGTACTACTACCGAGGGATGTTTGTGTCCATAGCAAGCATACAGGGCTATACAAAATGGTTCGAATGGCTCTGAGCACTATGGGACTTAACATCTGTGGTCATCAGTCCCCTAGACGTAGAACTACTTAAACCTAAGGACATCACACACATCCATGCCAGAGGCAGGAGTCGAATCTGTGACCGTAGTGGTCGCGCGGTTCCGGACTGAAGCGCCTAGAACCGCTCGGCCAACGCGGCCGGTCAGGACTATACAGTTTCCTCTTATATATTGTTCATTGATGTTAGTGAATTATTGCGTAATAGAGTAAAACGTTTCAGCGATGACAGACCAATATATTTTTATTTTTATTTCACATTTTTAAGACTTTGTGCAACGTGCTAAACTGGAAACCCCGAGCTACAATTATTGCACATTGAGGCACGCCATAACTGGGAAAACCTGCTGGACCCCAACCTTTGTACTTTGCATTTCTTTAAAGTAATTCCAGTCGTCAGAGAGGCTCCATCTCTACAGTAGGTGAAGAGCACTACCGATTTCAGTTTACTTCATGAACTAATTAGGATACTTAACTACCGTAGAACAATCTGTGCCCTATACAATCAAGGATTTATATCTATGTACTTTTAATTGTGTACCGAAAAGAAACATGGTGATATATTTTATACACAATTACTGTCTTTCAACTAGGTATAAAATTATGATTTGGGTTGTGAAATCCTTCGCAAAAGTGTTTCTATAATCTAAGAATTGCCTTAGATACCAAAGACAGCTTCGCACAATCAGAACACTTTGCAGAATGCAAACCACACAGGTAAAGAAAGGAGGGAGTCGTCGTTACGTCACAAACCTCAAGCCGAAGTTCCACGTCATACATAGACCGAAACATTAGGTTCACCTCATTTACCTTTCCGAGATGTCACTCTGACGCCCCCGTTCTGTGTTTCAACCATCAGAGACATCTGTTGAGTTTTGAGTTTGTATCCTAAATAGCATCTGGTGCTTTGATTGTGTTTCAAAAATTCATGCATGCATCATTTACGGGTGTACTACTTGATCCGATCGCAATCTGAAATTAACATCCATTCTCAAGTGGAGCTGTTCAAACAAAATTTTTGTTAATTTACATGAGGTATGGTTGCGCTGTGTACTTTTATTACCTTACTGTGTTGTTTTCATTTTCTTCCAAACTGCAAACGCTCCGACATCCGACTGACACTGATGATGCAGCGTCTTATGTCATAAATTCCTCATGCCGATAGTTATACATTAATCACTTTTGCCCCCTCTTTAAAAAAGATTCTTGCTACAACAGCCGGAGACAGCGGTCATGTGTACGTGAATTTTGTATGTTTGTGTGTGTGTGTGTGTGTGTGTGTGTGTGTGTGTGTGTGTGTGTGTGTGTGCGGTAGAGCGTGCGCGCGCGGGCTTTGCTTCCTTGCTGAAGAAGGCTCTGAATGAAAACGTACGTGAATTCTTTTCGTCGTGCCTTCCTGCTGCTCGGAGTGTGAGTAGCAATTCATCCGCTTCACAGTATAGTTAGTCCCTCAAGATGTTTGTTCTACATAATATACTGCAGTTCAACAGGAAGAATGATGTACGTAATAACAATACCAGAAGAAAAAAATGACATTCATTACGCTATATTAAGATTGTCTGTAGCACTAACAGGGGTTCGCAATGCTGCAACCAAATGTTCTTATCAGTTGCCCAGTGATACAAAATGTCGGACAGGAAAGTAAAATTTGAAACTATACAGAAAACGTGCCTCTTTTACAACTCCTCATACTCTGCAGAAGAATATCTATTAATTATTGATGTTTAAGTAGCAATGGGTAGGACTTACTGACCAACATATCTGATTAAATAACTAAGAAGTGATCAGCACAGAGGCATACTTAGAAAAAAAAACTCATGCTAACATGAAGGACTCGTTGCGTATAATTAGGATTTGTCATGCAAATGATAAACGGAACGTAAAACCAACTTACTAATTAACTATTGGTATATCACAATCCAAGTTATAGACTTAAATACTTAGAAAAATTCAAAATGAAATTCAAATGTAAAATGTAGCAGATGACCAATGTAGACTTATAAACCAATTCCGATGTTACACACGTTAGGAAATTACTGTTAAACAATGACTTAAATACGTGTTAAGGCAAAATGTGCGTTTTACGGGATGTAAGCGTTTGAGACTATACCTTTAATCACATTTATAGTATTGCGCAATATTGGAATATGTTTAAAAATTATACCACTTTTAACAATGTAAATTGCTATTACTAATCAAGCACTGAATGACGCATTCACAGATAAGATTTTAGACTGAAAAGATGTGTAAACTACAGTTAAGCTAATGCACTGACAATCTAATAATACAAGAACTCCATTCTGCATGGACGTATATTCACTTCTGTTTCTTCTGCGTTTTAGTAATATTTAAGTTTTCCGACATGCACAAGAGGAGATATGCGTTACTTCTTTCCTCATTGCCCCCGTTTATGAGACAACATTAAAAATAATCCACATACGTGATGAAAGCTGAAAATGTTAGGAACAAGACGCAGTACCAGTAAACAAACAAGCTTTGGTTTCGATGTTGCAGCTTCATTTCCTAACGATAAAAATACAGTAAAAGTGGAATTAAATGGATTACGATGGCATCCTTTTCATATCACTTCCGTCTCTTCTTGCTTAACCGAAATGTATATGTATAAAAAAACGTCACGTTAACGAGGCCAAAATTGTCGTATTAATAGAGCAAATATGCATTCAAAAACAGAAAAACGTTAGAAATTGCAGTCTTGACACTATGTTATACATGTAACCACTGTAGTTTTTAGTATTTAAAACAGTTGTTGTGTGCACCGACAGAAATAGAGATCAAAAATGAAAGTTAAACAGTAGTCTGCTAATGTCTTGTTCTTTTAACGTGATGGCATGCCCCGCCCACTGAGGCTTAAAACCAACGTAGAGCGTAGGTCTATAGCGCCACCTCCTTTCTTTTTTCAGCTCCACGATGCAAACGAACAGCTTCGGTCACAATCTGGCGTCAATCACCGTAAACGGGAAACCCGTCCGAGTGGCCGCGCCTGTTAACGCGACCGTTTTCGGGACGCGGATGTATCCCGGTCCGGATAGAATTCGCGCAGCGGGTTGACGATGTGGTTTCGGTTTGCCGGCCAGCCTGGATGTGGGTTTTAGGCGGTTTCCCACTCCCACTAGGTTCATACTAGGCTGGTTTCAAGGATACGCCTCAGATACAAGCTAAGCAAACATCTACAATACCATCTAAAGCTTGCACACAGAATGTACTCAGTACGCATGGAGATTGAGTATACTGCTTCTGTACTGGCGGACGGGGTGAGAGGCTGGGCAGCATGGGAGGGAAAAATTAATGAATAGGAGACTGATGAGCTAAGCTGTGTGGTGTGGTCTCCATAAACACGCATTATCTGCAGGAGCGGAAATCATATATATGTTCTAAAATCGCTCATATATTTTGAAATTCTCTATTGCTCAGCGTACAAGTTGCCCAATCAGTACAAAATGAGAATGGAGACTGGCAGACATCAAGCACACACATACACAAAATATATATGGGTCTCCCATGTCAAAAAGTATGAGATATTTACGGGACTTCTTCTAACAGCAGAGTAGTGGCTTGCGGCGGTGTTATCCTGTTGCTATTAGATCATATTCCATTCTTCTTATATCGTTGAACTTCACATCAAAGGCTCTTAGATGACATAGAAAAGATTTTTTTGCTACTCTTCTTTTTACATCGGCATTATTATGCTGTGGCTATTAAAATAAATTATTTTTTGCCTGCGCCAGAAAATAGCTCAGAGTTTGGTAAAACTATGTTCAAACAAAGAAATATATATATATATATATATATATATATATATATATATATATATATATATATATATATATATATATATATATATATATATATATATTACACTGAACAATCAAAGAAATTGGTACACCTGCCTAATGTGTAGGGTCACCGTGAGCACGCAGAAGTGCCGAAACATGACATGCCATGGACTCGACTGATGTCTGAAGTAGTGCTGGAGGGTATCCTGCAGGACTATCCATAAATCTGTAAGAGTACCAGGGGTGGGGATCTCTTCTGGACAGCACGTTGCCAGGCATCACACATAAGCTCAATAATGGTAATGTTTGGGGAGTTTGGTGGCCAGCGGAAGGGTTTAAACTCAGAATGTTTCTGGAGCCACACTGCAGCAATTCTGGGCGTTTGGGGTGTCGCACTGTCCCGCTGGAATTGCCCAAATCAGTCGCAATGCACAATGCACATGTATGGATGCATTTGATCAGAAAGGATGCCTAAGTATGAGTCACCTCTCAGAGTCGTATCTAGATGTATCAGGGGTCCAATATCACTGCTGCTGCACACGTACTACATGATTACAGAGCCTCCATCGACTCGAACAGTCCCCTGAAATCTCATGATACACAACCAAGTAATTTCCAGAATGACGCCGGTGGGCTTATGATGACACGACGATCGGTCGGTGTCGTTGGACCTTCAAGTCCTGTTCTGACGGAGTTTAGTTTACTCCAAAGAATGAACGTACCAGGTGAAGCTTTTCAGGGTACCATTGCTGGTTCACCGTCAGTCGATAATTAAAGAAACAGAAAGCGCAAAACATAATTGTCGCGGTACTGAGATAGGGATTTCGAACGAAACACACGGGTGCAGTCGTTTTCAAACCACGATATTTCGACAGCGTTCTTTGCCGTCATTTTCAGGTGATACCTGCAGACTGAACGTCTCCGCTGACTCCCCTCCCCTTTATACTCTGATCACTCCCAACACCTTCCCCCGCCTCATGCCGCACACGGCTCTAAGAGGGTTGGTGATGCAGAGGGGTGGGCCGCTGGCTGCTGGATGCGAACTGTGGACCATCAGATGTCCTGTGGCCTTCGTCAGGTGCGGAAGGCGCTTTTGGTTGGCGCTGTGCTTTTAGTTGGCTGAGTGCTGGGTCCCAGGCTTTGCTGAGGTGGAACCTGGCGTCTCTGTTGATCAGCCCATCAGCTACAAGACTTCCGCGACCGACGAAGGCCACAGGACATCTGATGGTCCACAGTTGGCATCCAGCAACCAGCGGCCCATCCCTCCCCCACCACCAACCCACTCAGCGCCGCGTGCTGCAGGACGCGGCGGAAGGGATGAGGAGCGATCAGAGTATACAGGGGAGGAGATTCAGCGGAGACGTTCAGTCTGCAGGTATCACCTGAAGATGACGGCAAGGAAAGCTGTCGAAATATCGTGGTTTTAAAACGACACCACACGGCTGGAGACCTGAGAACAGTACAAACATGTTCATTTTACTATGACCTCACTAAAGAATGTCAAGTGGATAAAGATAGCACATTATAAAAGAACTGTCATCGCCAAGATATTTAAAAACATAAAGCACTTCGTGCAACTGGCTATGCCCATATGCATTTTTCTCACAGTGGCTTGCTGCATCATGTGAACACGGTACACAACATCTATACTGAAGACTTGCAAGTAACTGGAAGAAGGAAGTCCACGAAAATACACAGTTGGAAAGGTACTATTATCTACATCCTATATTGTATTTACATTATGTAATTGCATTAGAAGATAGGTATTTATGTTTACAACACTTGTATGATACAGGAAGAAAACATTGCACTCTAAAAATATCTGCCATTATGACAACAGTTCCAGAACAGTTGTATTTGAGATTGTTATCGAAAACGTGGTACTTGAGAAAGTCTAAAGTTTCAGCTTTTCAGACACTGAAATAACTCTGGAAATAGGCAAGGAAAATAAAACCACAGGTTTTAACGTATTTGTGTAACTATACACCAAACCTTACGAAACAAAGATGGCAAAACCACAAAATGGGAACTAAATAAACGCTTGTTCTACAATCCTGGCTTCAGATTAAAAGAGATAAAAAGCAACATACGCGCTAAAAATTAGATTTTTAAGTACTGTCATACACTCCTGGAAATTGAAATAAGAACACCGTTGTGGGGCGGCGAAGAAGTTGTCGAATGAGTTGTTTGAATGTTCATTTCACGTAACAGACTATTGCCGATGCAACATATGTGGGACGGCGAAGAAGTCGTTGTTTAATGTTGAATGAAAGTTGAACATTGCCACCTTAAATCAAGCGAGCCTGGCAACTAATTTGGTGGCCAGTCAGAAAGCGAAGGGAAACTTACTGACCTTAGTTCCCAGTCTGCACGGCCACATTCCTGTACAGCCCAGCTAAACGAAAAATATCCATAGTTCTTCACGGGATTAGGGCTGCTTCAATAAAATTTAAAGTTCCAAACAAGATTTTATTATCTTAAAGGCTCACACAAATTACTCGAAACTTCTGAAAATGCTAAAGACATTAAATATTGTTAATTCAGCCAATCGTTTAATAGTTCAGAGGCGACTTCTACAGCAAGTTCCTCCCGAATAGTTCATTACTCTAACTAACGGTGCTCTATTAATAGTTCGCAATAATGTTAAAAAAAAAGATTAATGCTCGCCTTAAAAGTGGAGTTAGTCACCACTTGCCACGCGGAATTATACTTCACACGGACGGCACAATAACAGTTTGTTACCGAAGTCTAAACGATCCAGGACGGTGTACAGTCCTCGCGATTTTCAATGTCCGTTTACATTGCTAAGTATGCGCATGTCACAGCCCGCTATGACGTCACCCGAGGCGAGGCGCGATCGGACGTTAAGCTCGCGTGGACTAGGCGTTGGTCTAATGCGGAGTGAGCTTGCTACTGCCTCTGCCGCTCTTTTTATATAGCTCCGGCGCGTACCGCCAAGAGAGCATCTGTTCTTTCCGTTCCTATGCAGATGCCTGCAGCCTTCAAATGATCGCTATCTCAGGCACATAATCTTAAATATCACATTTAATAATAGCTTTACAAGCTTCTCAATTTTTGTATACATACATCTGAGCAGTACAGAAGCACGTAGAAAATCTCAGCCCGCTAAATTTAAAACTTTACTCTCTAGAATTTTTACAATGGAACTAACGGTAGATTGTTACCTCTGAACCATAGCTTTATCAAGACTTGTATCAGCTGTTAATTATGCTACAAGACTAAAACTTGGTGTAGCTTTGTTAATTGTCCTATCTGATCATTGGTCTTAAAGAATTTGTTTTATCATTAAAATTTAAAGTACTTAATCTATAATGCTTATGTACATTTTACTCACAAAAGTAGTTTCTACTAAATTACTAAAAAACTAGAAGAGGTAACTGATTGTGGTATTTCCATTATTATTATTATTAGGGTGAACTGAAGCATCCTACCAATTTTCAATATTGTAGCTCTATTATTTCGCGCCTCTGATTTTTCCGAAAAACGCGGATTCTGGAGTCAATTTTAGTTTTATGGTTTTGGAAACCAGCACCACTCATTAATGACTTCTTACTGCACCTTCTCACCAAATTTTGGCTTCCTAGCGTCATTATTTAGCGCCTCCTATTTTTTCTTTCAAAACGTGAATTTTACGTAAACTACTAATTTTATAACATTAAGATTTGTTACCTGAAACATTATTACATAGAACTATACTTTAACAAAGTTTTACACACAAATCTTAATTTTTACTTTTATGTTAAATGTGGTGCAATACTATATGCAGGCGCGTTACGATGACGTGACGCTACTAGCAGTGAACTAGGGTAAGTCCCGTGCACTCGCTCGCCTCTATCTTATACATGATACAGCGCTTGCTTTGCTTCATCACCCCCTTTTTAATTTTCGTGAAAATCTATTTTTGAACAAAATTAAGTTTCTAAAAGAACAAACAAGCGATGGATTACTTTAGTATACCTCTTTCAACTTAAGTTGTTTCTTCTTAGGAAATTCCTTATTACTACATACACAAAATAACCATACTCATATACACATAGAAAACCTAGTACAGAAGACATTCACAAATTATTTACATACATTTACATGGAAATATAAATTTTTCAATGGTTACAAAATAGTTATTTATTTTTTTTTTTTTATCAGTCTCTTCCTGAAAAAGAAAATACACACGACTTTTATCACTGCAACGCACTCACATTTTTCTTTTACTATAATACTCGGCACTGTGGTGGGTGTCCTATTGTAACACTCATTTAATTTCACTGATTGACAAAATTGTGGGAGGAAATTGTATTCACTGTGGTTTGCGTCTCTACTTCCAATCTCTCTACCGCTTGTTGTCAGTCATTCATGCAGCCTGCATGTCCCTGAGAAACAGACAATACAGTCTAAGTTTCTGTTTTCAACTTATATCTAAGGTAGGACAAAGTACATTTTATAGTTTATATTCTGGCACTATTTTACTAATTGTGAAGTTGTCAGAAAGACATTTAGCACTAAGTCGTATCTGATACAATAGCTCCTACTTTCTTCTTTCATAAATAATCTTTTAGGTTCCTAAATAGTGAAAATTCTTTTAGCAAATTAATATATTAATATCTTGCTTCAACTTAGAAAATTGAGTAACCTTTTAGTTTTAATGTACTCTGGCTTAATTATCGTATGGATTAGTTCATCAAAGAAGTCATTTGCTGACCAGCACTTTGCTTTATTGTATGAATTACTAAACAAATTAGTTATTTTCAGTATACCGATTCCAAATTTCTGCATTTTCCAATATTTGTGTGTTTCTGTTGTCTGTTTAATTATTTATTTGCCTCAAGCAAGATTTAGCGTTTTTCACCATTTCACGAGACGTGAGGGAATTATTCTTTAATCCTACATCATTTACTTCAATTTACTTACTTCACTTCTTCACCTTATTCATTTTCTCCCTTTTCTTCCAGATTCAAAATACTTCATTTCTCCACTTCTTTCTCCCTTTTCCTTTTGTCAGCCTATTGACGTCCTGTTTCTATATATTTGGTGCGATCCTCACACCACTTCCACACATCTCCATTTATTTAATTCTAAAACTCCATTGCTTGCCTCTATGAGCATTACCTTCTTACGCTGTTTTCCTTCAGACAACCTTACTACTAGCAACATACTACCTTCTGCATAATCTCATGGATTATTCATATTCATACCGTACTTCGTATACTGCAAAGTGTCTCTCTTAGTTGTAGTTTCTAACCCTTTACAATTACATGAAATATTTTAATTTATTTATTTTAGCCATGTTTGCCTCTTATTGGTACTCAGACTTTTGTTTTGCCATTCACTAGGTAGATCCTTACTAAGAATACTTAAAACCTAATAGCATATATACAACATGAAGACATATGTGATTCTTACCTGTTATGATAGACCAGAAGAAGGGAATGAAACTTGAAAAGGAAATAAAGTTTCACCCAGCTGGGACTGCACGGTACGCCAAACCGTGTATCCGCCAAAGAGTGGCAGACTCCCTACAGTAATTAATTACTGTTAATTTTAAATTCCTTTAGATCCACAATATTTCTTAGACCTAGTTCTCTCTTACTCTTTGGATATTCCTCTTCAACCTTAGCACTTTCCTCATTCTCACTGAAAACCAAATTTTCCTGCAAGTATCCTTTATTCTTTATTACTCTAATAGGCAGTTCCCAAGTTTCATTACTACCGCCTATATGACTTCCTATAAAAGACTCTCTTATCACTTTAGAGTCAGGTAAAGTTAAAATTAAGTTGTTCTGATCAAAATTGATCTTTCCCTGGTACTTTGATAAGAAATCAGTACCAATCAACATATCAACACTTAAGCCTAGCACAATCAAACAAGGATGATCTATTACTACGTCATTTATACCAATGGGTATCAAAGCTTCGTGTTGAACTGGTCTAGAGACTTTTCCAGTAGCACCTATAATCTTTAAGCCACTTACTTTCATAACTGTTAACTTCTCTTTATTGGGTATGGTGTCAAAAAATGTTTGTGATAAAGCACTTGCTTCACTGCCACTGTCAAGCAGACAACGCACAGTGACTCCTGATATGTTTACTTTGATAACAGGGTGAGTTATTTTACATTGAACAGGTTGCTCACACACCTCGTCTAATAAATCTCGTTCTATGTTCTTCCAGCTAAAGTAATTCTGATCAGTTGCAATTACATTTACATTTACATCCTGGGGCTCATCATGCTCTATAATCTTAGCTGCTTTCTCTAATCTGTCCACTAACTTTAAATCGAAGCATCTGACGACTTTTTCTACTTTTGTTTGCTGCACATCAGCCAAACTATCCTCTACCTCTGAGCAACTGCGTCCCTGCGCAATATTGCTGTTCATAAGAATGTCGTCACCTTCAACCATTTGTGACACGTTTACACAGCTACTAGATTCTTTCACCTCGTTACTATTTCTACCCCCTTCATTCATCATTTCCTCCTCTCTAAAGTTTTGCAGTACTGATTCTACTTCTGCTACTTCTACTTCAGCTTTTAGATTGCCATTTTCATCGAAGATGTAAGCTTTTACTTCATCATTATTCCCATCAGACTCAAACCCATTATCTATTTCTTCCCCATTATCTACCTTGAGTTCCTGTTCTTCCTTGACCCATTTTTCTAGTGTATCCAAAATACTATCCACTATTTTGTGAGAGTGGCTTAACACATCACTGGTATTATCTGTATTTATTTCGTCATCCATGTTGTCTGTCTGTGTATGTTGGCTGATTGTCTGTGTTTCCGTTACTGGCTGTGTTACTGTTACCGCCTGGTGAGCGCCAGTTTCCTCATAGACGGGATTTAGTTTCCCACACGCGGCCTGTTGCGTTCATCTGTGACACCACTAGATATAGTAGCATCATGACTCCCTTCTTGTCTTAATGGCATAGTATTTACTTCTCCACTTTCGTCATAGTAGTTGTTACGAAAGCGTGGTGAGTATCTACCCCCTCTTCCTCTGCCACGGCTTTGGTTTCGATAGTTTGTTTTGGTGTGCCTAACTTCCATATTTCTAACGTTCACGTTTCCATTATTTTGTACGTGATTGTTAGAAGATTTGTTATTCTGCTGCACCTGCTCCTCAGCAGCAGCTACTCTTTCCACTCTTTCCAGATATTCAATAAATTTGTCTATATTATCTCTGGGCGGAAATGATCCTCTTCTGCCAGTACCACGGCAGCTTACCTTCTAAACCCATAATGATCATATCTGGCTTCATCTTTTCTGTCAAATGTGACAGTCTTGAAACCCACTTCCTAGCGAAATCCTTTACTGATTCACGCCCTGGGAAAAACTTCTTACCACTCCAGAATTCCCTTAACACATCATTTTGTTTGTTATGTGACCAGTATTCGTTGAGAAATGCAGACTTAAATTCAGATAAAGTTTTACATTTGATCATTACATCCGCTGACCATCGCAAAGCATCACCTGACAAATGACTTCTTATAAATGAAATTTTTTCTCTTTCTGACCAAGTGTTGGGGAGAACATCCTCAAAGTCATTCCAAAATTCAAGAGGGTGAATGTACTTATCAGGATCAAAGCGCAAAAACTGTCGACACCCTATAAAAGCGGCGTCAACTGAAGTCACATGCTGTACAGTAGAATGACTAGAATTAACAGAGGTTACTCTATTTTCTAGGTTAGCAATGTTAGTATTTAATTCCTCTACTTGTGACTCTACTGCTTCTATCCTGGCAGAACATCTTTGTTCCACTGCACCACGAATTTCGGTACAGGTTTCTTTTACTTTCTCAATGTTTTTCTGACAAGTATCTACTTTAATTTGTACCTCTTTAACTTTGTCAGAGCAAAGTTTGGACTCGTTGCTCAATCTTTCGGACAACCTCACTTCCAAAAGTTCATCTGCCTCTTGATAATTTTTTTGAATTTGATCTATTTCACATTTGAAAGTACTATGCAATTTAGTTAACTGTTGCCCTACTTTTACTTGAATGTCATGATGAATAGCATCTATCTTATAATTCAAACTATTCCATTTTGATTGCAGTTCTTCTTTTAGTTCTTTATTACTAACCTCAATTTTATTCTCCAACTTTTTATTACTATTTTCAATTTTAGCCTCAATTTTATTTTGGTTTGATTCGAGTTTGGCAAACAGTATTTGCATCCAATCCGGAGCTTCTACCTTGATACTTTGTATCTCTTGACTTGACTGAGCTGGAGATATATTGAGCTCAGTTTCACTACCTGACAAAGTTAGCAACTCTACTGGCTCCCTTTTGACTTCTATTTCACTTATTGATTGCATCCCTGCACTCTCATTTAAATTAAAGTCATAATTTACTGGTGACAAATTACGTTCTAGTTCAATATTTGAGGGATTAATGGAACCATCCTCATTAAACTCAATTCCTGATCCTGAGGATTCTTGGTCAGAGACCGGTTCCCTTCTGAAATGTACACTACTTTCCATATCTTTTAGTTTGTTAGCAGCAGTTAATAAATATTTTAAAAGTCTTTGACTTAACTTAAATGCTTGATTTCGACGAATGATGTCGTCGCGGTGTACCAGCAATCGTGATGCGACGCGTCGCGACGTATTGAAGGCAGCAGCAGCAGCTGTAGCGTCGAGTACCGCCACAGGAATCGCCTACTGCAATAGCTCCAGGGGGGGGGGGGGGGGGGGGGGGGCAGCAAGGCACCGTTGACCGCTCGGCGCAGCCGGCAGCTGTCTCGCAGATCAGCGCAGCTCCGCGATGACGCACCGTCTTCCTTTAGTCTCAGCGCCGTCGGCAGCCGCGATCCAGCATCGTCGCCTTCCTCACCATCGTTACTAACCAACGTGCAGCGGTAGACACTTATTGTTTATACACTACACCCGCCTTTACTGGTAACACTGTTCCCACACTAGTTCAATTCAGTGTACTGTTATTGCCTACCGAGTTCGTTAATTTATACCAATCGCTTTCACACATCGAGCACTTTTATTTGCTTTTAATTCAGTTTTCCCGGCCGATAAGCACCATATGTGGGGCGGCGAAGAAGTTGTCGAATGAGTTGTTTGAATGTTCATTTCACGTAACAGACTATTGCCGATGCAACATATGTGGGACGGCGAAGAAGTCGTTGTTTAATGTTGAATGAAAGTTGAACATTGCCACCTTAAATCAAGCGAGCCTGGCAACTAATTTGGTGGCCAGTCAGAAAGCGAAGGGAAACTTACTGACCTTAGTTCCCAGTCTGCACGGCCACATTCCTGTACAGCCCAGCTAAACGAAAAATATCCATAGTTCTTCACGGGATTAGGGCTGCTTCAATAAAATTTAAAGTTCCAAACAAGATTTTATTATCTTAAAGGCTCACACAAATTACTCGAAACTTCTGAAAATGCTAAAGACATTAAATATTGTTAATTCAGCCAATCGTTTAATAGTTCAGAGGCGACTTCTACAGCAAGTTCCTCCCGAATAGTTCATTACTCTAACTAACGGTGCTCTATTAATAGTTCGCAATAATGTTAAAAAAAAAGATTAATTCTCGCCTTAAAAGTGGAGTTAGTCACCACTTGCCACGCGGAATTATACTTCACACGGACAGCACAATAACAGTTTGTTACCGAAGTCTAAACGATCCAGGACGGTGTACAGTCCTCGCGATTTTCAATGTCCGTTTACATTGCTAAGTATGCGCATGTCACAGCCCGCTATGACGTCACCCGAGGCGAGGCGCGATCGGACGTTAAGCTCGCGTGGACTAGGCGTTGGTCTAATGCGGAGTGAGCTTGCTACTGCCTCTGCCGCTCTTTTTATATAGCTCCGGCGCGTACCGCCAAGAGAGCATCTGTTCTTTCCGTTCCTATGCAGATGCCTGCAGCCTTCAAATGATCGCTATCTCAGGCACATAATCTTAAATATCACATTTAATAATAGCTTTACAAACTTCTCAATTTTTGTATACATACATCTGAGCAGTACAGAAGCACGTAGAAAATCTCAGCCCGCTAAACTTAAAACTTTACTCTCTAGAATTTTTACAATGGAACTAACGGTAGATTGTTACCTCTGAACCATAGCTTTATCAAGACTTGTATCAGCTGTTAATTATGCTACAAGACTAAAACTTGGTGTAGCTTTGTTAATTGTCCTATCTGATCATTGGTCTTAAAGAATTTGTTTTATCATTAAAATTTAAAGTACTTAATCTATAATGCTTATGTACATTTTACTCACAAAAGTAGTTTTTACTAAATTACTAAAAAACTAGAAGAGGTAACTGATTGTGGTATTTCCATTATTATTATTATTAGGGTGAACTGAAGCATCCTACCAATTTTCAATATTGTAGCTCTATTATTTCGCGCCTCTGATTTTTCCGAAAAACGCGGATTCTGGAGTCAATTTTAGTTTTATGGTTTTGGAAACCAGCACCACTCATTAATGACTTCTTACTGCACCTTCTCACCAAATTTTGGCTTCCTAGCGTCATTATTTAGCGCCTCCTATTTTTTCTTTCAAAACGTGAATTTTACGTAAACTACTAATTTTATAACATTAAGATTTGATACCTGAAACATTATTACATAGAACTATACTTTAACAAAGTTTTACACACAAATCTTAATTTTTACTTTTATGTTAAATGTGGTGCAATACTATATGCAGGCGCGTTACGATGACGTGACGCTACTAGCAGTGAACTAGGGTAAGTCCCGTGCACTCGCTCGCCTCTATCTTATACATGATACAGCGCTTGCTTTGCTTCACCGTGAATTCATTGTCCCAGGAAGGGGAAACTTTATTGACACAGTCCTGGGGTCAGATACATCACATGATCACACTGTCAGAACCACAGGCACATAGACACAGGCAACAGAGCATTCACAATGTCGGCACTAGTACAGTGTATATCCACCTTTCGCAGCAATGCAGGCTGCTATTCTCCCATGGAGACGATCGTAGAGATGCTGGATGTAGTCCTGTCGAACGGCTTGCCATGCCATTTCCACCTGGCGCCTCAGTTGGACCAGCGTTCGTGCCGGACGTGCAGACCGCGTGACACGACACTTCATCCAGTCCCAAACATGCTAAATGGGGGACAGATCCGGAGACCTTGCTGGCCAGGGTAGTTGACTTACACCTTCTAGAGCACGTTGGGTGGCACGGGATACATGCGGACGTGCATTGTCCTGTTGGAACAGCAAGTTCCCGTGCCGGTCTAGGAATGGTAGAACGATGGGTTCGATGACGGTTTGGATGTACCGTGCACTATTCAGTGTCCCCTCGACGATCACCAGAGGTGTACGGCCAGTGTAGGAGATCGCTCCCCACACCATGATGCCGGGTGTTGGCCCTGTGTGCCTCGGTCGTATGCAGTCCTGACTGTAGCGCTCACCTGCATGGCGCCAAACACGCATACGACCATCATTGGCACCAAGGCAGAAGCGACTCTCATCTCTGAAGACGACACGTCTCCATTCGTCCCTCCATTCACGCCTGTCGCGACACCACTGGAGGCGGGCTGCACGATGTTTGGGCGTGAGCGGAAGACGGCCTAACGGTGTGCGGGACCGTAGCCCAGCTTCATGGAGACGGTTGCGAATGGTCCTCGCCGATACCCCAGGAGCAATAGTGTCCCTAATTTGCTGGTAAGTGGCGGTGCGGTCCCCTACGGCACTGCGTAGGATCCTACGGTCTTGGCGTGCATTCGTGCGTCGCTGCGCTCCGGTCCCAGGTCGACGGGCACGTGCACCTTCCGCCGACCACTGGCGACAACATCGATGTACTGTGGAGACCTCACGCCCCACGTGTTGAGCAATTCGGCGGTACGTCCACCCGGCGTCCCGCATGGCCACTATACGCCCTCGCTCAAAGTCCGTCAACTGCACATACGGTTCACGTCGACACTGTCGCGGCATGCTACCAGTGTTAAAGACTGCGATGGAGCTCCGTATGCCACGGCAAACTGGCTGACACTGACGGCGGCGGTTCACAAATGCTGCGCAGCTAGCGCCATTCGACGGCCAACACCGCGGTTCCTGGTGTGTCCGCTGTGCCGTGCGTGTGATCATTGCTTGTACAGCCCTCTCGCAGTGTTCGGAGTAAGTATGGTGGGTCTGACACACCGGTGTCAATGTGTTCTTTTTTCCATTTCCAGGAGTGTATATTGCTCAAATAGAGACCACAGAAGAATGGAGGCATGTCAGTCGGATGGATGATGACAGATTCTAGTTATTGTAAACGAGTGCAAGCCCTCATAAAGAAGAGATGAAGGGCGGCTGTGAGAAATAAGACGTTAATAGCGTGAATTTTGAACATGGATAGTGCCTAAGGCTTGAAGTGTAAAAGTAGAAAAAGAAGGACAAGAAACCACTTTCTCACACTGCTAGGTTAACGTTAGTTTATGATGTTACCGTCTGAATCATTAGAATTCAGCAGAAAAGAGGTATAAAGTTGTTACTTTTCAGTCACAACTAAACAAATGATATTTTTCGAGGCAAAACGAACGTGAGTGATTAATTACACACTGATAGAATTTATGTAGTAGCGGTGGTTGCGGCAAAGTGTGTACAGGCCAAATTGTTTAGGCACTAAAATAAGGTTTTAATACCTAGCCAAACACCGTACACGGTTAAAACAAATCGTGAAGTCTGGAATAAGAGAACACCAATAGCACTGTGGGCCAGACATTGATATCAACAACGTACGTGTGTCAGCCACCGAAAGCAACATTTAGAAGGATATTCCGAGAAGTTATTGAGATTCTCAAGAACGAATACAACCCCAATTTACAAAATGGCTACACGATTCCTGCTTTATAATTTGCTGCCATCATAAAAACAAATACCCAGCAACTGTACCCGATGAACACAAACAATGACCAGAAAGGCACCACAGTGGCACGATAACATCATTTTGATAAACATTTCACCCCTCTTGCTCTGTCTTTTTTGCCGTCTATGCAACGACGATGGCAAATAGTAGCAGGAACTAACCTTTATCAGAGTAAGCGAGGCACTGTCTTTTGTAAGTCAATGCTACACGGGTCTTCAACTGTGTTCAGCTAAAAGTGAATTCCAAAAGTCCTGATGAAGATCCCAGCAGAGGGTTCGAAATGTAAACCACGGAGAAGAAATGTGACACAGCCTAACAACCTAGACGATTTTACCTTCAAATCTGTAAACATTCCTTTTCAATGAAACTGGCACTTCCATATATATTGACTTTTCCTTCTTCGATTAGTGTTTTCAGTAATATTTTCGCTATAGCCCACATTATAATCTGGCGATATTCAGCAACTGTATTAATACTGAAGACAGTTCTTATTTATTGTTGCACAACCTTGTACAACAGACGGAACGAAAAACGAGAGTTATCTTCAATCAGTAATATCTATTTATGTCATAAGCCTCATATGAATACATCTAGGAACTCATAGTACACATTGTAAAGGCTCAAATACGTCGACCGTCAGTTTAACTCCTCAAATAAACAAAAAGAGATACGAGAACGTAAAGAAAAATATTGCAGAGAGACCAGATGGCGTCGAAAGTGGGTGATAAATCTTGTCCTTATATGTTTTGGAAAAGAGTTATAGCGTCGCCACGTGATGCCATGCCGTAACAGAACGACGACGATATCCCTGTAACCGCGTACATTCGGGACTCCACTGTTGCCAATCAACACAAATGCGTTGTAGAAATCCAACAGTCGTTGCTGCATATAACTCGTTGACTGACTTAATATTGTGACGTTGCGCCATACCAGCCCTTTTATTGCACTGAATAATGAACCTAAATGAAACATCTAGGAATAGACAGGAATAGTATATGAAGCAGTGCATATGTATAAATGTATTAAAATGTAATAAAATACATCAAAATATACTAAAAACGTGTTACAACAGTTCTCTTTATTCTTATTAGTAGATTAAATATGTCCAAACGCAATCATTGCAGTGTTATTAATGATTTGAAGTATAATATGCGGACAGTTTTATTTGATGTGGAAAAATGTAGTTACAAGAGCTGAAAGATTTATGTATTCTTGAAGTAGGGTAGGTGATAAAGTGCCAAGGATAATTTTAAACAGTGGATTAGAACACAGTTCTTATTGGCTCACAAAACATGCATATATTGCAAACATGTTTTCACGTTTCATCTTAAAAGAATATTTACTGGATTTAATAACACACATAAATGTCCATGAAATAAAAACAATTAGAACCTTTAGCTACTGAAATAGTTAACAACCTTCAGCTCAAATATAATGAGATTATTAAACAATGAAAGTCATTACAGAAATATTGACAAGCCAGTTTCAAAAGAGTAAATGACGTATACACCTGAGTCAGTGGCATTGGCATAACCAGAGGAACGGCGCCTTACAATGCTAGTAATAAATTGACAGGATAACAAATAAATCTTTACTATAACAGAGAGAAGGCAACATAATTAAATATAGCAATTAAACCTTTAAAAACGTTCATTTAAACATAACTCAAATCTGGACACTCATAGCATGGAAGATAGACAAAAAAGCTTAACTCTAAAATTCTTAAAATTACAGTTGAATATAAGGCAAGACACTTTCGTTAAGTGCTGCTACCTACATTCTGCTTTGTCACTCCCGAAATAAATGTAGGTTACGAACGACAGCAATAAACAGTTATATAAAGGAGGTAATAATAATAAATAGGAAGTGATTTAACTCATAGATGTTAGTTTCTCAGCAGGTACAGTGTATATATCTGAAAAAAATTCAGTCATCACTTGCACAGATAGTTTTATTTCGGCTTACCGATTTCAACAGATTACTCTGCCGTCTTCAAGAGCTTATTATTGGTTTCGTAGATGTCAATACCTTCTTCACAGAAGCGTTGTGTCATGAAATATCCAAAACTGTAAATGTTGTGTTTAATGTAAAAAAGATTTACAAACTGATAATTTACAGTAAATTAAATGAATAAGATTCATGTTTATAGACAAGTTGATGTGTTAGTAGCACAAACAACATGTATATTTTTTGTACATGTCACGGTACTGTGCTCTGTGAAGACGATTTTGATATATGCTAAACCAATACTAACACATGAACCTGTTGGAACGGTAAAGAGAAATAAAAATATCTGTTCAAACGAAAATTCAAGTTTATTCTAAAATAAAAAAAGAATCTTTAAGCATTACCGGGCGACTCAGATGATTATCAGTATGTGTTATTAACCAGAACAAATGACTCTGGTGACCACAGACACAAAAATCTCCACCAAAGGTAACTGCAATAACTGAACGTTCAATGCCTATCTCTGACGAAATACGATAGGACAATGTTAACGTAAGGTTCTCTCCAAAATAACTTTCCTTGGTGACCTTCCTGGAATAAGGAATTGCGACGATACCTAACAGTTACTGCTGAGTATAGTTGCTCTTCCAAACAGCAGACCATACGAGCAGACCAGTTGCATGGTTAGCTGTGGTTACTCGTACATAATTTACTGAAGCTATGCACGGCTCTGTTTAAAAAGAATAGTTCGGTGTAGCTACAGGATCAGGCCGCACACATCTGCTTTCATACCCCGCAGCTAATTCGCTGCTAATAATATCCTGTAACTGTGATCCTGTAGTCAAATAATGTGTGCTTCGGCTTGAATTTCGAGTTAATAAACCTCACAAAAATAAGAAATAAAAGACAGACGAAGAATTTAATAAAATGGTTCTGTTCTAACGTCAACAATTGATGAAGACAACAGACAATTGAGTTGAATAATGTTCATTCAAGAAGGGACGTCTCAATGAAAATGGAAGTGGTCCGACGATATTCAGTTAAAATTGAAACAGAAAATATCCTCATCAAATGGAGGAAAGTTACAATGAGGGCGTTACGAGTATGGTATCAAAATCTCCAAACTAAATAGTCATCAAGGACTCATGAAAACTAAGCCCATTTCGTGAATACAATACACGAAAGACTCTACAGCTCAAAATGATTCATAGTTCAACAAGGTGATTCACAAAATAACACACATCAAGAATACTATCTCATGCTCTGTCTAGTCTCAGCTCCTTAAGTAAAGCGGGAAAAGTTATTCCTACTCTGGAGCACATTCGAACTCTCTATATTTAAGTCCCTTCAGAAGTTAAAGTATGGTAGCGGCCGTTCACCGCCCAAAATCGAACATCACCACGATGGAATACCACACGTTACCGCACGCAGGACTGCCTCCTACCAGAACTCCCTACCTTAAACTCTGCGCTCGAGAAGTCCCAGTCTCCAGCTGACTGCAGTAACGTTCGGCCACTGCCAAACTCTCACTGGCTGAAGGGCATCCCTTCCAAAAATACATCGTTTTCACGCTCTACAGACACGATTTGACTCACGTCACCACTATTCCAACATATTACAACAATATCTAAAGAAGAGAAATGTTATAAACAATCGATTAGATTCAGACCATTTACAATACATGTAACTAGTAGATGATTCATAGATAAATAAGCCAGCTTTCTTCAGCTAGAGCGCTCACGTTAAATAACAACGAATTGTGGTGAAATGTAATTTAAACAATTATTTAGGCGTGCTTGTCAGGAGCGTCTATTGTCATTCTTCTACGAAGCTGGTGTGCGCTAAAACATGCGGCTGGCCACTTTTAAATTACTACAGTTTTTAATAGGACTTGAGTCGACTTTTAAATAAAGTTACTGGCAAAACATGAACTGTTCATTAAATAAAAACTCAAGTGTTAAAAAATATGAGGCATTCATGCTTCATTTATGCTTCATTCATTTGCTATATGAATGTGGAGGATACGTTGTTCTGACGAAAATTTGTATGACTGAAAAGGTGTATCAAACGTCGTAAATCAATAAGTAAAATAGACAAAGATACATAGCTTCCAGGAATAATATATACACTGCAATGCTATCATCTGAGCTAACGTTTGTTGCGATCGCATAAAGTGGTTAAAAATTGTTAATTCACAGAGTCATTGTGAAAATGCTTCTTCGCTGTGAGATACTAACTTCTGTAGTTTTAAAGCTGTTGAGATATTGTTGTGACATTGCATGCTCATAATTTTTCTGGTATCTTAAATGTATTACGGTTTTCATTAATATTTGACGTGAGATATTTACAAATCAGAAAAAGCTGTAACTTGACAATCTTTAAGAGAGTGTCCTCCGCCATTTCCTGGAACGTATTCTGCACCAAGGCAACAAGATTATCAGCCGCTCATATTACCGGATCCGAGATTTCTCTGTTCATGGTGACGCGCTCATTCTCTCTGCAACTGAACTCACCTGGGGCCGAGACAGTCAACTACTCACAATGGACGTGGTGTGTCCTAAGCCCTGGGCCTCCAAGTGTTCAGCCATGCAACAAATTTCTCGCCTACCTACGGGTAACGCAAAGATTACGTAGCCATTGGTGTCGCGTTCCAGTGTTAATGCACTTGGGCTCACTTCCATCTAAAGGCGCTTCTCGAAGTTAACACCCAGACTGCAGCAAATACACCAGAAACAAAGGCCCCAAGAAGAAGACTCCGGCCCGGCCGGAGCAAGGAGCGATATGACCAAGGTGTACATCTACCTCGTGTGCGGAGGCAAAGGCCGCAGTTTCTCCAGCGAGCACGACCTCTCAGCTTATGTCGGCATACGTCGGTTATTCCCTGTGGCGGTCACGTTGAAGGAGCTACACTATGTGATCAAAAATATTTGGACACCTGGCTGAAAATGACTTACAAGTTCGTGGTATCCTCCATGGGTAACTTTGGAATTCAGTATAGTGTAGGCCCAATCAGGTGCTGGAACGTTTTTTGGGAATGGCAGTCCATTCTTCACGGAGCGCAGCACTGGAGAGAGCTATCGATGTTGGTGGCGAGGCCTGGCGCGAAGTCAGCGTTCCAAACATCCCGGAGGTGTTCTATAGGAGTCGGGCCAGGACTCTGTGCAGGCTAGTCCATTACAGGGATGTTACTGTCGTGCAACCACTCCGCCACAGCCCGTACATGACGAAGAGCTGCTCGATGGTGTTGAAAGATGCGATCGCCATCCCCGAATTGCTCTTCAGCAGTGGGGAGCAAGAAATGCCTTAAAACATCAATGTAGGCCTGTGCTATAACATTGCCACGCCCAACAACAATCGGTGATAGCCCCCTCATGAAAAATACGGCCACACCATAACACCACCGCCTCCGAATTTTGCTATTGGCACTACACATCCTCGCAGATGACGTTCACCGGGCATTCGCCATACCCACACCCTGCTATCTGACTGCCATATTGTGTACAGTGATCGGTTACTCCACACAACGTTTTTCCACTGTTCAATCGTCCAATGATTACGCTCCTTCAACTGATCTAGGCGTCGTTTGGCATTTACAGGTGTGATGTATGGCTTATGAGCAGCCGCTCGACCATGAAATCCAAATTTCGCACCTCCCGTCTAACTGTCATAGTACTTGCAGTGATTCCTGACGGAGTTTGGGATTCCTGCGTGATAGTGTGGATAGATATCTGCCTATTACACATTACGACCCTCTTCAACTGTCGGCCGCCTCTGTCAGTCAACAGAAGACATCGACTTGTACGGTTTTGTGCTGTACGTGGCCCTTCACATTTCCAGTTCACTATCACATCACAAACAGAGGACCTAGGGATGTTTAGGAAGGTGGAAATCTCGCGTACAGAAGTATGACACAGGTGACACCCAATCACCTGACCACGTTCGAAGCCCGCGGGTTCCGCGGAGAGCCCCATTCTGCTCTCTCACGATTGCAAATGACTTCTGAGGTCGGTGATATGGAGTACCTGGCAGTAGGTGGCAGTACAATGCACCTCATATGAAGAAAGTATGTCTTTGGGGGTGTCGGGGTACTTTTGAGCACATAGTGTACAATCTCTGAGATTTGAATTTAGGATCAGCTTAGCGAAGAAGTAATTTCAGAACAGTCAGTCACATGAAAATACTGTTTCCAATAGCAGAAAATTGCTGCTTAATAATACGTTGCAAATATTGTCGATATTTAAATATCACGCCGCTGTTGCTAGCAGTTTCAGCGGAGTCCGTCCTCCAGTGCTGTTCGATCACTCGGTACAGCAAATGAGGCAACAGACAACTGATGGTTGAAATACATTCCTCCACGTCTCCTGATAGGAGAAACGCAACAACAGCAGGCAAGCTGAGAGAGACATCGGAAGAGGAGAGCGATAGGACAGGTCAGTCAGCCGTGCAATATGTTGCGTAATGCAAGCATTATGCATGCAGCCTGGATGTGTCAGTGACAGGCGGTTAACGACATGCACACAGCTCGCCAGTGCACACCGCATCGCTAGCGAATACGCTGTCGGTTCAGTGAATACCGATTCCTGAATCACTCTAGTGTTAATGAAACCTAGTTAAGAGCTGTGTACATCACGATTCGCCTTTCACAACCATATTATTCGTCATCATTCCTCTGCAGTGACTGCCACGTCAGCACTGCTGTTCCCGACACTAAGAAACACTAATTACACTGTTAAAATACTCAAATAACCCATACTGTGTAAGTCTTGAAGTGGCTTTCCCCAGTTTAGCTGATAAATTGGCTCCTTAATATACCAGCACCCAAATTGCTGTGAGAGCACTCACGTCACATTCGCTAAAGATTAATTATCCAAGGGTATCTTTGGGTGTTTGAGGAGAGATACGTGGCAGACTTTTAATGGGTTACACGGCTTGCAGTGAGTCGACGACTAGCTTGTGAGGCTGTGTTTTCCTACTGTTGGTCACAAAATACAATGAGTTGACAAAAGTCATGGGAAACCACCAAATATTGTGCCAGACATTCTTTTTCCTCGCTTAGTACACTAACTCCACGTGGCATCCACACAACAAGTTGTTTAACTCCCCTACAGAAATATTGAGCTATGCTGCCGCCAAAGAATTCCACAATTACGAAAGTGCAAGATTTTGCGTACGAACTAACCTCTGCACTAAGTTCCATAAGAGTTCGGTAGAAGTCACGTCGGTCGACCTGGGTGACCAAACTGTTCTCTGACTGTTCGGAATGTTCTTCAATTCAATCCTGAACCATTATGGCCCAGCAACATGGAGCATTATCATTCCATAAACAGCGGCGTGGAGTGGCCGCGCGGTTAAAGGCAACATGTTACTGATTGCATGACCACTCCCGCCGGATGATCGAGTCACCTCTCGGGCATGTGTGTGTGTGTGTGCGAATGTGTGTGTGTGTGTGTGTGTGTGTGTGTGTGTGTTTGTGTGTGTTGTTCTTAGCACAAATTAGTTTAAGTAGTGTGTAAGTCTAGGGACCGATGACCTCGGCAGTTTGGTCCCTTAGGAATTCACACACACATCCCTAAACATTCCGTCGTTGTTCAGGAACATGAAATCCGTGAATGGCTCCAGATGTTCTCCAAGTAGCCGAACATCGACATTGCAAGTCAATGATCGGTCCAGCTGGACTCGAGGACCCTCTCCAGTCTATGTAAATATAACATTAGTCGTTATGGAGGAATCAAATGCTTACACAGTGCATTGCGTACAACTTGGATCCATGGCACTGTGGGATCTGCAGCAGACTCGAAACCTACTATCGGCTCTTACCAAGTGAAATCAGTATTCATCTAAACAGGTAACGGATTCCTGTAGTCTAGGTTCTAACCAATATGGTCGCGAGCCCAAGAGGGGCTATGTCATATCATGCTGAAGGTAAAGGCATTATCGTCGGTTCTCTGCTGCCACTGCCCATTAAAGCCCAATTTCACAGCACTGACCTAATGGACAAGTTAGACGTCCCACATTGGCTTCTGCGGTTATTTCACGCAGTGCTGCTTGTCTGTCAGCACTGACAACTCTACGCAAACGGCGCTGCTCTCAGTAGAGTAGTGAAGGTCATCGACTGCTGCGTGGTCCGTGGTATGAGGTGATGCCCAAACTCCTGAATACTTGGCCCATTCTTGACACTGCCCCTTAAGGCCCAATTTCACCGCATTGTCCTAATGGATACGTTCAAAATCCCACATTGACTTCTACCTTTATTTCACGCAGTGCTGCTTGTCTGTCAGCACTGACAACTCTACGCAAACGGCGCTGCGCCCAGTGGTGTAGTGAAAGTCATCGACTGCTGCGTGGTCCGTGGTGTGAGGTGACCCCCGAACTCTTGCTCTCTTGGCACATTCTTGACTCTGTGGATTTCGAAATATTGATTCCTTAACGATTTCCAAAATGGAATATCCCATGCGTCTAGCTCCAATCACCAGTCCGCGTTCAGGGGTTGTTAATTTCCGCCGTACGGCCATAATCACATCGGAAACCTTTTCACATGAATCACCTGAGAACAAATGGCTGCGCCGCCAATGCACTGCCCATTTGTGCTTTGCGTACACAACACTACTGCTATTTTTATGTGCGTATGTCGGTATCCCGTGACTTTTGTCAGCTCAGTGGAAAGACGCCCGTACTGCATCCACTGCTTATTTACATGACTGCGGCATTGTCTGATGAGGTCACTGCGTTGCTACCACACTCGTCCCGTCGTACGGCTTTGATGGAAATCCGGATGACGCAGGTGTTAAACTATCCTACTGACGTTTCGAGGCTGCTTCAGAATTTCATCTGACTCCCTCATTTGTCGCCAACGGTCTTGCCGCAATGGTAACACTGGTTCCCGTCAGATCACTGATGTTAAGCGCTCTCGGGCTGGACTAGCATTTGGATGGGTGATCACCCATTCTGCGGAGCGCAATTGGCAAGCGGGGTGAACACAGCCCTTGTGGGGCAAACTGAGGAACTACTTGATTGAGAAACAGCGGCTCCGGTCTCGTAAACTGACAAATGGGTCAAATGGCTCTGATGACTATGGGACTTAACATCTGACGTCGTCAGTCCCCAAGACTTACAACTACTTAAACGTAATTAACCTAAGGGTATCACACACATCCGTGCCCGATGCAGGATTCGAACATCCGACCGTAGCAGCAGCGCGGTTCCGGACTGCAGCGCCTAGAACCACTCGGTCACAACGGCCAGTCTTAAACTGACATACGGCCAAGAGAGCGGTGTGCTGACCATATGCCCCTCCAAATCCACATCCAGTGACGCCTGTGTGCTGAGGATGGCATTGCGGCCGGTCTATATTGTTGTGCCTTCCAAAGCCTGTTCGGACCCAGATTAGTTTTTTTTTTCCGCTCTCATTTGTCGCGTAAGCATCCATGGCTGCCTTTCAGGCATTCTAACTTCCTGGGAGTTTATAGGTTGCTCACATTCACAGTTGCTAGTACTGCTGTGACACTATTATGATTCCTAGTGAAGATGCTCAGATACGTGGGTCCTAATAGCCCTTACGGTGTCCCCAATGTCGGTAGCACAAAAACGCGCAGTCTACGTCACATACCTCTGCACAGTTAGAGCTATTACTTCAGCCTTAGGTGAAACTTTCAAATCCAGGATCCTGTGGCTACTCCAGAAAACTGGTTTCATTTCCCCTCGGCGTACTCGATCTTTAACGACCTTAACATAGGGTAACTGCACCGCCGTGATCTGTTCAATTATTTCATTCTATTTGTTTTACTTTCTTACTGCGTAGCACCCTTCTTATCTTTTTGCTGTTGACTCCTGTTACGGCATGTTGAAAAAAGACAGGGTAGGAGAGAGAGAGAGCTTCTTCATAGCTCCTCCGTGTTACCACAGATGACCGTGTCGCTGACCTCATTTGCACTAAGTCTGCAGTACACGCGAGGCGCCCATTTGCTTCCATCGTCCTGAGTGGAATGCGTAAGTTCTAACAAATGTTCACCAACTTTCAGTCCTCTATACTTGTTGTCCACTACGCAGAAAACAGTATGTAGGTCGTGAATTCTTTATCTGGAGGCTGTAAGAAACGCTTAGCGAGGAATTGTTGTTATAGCAATTTGAGCTGGTGCGCCGCTGGCGCCAGTCTGCACCGATTCCCATTACGATCGTCTGAGTCGATTTCCGATGCCTGCTTGCCTTCGTATCTTTGGCGGATGGCTATGTAACTGGAGCGCGCGCGCTCTGTAGGTCTTCAGTTCAGGTATCAGCTGTGTCAGAGACTGCCACGTCAGTAATTGTGCCTCTATGCAGCGTGACGAGTGGCCGAGTCGGTTCGACGAAGGACCGTGGGCCACTGCTGCGGCATGTTTAGCCCTTGTAATGCAGATCCGCTGCCGACGGTGATGGGGTTTCTTGGATATGTGAAGCACAGATTTCCTTCATGTCTCCTGCACGTTATTCAAAGTCGGTGGGTTCTGTTCATGATAATTGAAAACCTCTGTGACTGAAAAGTGTCTTGGCTGTTTCAGTTACCTTTGACCTTCATATGTTGATGACATTTAACGCAGTGCTAGTGACGCACAATCAATAGACATGAAGCCATGTTTAATGCGTACCAAGTAGTGCCTAAGTTTGTGCCTGGCATTCAGAAGCGGGCCGAAATATTTTCCCGAATTCCTTTTCTATTTTATAATTTTATCTGTTGCTTTAGAGGTTGCCTAATCAAATATTCAGACCCACTGTCAAGTATGTTAAGTCTGCTTAAGGTTCATCTGCGCCACATAGGACTAACGGTTTATTGAGGACTGGTTGGGTTAATATCCCTGTGTATCTGTTGCGTCAGAATGTTGACTGCCGCTGATGTGTTTATGTTTCAGATGACTGGCTGTGGTCGACGCGAGCAACCTCCGGTCGGAGTATCACGGTGGAGGAGTGAAAATTAAGGACCTGGATCGGTGTCTATGGTTAAGTTGTTAACGTGCGGTAATTCCATCTTGCCAGTGGAGCGCGTTGGTTTACCACAAGCTTACTTGTAGTTTAAAGTTGAGTATATTTTTATTTCACCTTCTGGTCCGTGCATCTACTGTATCTGTTAGAACCTTTCGGTTTGCTCGCGTCCATCATCAATTTAACTTAACGTTCATGCGGTCTCATTTTCAGACGATTTCATACGTTATTATTATATTGGATGTATTACAATCCTGTTAATTTGTCAAAATTTTAAGATAAATTTTGGAAAGATCTGAGCTCATTGGACTTAAGTGGAATAATGTTCTTAGCCGGCTCCTGAGTTACGTGAAAACCAGATTCTATCTTAGTTCAAGCTTTTTTGGGATTAGATTATTGTGGTTTTATGAATATTGTTTTAATTAATGAAAGTCGGCCAAGCAAATTTTGAAACATTTGTATCTGTTGGACTTGAGCACCTCCTTAGTTGTGGAAGTAGTTTTAGAGTTTTGATGTGAATTATATGAAAAACAGTTTAAACATAAGCTATGAAGCTTTTGAGGTATAGTTACGGCAGTTACATTTTATTAATATTAGTTTTATGAGCATTAATTAATGGAATTTGGTTGAGACAATTTTGAAAAATATGTCGTTATACAAGGCAAGCCCCTTTCTATAATCGTTGATAGTGTTAATTTGATAAGAGCGATACTTTTGTAACAATAAGTGTAAGGTAACTACAAACTGGTTATGTGTTTAATTTCGATGTGTCGAAAGATTTCCAATGCGAAATGGGTCACATCCCGAAAAAGAAACACAAATTTATTAGATACTTGATCCAAACCGAAGCGACGATGGCTACAGACAAAATTCAGGAAGAAAACCAAAAATTATCGTACCTAGCGGGAGGCATCCGAAACACAATATTAAACATTGACGGCTTCTTCCAGACAGTCTTAACAACAAGCTTTACCGCCAAAGGCGTACAGAGCTTATGGGAAACAACCAGGATTTGACAACTGAAACGTCAGTCATGGGTCTTGTGACGAACGACGCTGCACCTCCGCGAATTCCTCTCCTGTGCAAAAGTCTTCACCCCAGAGTGACACTTGCCAACTATGTTTTCAGTTACCTGTTGATTGCGTTCCAGCCTCTGTCCTCCCTTGCTGTTTACACCTTCTACAGCTCCCTCTAGTACCATGGAAGTTATTCGCTGATTGTATGTCTTGTCATCCTGTCCCTTATCCGTGTTTTCGAGAACTTCCTTTCTCCACAGATTGTGCAGAGAGCGTCTCCATTCTTTAATTTATGACTTCCTAAATTATCAACACTCTTCGGCAACACCACATTCGAAATGCTTCGACTCTCTTCTATTTCGGTTTTCCCACATTCCACTGCCATAACATATTGTGTTCCAAACACACATTCTCACATATTTCTTCCTCCCATTAAGGCCTATCTATGTTTGTTACTTCTAGATTTCTATTTGTCATAAATTCTCTTTCTGCATACCTGGTCTGCTTTTTATGTCCTCCTTGCTTCGTCATCATGGATTGTTTTTCTTCTAGGGTTACGGAATGTCTTAACTTCGTCTACCTCGTGATCACTAATTTTGATGTTAAGTTTCCCACTATTCTTATTTCTGCTACTTCTTATTACTTTCGTTTATATTCTGGATATTTCACACACTATACGCATTAAAATTTTCATTCCATTCAGCAAATCCAAATCTTGTACTTCCTCTTCACCTTCACCGATGATAGCAGTGTCATCAGCGAGTCTTCTCATTGATATCTTTTACCCTGAATTTAATCACACTTTCTTTTCCTTCCCATCATTGCTTCTTCAGTGCATAGACAGAACAAAGTTGAAAGACCGCATCCCCATGTTACACCCTTTTTAATCCGAGCAGTTGTTTCTCGGTTTTCCACTCTTCTTTCTCCATGAACTGTCTGCACATGTAGCGTATTAGCCATCTTTCTCTGTCAATTGCTTCTATTTTCCTCAGAATCTCAAACATCTTGCACCATTTTACACTTTAGAACGCTTTTTCCAGATCGACAACCTCTATGAACGAGTCTAGAGTATTGTTCCATCAATAAGTGAAACGTCAGAAATACCATTTTCGTGCCTTTACCTTTCCTAAAGCCAAACTGATCGTCATCTAACACATCTTCAGTAATATATTCCATTTTTCTTTATCTTACTCTTGCCAGAAACAGATGCCTGAATCGTTAAGATGACTGAACGATAGCTGTCGCACTTACCACCTCTTTCTGTCTCTTTAATTGTGTGGATGATGCTATTCCAAACATTTTATGGTACTTCGCTAGTTTCGTAGATTTTACACACTAAATCGAATAGTCGTTTTGTTGTCACTTCTCGCCGGCCGAGCTGGCCAAGCGGTTCTAGGCACTACAGTCTGGAACCGTGCGACCGCTACGTTCGCAGGTTCGAATCCTGCCTCGGGCATGAATGTTTGTGATGTCCTTAGGTTAGTTAGGTTTAAGTAGTTCTACGTTCTAGGGGACTGATGACCTCAGAAGTTAAGTGCTATTGTGCTCAGAGCCACTTGAACCATATTTTTTTTTTTTTTTTTGGTCACTTCTCCCACTGATTTTACCAACTCCGACAGAATGTTGACAGTCCTTTCTGCATCATTCCATCTTACGTCTTACAAAGGTACTTTAAATTCCGACTGCTATTCTTGATCCCTATGTCTTCCACCGCGACCCCAATGTTTTTATTCTGTCATTTACTTTCCCTCAGACAGGCCTTCAGCGTACTCTTTCCAACAATAAACGATATCCTTCGGTTTTAATGGTGTAATTGCCACTGTGTTCTTAACATTGGAAACACTCTCACAATTAGATTTCCACTCTGCATCGGAGTGTGCGCTGGTATGAAACTTCCTGGCACATTAAAACTGTGTGCCGGACCGAGACTCGGACTCGGGGCCTTTACCTTCCGCAGACAAGTGCTCTACCATCTGAGCTACCCAAGCACGACTCAAGACCCGTCCCACAGCTTCACCTCTGCCAGTACGTCGTCTCCTACCTTCCAAACTGTACAGAAGCTCTTCTGCGAACCTTGCAGAACTAGCACTCCTGAAAGAAGAGATATTGCAGAGACATGGTTTAGCCACAGCCTGGGGGATGTCTCCAGAATGACAGTCGTGCTTGAGTAGCTCAGTTGGTAGAGCACTTGGCCGCAAATGGCAAAGGCCCCGATTCGAGTCTCGTTCCGGCACAGAGTTTTAATCTGCCACGAAGTTTCATTAAAACCATCATTTTTTAATTTCACAAAACTTTGTTTTGATTTTCTAAAATCTTTCCTTTCGACGATGATATCATTTGCTATTGCTTCAGATTTTTTCGCCTTGGGTTCCTGCACGTCCTACTAATTACATCTCTAATAATATTGCTGTATTATTGTAGTTTTCCTGTATCGTACTTCCTACTTTTGTCTATCAATTGAAATAATGTACAATACAGTTACTGCCTGTAGTAATATTTAAGATTTTAAAATTTCGTTCTTTTGGGGTTACTCTCAGCCCATATTCTGTACTTATTACAGTGTTCATTGCATTCACCAGGCCTTTTAAATCTTACTAGCTTTCCCTGAGAAGAGCAATGTCAACAGCGAATCATAACCGATATTCATTCAGGCTCAATTTTAATCCCACTGTTGAAACTTTATTATTTTTCGCCATTGCTTCTTCGATGTACAAATTGAAAAGTAGGAGCTAAAGACTACATCTCTGTCTTACACCGTTTTAATCTAAGCAATTCGCTCTTGCTCCTCTTTCTTCATTGTCCACTCTTGGTTCTTGTTCATGCTGCATAGTATTCGTCTCTCACAATACTTTGCTATCACTTGTGCCAGAATTTCAGACAACTTGCGCCATTCTATATTGTCGAACGTTTTTCTAGGTCAGAAAATCACACGTAGTTCTCTTGATTAATAAAACACTCATAGATATATCGTTAATGAATTTGTTAAATTTTCTTTGCTCAACTCTCGCCTCTTCCCAACTGTCTGGGCTCATCCAGTAGTTTTGCATCTGCATCTGCTGCATCAGCTTTCTTATAATAAAACGTCACTTTCCGTACACATAGAGTGGTGTTTTGAGGCATGGTTAATTCACACATCCGCAAAATGTAAACGAAAACTTTAACGTTCGTTGGATCGATATCATTTTAATTTGAGGTATTTCATGATAGTAACGCCCGAGTATTTCAATTTTCTCCCGTAAATGAACTGAGAAGGTGCATTGTCCATTCTAAGACTAATGTCTTCTATCGAAAACGAAAGATTGTGGGAGAAATCCGTCTTGGATGCACTGATCCGTCATGACACCCAGCCTTTGCCATTCCTGATATGGGAACCCATTCATTTAAGCAGGCAGAGGTAAACAAACTGCCTACATGTGCAATGAATGATTTCATCATGGATAAGTGTTACTCTGCGAAATTGATGGTTTGATTTTTATGGATTTTCTGATTTTGAAAGTATTCCTACACCATTCCTTCTTATCCTACTTAGTTGATGTTTCACGCAGCTCATTCTCACAAGAAAGGCATCCAAAATGGGATTTAGCTCCAAAAATTATAAAAAAAGAAATAAAATGAAACCCTTCATAGTGGACATCAAGGAGAGGTGTCTGACCAAACATTTTTACTCATTAAATTCGAGATTTACGCTACATTAGAATTGCTGTCCTATTAACTCAAGTCTCAGCATTACACCTGGCCACATCACCTGCCAGTTGTCAAGAAAGACTGTCCAAGACATTTTATCGTTCACACTACTCGTCATTGAGGAATGTTCAACGTAGCAGATGCGTCTGAAAGTATGTACAAGAGTTCTTTGTTAAGAGTTCATACAGAGTATAAATCTGTTATACTCACAGACACTGGAATAAGTGCACCACTCGCAAAGTCTAGGAAAGATAAACAACATCTAATAACGCTTATATGTTATCAGTGCTGGTGTCTTAAGTTGTATCCAAGATAGCATGAGAGCTTCGGACTGGAATCGTTATTTCATGAAGAATATTTTCCATCTAATACTGTCGAAACTCATCACGTAACTTTGTCTCAAAAAATGCAATGCACTCTTTCGATTACCGAAATATGAATAGTCAGGAAACGATAATTTTCTTTAACTTCTTTCTGTCATCGATAGACTATTACATATTTATGATACAAAGTGAAATTCCTGTTTTCCATTGGTAACAACTTTCTGTATCTCTGTTTTACAAAAGAAACCATTTCGTCCGTTGGATGAAATGTACCGTCACCGGAATCCGAAGAAGAGGTACACATCTGCACGTTATCGCAGCGAGTGTCAGAGGCTGTGTATAAAACGTGGGCAATCTTTCCCGCAGGACAAAAAGCGTCTGGACAGTAGCAGTCGGCGTTGACCAAAAGCTATTACTACTTTCTTCGAACTCAAGCCGAAGTTAAGCTACACACTTGTGGTCGTATTGCGGGCAGATCGATGCGGGTCTACTCCAAGAGGATACAAGATCTTGTCAGAGTGTCGTTCTCAGAAAAGAAGTGGGATGCTGAAAGGAAGGATCAGTAGAACGAAGAACTGTACTGTCGAGACCGTTAAGCGCTCGCATTAAAGTTCCTAGTGGAGGAAGAAAGACAATGATATTCAAGCGAAATCAAATAAGACCAAGACATGTATGTATCAGGGAATAACAAGCATAATGCTAGAGCTAGAGGGATCTGTACAGGCTAAAACACATACATTGCAATAATTCAACATGTATCTCAGGACATAGGGTAGAACTCCCATCCTGTGATGAAGAGGTTGGAACCTGAGAGGAATTCGTGGCTAGCTATATCAAATCAGTCACAAGACGGATAGTTAAAAGAAATTAAGTAAAGATGAGAATAGTATAAGTGAATATCTGTAACACATTCAGTGCCGATCATAGCCAAATGGTAAAAGATTCCGGCGTAGTCCCCCATTCGGATCTCCAGCAGCGGACTGCCAACGGGGAGGTTACCATGCGAAAAAAAATTGAAAAATCAACGAAACAATAACGTTCTACGAGTCTAGGCGTGGAATGGCAGAAGCTTGAACGAGGTAGGGAAACTAGAAAATCTAAAAAGGGAAATGTAGAAGCTCATTCTAGATATAGTTGGGGTCAGTTCAGTGAAGTGGAAAGAAGACGAGGGTTTCTGGTCCAGTATAGGCTAATATTAACATCAGCAGAAAATGGTATAACGGGAGCAGGATTTGTTATGAATAGCAAGGTAGGGCAGAGAGTGAGTTACTGTGAGCAGTTCAGTGACAGGGCTGTTCTTATCAGAATCGACAGCAAACCAACACCGACAACGATATTTCAGGTACATATGCCACGTCGCAAGCTGAAGCTGAAGATAACGAGGTAGAGAACGTGTATGAGATATTGAAAGAGTAAAACAATATGTAAAGGGATACGAAAATCTAATAGTCATGGGAGACTGGAATGTAGTTGTGGGGGAAGGAGTAGAAGAAAAGGTTAGAGAAGAATATGGGCTTGAGACAAGGAATGAGAGAGCAGAGAGACTAATTGAGTTCGGTAACTAGATTCAACTAGTAATAGCGAATACTCTGCTCAGGAATCACAAGAGGAGCGGGTACACTTGGAAAAGGCCGGGTGATACGGGAAGATTTTAGTTACATTACATCACGGTCAGACAGAGATTCCAAAATCAGATACTGGATTTTAAGGCGTACCCAGGAGCAGATATAGACTCAGATCACAATATAGTAGTGACGAAGAGTAGGCTGTTAAAACATTAGGCAGGAAGAATCAATACGCAAAGAGGTGGGATACGGAAGTACTAAGGAATGAGATACGGTTGAAGTTCTCTAAGGTTATAGATACAGCAATAAGAAATAGCTCAGTAGGCAGTAGAGGAGGAATAGACATATCTAAAAAGGGCCATCACAGAAGTTGGAAAGGAAAAAATAGGCACAAAGAAGGTAACTGTGCAGAAAGTATGGGTAACAGAAGAAATAATTGAATTGATCGATGAAAGGAGGAATTACAAAAATGTTCTGAGAAACTCAGGAATACAGAATGACAAGTTGCTGAGGAATGAAATTAATACGAAGTGCAATGTAGGTAAGACGAAATGGCTGCAGGAAAAATTTGAAGACATCGAATAAGAAACAGTTGTGAGAAGAACAGAACTCAGCATGAAGGAAAGTCAATACCACCTCCGGTAAAATTAAAAGCAAGGTTGATAACATTAAGAGTGCAACAGAAATTCCACTGTTAAATGCGAAGGAGAAAGCGGATAGGTGGAAAGAACACACTGAAAGTCTCTGTCTGATGTGACAGAAGAAGAAAAAGGAGTCGATTTACAAGAGACAGGAAATCCAGTATTAGAATCAGAATTTAAAAGAGCTTTGGATCAGTTAAGATCAAACAAGGCAGATGGTATAGATAACGTTCCATCATAATTTCTAAAATAATTGAGGGAAGTGGCAACAAACGACTATTCACGTTGTTGTGTAGAATGTATAAGTCTGGCGACGTACCATCTGACTTTCGGAAAAGTCTCATTCACGCAATACCTAAGATGGCAAGAGCTGACAAGTGCGACAGTTATCGCACACCAGTTTAAATGCTCATGCCCCCAAGTTACTTACAAGAATAATATACAGACGAGTGGAAAAGAAAATTGAGGATGCACTAGAGGACGATCACATTGTCTTTAGGAAAGGTAAAGAAACGAGAAAGGCAATTCTTACAGTGTGGTTAAAAATAGAAGCAAATATGAAGAGAAATCAAGACACATTCATAGGATTTGTCGATCTGGAAAAATGCTGCAAGATGTTCGAAATTCTGAAAAAAGTAGGGGTAAACTATAGTGAGAGACGGGTCATATACAATATGTACAACAGCCAAGAGGAAATAATAAGAGTGAACGACCAAGAACGAAGTGCTCGCATTAAAAAGGGTGTAAGACAAGGATGTAGTCTTTCGCCCCTACTGCTCAATCTGTACATCGAAGAAGCAATGATGGAAATAAAAGAAGGGTTCAGCAGTGGAATTAAAATTCAAGAGGAAAGGATATCAAAGACACGATTCGCTGATGACATTGCTGTCCTGAGTGAAAGTGAAGAAGAATTACATGATCTGCTGAAGAGAATCAACAGTCTAATGAGTACAGAGTATGGATTGAGAGTAAATCGAGGAAAGACGAGGGTAATGAGAAGTAGTAGAAATGAGAACAGCGAGGAAACATCAGAATTTATGGGCACGAACTAGATGAAGTTAAGGTATTTTGCTACCTAGGTAGTAAACTAACCAATGACGGACAGAGCAAGAAGGACCTCAAAAGCAGACTAGCGATGGCAAAAAGGACATTCCTGGCCAAGATAAGTTTAGTACTATCAAATATCGGCCTTAACTTGCGGAAGAAATTTCTGAGAATGTACGTCTGGAGTACAGTATGGTAGTGAAACATGGACTGTGGGAAAACAGGAACACAACAGAATCGAAGCATTTTAGATGTGGTGCTACAGATGAATATTGAAAATTAGATGGACTGGTAAGGTAAGGAATGAGGAGGTTCTACGCAGAATCGGAGAGGAAAGGAATATGTGGAAAACACTGATAAGAAGGGACAGGGTGATTCGACATCTGTTAAGACACGAGGGAATGAATTTTATGGTACTTCAGGGAAGTATAGAGGGTAAAAACAGTAGAAGAAAATAGACAAAAAAAGAATAAGAATAATGAGGGGAGAGAGAGAGAGAGAGAGAGAGAGAGAGAGAGAGAGAGAGAGAGAGAGAGAGAGAGAGATTTTCTGGTTTGCCAATGTAATTAAAAGATAGGTCATTTATGTCCAGTACTTTGACATTCTGAAACCCACTTATCGAAAAATCGAAACATACAGATCATGTATATGTAAGCGGGAAACAAAAACTGTCCGTCTGAGAGCGCTGCTGCAGCTTGTATACAACGTAGCGCGACACGGATGCGGGTATATAAGCAGCAGCCTGTACTCAGAGGATTAATGTCTCATTCATGTCTTTCTGAAGTGCGAGAGGTAAATTTGGAAACGTGAAGTTTCGTGACGTTATTACCGAATGCGTCCGAACAGAACCAAAATGCTGTCATTCTTTCTTGTCTGCCAAATGACAACACCGCAGTGGGAAGCATGTGCACATGGCGTATCTCTGCCGAAAACCACAGCTGTGAAAATGTGCACCAAGTTCTGTACTATCACATTTGACCCTACATCACAAATGTCGTAGCTCAGAACTTACGTCAATTGAAGTAGAAGACGTACGAGCACCCGTCATACACTATTGATCTCTCCCTATGCGACTGTCACGCCATTGGTTCCTGCCGACGATTCCTGTCGGACGGTGATGTGCAGCAGGCGCTGGCGGACTTCTTCACGCAGTAGGATACGGTGTAACGGGTATCTGCAGCATTGTGCGTCGGTTGGATGCCTCGCCGCTCTCGGCGATTTCGTCTTATTGGTGTACCACTGCTGGACGTTTTCAATCGTCCCTTATACATACTCGTCTGGCCTGGTGACTTACCAGTAAAGCACTTGCTTGGAAACCGAATGGTCGCGGGTTGAATCTTGGTCGGACGACTGATTTTGCAATCTTTATTTTAGCCTGACAATCGCCTTTCAGTGGGGAGTCAATGGCCCGCACACTAGCAGCGTCATTTAAGCCGAATCTGGTACCATCAGATCCAGTGTTCACACTTGTTACTGACCAAGAGGTTACACACACTCTGCCGGCAGCAGTGGTCTCTCGATTCTAGGCACTCAGTCCGGAACCGCGCGACTGCTACGGTCGCAGGTTCGAATCCTGTCTCGGGCATGGATGTATGTGATGTCCTTAGGCTATTTAGGTTTACGTAGTTGTAAGTTCTAGGGCACTGATGACCACATATGTTAAGTCCCATAGTGCTCAGAGCCATTTACACGCATTCTAGTCCAACCATCGCGCGACGACATTCGACATGCTAGCACAGCCGAAGTCTGCTGGGCTGTAATGCATTCCGCTGCTAGGAAAGCCCCTAGTCATGATGGAATTCAAAACCGTGTCCTCCAGGAGCTCACGGATAAAGCTACTCAGTACCTAACACACATAACGAATGCCATACTAAAACACCAACACTTCCCCGCCTTTTGGAAGACGGCCAAGGTCCTGATGTTCAGGAAGCCGGGGAAAGACCACAGCCTCCCACAAAATTACCGACCCATCAGCCTTCTGAGCTCTCTCAGCAAGAATATTGAGAAGGTGATTCTCAAACGCATCACTAGGCACTGCATAACAAATATCCTGAGACCGGAGCCATTCGGCTTCAGGAATCGCGACTCCACAACACAACAACTCTTACGGGTCGTTGAACATATAACACATGGCTTCAACATAAACAAAGCAACCGGGGCGGTGTTCCTGGACATCGAAAAGGCTTTCGACCGTCTATGGCACAACGGCCTCATCCTCAAACTCAGCGACGAGGCTGGTGCGCCTAATACACTCATACCACATAGACACTAGTTTCAACACTGACGTGCAGGGAAAACAATCAACGCTACACGATATAAAAGCGGGAGTACCGCAGGGAAGCATCATAGGGCCCCCACTGTTTAAATTCTACATAAACGATCTCCCAACCACACACAACACAACGATGGCAATCTACGGGAATGACACAGCCATCCTCGCGCGAGACTGGAAAGCATCAAACATTACGTCACGCCTACAGACTGCACTCAGAGTGGCTGAGCCTTGGTTGGAGAAATGTCGTGTTAGAGTAAACGTCGACAACTGCGAAGCTGTTCTGTTCACTAGAAGACCGAAGGAACTTCGCAAACACCGATACCGCAGACCAATAACTCTACATGCACGCCCAGTTCGTTTCCGCGGGAAAGTCAAATACACCGGTGTCTGGCTGGAATGGAAATTACTCTGGGGGGACCACATACATGACCAACCGAGCTAGCGCGAGGCACATACATCTCTAACCTATGCTCAACAGGCTTAGGACACTGAACAGAAGGGTGTCGCGGTCCATGAACCTGAAACTTATGCGACCCCTTGATGACTTACGCCGCTCCTGTCTGGGAATACGCTTCGCCTACACGCCTGCGCCGTCTGAAGCTCATACAAAACAAAGTAATCAAAATCATAAGCAATGCTCCACGATACGCATCGCGGACGTTCACCGGGAATACTGACTTGAGACTCTCACTGAGGTAATCCACAAACTCACCACAAGACTATACATAAACTCCAGACATTCGCAGAACCCGTTTATTCTGAATTTGGGGAACTACGGCCACAACCACAGATGGAAACATAAAAGACCAAAAGACATACTTGTAAGGACCTAACGTCTATGGCGAAGCACACGCAAACACAACGGTACAGGTGAGCCCCTGTTAATTAGACGCCATTACTGGATATCCAGCTGGAATACACTGCCGAGTAACTGGCACCACGCAGGGAAGCCGTACCGTACACTGCATGCAGACAAGCTCCACACATCCCCCACACAGTGAGATGATCTCTGGCCGATCTCCCACTACTGTATAACGATCTTGATTGTTCCAGGAATGTAGCAGCTGCAGCAACTGGGATACATCGCCATCGCTTGCCACGGTAATGATGCATGATACCCATACTAACAAATCCAACCTTGCACTAACTATCGCAGCTAGTAAGCCACTACTGCTCTTACGACCCATCCCACCGTCGGAGAGGGTTTTTTCCCACGGCACGAGCCTTGGTAATTTTTTCCCTCTGCTCTACAAATAGCTACCCTCTCTCGCGTTTCGTCCACTATCACCTGATGGACCGTGTTAATGCGTTGTCTCACCCAGACGCACGGATAACATCACAGCCCAGCATCTTGTGATCCACTTGCTAGATAACTAACATGTTGACGGAGGTGACAGTAGACCTTTTGTTTTGGTCACCATGTTGGTGCGGGCGTGGAGGCCCCCATCTCTAAAGCCGAAACAACACTTCGTTCAAATTCCACAGTAATGTGTAGGTTCCCTCTGTCCTGTTGGATAAATGCAATAGAGTTGGGGACACGAATTCACCGAAGTTGCTTCAGATAGAAAGACGGACCAGGTCACTGAGCCACACCAATTTATTAAAACGGTTCAAATGTGTCTGAACACTATGGGACTTAACAGCTGAGGCCATCAGTCCCCTAGAACTTAGAACTAATTAAACCTAACTAAGCTAAGGACATCACAGACATCCATGCCCGAGGCAAAAAAAAAAAAAAAATGGTTCAAATGGCTCTGAGCACTATGGGACTCAACTGCTGTGGTCATTAGTCCCCTAGAACTTAGAACTACTTAAACCTAACTAACCTAAGGACATCACACGTATCCATGCCCGAGGCAGGATTCGAACCTGCGACCGTAGCAGTCGCACGGTTCCGGACTGCGCGCCTAGAACCGCGAGACAACCGCGGCCGGCTGCCCGAGGCAGGATTCAAACCTGCGACCGTAGTGGTCCCGCGGTTCCAGACTCTAGCGCCTAGAACCGCTCGGCCATCCCGGCCTGCCCAATTTATTTCTGTTACCTTTTTCATAAGTAAATATGTATGGCACCTCAGAGCGCAATGTCTCCTCGCATGTGTCCAGTTACTTTCTCTTAGATTAACTTTCCTAACTAACGATATGAAGTTCAAGTAGTGTTGAAATAGATTTATCTGAGTTCTTTGAAAGATCCAGGAACCATGTGTGTGAACACTGTAAGAAAAATCCCATCGGCATAAGTAAAAAAGTGGACGTCGGGCAGTAATAAGTCTCAGAGTTTCTGATAAATGAAGGATCAATGACAACGGTCTAAAATGAAGGCTTTCACGACCGGGTGACATGGCTGTTGATATACTTTTCGGGATATGAGGTCGTGGTCCAAGATCTTTTTTGTTCTTTACGTTTCGTCCAGGACTGCGCTGGACTTCCTCAGAGGCGCTGCTCCGCTGAGTCTTGCCGACAGTCGGCAGAAAAGTTCTTGGACCACGACCTCACATCCCGAAAAGTATATCAACAGCGACAACGGTCTAGTTCGTATCCTGATAGTTTCTAGCCAAAAGTTAGCACAAGGTATCAAATACTTTGACGTTAACAAGTAAAACGAGAAAAACAGGCTACAGTTTGAGGATAGGAAAATGTAGTTTGTTGCCGTCGATTAGGATAGGAAATTACTACCATGATTAATAGTTAACAATACGGTAGACATAATTCCTGCAATTATTTAAAGTTGTGACGATGAGCTGATCTTTGGAGTGCCTGCACTCCAACCTGCGACAGGAAAAAAGCACGATATAGGTGTATAGGAAACTCTCAATAAGTGAGGTGTTAGGACTTACGATAAAGCATCAGTTTCTGACACAACATTATCCAATACGGAATCTTCAGATCGAGGCCGTTTCTGAGAAAGACGTCTTGTATTTAACTTGCAGCCTTAACGAAATGAAACCATCCTGGAAAGAGCTTTAAAAGAAAAGGTCTGCTTTAGAAACACAGACAGAACTATAACCATCCTAAATAAATTTATTAACACGCTTGGACTGTAATTGGTGATAAGAATTTCCAAATTGGAATGCATTATTTAACGGTCAACTAACGCTGAGATAAAGTCGATGCTCCACGAAAATTCGATTTTGTTCCATATTCTCAGAGAGACCTGCAGTGTAGAGAGCATTATAAGGACCTTATAAACTTCGATATTTATTCTCCAAACTCTAGTGGAGTGTCAAGTGTCTTTCCGCGATCCAGGCGTTATCATTCACAGAAAGACATTTATTTCTTCAAAATATTTGGGATCCATTATGAATTTGGAATATCATATCCTTGTCAGTTTGTATGTCGAATCGGGTTTTCCTGTCAGTACTGCAGCGAAAGATTCGTTTATAAATTTCAGGTGTTTTCAAAGCTTTATCAGTAACAAGTCGTCGATTGTGGTATCTCTCGTGCGGCTTTATATTACCTGCTTCTTTAATCTGCCCCATTTCCATTCTTTGATGTAATCTGTTTCCCGAAGCAGTGATGAAAATGGTCAACGCTCTGAAACCGGGGGTGGAATTATCAGGCGAAAATAGTAAAACAGTAAAGTAGAAGTCGTTAAAATGCCATAAATCATCAATAATTAGCCCCAACCTAAGGACATCACACATATCCATGCCCGAGGCACGCTTCGAACCTGCGACCGTTGTGGTCACGCGGTTCCAGACTGTAGCGCCTAGAACCGCTAGGCCACGTGGGCCGGCATGCTGTCTTACATATAAGACAGTGTGATTACAGTCTTCTTGAAGATGCAGAGGGCATCATCTTATTGTCTTAGTGAAAACTAATATAGTCCTCCTGCTTATTCTGTTCTACTTCAGGACGCAGAAGCAAATTCAAGCAAACGAGGGAACTGCCTCTTGAGAATTGACTGATTTCTCGTGCCATATGCGTAAAGCCTCCGAGAAAGTATACCAAATGCAGTGCAGACTTATAAATTCTCAAGAACCCAGAAAGATTCTCGAACATTGCTTGGGAACTACGCCGAGATATATTCACGCAATCGGTAGCTCAAGACGCTTCTCTTAACAAACCTTTATCACAGCAGCAGAGATTCTACTCCTTGAAATGTGCCAACTCTTTTCTGAAGTACCGTAGTTAACCTCAAAGGGAACAAGGACCTTCATTACGTCAAAACCGTTTAGTCTTCCCATATATATAGTTCAGATAGAATTCTCAACCGTTGTTCTGAGCCCTTTCGCTCAGTATTCTATTAAATTTCGAATGCAAGCACAGAGTGCACCTTTCCTACGAGTACTTGCCAGAAGTGGTTAAAAACAGAGGGAATAAAGTTTTAACGTACTGTACAGACCACCTAACCCACTAAGGCCTAACTGCAAAAGTACAATCTTCCAGGATTATCTTGTGACCTGGGATATGACGCACACTGTATGTAGTATCGAGAAAATAATTGCTCGTGAAAAAGAAGCAAAAGTGCCATTGATATCAACTCGAGAGGCATTTATCGCACACTTGTTTCAGCATAATCTTATTTATTTCTTACCTGGCAAGATGTACCCTCACTCTTACATATCCGACTCTAACGGGGACTGTGGAATATGCATTTGTGACCGCTCCAGCCTCCCTCCCTTCACCCCCCCCCACCCCCTCCCCACCACTCCACTAAAAAAAAAACATAATAGTTCAGGTCTAGAGAAAAGATCATCGACATAGTATCAGAAAATTCACCTCTATTTTATGTAACTTATTCAAATAGTACTCAATAAAAGATACTTTCAAAAAATAATGACCAATTATTGACTTATATTTTTTCCTGTAAATCTTACAGCCGTATTTCTTGAGGATTCCAGTTAATTTTACATATCATGAACCCATAAAAATTTAACGCTGTCTATCGAGTGGAGATCTTGCACATTATTTTTTATACTAAATTTTCTTCGCAAACAACTGCTGTGCAATGCATAATCACTGTTACTCATGTCGTGTACCACGATCTAGTAGTATAAACTATTTTCTACTAATGGATACGTCCTCAGATTGAAGTAAGTAAGATTCATTTCCTAAATAGATGTCTCAATCTCCACAGAATTAAAGCTAAGGAGCAATCAACCTGTACTTCCGTTGTGTATCTAATTCAGTAAGGAAGTTGAACTACGGTTAGTATTACGTACCAGTTCTATCTACATCCGGAGAAGCGTTAATCATGCATGGTGTTGACTAGAGTCAATCTCAGGAACGCTCGGATGAAGTCTTATGGCAAAAATGATTTTCTAGTAGCAACAGATATTATGAATAGCGCAACCAAAAGTTTGTTCTCTTTCTTGCTCTAGAAAATAATTTTCATAAAAACAGCTAACAGAAATGACATTCAGACTCACCATATTGCCCGTGAAGGTTATTCAAGTAATGGTGGAAGCTCAGAATAGGCGAAAAGGGCCAAGAAAGAGGTGGGGACGTGGAACAGAAGGAGCAGTGAAGCAGAAAGGGCCGTAACCATACCTACTGCCAATAAATGGAAACAACTTGTACCCTCTGCATCGTGAAGCAAATGAATATGAAGAGGAAATTCATTAACGAAGTAAGTTATGTTCTTTATTTTTTTATTTAGCTTACACCATACATCCAGCTTATTCCCACATTAAATACACAGTTGTTGGTAAAATAGCTATTGGGATCACGGCGGCCTTTGACTTTTATTTGGCCTTGAAGATATCACGTGCTCTCCACATGGTCATGAAAGTCATCTATATGTCCACCAGGTGCAGGCATGACATCATCAGTGATTTTGAATATATGATGTAGTCATAATTGCGATGGGCGCGAATTTTAAAACTCTAACATACGGATGACTGAAAATTTAAAAATTCAGATGTAAGTGGCAGGGATTTCGAAAGTGCAAGATGGCCCTTGTGGTAATCTTTTTTAAATCTCTTAACATACATACAAAGTGATGCAACCTATCACGGAGCTTAACAATTGTAGATGGTGCTAGTCTGAATATTACGAAAATACCATCAATTAAAATGAAAGAACAACTCACCAGGCAATAGTTTTACCTGACATTAAAAAGGAATAAAAATGGTATTGCCAGTTACTGTTATTGTAAGCAAATTTTTTAGCGTCCATTAAAATGAACATTCAGTCACAACGTAGTATATTTTACCTTAAATGGAAGCAGCAAGTCGATATGTACAGCGCCTGATCACAAGTACCTCTTTTTTTGTTCCATTTCTAAAACACCCTATTATACTACAATATTTCCACAACAAAATTACTTAAGAATCACTTGCATTGTGTAAGTTAGTATCATTGTTCATCACGCACAGGCTTGCACGCATACACACGTTGGCACATACACACACACACACACACACACACACACACACACACACACACACACATACATACATCGCAACATTCCACGTCAGTACTCATGACTCTCTCTCTCTCTCTCTCTCTCTCTCTCTCTCTCTCTATTTTGTACACCACAAAAACTATCATGTCGAATTTTGTATTGCTTCATGAGTGATTATCAGTATTAGAATAAAACTTCCTGCTAAACTAAAGGAAATGTGCTTTATCTCTCTTTGTAAATGATTTAATAGCCTACGACTGTTTTGTATATCTTTGAAAGATAGTTTGTAATGTCAATAAATATCTTAATCTTCTTTAGAGTGGATACGTGAGCACTGTTGGTAGTCCTTAAGGTTACTTGCTTACGTCAACAATAAAATGTATTGGTGGCGGGGGGGGGGGGGGGGGGGGGGAAGAGGAGAGTGAAAGCAAACAACAAAAACGTTCAGAACAAACAGAACACCTTCAACGACTAGAGGCAGGACGTTCATATTCACAGAAACATAGACATTAGTATGTCCTGCAGAAATGATTAGTATTTCACTCATCTCGGTTCAGTATCTGTCCTGTTGCCTAGTAGGCAAAGAGTCCACCATGGGCCCTGATAACCTGTTCCATGCGTAATGTCATAGTCGCTTATAAGTCTCGATGGCATCCTATGGTGTAGCCATCAATGTTGCGTTCACCTGGTTCCAAAGCTCATCCGTGGTGATTGGCATTGGATCGAAACGCTGCACCTATCTTTTCACCATACCCGAAAAATTTTCCATTGGTGACAAGTCTGGTGACCTGACGGTGTAAGGCAAACGGCTGACGTCCTGTAACACCAAGGAGGCATGCGTTCGTGTGGCAAGATGTGGTCGTGCATTGTCTTGTTGAACATTGGCGTATGGGGTGTTGTACATGAAGGTCATGCTTACGGGTCCAGGATATCATTCATGTAGGTACACAGTTCACAGTGCCTGAACACGCACCAACTGTAGTTTGTGGCTGTACCCTGTAGCACCCCACACCATAATGCCTTGAATTTGCGCTGTATGTCTCAGGCTAAAGCGGACCCTGTGATACCGCTCCCCCTGTCTGCAGCGAACCAAAATGAGGCCATCGCCGGCCGTTGTGGCTGAGCGCTTCTAGACGCGTCAGTCCGGAACCGCGCTGCTGCTACGCTCGCAGGTCAGAATCCTGCCTTGGGCATGGATATGTGTTATGTCCTTAGGTTTGTTGATACTGTCACTTCAGAATATTTGACTTAATTGACGGAGCCACAGCTTCAACTCTGCTTGCACCACTTCAGCACTGTCAAAGTGATGTTCACCAAGTTTTGGAAACAGATGAAAATCGGATGGCGGCAAAATCGAATGAGGATGAGCAAAGACAATGGACACAAGGCGTCGGATTGTTGCAGACGCCTCAGTGAGTGGATTGGCACTGTCATACTGAAGGAGAGGATGATCCACGTGTGGACGAATTCTTGGATTTCGAAACTCACCTTTAGGACTCCGTTTCTCATGTATCTTACACGCCACCATCGTACACACTGTCCGTTAGCGGCTGAACACTGCAAATGTGTTGACATGAAAAGTAAAACAATAGAATGTTAGTTATGCTCGTTTCATTTTAAAAGACTTAACAGTTTTCATATAAAAAATTCGGAGGCACTACTTTTCAGCATGGTCTCGTCTTAAACTTTTCCAAACAGGGCTCTAAACAATATGGGACATAACATCGGAGGTCATCAGTCGCCTAGAAATGAGAACTACTTAAACCTAACTAACCTAAGGACATCATACACATCCATGCCGAGGCAGGATTCTAACATGCGACCGTAAAGCTTTTCAAACTGCATGCTTTTGTAATTGCTCCACTCTCACATCACGCTTGTGGCACTCCATCGTGATTTGAACCTACCTCCGTCAGTTACTATTTATGGTTGCGCTTTGTTAAATTTTTTCGATTTACAGTTCCGTCAGTGCGTTATCGGGGTCGGAGAGCGGATATTCGCAATTGGCTCATAAAATACTGAGTCTTTACGAAAGCCTGCTAACAAGCTAAATAGTGACTTCGTACAGAGGGAGGGAGGGAGGGAGGGAGGGTGGGAGGGAGGGAGGGAGTACAGTCAAAGGCGTTTCTTACCTCGGTAGTAGCAATGCTTGGGAGCTGCAAATACAGTGTTTGTATTATCTTTATTACTAAATCGCTAACCCGTGCATGGTCTCCAGTCCCAGATGCAGGTTGCCAATCTAATGCATTCCAGGTGAAAAAATATATAAAATTGTCCCTGTTGCATACAGTTACTGACTCAATTTAAAAATTTAAAATGCTGTCATAATGTCCTCATCGAAATATATTCTTACTTCAAAGCTTTTGACAAGTATTACGTTTTCAAACACTGTACAGGGTGAATCACCTCAAACTTGCACCACCAATATTTCGGACATGGAAAGTGCTTTTGATTTTCACTTTTCACAGACTGGACTAGTACGCAGGGACCCGTATTGTTAGTCAATCAACAATTTGTTGACAGTAACAGTCTAATCATAGGCTAAATTAGAATGTCCATGGTGTTCGATGCAGGATTCTAATGAGCGTCGTTTATGAGATATCGTATTTTCGGAAATTCCTTCTACATCTACATCTACATCCATACTCCGCAAGCCACCTGACGGTGTGTGGCAGAGGGTACCCTGAGTACCTCTATCGGTTCTCCCTTCTATTCCAGTCTCGTATTGTACGTGGAAAGAAGGATTGTCGGTATGATTCTGTGTGGGCTCTAATATCTCTAATTTTATCCTCATGGTCTCTTCGCGAGATATATGTAGGAGGGAGCAATATACTGCTTGGCTCTTCGGTGAAGGTATATTCTCGGAGCTTTAACAAAAGCCCGTACTGAGCTACTGAGCGTCTCTCCTGCAGAGTCTTCCACTGGAGTTTATCTATCATCTCCGTAACGCTTTCGCGATTACTAAATGATCCTGTAAGGAAGCGTGCTGCTCTCCGTTGGACCTTCTCTATCTGTTCTACCTACCCTATCTGGGACGGCTCCCACACTGCTGAGCAGTATTCAAGAAGTGGGCGAACAAGCGTACTGTAACCTACTTCCATTGTTTCCGGATTGCATTTCCTTAGGATTCTTCCAATGAACCTCAGTCTGGCATCTGCTTCACTGACGATCAACTTTATATGATCATTCCATTTTAAATCACTCCTAATGCGTTCACTGGAACTTGTACAATACATGTGATAGCACACACTCAAGAACAATCTGAGTCCAAACACTAGTTATCTTGATTCTGTTGTGTTCAAAATGATCACCGTCAGCAGTAATACAAGCTTCCCGTCTGGTATGGAACGACAGCTGCATACGTCCTTGCATTTCAGCAGAGGTGTCCGAGCAGGCTGCAGTAATACGTCGTTGCATATCATCGGGTACAGATGCTATATTCCTTCAGATAGCGTCTTTCAACTTCCCCACACAAAAGAGTCAACAGGCGTCAAACCCGGGGAACGGGCTGGCCAAGCTACAGGTCCTCTGTGTCTAATCCAACGAGTTGGAAACAATAATGAAGATATACTGTTGTACTTTGTGCACAATGTGTTGGACAGCCATTACGTTGGTACCACAGGTTCCTTTCAGTCTGCGATAAACGTCTTCTAGCATTCGGGGAAGATTGTCTGTTAGGAGGCTGCAATACATATGCGAATTCAGTATTCTGTACATGCAACACTGGCCCATGAGCTTGTAAGGTGTCAGGCAAATCCAACACCTTCCATGAAAACTCTGACATGATAAGCAAATCCAGTAGTATGTCACATAGCTCCGACTAAATCGTGACATTAAATTAACCAAAGTAATACGAGTAACGAGTGAGCAAATGGAATACCACAGACTAACGCAAGAAGAACTAAATGCATGCCATACCTTCCCACCGTCAGACAGACGCAGTTCCGAAGGGAGAAACGAGAACAGAAGCCGAGAGCAGAACCGTGTTAAGCTGGAAGCTAACCACCAGGACCACCCTCCAGCTCATGTTGAAAGCCAGAGCCCTCCAGAAGAACAATATAGATCTTACGACAACACTAATAGGACCACACCAGCTGCAAGATTGTGCGTGAGACTTTTTCGCGTCTCTGTTACTTTGCAAACTTTAAAAACATTGCCCCACCATGAAAAGTATAACGTGTCTCAATGGATACACAGAATTTTTGTAGCCGGAGATTAAGGTTAACATTGAGACCCTGATTGGCCAAATGAAAACACAGCCAGATAGTTTTCTTAAACCAACTTTGGTAAATTTTAGTAAGGAGAAGTTAGGAGAGAGTTGCTTCCGAGACGGCGAGGTGAGCGGAGCTGTGCTGCCCGCCACCCCCTTACGAACACCGACAAGGTAATGGTCGCACGCAATGCCACATATCAGAGCATAAAGCTTCACTCAGAACTGCAGAAGTCTCATCTGTTACACTCCCTTCTTGCGTAATACTAGTGTCGATCGTCAATTGATGGTGTGATGTGTTCACATTTGCCACTTGAAGTGAAAATCTGAAAAAAAGATGATTTTTCTGTTATATAGTTATTGAGAAGCCACATCAGCCACTGTAATTTACGACAAGTTAGATAAGTAATTAAACATAATTGAGGGTCACTGTAGACCTTTTTGATAGTTTTCTCTCTTGTGAAACTTAATTTAAACCTAGAGTATAGATGTGATATGGCATAGCTCATCCTTCGATCCATTGTAGAACTTGGAAACCCATTCAGGGAATATTCGTTCACATTTTTGTTGAACGCAGTTGGTTTTTACCATCCTGTATTAAAACATTTCCTTTTATCAATAGTGCAAGTTATAAACAATGTTTTGTGAGTAGAATAAAATTTCCAGTGGTTAACTTACTGCTTTTTCTACGTTCTTTTACCAGTTAACTAAAAATAGGAAAGCCTTGAACCCCTTCCACTAAATTTAGTTAGTATTAAGAGTCTTTTACCGGGAGTACAGTGGAGCTGACACTGAAATCATTAAGTATTTGGTTATATAATCGATAGTCTCACTGAACGCTTCTGAAATCTGCATGTCATATGTGGTCTGACGTCTCCTTACCAGCAACAGGTCCCAGGTTCAAACTAGTCAATTCCCTAAAAAACACGCTCAGAGCGTCGTTGCTTGAAAGTAGTAGGGAGGAACGATATAGAACAACAGACACCACGCAGAATGTTAGAAGCTGATGGTTCATTATCCCACACCACATAAGTAATCTCCATGGACGGTGACGTTCCACCTGACGAAGTGAACGGGAAACTGTCAAAAGAGCAATAGTGCGTATTTTGGCTATATACGTGGCCATACTGGATAAATGTGGCTTCATCATTAAAAAAGATACGTGATCCATCTGGATTATCCTGCTGTAGTCCACATGTACGGATTTTGACACTATTCATATAATCGTTTCCATGCAGCTCTTCACGAAGAGAGATGAGATAGTGGTGGAACTTATGTCTACGGAAAATGCGTAGGAAACTTGCGTGACTTCGTGCGCGGTAGCTAACGTTCGGTTCAACGAGGCAGCAGCAGGAACAGTGATTTCCCCCTCTTCTGTCGTCACTTCCTTCCGGTGTGTTACCTAGGTGTTACACTACCACTTCCACGTAACAAACTGAACAGGTTGATAAATAATTGTTGAGATGGTGGACGTCTGTAGGGATATCTTGCCTCAGACAGCTTTCGAAAACGAACTGTATTCTTCCTACACTCTCCACACACAAAGAGGACGTCGGATTTTTCTGCGCTGGTCAATTCGATCGTCCATTCACGGCCTGCAGCTTGGACTGTCACACACTGACTAACAAGTCGCATTATACACTTTCCATGATTACAGCATGTTGATTGGCTAACAATACGAGCCCCTGACTGTAAAAATCAAGCATCAAAAGTACTTTCTATTTCCGTAGTATCTTGCATTGGAAATTTTGGTGTTTCGCGCTGTATATGTCTCGAGGCTCGTGGCGCGTAAATTAATCAGATTTTATTCATCAAGTGTTGGAGAATAAGAACACTTAGCGACTTCCCACAAACTTAAGACACAATTTCAGACTTTATATAAACTTTTTCTGTATTACAGGCCTAACCCTACAATACTCCTCTTTCTTCTTTTGCTGGTGTGTTGTGCCGCGGTTTCACAGGGTCGGCATGGTAACGATCGGATTTGGCAAGGTTAAAGCTAATGGGTGGCCGGATACCCCTCCTGCCACCACCCCATATCTCCCGGGACAGGCTTAGTGTACTCCAGCTGTCTGCGTGTAGTGTAAAGCATGGAATTGTGCGAACGTGTTTAGATGTCTGCGAGTCGTGTAACTGAGGAGGAACGTGGGGACCAGCCCGGTATTCACCAAGCAAATGTGGAAAACCTCCTAAAAACCACATCCAGGCTGGCTAGGACAACGGCCGACGTCGCTAACCCGCTGTGCGGATTCGATCCGAGGCCGGCGCGCATACCCGAGTCCACGAAGCAGCGCATTAGCGCTCTCGCCTAACCTGGAGGGTCACTTAAGCCTAGAACCCTCAAGGGTGGAATATATTACATTGTTACGAAACCATTGTAAATTTTAGTACTCCATACTTTACTCAAAGAAAATCATAATTAATAGTTCATGCACCACTTATAGTTGTAAGTTGTGGCACGTTACACAGAAAGTAAGTCCAAAATATCCGGTTTTTACACTGTCTACTGGCAACATCAGACTGGCGGGAAGCGTGAATTCGTATCAAAAGCACTTTTAAATTTTATGTGTGTTTATAAATCTAGAATTAATTTCAAATGTTTAAGCTGTAGGAGGTCATGGAATCCCTTAATGATTCGGAATGTTATTGGTTTTGTAGAGCTATCAAGGAATTACGATGTAAAACTGTTATTAAAAGATAGCTGTTTCTGTTGTTCTTGAGGCTGATTAAAGGGAAATATGCTTGCCTAGGCACCAGGTATTTTACATGCCCATCAAAGGATTTTAATGAGGTTTAAACATAATGACTCTCTTTCTAAAAATTGATAGGTTTTTCCCGGTATTTCCGAATTGTATGCTGATATGCGTGCGCCGAACCTAGTTCACACACACAGACGCCAAGCTTTGGACCAAAGTGTTGTATTTGGCCATGTGGGTACTCTTCAGAGTCATACTGAAATCATTACACAGCCACTGCTGTTCCCATCTGCTGGAGGAAGAACAATGACAGCATTCTCTTACATTTCCTCTACAGTCAGTAGTGTGTGTTGCTTCACTACAGAATTACTTTGGTGTGGCAGTAGGTTTGGACATGTAAATGCTGGTTTTCATTAGAAATAAGTAATTGGTATGTAATTATTTAGTACCACTCGTGTTAGGTGCTACCAGTACACCATACGTATTTTTTAAACATTTTTCATACAGGTAAGGGCAAATTTGAGGGATATAACGGTAATTAATCCAAAATCAAAGAAATGTATTGATCGACCGCGTGGGGTACAAATTTATTCCTTTCTCTCATTCAAAGGGGCTCAAGTCTGCCCGAGGTTCTAATCTGTTGCTCGCGCTCCACTGGTTTTGATGCCACCTCTACGGCAACTGAAATACGTTTTCCCGTTAATCTGCCTGCTTTATGGCTGCGCCCTGCAATCTGACGATCAGACCACGATTCATAGCTGCGCCAACCGTTCTCCTCACTTTTCACACGTCTGGATTTCACTAATGTCCTCTCAGGCTGTTCCGAAAAATCGATACGTGGCTACATCCGAATAGCTACTAGCTCTAAATTATGTTATTTACATCCTTAAACTGTAAGTACGCTGGAATGAGATTTTCACTCTGCAGCGGAGTGTGCGCTGATATGAAACTTCCTGGCAGATTAAAGCTGTATGCCCGAGTTCGAGTCTCGGTCGGGCACACAGTTTTAATCTGCCAGGAAGTTTGTAAGTAGGCTGTTTAGGTTTTTATGTTGGTAACGACACGTAGCGCTCTGTATGAAAATCACTGACTGTGCTGTGTGCAGTCTGTGGCTGGTTGGACTCATTGTTGGAATATTCGCTTGTGTACTGTTGGGCAGTTGGATGTGAACAGCGTGTAGCCTTGCGCAGTTGGAGGTGAGCCGCCAGCAGTGGTAGATGTGGGGACAGAGGTAACAGAGTTTTGAGAGCGGACGGTATGGACGTGAGTCCGTCAGAAAGAGGAAATTTATGACTAGATATCATGAACTGATATATGTCGATATATATTATGACTTTTGAAAATTATTAAGGTAAATACATTGTTTGTTCTCTATCAAAATCTTTCATTTGCTAGCTATGCCTATCAGTAGTTAGTGCCTTCCGTAGTTAGAATCTTTTATTTAGCTGGCAGTATTGGCACTCGCTGTATTCCAGAAGTACGAGTAACGAAGATTTTTGTGAGGTGAGTGATTCATGAAAGGTATAGGTTGTTGTTAGTCAGGGCCATTCTTTCGTAGAGATTACTGAAAGCCAGATTGCGGTGCGCTAATAATATTGTGTGTCAGTTTATTGATGATCAGAATTAAGTAAAGAGAGAAATGTCTGAGTACGTTGTGTTTTACTCAGCTGTCTCTGTATCACCAGCACACTAATTTATAATTTTTATAACGGACGTTACAAAACGTACGTTTTCCTTTAGTACAGTTCCGGGGAGGTACTGATTTTGAGTGAGTGGTATTCTGAAGTGTCCGCTCTTAGTGCCACTTGCGAAAAATAGCAGTGCTTACCCAAAATTGCAGAGAAATATATCTCAAGCGTATCGAAGCGCACCACTTACTTTACAGTAATATAAGGGTGATCGTTTCCGTTCGAAAGGCGTGCAGTCGAGGATCAGTATACTAATCACGCAGAATCACAGTGCGAATTGTGGCAACCCTTTCACCGACGCACCTGGTGGAAGATACCTGTTTGCTAGAACACCAGGTCCTGTTTGGTGAAGAAGTGGGTAAGTACCTGAGGCACACCCTCGTCCGACCGGAGTCGTCGACACTTCATAGGGCGGATTCCAGAGTGTCTCCTACTTGAGTTGGCGTAAGTTCTGCGTTTCGACATTTGTAATATGTGGTCGAATCACAGCCTGCACGGAACTTAGCGGACCGATACACAACGGTAGTTTTGGACAGACATGCCGCCCTATAAACACTGCTCAGTCTCCGAAGGATGTCTATCAGTGTATGTACGTATTTTGGCACCCAAGAAAAGAATAAGCGAACGTTGGTTCCGTCTGGACGCATTTGGTAATAACGTCGCCATTGTTTGTTTCCGCATTGACCTCAAGGACGGCGGAAACATACGAATTCCAAAAAAATGGTTCAAATGGCTCTGAGCACTATGGGACTTAACATCTGAGGTCATCAGTTCCCTGGAACGTAGAACTACATAAACCTAAATAACCTATAAGGATATCACATACATCCATGCTCAAGGCAGGATTCGAATCTGCGACCGTAGCGGTCGCGCGGTTCCGGACTGTAGCGCCTAGAACCGCTTGGCTACCGCAGCCGGCTACGAATTCGACTCTGATCCCTTGCCAATATGTCAGTGCTTATATAGCCGCATCGCAGTTGCGCTATGCTGCGTACAGGCTGCAGCAACACGCACAAACGGAAACTTTTTGATCGGCCCTTCTATAATTTAGCGTTCGAGTTCCTATTTGCACATATTGTTATAACAAACCTTCCGATTTTGAATTATGTAGCTCATTAGTTTTGTTTTTCATATGTGGTGTTTGTCCATTTCGGTTTCTCACTGCCCAGAGGAAATATTCTTCAGCTCGCCAGATGATGGTGACAACAATGAACGCCAAGATGATGTTGAAACGTCCCCATAGGACAATTATACATGACTGTGCTTAAACTGACACACAATATTTTTTAGCGCAACACAATCTGACTTTTAATAATCCGTACAAAAGAATTGCCCTGACTAACAATAACCTATAGCTTTCACAAATCACTTACCTCACAAAAATCTTTGTTACTCGAACTACTGCACTACAGCGAGCGCCACTACTGCCAGCTAAATAAAAGATTCAAACTACTGAAGGCACTAACTACTGATGGGCATAGTTAGCAAATGAAATATTTTTCATAGAGAACAAACAATGTATTTACCTTCATAGTGTTCAAAAGTAATATATATATATATATATATATATATATATCAGTTCATGACATCCAGTATTACAAATTTCAAAACTCCGCCATTTCTCTCTCCATATCCACCACTGCTGGCGGCTCACCTCCTGCGCAACGCTGTGCTGTTAACAGCCAACAGCCCAACACTACAGTGGCAGACAACAATGCAAACTAGCCACAGACTGCACACAGCACAGCCAGTGATTTTCATACAAAGCGCTACGTGGCGTTACCAATAAAAAACCCTAAACAGCCTACTTACAGTGTGCACAGCGGACACTAACATCCGGAAGTACACCCGAGCATTTTTCAATTATTTTATTCCTTTCATTCTTTACCGCAGTCGGTCGTGGGGTTGAAATGACGGAAAGGATGGCGGGACGCGAGGAGAGGTCCGCGAACAACAACTCAACGGGAGAGGACGGACACAACCAACGAAGGACAGAACGAACACAACAAGATCGAACAACGGAGTCACAAGGAAACCTGACAAACACGTTGACTTGTACACAGAACAAGAAAGTGAGTAAGCTGTCTAACGCGTGGCGATGTGTCCACAGACGTACGCGGGATTAGACTTTTTTCTTTCTTTATTGTATTTCAATTCCCCATCGGTGCGGGCTGGCAGCAGCATATGCGCTGCTCTTCAGCCGAAAGACATAGAACAAACAATAGAAAACATTTAAAAATGACAAAGGGGAGAATATGGTGAACATAGATATAAAAAAGGGGGAACATCATGGAAGGCAATAGACGAAAATACGGGGTGACTGTAAAAAGGAGATAAAAAACCTGTTTGAAAGTAGCACACACAAAAAGCCACACACTGCAATGATTAAAAGAACACAAGGCACAGTATAACTGGAGCATAAAAGTATTGACGGATGGCGTAGCACATAACGTAACACTGACGGCGAACCTCAAGGCAGTACACAATTAAAATCATACCACTTGACGCACTGGAGAAACAGCACTAAACACAACACTGATGTGGATCACTGATGATGATCAAAACAGAGGATCTGCCAGGCGCTAGGAGATGAGGGAGACCTGAAGAAGGGAGGGAGGGGAACAGATGTGGGTGATGAGTGGGGGGGGGGGGAGGGGCGCGCTGAAGAGGGCCAGGTAGGGAGGGATGTGGGAAGGAAAGAGGCAAGTATGGGGTGCAGGGTCTCAGGGGAGGGAGGAGGGGATGGAGGAAATTAAATTCCGCTCTGGGAGAAGGGGGGAAGAGGAAAAAGTGGGCCCTGGGGAGGGGGGGGGGGACAAGGCCAGGTTGTAGTTGGAAGGGTAGATATCGCGGCGAATTTCGTCATCCAGGAGGGGGAGGCGCTGGAAATTGCTGTGATGAAGGAGATGGAGGGTGTGGATGTGGGGTGAGGGAGGGATACAGCGATAGAGGCGCGGAAATGGGTGGGGAGTGGAGAGGAAGGAGGAAACCAGACGGTGGGGGGGATCAAGCCTGCGGACAATGTAAAGGATGCGGCGATGTTGGAGGAACAGGAGGAGGTTGGGGAAGGGGATCAGTTGATACAGGAGCCGTGTGGGGGAAGGAAGGCGGATACGGAAGGCAAGGTGGAGTGCATGGCGTTCAAGGATTTGGAGGGCTGTATAAAAGCGGGTGGGGGCGGAGATCCAGGCAACGCTAGCATAACAGGGGATAGAATAGATGAGGGACTTGTATGTGTGGAGGATGGTAGAAGGATGCAATCCCCATGTGCAGCCAGGCAGGAGTTTCAGAAGGCGGAGGCGGGAATGGGCTTTCTGCTGGATGGTCTGGAGATGAGGAGTCCAGGTGAGGTGACCGTCGAGGGTGAGGCCAAGGTAGGGATTAGACTAGCAGGAAGATGCTTAAGTACTCTATCTGCGGCGCCACTATTGGCCGCTGGAACCACGTGTTCCACTGTGGCGCCCTCACTCCAAATACGGGCCAGGAGGCACGCGCCGCCACAGCTTATGGCGCGATGGTGCAGAGACCTCTATGGGTCATCGACGTCTATGACATCTGGCGCGGATTCAAATTCCGCGGAGCGCGGTACCACACATGTCACTATCGAGGTAAGGTCTTTTCAGTTTTACAGAAACTTAGAGTTTGTAAAGGGGGCATTTATGTCCATGAGCGTTAATATCTGTCAGGGAATTACCAGTTCTTCACAAGTTAAACTTGGGTGAAGCCAAAGATTAGAGTTATTTGGAGTTGTTTTTTTGGTAGTTGTGATATCAACTGGAAAAGCCTCATTTCAGTCTTAATCAAGGCTGGTAATCATCGCTGGTAACTGATCGCCTTTATTTCGTAAGAAAAAGAGAACAACGACGAAGCTTCACACTAGTGTTGTGTTCCATGACACTAACATTGAATATTTTACAAGGTGTGGCGTAAGTGCATCATATGTAGTATTTTACAAAGTAGTGATGCATTTCATCTACTTCAGATACTCTCATTTACGAAATAGGCTGCTTTGGGCAGTAATTCTGGAAATTAACAGAAAACTAATAACAAAATCAGCTGGAGTACTGCAGTCATCTGTCATGGGATCCATTCTCTATTTTGTACACGCCAATGAATACCGATACATTCATCAATTGGTCGTCCGAAGGATGGGTGTTAGTGTACCTCTGTGTGCGTTATTTAGCAAATGTTGGTTTCACGAGCCTTCAAGTTCGACGCGTAGGGAGTTGCAAAATATTAGTAATTTCAACGCTGAAAGAGGGGTGTTTTGAATTTTCATTATTTATCCTAATTCTTTCGCCAGGCAGACGTGCCGGTAAGCATTCACACCGTTTTCGTAGTATAAGCTCGATGACTTTTGTTAGTCTGACTTTATGTGAGTCCCGCACATTTGAGCAGTTTTCGAGTAACGGACGTACAAATGTACTCCACTTTTATAGACAAACTGCAGTTTCACAGTATCCCGCCGAAGAATAGAGGAACACCATGTGATTTGTTATTATTGAGCCTATGTCGATGTTTTAGCTTCTATGTCTACAAGATGTTACATCAAACTTTTATATGATGTGGCTACTTCGGACACACCATTGTTGTTGTGTGAGAGTACTGTACTTTTACGAGTACGTTTTCTGAAGTGGGCAACATTTTCATTTCTCTAAGCTAATGTTTAATCGATTTCTAACTTGTTTTCACTGTTTCATCGTACACACATTCTTCACATGCAGCTACATAACTTTTTTTTAAAAAAAAAAGACAAACTATATCATTCGCTAAGTCTCTGGTATAGAACTCGTTACAATAATGACCCTGTTCCATGTCCGTGGGCGCACAAAATACTATCATAGAATCTCTAGAGGTAGCCGGTGCACGATACCGTTCTGAGCCTCTTAAGAAATTTTCGGCAATGCACTAGACATCGGATATAAAGGGTGATTTTAATCAAGGTTAAACTGTCAAAGCGTTGTAGAAGTAACTGCTCAGAATGACGTCAAATTGCAACGGAGTATTATCGGAGAAGGGGGAAAACGTATGACAGAAGGAAAAAAAAAATAGTGTGAAAATTGATCAATAGATGGCGCTGTATGTGTCAGGATATGTAAATGAAAAAAAAAAAAAAACACCTGTCATGCTCAGGACCCATTGAAGGCGGTATAAGCACTCCGGGTACATGGCTTTTCTCTAACCCGACTTGTGGAAAACCTCCCGTATACTGATGTTCTACAAACCCAAAAAGCGTCCATCTGATGCCTCTTCCTATCGCCCTACATGTCTTACCTCGGTGTTAAGCAAGCTCTGGGATCCATCCTATACCAGTGCATCCATCACCACCTCCACTGACAATACCTCCTCCCCAACACCCAGTGTGGCATTCGACCTTCCTTCTCTGCCAATGACCAACTCCTACGCCTCATCCATCTCCTCTCCCTCCACCTTAACTCCCGTCCCTCCACCATTTTTGTCTTCCTAGACCTCGAAAAGGCCTACAAACTTGTAAGGCATCCCGGTCGCCTGTTTAAACTACATACGCCCTTCCTGTCAACTATGTCCGTCTGATTGCCTCCTTCTTCTCCCGCCGCCCCTCCTACGTTTCCATCCACAAAGCCGATTTCTGAACCTTCTCCCCGTTCCTGGGTGTGCCCCAGTGCTCTGTCCCCTCTACCTCCTGTACATGGCAGATATGCCCCAACCCCTCCCCTCCAGTCCACAGTCCTGCAGTATACCAATGACACGACCTTCCTGGGCCTCGCTCCTACCCTGTAACGGTACAACGCCTTCTCCAGAATCACCTTGACTTTTTGCGGCATGGTGTAGCCAGTGGCTCCTTAAAATCAATCATTCCAAGGCGCAGGCATTTCTCATTGGTCATACCCTTCGCTCCTTCCAGCTCCTGGATTTCTCCATCTGCACTTGACCTTTCCGCCTCTCCCCCACCCTCACCTACCTTGGACTCACCATAGACCGTCACATCACCTGGATTCCTCCTCTCTACTTTATCCAATCCAAAGCCCACAACTGCCTCTGTCTCCTTAAACTCCTCTCTGGCCAGACATGGGGGTTGAACCCCTCTACCATCCTCCACACCTACAAATAATTAATCCATCCCATCCCTAGTTATGCCACTCCCACCTATATAATGGCCCTCCCCCCCCCCCCCCCCAAATTCTATAAGTACCTCCAGATCCTCTAGTTTCATGCACTCTGCCTTTCCCCCAACTTCTCCTTTTCCTTGAACATATCGATGTCCTCTACACCTCCCGCCAACTTCATCCCCCTCATCTGCTATTTCCTCCTCTCCTCTCCAACCGCCACTCTCTAGTGTGCCATCACCGTTGGGTCCCCCCTACCCTCCAGCTGAGCACCCATCATCTCCTTTCCCAAGGTGGCCTCCATCAACTCCTTCTCCTGGATGATGCCCTCTCTCCCTCTATTTATCCCTCCTATAAACTCTGATCCTCACCTACTCCTCCCTCCCACTGTCCTTTTCCAGGCTCCCTCTCCCCTCCTTTCATCCTGTTTCTTCCCTGCCTACCCTCTCTCAGACTCTCTTCTCCCCACAAGTCCGTTTGCTTTCCTCTCCTCTCTCTTGCCTAATCCTTTCTGTGTCCTCCCTGCCCCCCCCCCCCTGTTTTCTCCGTCAGCTCCCACCCTTTTCCTCGACTCCCCCCCTTTCTTCCCACTCATCGGTCTGGGTCCTCCCCCCACCACCATCTTCTGCCGTGTCGCCTCTGTAGTGCTGTTTGAAGTGAATGTTCAGCGTTGTGCGGCCCCTGTCAGTGTTGTGAACAGCCATGATTCTGTCACTACTTGTGTTTTTTATCTCGTGAGAACAGAAATCAGACTGTCCTCATGTTCTTTTTAATTGTGCCTGTCTACTTTCTGTGTGTGATTATCCGAGCAGTCAAAGCTGTGGTTTTATATTTTAAATTTCACAACTTTCCACCGTTTTACAGTTTAATTATAATGTCTCCGTTTTATCACCTGTTTTTATTGTCTGTTTATGTTTTCATTTCGTTTTTCAACTTTTCTGTAGGCTGTAGAGCGGCCTACTACGCTGCTGACAGCCCCAATCATGGGGGGGGGGGGGGGGGGAATGGCATTGCAAAAAAGATAAAAACGGCTTTTGTTCCTTTCGCGTCTTCGACGTTCGCCATGACAGTCTCAGAGCAGGATCGCGCTCTGCTTGTGAAGCTGTGTTACAAGAATCATGATATGCACACGTCGCTCTGCAGAAGTCCAGATACGGAAGACTTTGAAAAAAAAGGCGTTGGTCTGATGACTGCCGTGGGTCTGAGGAAAATGATTCGGAAATTCGAAAATACGGATTCTTTAGGTGTGCAACCTGGTAGAGGGAGGAAAAGAATTGATTCGACGTCAGAGGAAGTAGTGGCCACAGCAGTGCAGGAGGAGACGAGTGGTGGTGTTCAAACCTTTAGTTCATGGAAAATTGCATGAACATTGGACATACTCACGAGCACGGTGCGTGAAATTCAGCGAAACATTGCCGGCCGGTGTGGCCGAGCGGTTCTAGGCGCTTCATTCTGGAACCGTGCGACCTCTATGGTCGCAGGCTCAAATCCTGCCCCGGGCATGGAGGTGTTTGATGTCCTTAAGTTAGTTAGGTTTAAGTAGTTCTAAGTTCTAGGGGACTGATGACCTCAGATGTTAAGTCGCATAGTGCTCAGGGCCATTTGAACTATTTGAACCTGCGAAACATCCTTCTTTGCTATCCATTCAAAATTAACTTCAATGATTCAAATGGCTCTGAGCACTGTGGAACTTAACATCTGTCATAAGTCGCCTAGAATTTAGAGCTACTTAAACAAAACTAACCTAAGGACATTACACACATCCATGCCCGAAGCAGGATTCAAACCTGCGACCGTAGCGGACGCGCGGTTCAAGACTGAAGCGCCTAGAACTGCTCGGCCACACTGGCCGGCTCAAAATTACCTATTTGAACGAGTTGATTACTGTTAACTTGCCAGCAAGAGAGATCTTTCATTTAGAATTTCTTTCCCGCATGGTAGTGGACAATGATAGGTTATGTCAATACACAGAATTGTCGAATACGGGCAACGGAAAATCCATACTCAAATCAAACAGTACCAGTACATTTTGAAAAGGTCAGTGTGTGGTACGATTATAATCCTTCAGGTGGTTAGTGAGAGGCGCTTTCGGTCATATTACTTGTACCGTCAGTGCTAACCGCTATGAGTGTCTTTTGTGCAACCACGTCATTCCACGTCTCCAACAGCATGTGTGTTTGGACGAGATCATCTTTATGGAAGATGGCCCACCTCCGCACTTTTCAAATCCAGTTACGCAGCTGCTGTAGCGCCATTTCGCAAATGCTAGAGCTATAAGCTGCCATTTCCCTACAGCCAGGCCGTCCTATCTCCTGAATCCGTGTGACTTCTGGCTGAAAGATGTTGTGGTCAGTGTTCCGATTGCAAATTTAGCTGCATTGAAGGCACGCATTGCGCTACACATTCTGAACGTGATCCCAGAAATACTTAGATCAGTTGTGGAACATGCTGTTTCTCGATTTGAACTTGTTGCAGAAAACGGTGGATAGCATATTAAACATGTTTCGCGTCAGTCACACGAAAATTAATAACCCGATTTGATTCTGATTGATGGTTTTTATGCGATATTTGGCCTCAGTACAATTAAAAACCGATTTGAGTTATTCTTTTTATGCGGTTTTTCGCCTCAGGACAATTATAAACCGATTTTTCCCGTCGGATGTGCTTTGCCCATGCAGTGGTGGATGGGCTTACGTAACTAACAATATCACATCTGTACACCCATGCACACTGAGTAGTACAGTTTGTTAAAAGTCATATGTACACCTTAGGCACTGTGTAATTCATTTGTCAGTTGTAGTCGACCACTATTAAATTATAGTGCTTTCAGCGCCGTTTATTGCTACATTTTGTAACTATTTATTTTTCTTCTGCCATACATTTTCCCCCTTCTCCGACGTCGCAATTTGACATCGTTCCAGTGGTGTTATTTCTGCAGCGGTCTGAAAGTTTAACTTTTATCATAATCACCTTGCATATTCCTTCAGATAGTACATTCTGTAAAAGCTGACGATATTATAGTGAGAAGAAAACTTTTTGAAAGCCTAGAAACTTGGAAGCTTCTGATTGTCTCTGTTCGTATGTTCAAATATATGATAATGAATAGCTCCATGTTATTTTCGCAAGATAAATACTTATATCATAGCCATGATGAAAAGCGTTCGTGATAGCCTGAAATGTCGTCTCACACTCATCTCTTTCCCGTCCTTCCAGCTTTCTGTGCCCTCCTCACGATCCCATTATTGTTTCACATCTACAATAGACTGATAACGTCGTTAAGGTTTCTCGCAGGATGTTAAGTTGATCTTACTGCTGTAACAGTAGCACGACTGACACCTCGAGTGTTTTCTACTGTCTTAGGCAGTGTCCAAGATCTTTTAGATTTCATAACTAGTAAGGTATCCTCGGAGCGTAATCATCGTTCCGCGAATGTTGCATTTACTTTGACACTTCATTGATAGGATATGAAGCTGAAGCATTCAGCCATAATGAGAGAATATTGTTGCTAATGTAGATGAAGAAAGTTAATTATAATGGAACATGTCTCTCTGTGTGGACTAATGTGTAGCTCCATGGAGCAGTGATAGTCTACAGATATAAAATACCGGAGTTCGATTCTGTGTTGCTCCTAAGATTTTTCTGTCAAAAATAGTTTCTTCCATCTCTGGAAATAACCTCTTATGTAGAAAATGTTAAGTTGAATCGTGCTTCACTGTCCTTAATGGAAATGTATCTACAGACACTGTGTTAATATAAGGTGTATTTCTGATGTGTAACTGTATATATACTGTTCACATTATATATCAGTCAATTATCAGATGGTTACAATCTCCGTCTTTTCGCTCGTGATGCACTTGTCCACGATAAACCATATCCGATAAAATAGTAAAATCTATCTACGTCTCAAAAAACACCAACCTATTGCAAAGTTGGGTAAGTAACTCGTTACATACATAAATGAAATATTTGTCATTTCGCGAAAAGTATAACTGTGTTATCCTTTGACTACAGTATTATCGAGCCACATCTGGTATCTACTTGGCTGAGGTGCATTTCAACAGACCTCTGTAAGTTTTCATGTGGTTACAGTTAGAGTAACAGAAGTTAGTGAAGAGATTACTAGCTGAAATTGTTTCATCGGTGAGCAGTAAAGATTGTTCTCCAAAAACAAACAAAGTTGTTTGCTGAATTTCCCTTTTTAAATTTTCTAACCTACCTGCCCGATTAAGGGATCTGACATTCCACACTCCTATCCGTAGAACGCCAGTTTTCTTTCTCCTGATAACGACATACTCTGGAGTAGTCCCCGCTCGGAGATCCGAATGGGGGGACTATTTTACCTCCGGAACATTTTATCCAAGAGGACGCCATCATCATTTAATCATACAGTAAAGCTGCATGCCCTCGGGAAAAATTACGGCTGTAGTTTCCCCTTGCATTCAGCCGTTCGCAGTACCAGCACAGCAAGGCTGTTTTGGTTATTGTTACTAGGCCAGATCAGTCAATCATCCAGACTGCTGCCCCTGCAAGTACTGAAAAGGCTGCTGCCCCTCTTCAGGAATCACACGTTTGTCTGGCCTCTCAACAGATACTCCTCCGTTGTGGTTGCACCTACGGTACGGTTATCTGTATCGCTGAGGCACGCAAGCCTCCCCACCAACGGCAAGGTCCATGGTTCATGGGGTGGCTGGTCTTTGTATGGAGGTCTTAAGGACAACACGATTTTCATGTATTTTTAATCGATATGGTCCGTGTTAGCTTTTCTACGCTTGACGCACACTAATACTCTCAAGTCCATGCAAAGTTTATATCTTTATTTCAATTCCCTAATATTCAAATATTGCTTCAAACTAAGTTTAATTTTTTACGATAATAGTTGTGAGCAACTTCGGGAAGCATTATTTTTGCTCGTAGAGAATGTTCAGAAACAAGCCTTTCTTAGCTTTAGTAAATTATTCTCAGATTGCGGCGGAAGATAAATTTTGCCTCAATAGTTTCGGGGCAGCAGCTGATTTTTTGACTCGTTACTATATTCCGTAACAACGTTACATCAGTAGATCATGGTAAATAGTTGATCTTTTTAGATGCCAAGAGAATTTCCGTTGCCTTACGTATGTATGTCAGTGATGGGCTATTCCTGAGTGTAGTCAGATCACGTAATGATATTTCCTTTGGGCTTTATTGACTTGTAATGACTGCATCTTTTATCGGAGAAATTTCAAGTGGAAACTTGATCCACTGCTAAAAGCGAAGGCATATCCAATTTAACAAACCCCATAAAATAGGTATATGATATTCTGTATCAGATGTACCATCCAGTTTATATCAGTTCTACTCCAGATCAAAAATTTTACTGATATTTGCACCCGTGTCCTAATTGTACTATATGATTTGATATGCCCTTATCGATAAACTCCTTAACTACCTCAGAAAATAAATTTAGTCTCTTTCGCAAATAATCGTGTTGCCCCGTCACATTACTATGCATCATCCAACATGCTAGACTGTTTAGGCGACAGTTAATTTACGTGTCTGTTTTTCAGCCGCATATATCAATCTACGTATCCGCTCCCCTTGTGCTCCTACAGTCGGTCCTATGACGACAGCTATGCAGCGCGGTATTTCCCACGATCTTCTTTATCAATAGAAATCAGATGTGTTGTCTGTCTTGACAAGGCTTATATGCAACGGAGGACATGTTTATTTTCTGACATATTATTAGCGTTTTCAACGTTGCACGAAAGTGTACTTGATGAAAGCGTATTCAGTCGTCTTTCTTCCTGTAGTTTATTTGGGTTGTTTTGGGGAAGAGACCAAACAGCGAGTTCATCGGTCTCATCGGATTAGGAAAGGACGGGGAAGGATGTCAGCCGTGCCCTTTCAAAGGAACCATCCCGGCATATGCCTGGAGCGATTTAGGGAAATCATTGAAAACCTAAATCAGGATGGCCGGACGTGGGATTGAACCGTCGTCCTACCGAATGCGAGTCCAGTATGCAAACCACTGTGCCACCCCGCTCGGTCCCTGTAGTTTATTTTACAAACTCAGGAAATGTAGTCGACAAAGGAGGTAGCTTCCATAGCTCTCGTTCGACCAATTCTTGTATATTGCTCGTCAATATGGATTCACACGAGACAGAGTTGAGAGAAGAAGTAAAGAATAAGCAGAGAAGGAAAGCGTGTTTCGTTACAGTTTCATTTACCACGTGCGAAAACCTCACGTAGATGACCAACCAAGTAGTCGCAGACGATCCAATATATGCGTTAGCATCACTGTGTGGTTTAGTGGTTTAATGTTTCATTTCCGAGAACGTACGTTCCTCGAAGAGTAACAGATATATTGGTTTCTCCTACCTATATCTCACGAAAAGAACATCAAACAAAATTAGATACATTGGGGTCTACACGGAGGTCTACCGGTAGTCGTTTATTCCACGAACCACTCGTCACATCCGACGGATTGATCACCATTAACAGTGTAACAAATGCACACTTCATAAGACACTGCGGAAAGATTTGGAATTGAATCCAGAACAATGGCGTAACAACTTTAAGTCTTAAAGTCACCATCCCTCCTTCTCTTTTGCCGTAAAGGCAAAGAGAACGCAGTCAGTTATATGTTGCGCACCCAGGCGATTCCAGACGTGCCTTAAAGACGGTGATCTAATGAGACCCGGTATATTCAAAGAGGCAAGGCCGTTGATTGTTTCGGTCTATAGAAACTAATAACAAAGATTCTTGGCCTAAGCAGTTTGGGGAACGTAACTGGGGATGGATAGGATAAAGACGTCGTTGTTCTTCATGAATCCTATTGGGAAAATTTAGAGTAGCACAATTCGCGGATGACAGTTGTACCACAGTGCTTCTCACGTAGGGGCCATGGGAGTGATGGAAAAGAGACTGGAACATCTACTGACGCAAATATACGAGGGTAATCCCAGAAATAAGGTTTCTTATTTTTTATAAGTACATAAACCTGTTTATTTCTACAATGGTTTACATTAGTTTACAGCTTGAATATTTAGTTATTTTTCGACATAATCACCATTTCTGTCGATGGATTTTTGTAGACGACGTGGCAATTTTTGTATGCCCACATCATACCAGGTCGCCGCCATGCTGTTCAGAAAGTTATGAACATCATCTTTCACCTCGTCGTTGGAGCTGAATCGCTGGGACCAAAATTAACACTGACAGGTACTGTGAGACTCTGAAAAAACTCAAACGGGCAATTCAGAACCGGATAAGAGGAAGGTTGACCAAGGGCGTACATATTCTCCATGACAACCCTCGTCCACATATCGCTCGGCAAACCGTTGCTCTCCTGCAACAGTTTCAGTGGAACATATTCACCCACCCTATAGCCCAGTGACTATCACCTGTCCCTAGCTTAAAAGAACATTTGACCGGAAAGCGATTCAGCTCCGACGACGAGGTGAATGAAGAGGTTCATAACTTTCTCAACAGCATGGCGGGGAGATGGTATGACATGAGCATACAAAAACTGCCACGTTGTCTACAAAAATGCATCGACAGAAATGTTGATTATGTCGAAAAATAGCTAAAGGTTCAAGCTGTAAACTGATGTAAACCATTGTAGAAATAAACAGGTCTGTGTACTTTTAAGAAAATAGGAGACCTTACTTTTGGGATTGCCGTCGTACATTCGTTTTTCCTCCGCTCAGTAATCGAACAGAGTAAGACAGAAAATGCTTCGTACGAAGCACCACTCTCCCGCTCCCCTCCACCCACCCACACACTCACCCACCCACCCACCCACCCACCCATACATACATACATACACACACACACACACACACACACACACACACACACAGAGACAGAGAGAGAGAGAGAGAGAGAGAGAGAGAGAGAGAGAGAGAGAGACAGGGGGGGAGGGAGAGGGAGGGAGAGAGAGAGAGAGAGGGAGAGGGAGAGGAAAAGAGAGAGAGAGAGAAAAATCATTAATTTTAAACATGATTTCGGAATATATAAGAAGATAATGTACGCTTATTATCCATATCCATGACATTACTCTTTCGTGTAACACTGTGTTTGTGGCGCCTTCCCTCACCTCGATGTCGTATCTTCTAACTAAATCAGAGCTACTCCGACATGTATTAAGCCTCTTCATGTTCCACATTCGTACTAAATCCAAACTATCTCTATTTCCCTTTCGTACTTCGTGGTGTCACGTATTGCGACTATTCCACTTCTGCACAGGAATTCAATTACATCTGCCTCTCTTCCACTCTTGAGCCTTCTCCGCCTGTCGTGCGAATTAGGAATTCCACCTTGATGTATCGGCGAGCTGACGGAGATTGGCTTCCCGCCCCAACCGCCGGCAATTGGTCTGCACCCGGCGTGCAGGAAAGGGAGCGCAGTCGCAGAGTCCGTCCCTTCAACTTCACGCCTTGTCTTCAGACAGTCGTATTTGACGATGAGAAATTACAGGGATTGAATGTTTTCCAGAGTATGGCTGGAAACTCCGTAGCTATTTGAAATATGAAGGTTTCTCTTTTCAGAACATCCGTATGATGTGCATATTAATGAACATGCTGCAGCAAGCAGATGTCATCCATACGAAGCTGAATAAGGTGACATCTCAAATACGTGCATTACTACATCCACCATATACTAGCGGAAAAATGTTCGTGTCGGAGCACACATAGCTCTTCTGTCGTTTTGCTTCCGTTCTCAATGCAGGTGTAGCTTCTTTCACTATTTCTCTTTTACTTTACAACGTATGATGCAGAGCGATTGTGTGGATACACGCTAGTGAGTGAGTGTGACCACGGTTTTAGCCCTTTTACCCACTTTATCTCTTTTAATATTTGAAAGAGCGATGATAAACTCACCGTTGTGCGGTTACAGATTTTCGAACACGGGAAAATGAAATTTCTTTACGAGTGTCTAAGCAGTGAATGTCACTATTTGAGACATTTGCTATGGTACGTTATTTAGATGACAGCCAAGAACTGGGCAAAAACAGCCAAAAGCCCGTTTTTGGGTTTTCTGCATAAGTACGGTAACTTTGAACCTTTGGACCTCGGAACACAAAAAAGGCGAATATGTTCCTCTTTAAAACACCAGGAAACCAGTTGGCTCAATGCTTATTCCACCTTCCTCGAAAAAAAACTTTGGCATGTGAACATATTCGCTCTCCTTAAATACCAAACATTCTAAATCTTGTTACCCAAGCTTTCTTTGCAGCTTCACCTTCATTTTCTCTCTCTCTCTCTCTCTCTCTCTCTCTCTCTCTCTCTGCCACGGTCTTCATATGTCTCCCTCAACCTACTTCCTTTTACCACACTCATGTGCAGCACACAGGGTGGTCCATTCATCGTGACCGGGTCAAATATCTCACGAAATAAGCGTCGAACGAATAAACTACAATGAACGAAACTTGTCTAGCTTAAAGAGGGAAAAATGATAGCGCTATTGTTGGACCGCTAGATGACTCTGCCATAAGTCAAAAGGATTTCAACTGCGTTTTTTTATATAGGAACCCCCATTTTTATTCGTGTAGTACGTAAAGAAATTGGACTACTGTTTTCGCTTTGTGATAGATGGCGCTGTAATAGTCACAAATATATGGCTCACAATTTTAGACGAACAGTTAGTAACAGGTAGGTTTTTTAAATTAAAATAGAGAACATTTTATTTCGGTTGTTCCAATGTGATACATGTACCTTTGTGAACTTATCATTTCTGATAACGCATGCTGTTACAGCGTGATTACCTGTAAATACCACATTAATGCTGAAAATGCTCAACATGCTCAAAATGATGTCCGTCAACCTCAATGCATTTGGCAATACTTGTAACGACATTCCTCTCAACAGCGAGTAGTTCGCCATCCGTAATGTTCGCACATGCATTGACAATGCGCTGACGCACGTTGTCACGCGTTGTCGGTGGCTCACGATAGCAAATATCCTTCAACTTTCTCCACAGTAAGAAATCCGTGAACGTCAGATCCGGTGAACGCGCAGGCCATGGTATGGTGCTTCGACGACCAATCCAGATGTCATGAAATATGCTATTTACTACAGTTTCCAACGCACACGAGCTATGTGCCGGACATCCATCATGTTGGAAGCACATCGACATTCTGTCATGCAGTGAAACATCTTGCAGTAACATAGGTAGAACATTACGTAGGAAATCAGCATACATTGCACCAATTACATTGCCATCGATAAAATGGAGGCCAATTATCCGTCCTCCCATAATGCCACACTATACATTAACACGCCAAGGTCGCTGATATTTCACTTGTCGCAGCCATCGTGGATTTTCCGTTGCCCAATAGTGCATATTATGCCGGTTTACGTTACCGCTGTTGGTTAATGACGCTTCGTCGCTAAATAGAACGTGTGCAAAAAAATCTGTCATCGTCCCGTAATTCCTCTTGTGCCCAGTGGCAGAACTGTTCACGACGTTCAAAGTCGTCGCCATGCAATTCCTGGTGCATAGGTATATGGTACGGGTGCAATCGATGTTGATGTAGCATTCTCAACACCGACGTTTTTGAGATTCCCGATTCTCACGCAATTTGTCTGGTACTGATGTGCGGATTGGCCGCGACAGCAGTTAAAACCCTTAGTTGGGTATCATTATTTTTGGCAGGTCACGGTTGACGTTTCACATGTGGCAGAACAGTTCCTGTTTCCTTAAATAGCGTAACTATCCGGCGAACGTTCTGGACACTTGGATGATGTCGTCCAGGATACCGAGCAGCATACATAGCACACACCCGTTTGGCATTTTGATCATGATAGCCATACATCAACACGATATCGACCTTTTCCCCAATTGCTAAACGGTCAATTTTAACACGGGTAATGTATCATGAAGCAAATACCGTCCGCACTGGCGGAATGTTACATGATCCACGTATCTAAACGTTTGTGACTATCACAAAGCGAAAAAAGTGGTCCACTAAAACATTCATATTTCTTTACGTACTTTTCGAATATGTAATAAAAAATGGAGGTTCCTATTTTAACAAAAACGCAGCTGATATCCGTTTGACCTATAGCAGCGCCATCTAGCGGGCCAACAATAGCGCCATCTGGTTTCCTCCTTCAAGCTAGACGAGTTTCGTTCTTTGTAGTTTTTTCGTTTGATACTTATTTCGTGAGATATTTGGCCCGGTCACCATCAAGGGACCACCCCGTATATCACTATCACTGTATCCTCTCTCACTTACACAGTCCTCATTAGTCTTTATTTCCCACTGTCACTGTCTCCACCATACCTCGCTACCAGAAAATGTGTGGGGATTCCTCCAAACTATTTTATCCCCTTTTTAAATTTCGGTTCCTTTCCTGTACCTACTTGTTGGAGTAGCGTTTCTGGGAGCTCCCTTCACCTGTATTCATTTACAATGTTTCCTCTCTTTTTAGCTGTTTCTGTCTCAATCCATCCTTATATCTCTATTTTTTACCGCTGGCTCTCACTGACCATCATTATTTCCTCTCTGTTTGGGTAGCGCTGCTACTGTATTCATCCAGCTCTCTTTCTCTTTCACTCTCACGTTCTCTCTCTCTCTCTCTCTCTCTCTCTCTCTCTCTCTCTCTCTCTCTCTCTCCCAGTGCCCTGTGTCACTTTCCTTTCTGCTACTCTCGTTAAGCACAAGACGTAGGAATATGTTAACTTGCCAAGTTGATTGGTGGTGGATGAGGGATGAGGTTTGAAGGAGCTTGTCTCCAATTTTGTGTCACTCTCTAATAAAGAGAAGGATACAATATTCGTCTTTCTGTTTTCCGCCAGGATCATTTTTCCGCCTGTCCCCTTCTTTTTCCTGCTATAGTAGGCCGTGCTACTTATATTAAACGAATTCTATGGACCAGTAGAGCTTTTGCAGATCGCTTACGTACTTCGGCACATTTCTGCACTTTGACACATACAAACTACAGATGAGTATGCGTAATGTAAGATTAAGACAAAGCCGGTTTGTTTTACGTTATTTCTTGTTACTTTTCTCTTCGCTCTCAAATCATTGAAAACGCCCGTCCTGTGATTTGTATCTTAAAAGAACCACATTGTTACTAGAAATGTTTTAGTGTATTTGCAGTCTTTCCAGTTTTACGTAGTAATTTTAAGTTCTTTTCAGACACGTTAAGACTCATTTTACCCCACGATCTGAAACTGCAGTCGCACCTACGGCATAATTTGTATAGGCGTGAAGTACACATTATCAAGAGACATCGCGTCATAAAGTTTTATAGGTGAAAAATTTCCGACGAAAAACATAGTTCGATGACCTCAGAACCCTTGCGAGACCCAAGGAACCTTACATTCTATCTTCAGACTGGATATTACGCGAACTCGTGAGGACTGTACACTGTCATGGATCGCTTAGTTTTCACAGAATTAGCTTTTTGTGTGCTGCTCTTAACGTCGAACAAACCGCGTGGCAAGTCGCGAGATTATTTTCGACTTCTAAGGCCAGCATTCAACTTTTGCTGATTAGAAGACAAGGTTGTAACCAGTTTAATGGAAATTCCCGGATAGGTCGCCACTGAACTGTTAATAGTGGTGTTTCCGATAGGGACATTATTATTATTATTACCAGGAACATTATTATCTTTGGTGTGTGAACTTTTACTGAATATATTAATCCGTTACAACTCAAAACTTTTATTTATAGTCACCGTTCCTGAACCCACTGAGTAAATAGCAAATAGGAACATCATCTTTCAGTGCGTACGAAGTGCAGTGTGGACTTGCAGACTGGGAATTGTGGTCAGTATGTTCTCCATCGCTTTCTGACCGACCGCGAAGTTAGTTTCCAGGCTCTTGTAAATAGCGAAGATAATTTACCCGCCTCACCACAAACGACCCGCGTAATGAATTGGCCGGAAAGTACGCTTCACAAATGGGATGTGAGAAACCAGATTTATCTTATTTTCTGGAATGCCTGTCTGAGCATGAATTGGGTAGATTTTGAAAGCAGTTTCAGAATGGAATGAATTTCACGACTCCGCAAAGAGTGATCTCCGGAGTGAAATATAACGAAGAGGGTTTTCATTCTCGTTCCGGCCGAGTGCCATACATAGTTCCATCAACATATTAGTCATTGATAACCAGGGATTTGGCTGAAATAGTGTAAGCACTCTTTTCAATTGGTCACCGGAAACAGGATTTGCAGGATTTGCACAATAATTTCTACATACATAACCACCCAGTTGATACAGAAGATTGGATTTTCTCATTGTGAGAGTACTGAAGGCGCGATCTGTTTTAATGCCTAAAACACTTGACAACAAGACGCGAGGTTCAACGTAAAAGGAACACTTTTTCACAACAAAAATAACTCGCTGATATGAAGATTTTATGTGCTCTAGGCTGTTGAAAGTTTTTAGCAAATGATACAAAAGACGTTTACTGTCATGCAACACTTTAACTATAGTTTCTAACACTGCAAGGCCAATCACATACAAAATTTTATCCAGTTGTCTAGGAACCTGTATCCGTCGTTCTACGGTGACCTGTCGTATTCGGGCTGTAGAGGATGTAGAGCTCTTTCTGCTGAAACTGTATGCGTCAACCATAAAACACTGGGAAAAATGTTCAATAGTTCTCCAAAATTCTCCGTTCTCTTGCCAATGGTTTAAACCAGTTTGTTAGTCTACAACAGCAAACAAGATCAATAATGGTTGCCAGTTGTTTGGAGCGTTCATTGCGTTATATTTACTTAAAGCAACAACGTATCGTGTATTACTTTATTTTTTCTTTTTTTTTTGTATGTTTAGTCAGCAATCGTATTCAGCAGATCACAGTATTTTGCAACAGGAATAGAAATTACAACAAAACTGACTTATTTACCCAAAATATATTGAAATTGTTTGAGTTACAAATTAAAGGTTAAAGCTGTTTCTAATGTTCATAAATACATCTTATGTACGTCTAGGATACTGTACCTCAATAATGAGAAATGAAAAAATTAGGTTTGGAATATTTTATTCCTGACGGAACAGGACCCATGTGATAATAATGCGCGAAATTTAATCACATTAAGGAGAGACATGAAAAAAATGCAATTGGGGGGAGGGGGAGAAGAAGTAAAGCGCCTTCAAGGCAACAGCAGAAATCAGTAGATGATGATAAGCACTAACCAATTTGATCTTTCTGGAGTAAAATGTGTGCAATATAAGAGATGAAGAAGGAAAAGTCCCCTTGAGCACTATTCACTTGACGTAAGATTCTTCTCACAGCTCCCGTAGGAGCAAAGTGGTGGTCTATTGATTTTTGCAAGGACTAGTGACACTCAGAATTCGTCACAACATGTACGAGCTACGTAGGACTACCCTTAGACATGAAACGCACGGTACCTTCATCTGCTGATTAAATGTGCTCGTCCCTATTGTTAACTCAAGCAGCCTATTATTTGGAAAGTTAGTTTCCTCTTCAGGATGGGAAATCATCTGCATCAGAATGGTGTGGTATTGCAAATAACAGCTATCCCTTATGTAGGAATAGTGTAAAGCGAGTCACAATGTCACAAAATGAAAAACCCATTTCCGAAGACCAAAGATTATGCATCCTTTCAACTAAATGAAACGCTGATTTTCAGGCCTCAGTTGTGGAGAATGCATCTAACAGTTACATACTTCCACATTGTTTGATGGCTCTTCTTTTAGTGAGCTGATCTTCCCAGTGACGACAATGGGACCTGATAACCCTATGTGTACTCGCTTCTTTCCAGTCTTAATTACTAAATTCGATAAAACGCAAACCGCTCTATTCCACACAACTACAGGGTGCGGATTTATTTGCTGAATCTGAAACAGACGTTGACGGAATTTTGTTCTTATATTTTATAACTGATGTGCCTGTAACCCTGGAGGATATGAAACATCGTATGGAGGCAGCCTGTGATAACATTACACCAGACGTAGTGCATCACGTAAAACATTCATTACGCGGTAGATGGCAAATGTGTGCAGCAGATGACGGATACCACTTTGAACATTCATTGGCCTGAAATGTCAGAAAACACTCTTTTACATTCTGTAATTAGAAAGAAAAAGACAAATCTGTTATTTTAACTAAATTCTCATGTTAATGTACATTTTCTTCCAATAAATCAGAACCATACAGTATTCTTCAGAGAAAAAGACTAATGCAGCTACATCCGGCCAATTGTTTGTTTTAAATCCGTCTGCGGTTTGCCTTGAATATATATTTTTAACATAATTTGTCTCACAGAGCACAAACCAATAAAACCATGTTATAACCGCAATTATCTGTAGTGCAGGGACCAATTATTTCGTATTTTACATCTTCAGACTGTGCCTATTATGACCACAAGTAATTTTTTTGTATTTTATACAGGGTGAGTCACGTAACATTACCACTGGAAACACCTCCCAAACTACAACAAACACAGAATAACCAATTCCGCAGACCGAAAGTGAGGAGAGGGGATGGTGTAATTGGTTAATACAAACCATTGTGAGTGTTAGTTAGTTGGTTGCGTTTTACATTGATCAATCACACGGTACAGTATCCGTTATGGTGTGGAACGTGTGAAGTGCACAAGAAATGCAGATATGAAACAAGAATTTTTAATCTATGTATATACATAGGTTTATTTATTCCTATTCATGGATTAATCTACACCCAAAAGGAGTTGTCAAGGAGATATGATTTGAATTTATTTTTGAAGCTATTACTGTTGTTTGTCAGACATGTTATTTCATCTAGTAATTTGTAAAAAAAAAACTGATAGCAGCATATTTTACCCCTTTCTGTGCCAAACATAGGCTGAGTAAACAAAATGCTCGGAAGTATGATTTTCAACACATATTTAGGTTTTTGTAAAGGGAAACCTGTTATTTTCATCACAACTCAACATAGAAAAAATACTTAATCAAAGCCATTTCTTACATTGCGAAATTTTAATTACATCCAGAGTAATTTGTAACCTGAAGTTGACGCTTGAGTAACTCCTCAGCAGATCATTCGTGTGTATCGGAGAGAACCGAATTAATTAGGAAAACAAAAAGAACAGTGATGCAATGTATGTACAGAAGACACTTGAACAACACGTTACGTCCACATGCTAGCATTTTCATTAGTCATTTCTCTGAAGTAAAACACTTTAACATGAGAATTTATTTAAACCTACAGATTAGTTATTTGTTTTAATTACAGAATGTAAAAGAGTGTGCCCTGACATTTCAGGTCACTAAATGTTCAAAGTGGTGCCCATCACCTGCTGCACATATTTGCAGTCTACCGCGTAATGAATGTCTTACATCACGCAGTACATCTGGTGTAATGTTGCCACAGACTGCCTCAGTACGATGTTCCCTATCCTCTAGTGTTGCAGGCACATCACGGTACAAGTTCTCCTTTAACGTACTACACAGAAAAAAGTCTAAAGGTGTAAGATTAGGAGAATGTGCTGGAGAATTTATGGTTCCGCCTCGTCCTATGAAACGCCCGCCTAGTGTTCATTGTAGAATGTGCAGGAGCACCATCATGTTGATACCACGTACGTCTACGCGTCTTCAAAGGGACATGTTCTAGCAATATTGGCAGATTGTAGAAACTCGATGTATTCTGCAGCTCTTTGGGTGCCTTCAATGAATTGAGGACCAATGAGATTGTCGGCAATTGCTCGGCACCATACATTTACATTCCACGGTAGCTGTCGCTCTAACTGTCGAAGCCAGCGAGGTTTGTCCACGGACTAGTAATGGATGTTTCGTGAATTTACTGCACCTCGGTTTGAGAAACTTGCTTCATCGGTAAACAGGTAGAACTGCAAACTGCAGTTCATACTCTGTATATGTCCACTGACCGAAATTCACTCCATTATTAATCTCCATGTAATTGGTTATGTAGTGACACATGATATTGGTGAAATTTGTGACGATGAGGTATGCGGATTACACTACTTCGACTCACTGCACTGCCTCTAGCGATGTCACGTGAACTCATATGTGGATTCACGGCAACAGCAGGTAACACACCAATTGCACCTGCTTCTCCTGTGATGGGTTTGTTACGGACCCGTTTGAGTGTAACGACCATACCTGTCGCATACAATTGTTTGTAGATGTTTCCAATGTGCGGCGCGTTGGATGATGCCATATGTGAGTATCATCTCTGCTTTTTCAGAGTTAGAGTAAACCATTTTCACAGTTCTTACAACACTGTACACACTGTTGAACTTGCGACCTTCTCATGTTCCTACTGTACTTCCTTCTGTTCTTACTTGTGTACAGTACACTATCACAGACGTCCTGTAAAACAGTGTACTACAGTTCTTCTGAGAACAATGACTAATTCAGCAAGTGCTACATGCAGACACGGACACAGCGAAACTCATAAATATCGTAGTATTCGTAAACACGCCCACCACAGATCTTCTTTGTTACGACACGTGACTGAACGTCTGAGGTTTCAATCGTCAACTTAATGTTACAAAATGCTCTGGATGTACTTAGCATTTGACAATATTACAAACGGCATTGATTAAGTATTTTTTTCTATTTACAGTTGAGCTAAAAGTAGTAGCAGCTTTCCGTTAAAAAAAGAAACATAAGTATATGATTAAACTCCAACTGCCGTGCATTTCTCAATGGCTTGGATTAACCAATTACAAAAGGCTCTCTCCCCACTTTCGGTCTGAGGAATTGGTTATTCAGTGTTTGTTGTGGTTTGGGAGGTGGGGGTTCAAATGGCTCTGAGCAATATGCGACTTAACTTCTTAGGCCATCAGTCCCCTAGAACTTAGAACTACTTAAACATAACTAACCTAAGGACATCAGACACAGACGTCCCCTAGGCAGGATTCGAACCTGCGACCGTAGCGGTCGCGCGGTTCCGGTCTGTAGCGCCTAGAACCGCTCGGCCACCACGGCCGGACGGAAAGTTTACTACAGACGCTTCTGAAGAAAGAATATATTCTAAACCTAATCTAAATACTGATGATAATTTTGAAATTAGTGGAATATACTGCAATTGCTCATAAACCACATAAGGCAGAAAAGGGTACCACTGCAATATTTATTACAAAAATTATTGATAACACAAATAAAACACTGATCAGCTAAAAAGGGGATAATTAAACGGTTGCCAGCCGGCTAGGGCAACAAATCTTGAGAGTCGTAATAAAGATAATGGCAAAGGAATTTAGGCAAATAATGACTGACGTGGCAACGGAAGGCTGTTACGCTTTACTACTGCACTACAGTTCACGAGAAAGTAAATGAATCAGAAAGAACTGAGTTTGCATTTACTTATTCTGAAATACTAAATTTTGAAGGTAAAAGGGAGTTGCTGGTTAATTAAATGTAACAAAAACTTTGTTAAGCAAAGAAAACTACTTTCAGTAACCTCAGTGTAAAGTTAAGCAAAATTTAGAAAAGTTGTAGCAATTCCATTGTCATGATTGCAAGACTGTGTTGAATTCCCTTCAAGCAAATGAGCCACTGATTTCACTTTTAATATAACAGCAATAAAATACATATGCAGCCAAAAGAAGCGTAAATGAAATTGTGTACTCTTACATTGTGCTGTATCTTTAGTTATTAGTTTTGCCACTGAAATTTTACTTTATTTCAAGGGGAAGGGAGTTAATACTCAAATTTGCAAATTAGTTAAGGCACTTTTATGAAATACAATAATGAACAGTAACTGAGGCAGAAAATTCAGACTGCTACTGGTCATTAGCAAACATAAAAAATTGTCAATGAGTACTTCATCAATTTTCATATTCTTACGACAATCGGTGATTGCATGGAAGGGAAAGGGACAATGCTTTGTAATAATGGTTGAGGACAATGACAACAAAGGTGGCCTAGAAGTTTGAACAATTGCAGCTTATTATTCAAGTTAGTATACTTTGTGAAAGAGATGTCACTGGGTAATGCCTCTAAAATGCTATATCTGTCACTTTACGGTCTTACGATGTTGTAGCTGTGCTGACGACGAAGAATTAGCCGGCGACAATGCTGAGCTGCTGCCGTTGCTGCTGCCAGTTGAGAACCATGAGTGTCTCGCGCGCTACGGATATTTATGGAGCAGGCAACAGTTAGCACTGCAGATTCCTGCGCCTGACCACTGCTGCCGTGCTCTCAACACTCGCGCGTCAACGGATTAGGCACGCCCACACTGGAGCGAGCATAGCTGCACACCTCGGCGGCGGGAGCGCCCAACGAACACTTCGATTTCTTTCATGACTGAAGTTGTCCCCCTCCCTCGCTGTTCGCAACGCGACAGAGAAGCTCTCTATACGCAACGACAATCAACAGCACAGCTACTGCTATCTCGTAGTTGCTGTCGATACATTCAAATAAAGTTCCCTTGGCTATTACCTAGCAATTTGCAACGTTTTCATTGTAATTACAATAAATTATACACCGTCAGAAATAAATGCACTACTACAACGATTACACGTATAAAATCAAGTTTCTGTAATAAAGCTACAGATTCAGAGTCAGAAGCACAGTACAAGTTGTCAACAGGTATTAAACGACTAACAGTTTTGGTTTGTGTACACAGCAGTTTATCTGCATTTTCGGTGTTACAGAGTGTATGACGCATAGTGAACAACAGAATATTATTTTTCACGAGAATTGGCGGACATGTATTTAATATACATTGTGGAAAGATGTAGTGTCCGAAAAACAGCATGAATGTTTAGAGATGGCTTTCTCAACAGGTGTCATCCTAATGGAAAAATTTATCTCCTTGAATACAAGCATACGAGGGACGGGTCATTTATGCCATAGAGAGCTGGCCAAGGATCCCTCCAAAGACGTGTCGGAACACCAGATGATCTAAGCAACTTGCCTGTGAAACGTTCTCTACGAAGGATAGTGTGTGGAGCGTACTGGTGGGACAGATATTACACCCCTATTTACAGACTGTGTGGAAGCATTGAGACTAACAGATTTCGAGCCTGGTGTTCGCTTCTGTCAATGTATTATTCATCATATCGCTGAAGTGCCGAACGTCGTACAGTTTCACAGCCATGCAAGGCTTCATTCAACAGAAAGTCATTCAGAAAAGACAGCTTGCTAGTTAAATTTATGTTATACGTTTACAATGGTAGGTGGAGGGTGATTGTCCTATCAACTGATTACTTCTTTTGGTGAGGTTGTATTATAATTTTCTATTTACCCAACGTGATCCTGTACCTCATCATCAGTTAAAACCTAACTGTCCTCTTTCTATTATTCTTCTGGAGAACCACATTTCTAAATGTCTGTTCTCTTTTTGCCTGAACTGCCCATCGCACAAGTTTCACAGCCATGCAAGGCTTCATTCAACAGAAAGTCATTCAGAAAAGACAGCTTGCTAGCTAAATTTATGTTATACGTTTACAAATGCCTCTCAGTTATTCCATACAGTAAAATTCATGTACTACTTTTAGAAGATTCCTCTAAATTTGTAAACGCCATAAAAGTAAGACAGTTTTTATTCAGCATATCTCCCAAGGTATGGTCCCCAACGCCTCACATGTCCCTAATTTCTCAGGAACCCAAAACGTCCCTCCTGGCATTGATTTCTACCATTATCTCCATTCATCTGTTAATAATTTGTATCATAATTTTGCATTCAAGACTCAGTAAATTCTCTTTCGGTAATGTTCATATCTCTTTGCAATTATTTTTTAGAAATTGGAAATATTGAGGTCAGAGTATCTCCTGTCTCGCGTGTCTTAATCACGAAGTGAAAGAGTCTAGTCATGGCTGGCTCTCCCACGGAACTCATATTGCTCATGAAATTTCGTCTACTCATGTCTTCCATCTCCTCCACATCCACTTTCTCTTCCTTTTAATAAAATTGCCTTCAATTTCGATTCACTTACACAACATTTGTATATATTCCTTCTACTTTTCAATTTACCTTTCTTAGTCCATAACTTGTTCTCTATTTGAGCTCTTGATACATTCATTCAGCTGTTTTTCCTTTCTCCAAAATCCCCACCAATTCAATTTTTTCTTTATTCCCGTCTTTGATCACAATATAAAGTCCATCGACGATGAGCGGTTTCATTCAGTAATGAACATCTTTAGATCTACAATATAAAAAAGTATACGAATAGTGGGCAATCTATCTTCCGAAACAATACAGTATTTCAAATCACGATATACTGTCATACAAACTTGGAACGTATAGATAAAATAGCGGAAAGCGTACCCGTTCTCCACCATGTCCTAATGTGATAAAGCCGCAATGGCATCGTAAAAACATATAAATTCACTCACAAAGCATCGTCACGTAGAACTACGATATGGGCCACATCATCCACAGTCATTTTCCAACTGGCGTTACTGTAGAAAACATACTGAAGTGCAGGTGCTACCATAAATATGTTTGCCTGTATGCTTCATAGATGTCGCTACTGAGGGATTAGGTGTATTCTTCATTTCCATAACAAATGTTATATGATGAAAATACGGAAGGTAAAATACGCATACCAGACTTCTAAGATTTGATAACTATTATAGAAACAAATTGAGATAAAATAAAAGACGGATGCATTTAAACATATAAAATTATTTAAAGGAAATGTATAAACATAATAGGTCTGACACTTTTATGGTGAATTTACGCTCAAAATTAAAATATATGTAATACACTGAGTATAGCAACCTAAACATTACCTATGAAAGATAAAATGTCTGTATGACAAAAGAACTGTATGGAACGAAAAACAACTGACTAATCAGCGTCCTCTCTTGAGTCGGCCGCCAGTATGTTGCGTAGGCGCGCAGCGATCGTAAACACTTAACTGCTGGAAGGCGTTTTGTACATCGGGATATGTCTCCCACAGAAAAGATTTTTACGATATACTAACAGTCAATAAATAAGTCTGACCATGCAATCCATGAAAAGGTAGAATATAATCAGTTACAAGATTTGAGCTACGGAAGTATGGAAGTAAGGCAAACGCCTAATGTGCTCGCCATAAATCAGCAACAAGGCTATATATAATTAAGTGAGGCATTAAGTGGTTATTGAAACCCCTCCAAGACCCAGGTGATCATCGTAGGCCGCACCACCCACTCGTTCCGTTTTCATGATTTCTGTCTAACCACTTATGGCCATCCTATCCACCTCACTCCTACCCCCAAATACCTTGGCCTCACCCTCGACTGCCACCTCACCTGGACTCCCTATCTCCTTGCAATCCAACACAAAGCCCAAAACAGACTCCACCTCCTGAAACTTGTGTCCAACCAGACAAGGGGACTGCATCCTTCTACCATCCTTCACACCTACAAATTCTTGATCCACCCGATCCTTTGTTATGCCAGCACTGCTTGGATTTCCACCCTTCCAAAGTTCTATCATACCTTCAAAATCCTCAAGCGCCAAGTACTCTGCCTCACATTCCATATCCACCTTCCTTCCTCCATGCACATCCTCTACAACCTCATACCATTCCCCACCTTCTTCTTTTCCTTGAACACATCCGAATCCTGCATACTGTTTGCCGACTCTATTGCCTCCCCCCCCCACTCCCTGGTGTCCCCCTTCTTCTCCATGAACAGCCTGTTGGCATGCCTTTACCAGTGTGTCCCACCCTCTCTCCATCTCGACATCGTCCACCTCCTTTTCCAAGGCAACCCCTCCCAGATGGCGGACTTCGTCCTGACCTCTACCCCTCCTACCAATTCTAACTGAGCCATGGTAGGGGAACAAGGGGGAAACAAATGGTAGCACCACAATTTTTCTATAAGAGGGAGGCTGTATTCGAGTGAACAGTAGACAATGAAATTTAGATAACAACTCTCTATAAATTTGGCTTCACAGGTAATATTAAATTTATGATAGTTAATAAAAAAAAAGATTCAACGAATATACCTTAATGCCTTTAGTAAAGCAATAAGTGGTAGGCCTAACGAGAAAATGCAATCCACCCCAACATTTCCATAGATCATAAACACAAGTTGCACAGTTTAACCCCAAGGACTTGCCAAGATAAAATTTCCCCAAAATGTAAAAGATAAATCATTACATTAAAACGCTACATCAGTTACCAACATTAAAATTCACAAGGAGCTCAAGGCTATATTTTAACGTTTCTGACATCACAGCAGTAGGCAAGCTAAAATTAACTCCTTAACAAAATACAATTATACCAAAACTCAAATACAAGTTAAACTTTAACACACATGGCGACAACTGCCAGCTTACAATAGTTCAAAACATTATTCAGTCTCATAGGTGTGCAGATGTCCTCACCAAGAGGAGTGTGCGAACCAACGTGAAGCAACTAAAACATGGCATATACCAAATTACAGATTAGGCAGTCTATGCAGAGAAGTCGGCAAGAAACGGTAAAAAAATCAGGAAATGATCACTATCGCCTACATACACACTCACACACAGGCACAGAGGAGCCAACCTTAAACCAGGGAGGTAGGACAGGCAGGGTGGAAAAAAAACAATTCGTCACGGGGCCCATCGAACCACTGGACGGGAACTCCCAAAAGTCACTCACCGTAAACTTTACGTAAGACGCCGGGCGAGGAAACAAAAAACCGTAGTGGACAGGCCAGAAAAAACCCCAGACAAACACACAAAATCCCATGAATTCCAAAATATAATTAAATCAATTATCACCCAAAACCCGGGAACTTGGCACAATCGAAGTTACAGGCCACAGGATCCAAAGGCACTCTGCAGAAGAGTAAGCAGGGAGAAGGTTAAACAAAGTTCTGCAATGGCACAATAAAACACCAAGAAAAACACACTAAGTAAGGTACTTCACCCCACAGAATGCCGAGGAACACGAACGCTGGGGTTTTCCCATGATTCTGACACAATCATAACAACGAAGATAATCTTCTTAGCCATATTACGCTGAAACACACAAACAGCACAAAAATTCTGAAGATGAAAAAGTACTCCCCTGCAAACTATATCTGGGAGCAACAAAGCCCCAAGCTCCTGCCAAGGGGCGGTCCAGGGAAATCGCCGAGAGGAAGATCATCTATCACGAGTATCGTCACCCAGACCTCAGCAAGGTGCAGTCAGACAGGGCATGAGAGCTGGTAATCAGGCGACTCCAACCACCGACCCGAGGAGCAGCAGGTAACACCAGCCCTAGCCAGTGACAGCACAAAGGAACCCACTGCCCGACGCAAAAGGCAACGCTCGCGCCAGTTGCACCCGAACTTGCCTGCCCGTGCAGACGCCACCAGGCAGACACGGCGCCACCCGCCGCCAGGATGCGCCCCACAACGGAGAAAGAAACACCACTCGGAGGCCCAACGATCGAGAATCGATCGATCGAGAATATCGCAGCCATGGCACACTAACCTCACCTTTCTCCTACCTTCTCCTCAAAGCTCCTTCTCCACCCCCTCCCTCCTCCTAAGTGGCTTTCCCCCTCCTAAACCCCCTCCATCTCCTGTGCTCCTCTTCAGTGTGTCTGCACTCGCTCCTGCCTTGTCTTCCCGCTTCCTGCTTCATCTCCTGTCCCACCTGTCTCCTGCCTCTTTGTGCAACCCCTGACTTCCTATTCTTTTCATCCTGCCGCCCCCTCTCCCACAGCACCTTGCTCTCCACTCTTTTTACATCCTCTCAGACTTCTTCCTGACCAGGTCCCTCCAGGGAGTTTTTATTCTTTGATGTGTGTGCTTCATCTCTTAAAGTGGTTTTAGGGTGTCTTTGTTCTGGAGTGTTTCAATACTGTGGCCAACTTTTAACCTGTGTGACATCAGTGTTTTTTGTCTTCTACAAACAGCCAACTGTGTTTTTTAACTTTATGTAGACTTTTTTTAATTGCTCCCCATAAACGTCTCCATGTCAGTGTATATTTTACCTCCATTGTCTCCCCTTACTCTATTTTTATGTACGCCTTTTTATCGCCTTTATATGTATAATTTTCTCCTTTTATTAGCTGTCATGTGCATCTGCTGAAGAAAAGAGGATTGTGCAGCTGCCAGCCATCCTCAACCCATATGGGGCAGGAGAATGAAATCAAAATAAAGGTAAAAAAGTGGTTATAGTACTATGTTATCAAATAAAGCAAAGTTATGGTAATATGTTATCAAATAAAGCAAAGTAGGCGTTGGTTACCTCTGTGGGCTTACGCATTTTGGCTTTGTACATCTCTAACTCTTCTAACAAATGGAGGGAATGACCTTTCTCTGCTTTCAGTAGAGTATCTATATAATTCTCAATTCTACTATAGTGTGGCCAATTTCTGCTAAATACATTCACCATGCAGTTTTGTTATGTGAATGCAATTGCTCCTTGAATCTTACTTGAAAACAGCTGGTTTGACAGAAATTAAATTTTTCACTACTGCTACAAACAATATTGTAAGCCTCAGAACCATGAAATTGATCAAAATTGTTACTGAAATTACGTTTTACACAGAGTTCCAGAGGGTAGTTGACTTGAAACCGACATCTAACTTCAGATTTCCTGAAACTCCTCCGTATTTGTGGGATTTTTATGTAAAATTTCATCGGAATAGTTTTCAGTTTTTCTTTATTACTCCTTTTTTCTAGGTAATTGTGCATCTTTCTGCTATTTATTTCCCAGTTTTCTTTATCCTATTGCACAAAGCATAACATCATCTGCAGGAAAACCATTGGCTACTACAATTTGCGTTAATTTTCGTATAGACATTATCTAGCTGTTCCCTAGGCTTCTAAAGCTATACAGTTCCTGTCTACCTATAGCAGCTTCGTCATTTCACTTCCTGTCAATCTAGTTTTTAATTAGCTATATTACTTTTCACCTTGACCATTTTCATATTTTCTCCTTTCGCCAGTAATATTAAATACTTGTGCATTATTCAAGGACTGCCACTGACATTTGCTTTTGTGTCTGTTTAATCCCATGATCTTACTGCTTTCACTGTTTTATTTCCCGCCCATTCGTGTTGTATTGTGTTCCATACTCTCCTGCAATCTATCGTTGTATAATGCTCCCTTTGCTCCTATCTACATACTCTAGTTCTTCAATTTATCTAGGTTCCATACTTTTATTTCCTACCTTTCGGCAGCTTCCTCAGTTTTAATCTGTAGTTCGTAATCAATGAATTGTGGCCAGAGTTCACATTTATTCCTAAAAATGTTATGCAGTTGAAAATCTATTTTCCAAATCTCTAGCCGGGCGGTGTGGCCGTGCGGTTCTAGGTGCTTCAATCTGGAATCGCGTGACCGCTACGGCCGCAGGTTCGAATCCTGCCTCGGGCATGGTTGTGTGTCATGTCCTTAGGTTAGTTAGGTTTAAGTAGTTCTAAGTTCTAGGGGACTGATGACCACAGATGTTAAGTCCCACAGTGCTCAGAGCCATTTGAACCATTTGAACCGTCAAGACTTCTGCCTTACCATTACGTAAACTGTTTGAAACCATTCTGTGTCTCGAAGTCTCTTCCTAACGAATAACCTTTCCCATTATTTCGAAAAACAAGGATTATGTTGGTCGTATGCAGGTTTGGTAGCATTATAAACTCATACTACTGTGAAGGCTGTAGGCTTTGTGTAAATCTAGGCTGTGATAGTCTGTTCACCATGCTCTTTATAATTAACGCTTATCCACTCCATCACAATCTTGCTCTTTACTGGACCTACTTCTACTGTACCCGTATATGCTTTTGTATTTATAGTCCTGCACTCACCTGATCACAAATCTTGCTACCTGACCACCACACTTCATTAATTCCTACGACATCTTCATTCAATCAATTTCCCTTTTTAAATTCTCCAACCTACTATCAGATTAAGCGGCCTAGCATTCCACGCTCCTAGCTGTAGAATGACAGTTACGTTTTCCCAGATGGCACTCTGTTGAGTAGTCGCTGCTTGGAGATACGAATGGGGGACTACTTTACTGCCAGAATATTTTACCTAAGAGGAAGACGTCATTATTATACAGTACAGTAGATCTGCATACCGTCGGGAAAAATAACGGCTGTAGTTTCCACCTGATTTCGACAGTTCCCAGTAGCATTTTGGATAATGTAACAAGGTCAAACCAGTTAAATATCCAGACAGATGCACTTGCAACACTAAAATGACAGCTGCAGGGACAACGGATTAGTGTGGCCTCTCCACACATACCCTTACATTGTGGTTGCTGCTACGGTTCGGTTGTCTGCATCGTAGAGGCACACTATCCATGCCATCCCGCCATTGTCTATTGTTAAATCAGCATGGTGCAGTTTTTATTAAAACTGTCGGATTCGTTAGCGTTTCATGTCACAATGGAACAAAAGCTTTTTCGTATGGAGGTGCGGGACATGGAGTATTTTTGTCTGAAGACTAGCTTGAAGTTTTACACTGTCTCCTCGCGCGGGACTTACCAGTACCGTCACCGATTTTCAGATGCAGTCAACATACATACCATTGTTGTTAACTGAGCCGTAAGCTGTGACAATAAATAGGAAGATTCGGCCAGAGGCGAACTAGCATCGAGAAAAGCGTGTAACAGCTACGTTAAGGTTGCCTAGTGTAGCAAAATGGCAAAGATTTGATACACAGATTGTCGAGTCTGGATTTTTGTGAAAATGTTGTAGGCCGAAACGTTTCATATTCTGAGCTGAGGAACACGTGAAGCAGTCGCTTCATTTGAGCTTACTGGGAAAGCCTCCAGCGTAAGATAAGTGTTCTCAGTTCGGGACAGTGGTCGTTATATAGAAATTCAAAATCTGACTCCAGCTTCAGCCGACTTAATGAGCTGATCAATCACACAGGAAACTCGTGGATGTGTGAGAGCCAGCTGCGGCACTGTTCACCCATCTGAAGTCGATATTCCTTCCCTCGTAAATCACGCCTGGACTCCGAGAACAGAGACCAATATAAATCTAACAACCGCCGTGATTCGCCTCTCTAGAGAACTCTGAGGAATTTCTGAATAGGGCGGGGAATGATTGGGGCTTCAGTGGCAGCTTCTCTTATGCGCCAACTGCGTGCAGGCGTCACTAAAGGCGATGAGATATTGAGATATGCAGTTTAATTTTATTGTTCCGATTCTGCACCAATCGGATATGTAACATTATAATTTTTCAACTGCGCAATCCAAATGTACCAGTGTACTTAATCGCATATGAAGCTCTTCGGCATGTACTAATTGTTAACGGTTTATCATTTTATTTGTAAAAATTTTGTTTCCAAAATTTCGGCAAGTTGAATATTTCATACATTTTCTGGTGTGCATCCAGCACATGGATGTTTCCTATAGTAGTACTCCGGCTGCAAAGTTTGAAGTTCACAAACGTATTCAAATATTTAGCGTCACCGTAAATATTTTTCTAGGAAAATGGCTAAATCGCACCAAGAATTCAATAGGTTTTAAAAATAAATTAAAAAACGCAGAGACCTTTGGAACTAAGACACCTTCTCGTTTGCTACATCACCTATGTTGTTTTATTGTCACTGACTGGCAGTAAGTTTAAGGAAGACAATATGGCATTAATTAAGCATTCCGTTTTCCCCTCTTACCTTTTTCGGAAAACAGTATTTAGAACGTGCTGACGGTGTCAACATCGGTAGCAAACTGTCACTTCTGGTGATCAATTCATTTATGGAAGCGTCTGAAGATAAAGCACACGTATCTACAGACTTAAAACACACGTTGTTCCGGACCTATGTGTATGATCCACGACGAGGATAAATTGGCGCAGTCACTGAAGCATCTTAGCCACATTAATTAACCTACATCTACATCCCCACAGAACTTCGCAACCTACCGTGCGGCGCGTGGCGGTGGGTACGCGGTACCAAAGGGAGTCATTTCCTTTCCTGTTCTATTACTTAAAAGAGCGAGGAAAAAACGACTCTGTATATGCCTCCATATGAGCAATAATTTCCTTATCTTCGTGGCCCTTAGGTGTTCTGCACGTTGGCGGTAGTAAAATCGTTCGGCAGGCACCTCTAAATATGGCTCTCTAAAATTTATTAATAGTGTTTCTCTAAAAGAATGTCACCTTCCCTCGAGGGATTCCATTTGTTTTCCCAAAGTATCTCCGAGATACTTACGCATTGTTCGAACCTATGACTCTGCAAATCTACGTCTAGATATTTAAACGAGCTAACTACGTCAAGCAGGATACTACTAACACTGTATCCCAGTATTAAAGGTTTGTTTTTCCCATTCCTGGGCCATCAACAAGTGTCAGTATGCGTACCATTCAATGAAACGTCATCCATATGGGCTTTCAGGTCCGAACGTCCACACGTGTACACTATATGACTGCACGAAACAAAGCTTTACACCTCACTTGTGCCCACCAATACTGGCACTGGACTGTTCATGACTGGAAACATGTTGCCTAGTCGGACGAGTCTAGTTTCAAATTGTATGGACTGAATGGACGTGCACAGATACGGAGATAACCTCTTGAATGCATGGATGCTGCATGCCAGCAAGGGACTGTACAAGCTGGTGGAGGCTCTGTAATGATGTGGGGCGTGTGCAGTTGGAGTAATGCAGGACTAGATCTGTCTAGATACGACTCTGACAGGTCACACATACGTAAGCATCCTCTCTGATCACCTGCATCCATTCACGTCCATCTTGCATTCTGACTGACTTGAGACATTCCAGCCGAAGAATGCGACACCCCACACTTACAGAATCGCTACAATGTGGCTTCAGGAAAATGTTTTTGAGTTTAAATCCTTCCACTGCCCACCAAACTCCCCAGACATGAACATTATTGAGCATATCTGGGCTGCCTTGCAATGTGCTGCTCCAAAGACATCTACACCCCGTCATACCTTATGGATTTATAGACAGCCCTGCAAGATTCATGGTGTCAATTCTCTCCAGCACCATTACAGACATTAGTCGAGTCCATGACACGAAGTGTTGCGGCACTTCTACGTGTTCGCACATGCTCTACACGATATTAGGCACACTTACAAGTTTCTTTGCTCCTTCAGTGTATGATTGTTGTCACTTATATAGATATTATTAATCTTTGTGTAGGTGCACCAATTTACATAACACTAGTGGGCACATGGCTCGCTTTGTACACAGGCAATGAATAGCTGTCTTTTTGTTATTAAGGTAAATATTTAAGGGCTAATCTAATTTAATCTTAGTATAATTAAACAACGATGAATCAAATTTACAGAATATGTGCTGAAACAGTTTTTGGCTAACAATGATGAAATAATTTTAATTACATTACTCTGTTGCTATGGACAAGCGTTATCCCACTGTAATGACCCACTCCAAACACGGAACAATGCAGTTTCACAAAATCCAAGCTAATCGCTTATGCAATTGTTCATTATCTCGTAGGCAACTGCCTCAACATACGATTGTGTTGTTAGCTCCCAATGTGGCTCGCTTTTTGCAAGGAATGTAAATTTCATCTGCCCATTGTTGCTGATTATTTTATATTAGTGCTGCTTAGTTGGAAGTATGAGAACACAGTTGATCACTGTTTCAGCTGATGTAATAATGAAGGAATAGGTGAAATATCAGTGGGATAGCGCTGAAATGTTCATTTGTTTTTTGCCACACAACAGTACATGGGCACATTGAGTGCATTACGGGAAAAATTATGACCATACTGTTGTGACCCTTCGGAAAATTACCAAGAAGGGATGGCATACAGTGGCAGTTAACTCAGTACTGAGGATCTCCAAAATTTTAATTATAGGGTAAATTTTCAATTATAAATTAAACTAGAAATCCTAAACCTTTTTTCAAGTTGTGAATTCCAGATCATGAAATTGGCTAAATTTATTTTTAATTCTTCTTTCCCTTGTATGCATACAAATTCAAATTTTCTCCCTTCATAAAGTTGGAAACCCAACCAGTAATTAATTAACAATATCTATTTGGTGAAATAATTATAAAATCACTATGGAGCCCAACACAAATCCTTTCTTCATATCTAGTACTAAATTACTCAGAAGCAGTAATATTATATAAAACGTTTACTTGTAGCTCATAAATATTTTAATCAAATTAGAATATTGTGTATTATCCAGGTTTTTGAGTGTTGCATACATTCATATAGAGAATATGTTTATTGATACATTTCAGCAAACTCTCTTGACAGCAGCGATTTCATGGACAGATGATGATGTTTTGCTGTCCAGTTCTGGGGCATTCCCCACTTCTTGTCTTGGTGTTTAGCTGGGAGGAAATGAAGAATTTTCCGCTTGCTTGTATAGTAACTAAGTGAAGTACAAACCGCATTATAAGATACGCTGCTTTCATATTTTTTTAGATGAGGCAAACTATGGAAGACCAGTGAATGTCAATGTGAACACTGTAACACCTTTTCTGACTTCGAAATGGTCAAATTTTTCTTCCCATAGATAATTATGTAGCTAACTGTTTTGTTTGGAATTTTATCACTGACTATGGCACACAGCTTCATACTAGTTGTTTTCATTGCAGCTGACACATTCATTCTCCTATACATATTTATGATGTATACAGGATAATCTCTTGTTAAACTGTATTGCTTTTCAATACCATTCAATTGTGTTACTGTTTAAAATCCCAGAAATCATCATATGCCACCGTATAACGGTTTATAAACTTTATTTCGTTATATAAATATTCTGTAGTCCAATGTGATCAAACGAGGATGATCACACCGATTGCTTGAAAACAACAAAGATAAAGTAAGATACATCAAACTCGGCAGAATTGTAGTAGTTAGTGACATAAAGCTCAAAATTTCCCTTTCCATTTATTCTGCGAATCTCGTTGGTTTGCGATTCAAAAAATTAAGATGGTCATAACTGTATCCTACGTTATTTTTCTTCATGATGATAACGTCAAACAGTTTTGTCACATAATTGTCAGTCAGGTGTTTGTTAGATACTTCCATCATATGTTGGATATTGTGTACCATCAGTTGCAGTAGTACTGAAGCTCATGTATTGTTGAGCACAACTACGATGAACACAACACATCTCCAATGTCTATGTCAATCCCTGTGTCCTCGCTACGAAGATTTAAATTATTATTTCTCCTCATTCACTGGTAATGAGTAAAACTGGTAGCTCTCAATCCTTTTCATTTGTAAAGTTTAAAATTTCTTCAGACATTTCTAAATAAACTGTTATATTAGCAGCATAGAAGTCAATCACTTCATCATCTTCATCAATTATAGGTTTTCCAATTCTTAAATAGTATCAAGAATTGGAATATTTGTGGGAGAGTGTGGTTCACGAATTATTGGTGCACTGAATTCGACATTAGGTTTGAAAAAGCAATATTTCTAGGTTTTGATAAAAATGTTCTGTGTGCATTACTAACATTGTATCAGACAAATAAAATGTAATGTTATTTAACTTGACTGAAATAATTTTAAGAATACCATTAGCAACACTAACTGCAATACTTTGATGACTAAATCCTAGCAAACATTGAGTACTATCTTTTAGATCCGTAAATACTTTAACATCTCTCTCAATAGTAATTCTATTTAAAATTTCATCTTCCTCATTGTGAATATTAGTGTTTTTGTGTGAATAATATTTTTATAACATTTAAACTGTATTGACAAACTGACCAGAATTTCTGTCATTTTTCCATCACAATACAACATATGATTATCCGACATAATATTTGGAGTTCGAAATGTTGAATAAAAACTAACTAGTGCAACATTATTGTTGCTGTCTGTATAGCTACCGTCCTATTTCTTTGAGAAAGGATGACTTAAATTGGAAGAAGAAACTCATTTACTACCTATAAGAATATTATTAATTAAATGAAAGCTGATTAGGAACCAAATATAAGAATTCAAGGGAAGAAATCGGGAAACAGACACCATAAATTGGAACAAAATTGTATTAGTTGTGTGATAATGGGACCAAGTGTTTGTTGAGTAGCAACATTAATGACTCACTGTCATATTTTAGTTCCTGGAGGACCAAACTGACATTAAACCAATCATCAGCATATTTTCTCTAAAAGTTTTGATCAGACAAAACTGAGAATTTATAAAGAAGTGTGAAATAGTGGAAAAGAAGATTACTACACTTATTCAAAATAATAATGAAATTAAGCCACTGGATGAATTACAAGACAATTCTGCTGTTTTGTTTGATTGTTTCATTATTTAAAATCAGGATGTAATTTTAGAATATTTTACTACACAAAGACACAAAAGAGTAGATTTTTTATTTATCTCAAACTTATTCAAATATTTCAAACCGACTATGGTGAGATAATGTTAATTTTTTAAATATGCTTTGACATGACTACACAAGTCTAAATCTATTTCTCAAACGTTAGCTGTTGGAGATAATTTCTGATTGTTCTAAAGAATATTTCAGTAAATGCTGTTGCTATTAGATGGAATTTATTACGACAGACATGACAAGGAAACCTAACGATGGAAAATACAGAGATATAATTAAAAATTTCGCAACACTAACGTCACAAACACAAATGTTGAACAAAATTTTATTAAGGTTTCTAATCTGTACTAAATATTTGTGAAATATGGTATGGCATGCTAGTCAAAGTAGAAAGAAGTACGTGGAATTAAAAGAAGTATTTAAAAATTTGTAACAAATAACCAAAGAAAGCAATGAAAAATACATGAAAGTCATCCTGTTATTGATGCAATCTAACCAATAAAACATGTAATTGAAGACCTAGCCGATGATGTTCTGAAACCTATTCAAGAAAACAGAGAAGTTAAAAACAATGGTTCCTTACACAAATCATTATACCATTCCCCCTGAAGAGGCATCAGGGAATATACTACAAACTCAAAAAAATGATAGAGGTAGTGAAGACTATATTTTAAGTGAATCAGAATTACAGGTTGTGATGAGTGTGTTTGAGAAACAGCATCAAAACAGAAAAAGTAAATACATGAAGAACAAAATGGCAAAAGAAATTATCATAATAGAAAGAATGCTGGAATATATCAACCATAGTAAAATTCAAGTTTTTGGACGAAGAGCTACTGGCACATTTAAATAGGTAGGTAGATTGCCAGTAATAGTTGATGGATACAAATTAACATTTGTTGAAAGAAAATATGATGGTTTAGATGGCGTAATCAATAATACAGAAACCAAATACTGTGGATGTGGATTGCTACGAGTTCCTCTCCTGTGCCTAACTTTTTATTTTAGAGTAGCTAGCAGTTGCTACCTATGTCCTCAATTATTTGCTGGCTGTATTCCTACCTCTGTCTTCCTCTAGAGTTTTGGTACTCTACAGTTCTGTCTAGTACCTTGAAAGTCAGTCCAGACTAACAGCGGTCCTATCATCCTGTCCCTTCTCCTTATCAGAGTTTTCCACATATTCCTTTCCTCTCCATTTCTGCAAAGAACCTACTCATTCCTTATCTTATCAATCCACTTAATTTTCGACATTCGTCGGCAGCACCACGTCTCCAATGGGTTCATTCATTTCTGTTACATTTTTCTAACAGTCCATGTTTCACTACAATTCAGTACTGTGCCCCAAATGCACATTCTCAGAAATTTCTTCCGCGAATTAAGGCCCATGTTTGATACCAGTAGACTCCTATTGGCCCAGAATGCCCTTTTCACCATTGATAATCTGCTTTTGATGTCCTCCTTGCAGTCTCCATCATTGGTTACTTTGGTGCCTAGATAGTAGAATTCTTTTACTTCGTCTACTATGTGACCAACAATCGTAACGTTACGTTTCTCGCTGTTCTCATTCCTGATAGTTCTCATTACTTTCGTGTTTCTTTGTATTAGTCTCAACCCATATCCTGTAGATTGTTCATTCATTCTGCAGATCACGTAATCTTTCTTCACTTTCAATCAGGATACCAATATCATCAGCGAATTGTATCATTGTTATTCTTTCTCCTTGAACTTTAATTCCACTCTTCAACTTTTATTTTATTTTCATCATTGCTTCATCGATGAACAGAGTGAACAGTAGGGGCTACAGACTGCACCCCAGTCTTACAGTGATTTCCCTAAATCACTCCAGGCAAATGTTGGGATGGTTCCTCTGAAAGGGCACGGCCGACATTCTTCGCCATCCTTCCCTAATCCGATGAGACCGATGACCACGCTGTCTGGTCTCTTTCTCCAAACCAACCAACCAACCAGTCTTACAACTTTTTTAATCCTAGCCCTTCCTTCTTGGCACTCCATTCTTATTCTTCCCTCTTGGCTCTAAATGATGTTGTACATTACACGTCTCTCCCTATAGCTTACTCCTATTTTCCTCACAAATTTGGACATCTTGTACCATTTGACCTTGTCGAAAGCTTTTTGGAGATCGACAGGTCCTATGAACATGTCTTAGTTTTTCCTTAGTCTTGATTCCTTTATCAACAGCATCGTAAGAATTTCCTCTCTCATGCCTTTGCCTTTCCCAAAGCCAAAGTGATCATCTTCCAACACATCCTCAATTTTGATTTTCATTCTTCTATGTACTATGCTCGCCTACAACTCTGATCCATGGTTTGTTAAGTGAATTTGTGACAAAAAATTGTGTAACTTCCAAAGGGACCAAACTGCTGAGGAAATCGGTCCCTAGACTTACTCACTTAAACTAAGATACGCTAAGGATAACACATACACCGATGCCCGAGGGAGAAATCGAACCTCCGGCGGGACTGGCTATTCAGTTCGTGACATGGCATCTCTATCTGCGCTGTCACTCTGCGCTGCAGTTTGCGACATATCTCCCACTTCTCAGCTCTTGCAGCTTTTGGTATAGTGTGAATGATATTTTTCTGAAAGTCAGGTGGTATGGCGCCACTCATAGATTCTACACATAAATGTGAATAGTTGTTCTGTTACCACTTCCCCCATGATTTTAGAAATTCCGTGCAATGTTATCTATCCGTTGTGCCTTATGAGATCTTAAGTCTCCCAAAGCTCTCTTAAATGCTGATTGTAATACTAGATCGCCTGTCTCTTCTAAATCGACTCCTGTTTCTTCGTCTTTCACATCAGACAAATCATCCCCCTCATAGAGGACTTCAGTGCACTCTTTACATGTATCCGCTGATTTACAATTGCACTCTTAATGTTACCACCCTTGCTTTTAATTTCAAGGTTACTTTGATTTTAATGTATGTTGAGTCAGTCCTGACAATCATATCTTTATCCGTTCTTTCACACTTTTAATCCAGCCATTTCGCCTTGGCTTCTCTGCTCTTGCTATTTATTTCACTCTTCGGCGACTTGTATTTCTGTAGTCCTGAATTGCCCTGAAAAAACTTGTACTTTCTTCTTTCATCGATCAGCTGACGTATTTTTTCTTTTAGCTGTGGTTTCTTTGCAGTTACCTTTTTTTGTATATGTGTTTTTCTTTCCAACTTCTGCGATTACCGTTTTTAAAGATATCCATTCATCTTCAACTGTATTGGCTAATGACCTATTCCTCAATTCTACATACAGAACTTCAATCAAATCTCGTCATTCCTTAGGACCTCTGTACCTTGCTTGTTTGTGTACTGATACTTTCTAACTAATCTCTTAAATTTCAGAATACTTGTTATTGTTGAAATGTTTTGATCTGAGTCAAATATGGTCCTGGGTACGCCTTATAATCTAGTATCTGATTTCGGAATCTCTGTCTGACCATGGTATATTCTACATGAAATCCTCCTGCATTACCTGGACTTTTCCAAATATACCTGTCCTTGTGATTCTTCAACAGATTATGCGCTATTGCAAACCGAAATTTATTACAGATCTCACACGTCCTCGTTTCTCATTCCTATCCCCAATCCCATATTCTCGAATAACCTTTTCTTCTACTCTTTCCCTTTTAACCCCATACCAGTTCACCATGACTATTAGATTTTCATCTCCCTTTACCTATTGCATTACCCTTTAAATATCTTCATATACATTTCCTATCTCTTCATCTTCAGCTGGAAACGTCGTCAACTTTGCCTGAACTATCGTCGTCATTGTAGGTTACCTATCGAAGAACCTGATCACTGAACTGTTCACAGTAAAACACTCTCTGCCCTGCCTCCCTATTGATAGTGAATTCTATTGACATTATACCATTTTCTGCTGCTGTTGGTACTATTTTATACTCAGCTTATCAGAAATCCTTGTTTTCGTTCCATTTCACTTCGCAGTGCCCAGCTGTATCTAGAGTGAGCTCTTGCATTTCTCTTTCTATTTTCCAGTTTCCCTACCACGTTCCAATTTCTGACATTCCATGCCCCATCTCATAGAACGTTATCTTTTAGTAGGTTATTCAGTCTTTTTCTCATGGTCACCTCTCCCTTAGCAGTCCTCTCCCAAGTATCCGACTGAGGGAATATTCCGCAATCTTTTGCCAATGGAGAGAGTATCATGACACTGCTTTCAATTGCAGGCCACATGTCCTGTGGATAGACGTTGTGTGTCTTTAATGCAGTTTTTTGTATTACCTTCTGCACCCTCTCCGTTGTTAATTGCTTTTTCTGCATCCTACAGGGGCAGTTTCCGACCACAAGAACAAGAGAGTGCCATGAATATCTGTTCACTCCTCCACCCTCTTTGACAAAGCTGTTGGGAAAATGAGACTGACTGCAGACGTCTTGGGCTGCCAGTGTTGGTTACTAACTAAAATCTAAATGGTGATGGGTTTCGAACCCAAGACCGAAGATATTTTCATTACTAATCAAAGTCCCCTAGACAATGGGTGGATCCCTATGCATGATACGGGTATACAACATTTTGATTACTAATCAATGACTCCTAGACCTATGCGCATTCCTATGGATAATATGCATACAAAATTTGATGTTGTGGATTTATCATATGATGCACCATATTGTAAAACATAACTACTGATAACACTGAGTTAATACGTAGTACATACAAATTCTGGGATCTGTATAATCAACTAGATAATCAACATGCTGAAGGGGTTCAAGGTAAAAACCAATTAGGTGATGCATTTAAGCAATTTTTATTGCCTAATGTGATCATAAAGATTTAGACAAGAAGACATGAAGTAGACCAACAACTTTGAACTAGTAGCAAAGGAATGTCCATGCTTCTGATGCTGCATTAGGAGAAAAATTAGCTACAATAGGAAATGGGAGAGTAATGTATAGAAGAATAAAATTAGGTATGGGCACAGCTGTGAGTGCTTGAGCTGTTGCTGGTCTAGTTGTTGATGACAGAGTTAGGAACTTTAAAAATTTTCATCATAATAAAAATTTTGTTCTATATAAATGAATAACTTCAATTATTCTGAGCTATTCAGTAGCAAGGCTGGAGCAAAAGGCAATTAAAACTAAGGTCAATAATGAACTATTACTCAGCATAGATGGTTTTTAACTCATGCTCAAAAAAGAAAGATAAGGAAACTGGTAGCAGCTCAATCATAACATTAGGAATATCTAATGTGAAAAAATATATAGAATATCTAACAAAAAGGAAAGAAAGGCTTGCAGCAACAAAATATGAAGCAGTATTTCTTTCTTTATTACTGATGGAATTACCAGTTTTAGTCACTGTTTGTTCACTAACTGATTCAGCAGCTGCTGTTGCAAATGCAGTCATGTACAAAAGAAAGGTCATATTGAATTGCAAGAGCATAAAAGACATGTATTTGTAATAGAGAAGAAGCGTCCTGGAACAAAAAATGCCCAAAAAATGATCTATGGTTTCCCTGAGTATCAAGTAATTTGGATATCGACCAGCTTGCTAAGCAGCAAAACATCAAGCATTTGTGTAGTATTTTCATGACTGATGAATTACCTAATAAACAAAAAAATCGCATCTGACAAAGTTTATTTGATATATCTGATAATGTTGTATCTGATTTGATGCGTTCTTATAAGAAAAATGATAAATAATTTGTGTCTCCTGGAGGAAACATTCCCAAAGAGTTTGTTAAATCTCATGGTTTGAGTGTGTTGTTCTGTAATATACAAACTTTTAATGATGGAATATGTGCTGATTTGTATATATTTGTTCTAAAATTGTTGTTAGATAGTAACAATCTTAATGAAATTTTGAATCTAGTAAATGGACATATTTGGAAATAAGGCATAGCTTTACAGTTACTTCAGAAATCAACACAGCATTGGAGAACTAAAACATCGAAAATGAAATCGAGGATTTGCAGTGAGAAATTGATTGAAAAAAAGATAATTTAATCACACAATTTCATAAAGAATTACATAATACGTTTAAAGTACCTAAAAGGTATATTGATTGTAAGGGTAGTTATGTGTAGATTTAAAAGGTCCTGTACATGTTATGAAGCAGTTACTTGCAGTTAATCTTGTCAACAAAGCTGAATAATCAAGTACACCATTACAGTTCAATAACTATATCACTACTAAACATATTCCTGGAGAAAATATCAGCTTCCTGCTACACATCTTCGTGAAAAACTCCCAATTACTTTATAAAAAGTGAAGCAAAAAAAGCTTCTACAGGTAATTCGTCCAAGACAGATGTGATACCGTAATTTTCAAGTTAGAAATTTCTGTTTGATACAGAACATCAAATAGGAATTCTAAACTGCATGGGGTTCCACTGAGGGTACTATGACAGTTTGGCAGGAAGTGAGATAACCTGGGTTTCAAGGTCGCGTAGCTGCCCTTAAACCTTCAACTGCTCTGGACGTGTTAATGGGCACAACTTTGTACCAGTCCCTGTGTGCTCTGAACGTATTCACACACGCCACCATCCCTTCTACCTGGTACTTTGAATGTGTCTACACAGTAGTTGATTTTATGTGTCAGTGACTTTATTCTATTACTTGGTTTATTTTATCATTTGTGTTTCAGTTACTTCTGTTATTTACATTCAATCATATTTGACTCAGGTGGAGATAAATTAGCGCTGCTGATGGCCAGTTGTGGCCGATTATTTATTGTACATTATTTTGATTTAATCTGCTGATATGTTTTAGACCTTTCTGCCCCAATACTGATTTCTTGATACTGAATGTAATATTGGTCAAATTGCAGTTCAGTCATGTTTTCTAAAATTGGACTTATAAATAGATTCAGACTGAACATGTTTGAGACATTTTCTAAAACTCTCTAGTGTTTAATATTCCATAGGTTTATAACACCAACAAAATAGCTCTTTGATTACTGCAATTTTGGACATTCAGCTAATAATATAACATTTTTCAATTCTGCCGAGTCATAAGTATCTTTGGTATATTTTTCGCCTTGACTACCCTTTCTTCTAATATTTTTCTCTTATCTCTTCTTTTAACCACATTATTTCACTTGTTCTGCCATATTTTCATATACTTGTTTGTGTTGACATCAGTGTAAACTGTGTTAACTTTATGTTAAAGGTCTTTCTTTTTAATCATTTCCAGTTCTGCCTGTTGATTGCTTCTACAATGAAGCTAACTGCATAATATTAAACTTTCAGGAACTTTTAGTTATTAATTTAACAACACAATGTTTTTAAGCACAATGTACTGTATTATTTTAAAAGTAAATCGTGAATGATGTATGTGTAACATTAAGCTATTTGATGATAATTATCTTCTTAAAGTGATATGGTGAATTCGACTATATTAAACATAGTATATTCGTATACAGTGGATCTGGTTCGTGTTACTGGACTTCTCAGTATGTTTCTTTAACTATTGAATAACTATCATAATTCCATAATAATATTGTGAGACGTGATAAAAACTGTGTCAATTCTGTAGCTTTGAGTGACTAAGTATTTCAACATCTCCTTCTCTTATTGAGACTATCATCATTTGAGAAAAATACCTAGAAAATCTAGAATTTATACAGGAAAACACAAAAGTTAGCCTGACAGTTGTGAATGATAGTAAATTCTTTCCTGACAATGTGAAATACTGACAATGGAAATGAATAAATAAATAATTATCTACTAAACAAAACACAGATTCTTTATTTTAGTCAAGTAAACTCTGCAAACATACTGCCCAATTCGACTAACTACTAATCTCTGATAGTGAATGTCAGAAATGATCAGCGAGCCCCAGTAGTCAGTTGCCTGTCTAAGTGCTTTCAGGGGCAACAAAGATTTCAGTTTCATAATTTAACCAGTTATCGACTACATTTAAATGTTTGAAATACCATCATTTCTTCATAGTAACAAGAACAATCATACATTAAATGTTTAACACGTTAATTCTAGTATTAAAGCGAGACAGTTTGCATATTTGAGTCACTACAACTCACTGCGTGCAAATTACACCGATTACATTCCTCTAGCATTTGAAAATGTGAGCATTCACTGACCGACTACTGTAGTTTTTCTCCCTGCCAAACTTAAAAAAATAAACGATTAACGTTTATCGATTTTTGTAGTCCATACAGTTAAACTTTAGCATCAAACTTGATGTAATTTATTACTGCTTTACTACTAACTACGATAGCAACACATTTGGCATACATAATCCCTATGTACCACTGGATATACTGAGGCAATTATATCACTATACGACATATGATTGAGAAGATATGACGTGATATGTATTGAGACACGTTACAAATTTAATTTAATTCAATTAATAAGAGACAGACGAGTTTTGCTACCAACTCATGGTACTAAGATTATGAGGCCACAAAGTAACTAATAGGTCACAGAATGCTGTGAAAAACTTTAGTACACTCTTTTAGAGAATTCACTCAAGCTTCATTGTTGTAACATTGCTTATAGAGTATATGAAATGATTACCTTTACACATCTGTAACGCAAGCCATTATGAGGTATTAAGTATGACCCATGCTGAAGCACCCGTATTAGTACAGGCGACAATGCAGGTACTGATTCTGGCATACAGTCAATCATACAGATGGCGAATACTGTCCTGTGATACGTTGTTCCATGTGTGCTCGACCTGTTTCTAACAGCTGTTGGTTGAGAAGTTGCTCAGGTCCCTTCTCGTCCTGTGATATCACACATATACACGTTTGGAGACAATTCCAGACGTCGTGTTGCCCAGCAAAGTTGCTGTACGTGTAGCAGACCACGTTGAGTTTCACAAGCAATGTGTGGGCGAGCATTATCCTGGTGGAATAACACATCACCTTCCTCCTGCGAGAACAGCAAAAGAATGGGTCTCACATTCTATAAATACCGAGCGCTGGTTAGCGTCACTTCTAGGAAAAGTAAAGGTGAACGAGTGCTATAGCTTATCACACCCCAGAATATAAAGCTGGAATGGGGCCAGTGTGACTTGGACGAATGCACTCTAACAGACAGCCCTCAACAGGTCTAATCGCTCAAGACCACTGCGCCCCATTCCAAGTTATCCTCTGAAGGCACCATCGAACCGAGCACGTCGATGCTGTGGCATGAGTAGAAGATGGGCCAGAGGTGTGCGGTTCGCAAAATATCGTGTTGACACGTCTGGTAGCTGCACGATCTCCCAGTTCTGCCATTACAATACGATGGTGCTGCATGGGTATCCAGAACCTCGTCTACAGTTGTCAGAATCTTCGTGTGACCATTCATAGCAGCATCGTTGTGAAACTGGTGCTACTTTTACACCTTCTGTGGCAATTCTCCAGAAATACACTCCCGCAGCATGGAAGGCCATAATCTGATCACTTTCAAACTCGCTCAGTTGGCAGTACGAACCACACGTGGATCTCCGTCATATGGCTGCCTGTTTGCTTTACACGCCTGCACCAATCTAAGCCTTCTGGCTCTGAGAATTCCGAATTAAAAGTTAGACATAAAAGGCCCACTAGTAGCCGTACAACTACGCTGTCTGTTGGGGAACGACGTTGAAATCATTACCAGTACATGTCCTACCCTCCAGGTGGCATATGCCGTCATTGGATCTAAATCGACGTTGTCTTTGCAGGACTACAAACATTGTTTTCGTGCATGTTATATAAACATGGTATATTAACATGGTATGCAGGGTGAGTCGCGTAATACGTAACACCCCCATTATTCCGTTGGCGATTTCACGTATCGACTTCGCTTAAAAGACGCTGGGAAATATTGTACGATTGAAGGTCAGGATGGTCGGAAGTGGCTGCAGACTGTAAACACGCCTCGGGCGACCGAGTTGCCGTGCTCTATGCAGCATGCACGGCCTACGCTACGTAGGTCCATCCTATCCGCCCTGTTTTAAGCAAAGTTTGAACGACAATAGCAGCTTGCGTTGCATCACTATACGCGTCTTTTCCAGAGCGTTCGATTTATGGTAAAAGTCCCATTTAAAAAACAAGTACTTGCCTCATTATCTCCGTCAGTGTAATCGTTGTGATTATTGTGCATGTACCAACGTATGTGCCCCATAGTCCGCTATGACTCCCCCAAAACCGCATGCCGATACGTGCAATCGCCCCCCGGAATAAAGGGGGTGTTACGTCTTACGCGGCTCACCCTGTATAAACACGTACTACAAAACGGTTCGACCGAGCGAGGTGGCGCAATGGTTGGACACTCGCATTCGGGAGGACGACGGTTCAATCCCGCGTCCGGCCATCCTGAATTAGGTTTTCCGTGATTTCCGTAAATCGCTCCAGGCAAATGCCGGGATGGTTCCTTTCAAAGGGCACGGCCGACGTCCTTCCCCGTCCTTCCCTAGTCCGATGAGACAGATGACCTCGCTGTCTGGTCTTCCCAAAACAACCCAAATAAACTACAGGAAGAAAGACGACTGAATACGCTTTCATCAAGTACACTTTCGTGCAACGTTGAAAACGCTAATAATATGTCAGAAAATAAACATGTCCTCCGTTGCATATAAGCCTTGTCAAGACAGACAACACATCTGATTTCTATTGATAAAGAAGATCGTGGGAAATACCGCGCTGCATAGCTGTCGTCATAGGACCGACTGTAGGAGCACAAGGGGAGCGGATACGTAGATTGATATATGCGGCTGAAAAACAGACACGTAAATTAACTGTCGCCTAAACAGTCTAGCATGTTGGATGATGCATAGTAATGTGACGGGGCAACACCATTATTTGCGAAAGAGACTAAATTTATTTTCTGAGGTAGTTAAGGAGTTTATCGATAAGGGCATATCAAATCAACCCCACAAAATGGTTCAAATGGCTCTGAGCACTATGGGACTTAACATCTAGGGGTCATCAGTCCCCTAGAACTTAGAACTACTTAAAGTAACCTAAGGACGTCACACACATCTACGCTCGAGGCAGGATTCGAACCTGCGACGGCAGCAGTCGCGTGGTTCCGGACTGAAGCGCCTAGAACCGCTGGGTCACCACACGTACCACACTTCCTATAGTTACACGAAGGGTATGTGTTAACACTACGCCGGCCGGTGTGGCCGAGCGGTTCTAGGCGCTTCAGTCTGGAACCGCGTGACCGCAGTGGTCGAAGGTGCTAATCCTGCCTCGGGCATCGATGTGTGTGATGTCCTTAGGTTAGTTATGTTTAAGTAGTTCTAAGTTCTAGGGGACTGATGATCACAGATGTTAAGTCCCATTGTGCTCAGAGTCATTTGAAACATTTTTGTTTCGTTTTTGTTAACATTACACACATCTCGTTTCACTGAAGACACTAAAGGACAGTGCCACAGGCTGACCAGAAAAGCCGTGTGTAGGTATCATCGACTTACAAACAACTGAAAGAAATCCACCCACCGGAATTGCAGTCCCCTTAAATGACCAACCAATGTAGCTGTATAGAATAATTCCTATGTAATAACGATCTCCACCACAACTTAAACACGTCAGCGACTTAAACGTGACAATAATGGAAAAAGAGAGCGCGTTACTGCTTCCGGAGATTAAGGTGGTGCCGACTAGCTGCCACTGCAGGTCCGCGGCCTTTGCGTGGCAAAGTGGCCTCATTAGCCGGCTCTGGCTGCCGTAGGTCACTTCACGGCGGCGACAGCCGCTCCTGTGTGCACGCAGATACCAGAGAGCACCGCCACTTTGTGGCGTAATGTAGCCGCCTCGCCTCACCAGCAGCGGATACCTCTGAACAGCCGCAGAGAGGGCTGCCGTGCGCTGCGCTAGCGATGCGAGAGGTGACAACAGCACAGCGCCCCTGTCCGTTTTCCCGGCTGCAGCCAGGCAAGACAAGTTCCTGTGGATCACCACTGATAACATTCACACTCTGCCGATCGCTGCACTAGCTCGTAGTCCAATATCCGCTAGTGTTGCCTTCTAACGAACTTTACACCAATTACTATAGCAGAGTCAACGTGGATAGTCTACATCTACATCTACATGATTACTCTGCAATTCACATTTAAGTGCTTGGCAGAGGGTTCATCGAACCATAATCATACTATTTCTCTACCATTCCACTCCCGAACAGCGCGTGGGAAAACGAACACCTAAACCTTTCTGTTAGAGCTCTGATTTTTCTCATTTTATTTTGATGATCATTCCTATCTATGTAGGTTGGGCTCAACAAAATATTTTCGCATTCGGAAGAGAAAGATGGTGACTGAAATTTCGTAACTAGATCTCGCAGCGAAGAAAATCGTCTTTGCTTTAATGACTTCCATCCCAACACGCGTATCATATCTACCACACTCTCTCTCCTATTACGTGATAATATAAAACGAGCTGCCCTTTTCTGCACCCTTTCGATGTCCTCCGTCAATCGCACCTGGTAAGGATCCCACACAGCGCAGCAATATTCTAACAGAGGACGGACGAGTGTAGTGTACGCTTTCTCTTTAGTGGACTTGTTGCATTTTCTAAGTGTCCTGCCAATGAAACGCAACCTTTCTCTCGCCTTCCTCACAATATTATCTATATGGTCTTTCCAACTAAACTTGTTCGTAATTTTAACACCCAGGTACTAAGTTGTATTGACTGCCTTGAGAATTGTAGTATTTATCGGGTAATCGAATTCCAACGGATTTCTTTTGGAGCTCATGTGGATCAACTCACACTTTTCGTTATTTAGCATCAACTGCCACCTGCCACACCATACAGCAATCTTTTCTAAATCGCTTTCCAACCGATACTGGTCTTCTGATGACCTAACTAGACGGTAAATTGCAGCATCATCTGCGAGCAACCTAAGAGAACTGCTCAGATTGTCACCCAGGTCATTTCTATAGATCAGGAACAGCAGAGGTCCCAGGACGCTTCCCTGGGGAACACCTGATATCACTTCAGTTTTACCCGATGACTGGCCGTCTAGTGGAGTAGACTTAAAAAAGTCTGTGCGTATATCACGTAAATTTTAACAAGTAGAAAACTAAATATCTTCCAATTCAACTAACTTTTACAGATTTTCCTCGTAGTACCATTGCTGGTATCAGAAAGAAAGTAACAATAATCTCCTGAAACCGCCACGAGTAAATGACTGATAATGTTCTCAAGGAGTATATCGTTTAAAAAGGAAACAATCGTTGCAGGAACCCGATAAATATTGTATGCTAGATCGTTCACCAACGTAACTCAGTTACATCTGTACCACCGGCCGGTGTGGCCCAGCAGTTCTAGGCGCTACAGTCTGGATCCGCGCGACCGCTACGGTCGCAGGTTGGAATCCTGCCTCGGGCATGGATGTGTGTGTGATGTCCTTAATTTGTTGTTGTTGTTGTTGTCTTCAGTACTAAGACTGGTTTGATGCAGCTCTCCATGCTACTCTATCCTGTGGAAGGTTCTTCATCTCCCAGTACTTACTGCAACCTACATCCTTCTGAATCTGCTTAGTGTATTCATCTCTTGGTCTCCCTCTACGACTTTTACCCTCCACACTGCCCTCCAATGCTAAATTTATGATCCCCTCATGCCTCAGAACATGCCCTACCAACCGGTCCCTTCTTCTTGTCAAGTTGTGCCACAAACTCCTCTTCTCCCCAAATCTATGCAACACCTCCTCATTAGTTATGTGATCTACCCATCTAATCTTCAGCAATCTTCTGTAGCACCTCATTTCGAATGCTTTTATTGTCTTCTTGTCCAAACTATTTATCGTTCATGTTTAACTTCCATACATGGCTACACTCCTTACAAATACTTCCAGAAACGACTCTCTGGCACTTAAATCTATACTCGATATTAACAAATTTCTCTTCTTCAGAAACGCTTTCCTTGCCATTGCCAGTCTACATTTTATATCTACTCTCCTTCGACCATCATCAGTTATTTTGCTCCCCAATTAGCAAAAGTCGTTTACTACTTTAAGTGTCTCATTTCCTAATCCAATTCCCTCAGCATCACCCGAATTAATTCGACTACATTCCATTATCCTCGTTTTGCTTTTGTTGATATCCATCTTATATCCTGCTTTCAAGATACTGTCCATTCCGTTCAACTGCTCTTCCAAGTCTTTTGCTGTCCCTGATAGAATTACAATGTCATCGGCGAAGCTCAACATCTTTATTTTTCCTCCATGGATTTTAATACCTACTCCTTAATTTAGTTATTTTATTTATTTATTTATTTATTTATTTAACCTGATCAGATTAGGGCCATCATACCCTCTCTTACATCGGACCAGTTTTCCACACATGCAGCATTTCACACATCAGAGTTACATCATGACCATAGTTTAAATGAGAATATTAGCTTACTCTAGTGACAATATGAATAGAGTAGTCACTAAGACCTAATAAAGTAAATGCGGCAGTATTTTTACAACAGGTGCTATACATACAGATTATGATAAAAGCAATAATAATAACAGTAAAAAAATGTAATGATAAACATGACTAAGACTTAAGAAATTAAATGCTTGCAGTATTTTTACAGCAGGTGCTATACATACAGATTATGATAAAAGCAATAATAAGAAATAATAATAACAGTAAAAAATCATATAATAATGACAAACATGAGAAGAATTGGCAATAGTAATGAATGTTTGTGCAGATGTGTGTAAAGTAGATGTTTACTAGTATAGCGTGTTTTGGGGAATGGAGATTTAAGGAGGGGGAAAGAGGGAAGTAATGAGGTGATGTGCATTCTTGTACAGAGGAAGGAATTACTGTTGCTTAAGTAAATACGTCATTAACTGTTTTTTGAAGCTGGACATGCTTTTAAGTTCTCTAACATGTGGAACGGAGAGGATTTTATTATAATGGGAACGCCTGTTTCTGTCATGTTGTTCCGACATGAGCGTTAGGGACGAGGAGAGATATGAGGGACAGTTTACATTTATAAGGCAGTAGATGAGACGGAGTGTATGGAAATCTCTCCGTTTGTCTGCACGCAGCCAGGACAATTTTGCATATGCTGGTGAAATGTGATCAAAAAGTCGAACGTCACAAATAAATCGGACGCAAGCATTCATGACCAGTTCTAGACGTCCATAATTTTCCTGAGAGAGGCCTTGCAGGATAATATCGCTTTAGTCAATGATTCGGAGTATAAGTGTTTGTACTAATTTCTTTTTCAGATCGAAAGGGAAGAGTTTTTTATATTTTTGTAGGACATGAAGGGATGCTGATGCTTTATTGCACACTGCAGTTACGTGCTCTCTCCAATTTCGATTTTCATCTATTATTACTCCCAAACTCTTTGCTGAGGGAGAGAAGTTAATATTTGTTCCATTTAGGATAAGAGGTGGTACGGATTCCCGATGTTTTGGGCTAATGAGCTTAGAGTGACCAACAAGTACCGCTTGGGATTTAGATGGGTTTAGTTTCAGACCTATGTCCTGTGTCCATTTTGACAGTGCATCGAGGTCAGTATTGAAATTTTTAATAGCTTTCTTGAGATTGCTTGGTTTCGCATTTAGATACAACTGAAGGTCATCAGCATATATATGGTATTTTCTATAGGTCAGAACCAATAACACATCGTTGACATACAGTGAGAAGAGTATAGGACCTAATACTGAGCCTTGGGGAACGCTTGACACCACCTGCCGCCATTTTGATTTTATATTCCCAGATAGGACGCGTTGCTGACGAGATGTCATGTATGAGCGAAACTATTGCACTGCACTTCGTGAGAAATTTAGACCGCTAAGTTTGGCCAGTAAGATGTCGAAGTCGACAGTATCCAATGCTTTGCTGAAATGTAAGATGCAAATGATAGTCGCTTCTTGTCTGTCCATGGCAAGTTTAAGGTCATCTGTCACCTTTATCAGAGCAGATGTTGTGCTTCGATGTTTACGGAAACCTGACTGGTATTCATCTAATAGGTTGTTAGTAGTGAGGTAGATGGTGAGCTGGTGATGAACTACACTCCTGAAAATGGAAAAAAGAACACATTGACACCGGTGTGTCAGACCCACCATACTTGCTCCGGACACTGCAAGAGGGCTGTACAAGCAATGATCACACGCACGGCACAGCGGACACACCAGGAACCGCGGTGTTGGCCGTCGAATGGCGCTAGCTGCGCAGCATTTGTGCACCGCCGCCGTCAGTGTCACCCAGTTTGCCGTGGCATACGGAGCTCCATCGCGATCTTTAACACTGGTAGCATGCCGCGACAGCGTGGACGTGAACCGTATGTGCAGTTGACGGACTTTGAGCGAGGGCGTATAGTGGCCATGTGGGAGGCCGGGTGGACGTACCGCCGAATTGCTCAACACGTGGGGCGTGAGGTCTCCACAGTACATCGATGTTGTCGCCAGTGGTCGGCGGAAGGTGCACGTGCCCGTCGACCTGGGACCGGACCGCAGCGATGCACAGATGCACGCCAAGACCGCAGGATCCTACGCAGTGCCGTAGGGGACCGCACCGCCACTTCCCAGCAAATTAGGGACACTGTTGCTCCTGGGGTATCGGCGAGGACCATTCGCAACCGTCTCCATGAAGCTGGGCTACGGTCCCGCACACCGTTAGGCCGTCTTCCGCTCACGCCCCAACATCGTGCAGCCCGCCTCCAGTGGTGTCGCGTCAGGTGTGAATGGAGGGACGAATGGAAACGTGTCGTCTGCAGCGATGAGAGTCGCTTCTGCCTTGGTGCCAATGATGGTCGTATGCATGTTTGGCGCCGTCCGGGTGAGGGCCACAATCAGGACTGCATACGACCGAGGCACACAGGGCCAACACCCGGCATCATGGTGTGGGGAGCGATCTCCTACACTGGCCGTACACCTCTGGTGATCGTCGAGTGGACACTGAATAGTGCACGGTACATCCAAACCGTCATTGAACCCAACGTTCTATCATTCCTAGACCGGCAAGCGAACTTGCTGTTCCAGCAGGACAATGCACTTCCGCATGTATCCCGTGCCACCCAACGTTCTCTAGAAGGTGTAAGTCAACTACCCTGGCCAGCAAGATCTCCGGATCTGTCCCCCATTGAGCATGTTTGGGACTGGATGAAGCGTCGTCTCACGCGGTCTGCACGTCCAGCACGAACGCTGGTCCAACTGAGGCGCCAGGTGGAAATGGCATGGCAAGCCGTTCCACAGGACTACATCCAGCATCTCTACGATCGTCTCCATGGGAGAATAGCAGCCTGCATTGCTGCGAAAGGTGGATATACACTGTACTAGTGCCGACATAGTGCATGCTCTATTGCCTGTGTCTATGTGCCTGTGGTTCTGTCAGTGTGATCATGTGATGTATCTGACCCCAGGAATGTGTCAATAAAGTTTCCCCTTCCTGGGACAATGAATTCATGGTGTTCTTATTTCAATTTTCAGGAGTGTATATATTGTAAGGCCTTTGATAGTGTAGCAAGAACGCAGATGGGGCGGTAGTCTGAGGGTGCTGTGGCTATGAACTTTTTAGGCAGTGGCTTAATTTGTCCCAGTTTCCAGGCCTCAGGGAAAACACTTGTGATTAAATAATTGTTGAAAATGTCTGTTATAGAGGGCAGTAGTTGGTCAATAATAAGTTTGACCATCTGGATAGTGATACCATCATGTCCAGTAGATGCTGATCTAATCCGCATTATGGCTTTCTTGACAGTACTGCAAGTGACGTGCTGTAGATAGAATTTTTCTTTGCCACAGTCGTTCAACCCCATGAAGTAATCAATGATTCTCTGTTTTTTTTTGTTTTTTTTGCGGTACAATTTTGGTTGTAGGTAACGTGAAGTAACGGTTTAGTTCTTCAGTTGGGACCATGTGATTTTCTGCAACTTTTATTTTGCCTAAACCGAGACTACGAAGATTTTACCACAGGATATCTGGTCTACATCTATTGTCGGCTAATGTACGGGCATATCTGAGCTTAGCGTTTCTCACCTTTTGACTGACTTTGTTTCGTTTCTGCTTCTATACAGCATGATTTTCAGGTGTTAAATAGTTCTAAGTTATAGGGGACTGTTGACCTTAGAAGTTAAATCCCATAGTGCTCAGAGCCATTTGAACCATTTGAACATCTGTACCAGGGGCGGAGAAGATTTCGGCTTGTGGGCCATGGACGAGCACGAGAGCCGAAGCGCTCACCCTCACTGGACACTTCCCCATCCGCCACGCCACTTTGTCAGAGCGCACAGGAAGAAGAAGGAATAACTTTGTATGAGCCACATTTAAATGGCATGCAGTCGCACTGCGTACGATTTCGTTTATTATTTCACATTTCTTAACGACACACACCAATGAGCCAAAACAGTATGACCACCTGCTGAATAGCTTGTTTGTCCGTCTTTGGAACGAAATACATCACCGATTGGACCCATCAGAAATCTGACAGTTCGCTGGTAGGCTCGTGAACCTATGTGGCATTACACGCCGAAGCATAGGTCATGTAATTCCCGTAAATAACCGGCACACATTTTCTTATGCGTGACAGATCCCACAGGATTTAATTCAGGCGAATTTTATTGCCGAGACATCAATGTGAGTTCAATACAGTGTGGTCCATTGATCGTGACCGGGCCAAATATCTCACGAAATTAGCGTCAAACGAAGAAAAGTACAAAGAACGAAACTTGTCTAGATTGAAAGGGAAAACCAGATGGCGCTATGGTTGGGCCGCTACATAGCGCTGTCATAGGTCAAACGGATATCAACTGGGTTTTTTAAAATATGGATCGAGATTTTTTTATTACATATTCGTGTAGTATGTAACGAAATATGAATGTTTTAGTAGGACCACTTTTTTTGCTTTGTGATATCTGGCACTGTAATAGTCGCAAACATATGGCTCATAATTTTAGACGAACAGTTGCTAAAAGTTACGATTTTTAAATTAAAATACAGAATTTGGGTACGCGTGAACTTCTTATTTCGGTAGTTCCAATGTGATACATGTACCTTTGTGAACTTATCATTTCTGAGATCGCATGCTGCTACTGCGTGATTACCTGTAAATTCCAAATTAATATAATAAATGCTCAAAATGATGTCCGTCAATCTCAATGCATTTGGCAATACGTGTAACGACATTCCTCTCAACAGCGATTAGTTCACCTTCCGTAATGTTCGCACATGCATTGACAATGCGCTGACGCATGTTGTCAGGCGTTGTCGGAGGATCACGATAGCAAATATCCTTCAACTTTCCCCACAGAAAGAAACCCGGCGGCGTCAGTTCCGGTGAACGTGCAGGCCATGGTATGGTGCTTCGACGAACAATCCAACTGACATGAAATATGCTATTGAATACCGCTTCAACCGCACGCGAGCTATGTGCCGGACATCCATCATGTTGGAAGTACATCGCCATTCTGTCATGAAGTGAAAAAACTAGTAGTGACATTGGCAGAATATTACGTAGGAAATTAGCACACATTGCACCATTTAGATTGCCATCGAAAAAATGGAGGCCAATTATCCGTCCTCCCATAATGCCGCACCATACATTAACCTGCCAAGGTCACTGATGTTCCACTTGTCGCAGCCATGGTGGATGTTCCGTTGTCCAATACTGCATATTATACCGGTTTCCGTTACCGCTGTTCGTGAATTACGCTTCGTCGCTAAATAGAACGTGTGCAAAAAAGATCTATCATCGTCCCGTAATTCCTCTTGTGCCCAGTGGCAGAACTGTACACGACCTTCAAAGTCGTCACCATGCAATTCCTGGTGCATAGAAGTATGGAACGGGTGCAATCGATGTTAATGAAGCAATCTCAACACCGACGTTTTTGAGATTCCCGACTCTCGCGCGATTTGTCTGCTGCTGATGTGCGGATTAGCCGCGGCAGCAGCTAAAACATATGCTTGTGCATCATCATTTGTTGCATGTCTTGGTTGACGTTTCACATATGGCTGAACACTTCCTGTTACCTTAAATAACGTAACTATCCGGCGAACGGTCCGGACGCTTGAACGATGTCGTTCAGGGTACCGCGCAGCATAGATAGCACACGCCCGTTCGGTATTTTGATCACAATAGCGATACATCAAGACGATATCGACCTTTTCCGCAATTGGTAAATGGTCCAGTTTCACACGGGTGACATATCACGAAGCAAATACCATCTGCACTGGCGGAATGGTACATGATACCACGTGCTTACACGTTTGTGACTATTACAGCGCCATCTATCACAAAGCCAAAAAAGTTGTCCAACTAAAACATTCATATTTCTTTACGAACTACATGAATATGTAATAAAAATGGGGTTTCCTATATTAAAAAACGCAGATGATATCCGTTTGACCTATGGCAGCGCCATCTCGGGGTCCAACAATAGTGCCATCTGGTTTCCGCTTTCTTTGTAGTTTTTTCGTTTGGTGCTTGTTTTGGGAGATATTTGGCCCAGTCACTATCAATGGACCACCCTGTATAATGGTCCTCAAACAATTGTAGATCGACTCTGGCTCCGAGACATGGACCAAGAAGGGATGCAAATACAGGACCTTGGGAGGTGGCGCTGTGGTTTGCACAGTGGTTTCGCATTCAAGAGGGTGGCGGTTCAAATCTGCGTCCGGCCATTCTGATTAGGTTTTCAGCGATTCCCCTAAATCGCACCAGGCAAATTCTGCAATTGTTACTTTGAAATTCAATATCTTGCCCCATCGTTCTCTAAGCTGGCAGGATCGATGACGTCTCTGTTTGATCCCCTACCATAAATCAACCAACCAACCCAGAGCAGGAGAATATCTCCCATAGCATAATACTGTTCCCACCAGCCGTCATCCAGCATGTTACGAACCACCGTTGACCTCGACGATGGCATTTGTGAAGACGACCACGGACCTTGTATAACAAAATCCCGATATCCCGATGGTCCAGTGCTCACTGCAATCGTAACTGACGATGTCGTTGGGTCAACATGTGAACACGTAGGGATGGTCTGCCGTGGAGCTCCATGTTCAATCATGTACGATGATCGGTGTGCTACGCAACACTTGTGCGTGCGACAGCATAGGTGGGGGTGGTGGGATCACTTATGGGAAAATTCCTGTACTAGTTGGTGTTAGAGCTGCACCTTTTTAAGATTGATGTCAGCTGATAGGTGTTCTTGCTTGAGGGAAGTCTCTCTAACAAAGAAACCACTTTCGACAAAGCTTATGTATCTGAGTAAGGAGGGTATTAGTATATTTCATCAAAATATACAAGGTGTTAGAGATAAAGTTAGTGAACTGCTCATAGATGTTCACTCTGAAATTGTTGGTATATCTGAACACTTCTTAATTATGGAGACAATTCAGAGGCTTCCTTTCCCAGGATCCAGTATGGCTGGGAGTTGTTCTAGGAACTCGTTGCGTTGTGGGGGTGTAGCCATGTATGTGAAGAACGGTATCCCATCTGAGTCAATTGTTGTTTCAAACTACTGCACTGAAAAGGTGTTTGAATGTTGTGCAGATGTCGTTAAATTTAGTGGAGTTAAACTTCTAACTGTTGTTATTTATAGGTCCCCAGACTCCGATTTCACAACATTTTTAATAAAGCTAGAGAAGGTTCTTGGCTCACTTTGTAGGAAATACAAAAAGTTAATTATATGTGGTGACTTCAATATTAATTGTATAAGTCATTGTGCAAGGAAGAGGATGCTGGTAGACCTTAATTCATATAATCTTATGAAACCGTATTCTTTCCAACGAGAGTGCAAGGGAACAGTAAAACTGCCATAGACAAAATTTTTGTTCATACCTCATTTCTAGAAGGGCATTCTGTTAGCAAAAAAATGAATGGCCTTCCAGATCATGATGCACAAGTGTTAACTCCAAAAGATTTTTGTGCTGCAACACGTGTTAAATATAGTTATCAACTTTTTAGGAAAGCGCATCCAGTTGCTGTAGAGATCTTTGTAAACCTTATCAAGGAACAAAAGAGGCAAGATGATTATAGTACTGATACAGTACACGATAAATATAATGCTTTCCTTAAGACTTTTCTCGTGCTCTTTGAAAGTTGCTTTCCGCTAGAATGTTCAGAACAGGGTACTAGCACAAAGAGGCAGCCTGGGTGGCTGACTAGAGGAATAAGAATATCCTGTTGACAAAGTGGCAGTTATATCAAAACATTAGAAACAGTCGAAATCTCAATGCAGCAGCCCATTACAAACAGTATTGTAAGGTGCTTAAAAAGGTATTAGGAAGGCAAAAAGTGTGTGGTATGCGCATAGAATAATTAAGCCTCAGGATCAAATTAAAACCATATGGTAAAGGAAGTGGCTGCTCTGCAGAGACAGGTGAGGATATAGAATCAGTGGGTAGTGGGAATGTCCGTGTTACTAATAAGTCGCATACATGTACAGTATTTAAGAATCACTATCGCTCGTAGAAAAAAGTGTTCCGAGACTGTTACCTGAAATGCTCCTCCATGATACCAACAAGAGGGAGATTGAGTTAATAGTTACATCACTAAAGGCCAAGAACTCTCATGGATATGACGGGGTATCTAGCAGAATGCTGAAGTATTGTTCTATGTATGTTAGCCACATCTGTTACTTTTCCTTTAGGAGTGGTCGGTTTCCTCACCAATTAAAGTACTCGGTAGTGAAGCCACTTTATAGAAAGGGAGACAAGGATAATGTTGACAATTATAGACCTATTTCTATGCCATCAGTGTTTGCTAAAGTTATCGAGAAGGTTGTATATACAAGGTTACTGGAGCATTTAAATTCACATAATAGGCTGTCAAATGTTCAGTTTGGTTTTAGAAATGGTTTAACAACTGAAAATGGAATATTCTCTTTTCTCTGTGAGGTTTTGTGTGGATTAAATAAAAGGTTGCGAACGCTAGGCGTTTTCTTTGATTTAACGAAAGCTTTTGACTGTGTTGACGACAAGATATTACTGCAGAAGTTGGACCATTATGGAGTAAGGGGAGTAGCTTACAATTGGTTCGCCTCTTACTTTAAGAACAGAAAGCAGAAGGTAATTCTCCGCAATACTGAGAGTGGTAGTGATGTTCATTCCCAATGGGGCACTGCTAAGTGGGGTGTTCCCCAAGGGTCGGTGCTGGGGCCACTGCTGTTTCTTATTTATATAAATGATATGCCTTCTAGTATTGCAGGTGATTCAAAAATATTCCTCTTTGCTGATGACACCAGCTTGGTAGTGAAGGATCTTGAGTTTAATATTGAAACATTATCAAATAATGTAGTTCATGAAATAAGTTCGTGAATTGTGGAAACTAATTTGATGCTAAATCACAATAAGACCCAGTTTTTACAGTTTCTAACTCACAATTCAACAAGAACTGATATTTTGATAAGTCGGAATAGGCATATTATAAGCGAGACGGAACACTTCAAGTTCCTAGGCGTTCAGATAAATAGTAAGCTGTTGTGGAAGGCTCATGTTCAGGATCTTGTTCAGAAACTAAATGCTACTTTATGTACCATTAGAACAGTAGCTGAAATAAGTGACAGTTCAACACGAAAAGTAGTCTACTTCGCATATTTTCATACGCTTATGTCATACGGTATTATTTTTTGGAGTAATTCTTCTGATTCAAAAAGGGTATTTTTGGCTCAAAAACGGGCCGTTCGAGCTATATGTTGTGTAAGTTCAAGAACCTCTTGTCGACCCCTATTCAAATATCTGGGGAATTCTGACATTGCCCTCACAGTACATATTTTCTTTAATGTCGTTTGTAGTTAGAAATATTTGCTTATTCCCAAGAGTTAGCAGCTTTCACTCAGTTAATACTAGGCAGAAATCAAACCTGCATGTGAAATGCACTTCCTTGACTCTTCTGCAGAAAGGAGTGCAGTATTCTGCTGCATCCATTTTCAATAAGATACCACAAGAACTCAAAAATTTTAGCAGTAGCCCAAACGCTTTTAAGTCTAAACTGAATAGTTTCCTCATGGCTCACTCCTATTCTGTCGAGGAGCTCCTGGAGGAGCTGAACAATTAAGCTAATTCCAGTGTTACATTGTTGATTTTCTTTATTTACAGCAACGAATAGTCACCTGAATACGTTTCTTGTAATTCGTTTTGTCTGTTTCTACTATCGTGTTATAATTTCATGTATTGACTCGTTCTATGACCTTGGAGACTTCTCCTTAATTTGGTCCCACGGAACAATAAATAAATAAATAAATAATAATTCATTGTGCTCTTTTGGCAGAGGTTGCACAGATCAGCATCTATCCTACTTCACAGAGCACACAGCCCTCGAAACCACACATTCTGTGTAGAATCATGGACATGAAGAATTATCCGCTCAGCTTTGTTGTTTGAATGTTGGGTCATAGCCGCGCCTTTGTGGCTGCGTGGTTCGAGGCGCCGTATCACGGATTGCGCAGCCCCTGCCGCCGAGGTTCGAATCCTCACTCGGACGTGTGTGTATGTGTCGTTCTTAGGACAAGTTAGAAAGTCTAGGGACCGGTGACCTCAGCAGTTTGGTCCCTTAGGAATTCAAACACATCTGAACATTTTTTGTTGGCTCGTAACTGCATAGTACACGAAAGAATCTATAAGCAGAGGTGTTTGTTTTCTTAACTCAGTGACAGATGTGTTTTCGTATGTTCACATTGGAGACCAAGTTAAGTGCAGGAAACTTATCTTTACGAAAACAAACAAATTTAGTTTACTTGGCTGTGAAAGAGTGATTTAATTATTTCTCTTTGTGTACTTACTTAATGATATTGCATTGTCTTTTTGATAGGTTTTAATTATATTCTTTGCTAGCTAAAACAGTAAATGTAATCTGTAGGTTCCAACAAACGCCTCCATTTTCTTGCATTTATTTATTTCTGTTTATGTTATTAAGATTTCTTAAATTTCTTATGTATTCTGCAGTTACATTCATAATTTTTTCTTCTTTTACTTGGTTTGCGTATGTTTCATACCTTCTGATGTAGCCTTGTCTACTACTAATTTTATTTTATTTTATTAGTTTTTTTTATTAATAGATACTGTTATGAAGGCATGCTATTCCTATTCTGAGTTAAAGGTTAACCTGTCTGCTCCATTGTTATTTATGCACTGTTGAATTTTTACTTTTTCATTGCATTACCACCACACTGTGTAAGATGATATTTACTGTATTTTTCTACTTCAGCCTAGACGTGGTACTTCTCTTCCAATGTTGTTTGCAATCATTGTAACTTCTTAGGTGATAATACTCAGTAAAGGTGTGAAGATGGCCTCGTAAGCCGAAAACCAGTTAACAATAGAAGTAATATTGTAGAACAAATGCAATCTGGTGCTTTTCATTTATTATAAAGTTGTTCTACCACGAACCGACGGAAGATTCTGTTAACATGATAAAACAAGTCTAATGAATTTTTTTTGTGATTTACCTGTTTACTCATTATATTTTCTTTGCGTTTTGTGTACGATATATATTCCTTGAGAACGCCAAATATTTCCAAATACGCCACTACAGGTAAAAGAGTGAGGACTATTTGCTTGCAAGAATACAATGAACGTCATGAGCCGAGACTTTGTTGCAGCTAGAGAACATCAGGTTTTATTTTCTCGAAGTCTTTTGAGGCAGCATGTCTGAATAAAATGTTCTTTGGCATTCCGTTACAAAAGAGGCGGTCGAGATTATAATGGACAGCAACTGTTTTAACAGAGACCATGGGTACACACTTGTCACGGCGTGGGGTCGGGCTGTGGATGTCCGAAGGAAGAAAGGACGAAATCTTGATGCTTGTAAGGAGGCGGGAGCGGCAGTTCCAAATGTGGTGCCAGCCCCTCGCGCCGTCTGACGTTTCTCGGTCCCGCGGCGGGCCGGAGTTGCTATGAGCTGCCCAACTCACCTCCCACGTACTCGACGTTTCGGCCCTCTCTGACTAGAGCCAGAGACCACAATCGTAGCTATGTCAGTGGAAACTGTGGGAGCCCAGACAGTCAGTGGTTCTACTCCTGATGACGATTGCGGAGATAGTAGTCAAAAGCTGCAGAATTTTATTTGCATTGAAGGACTATGAAAACAGAAAAGACGTCATTAAGGATTTAACTCTTTCTTTGGAAACAGCTTCCAGTAGCGGAGCATGTGATAACTGTATCCTAGCACGTTATTCATTATTTCGCTTCTCAGAACCGTTCAATCACAGGACAGGTCACTTCTCCTCAACATTACACCATAGAAGAGGAAATTCTGACGGTAGGTGTCACAGGCGAGTGAGCTTTTATACGATGAATTCACATATTCCAATCGACTTACCATTTGCCTGTAAAGCTGTGCAATTCCCTATGAGCTTATGTTATGCCATGACTGTAAAAAAGTTGCAAGGCCAGACGCTACATGGTGTGTGAGCGAGTGAGTGAGTGTGCGTGTGTGTGTGTGTGTGTGTGTGTGTGTGTGTATGTGTGTGCGCGCGTGTGTGTGTGTGTGTGTGTGTGTGTGTGTGTGTGTGTGTGGACCTTATTATCGATTGCTTTTCACACTGCCGCCTTTATGTGGCTCTCTCCCACAGAAAAAAGCACTTGGGTGATGTTCCACATCATACTAACTTAAAAGTTGCATACTGTGGAGTAGTGTAAGTCAAAAATAATTTCCTCGCACACGAGGTCTGGGGCCCACTTATAAACAAATATCTAGGCAATGCTAGATTTCTCATATATTTCTGAATGAGATTCGAGAAGGAATGAAATGTGTCCATATTCGAGAAACAAATTTAGTTTACCTTTTACCCATTCCGAACAAGACTCGCATCAGCATGGGTTTAATGTCATCCTGTCATACGCTTGTAGGCCGAGAAACGCCGAAAACTATGGATGCGACTCTAATATTGTTTGTTTCCGGATGTTATTATGCAATAGTCCCTCCATTCTGCCAGAAGTGCTGCAATCGTGTGAACTCAATAGGGTTCTTTTCCATATACCGGTATTCATAGGCATACCAGGTTCAGACGAAATAACTCCGGGCCTTCCACAGTTGTGCTTACATTCAACCATTTATCCTCCCCAGTTCCCACCAGTAGAAGTGATAGAAATGTTTTACTCCCCTATTACTTGTTCCTACTTATTTTTAAGTATTTAATTCACTCAGTTCAAATTTATTCATGCATTTCCTACCCTAATGAAACTTAAAAAGCTATGATGATTAGGAGAGTCCTGGAAAGTTTGTCACATGTATACCATGCGTTTTTAAATTTCCATAATCGACCTACATGAATGCTTTACATGCCACTCTTTCCCATCACCACACCCACACATTCCCTGGACTGTCAGCAGTCAGAGGAACAGTCCCTAAAAAATATGAGTTCCAGACAATTATGGTTTGTTTCGACACGTTTCACAGTTTAACTCCTTCAAATATATGTTGTTGCAAACAGCGAGGTACAAGAACTGACTGAAATGACCAGCGTTATTTTATAGTTATTCTTACATGTCACCATTTTCCATTTTTACTTCCAGCCCCAGAAGTAGGGGGCTTAAGGTTCTTTTTCATTTATCTCGAATAATTTTTCATTCGGTGTAGGTAATTTTAACCTCTTTTACTTGAATTTATATGACCGGACGCTCAAGAAATTAGCACATACAACTTATCTAGAAACGAACTGTCTACGAAAACCTGATCTGCAAATCAAATAAACTAACTGCTTACATATGTTAGAAAAGTATTTGTATAGAAACATTATTTGAGACATTTGCCATCTGGAAAGAGAAGACATTTTTGGAAAGCTCTCTTTTCAGTTTATATTCACCGTTATATTTATTAACATCTCCAAAACGTTCTTCGAAATTTTCTCCATACTAGTTTTCTCTTATCGACAGTTAGGACGAGGTTTTCGCTTACTTCGGTCTTGCATGTCGCCACGCGGGCTAGCCAAGCGGTTTGGGGACCTTGTCACGGTTCGCCCCCCCCCCCCCCCTCGGTGGTTCCAGTCTTCCCTCGGGCATGGTTGTGTTTGTTGTCCTTAGCGTAGTTTAGTTTTAGTTAGATTAAGTGGTGTCTAAACATAGGAACCGAAGATCTCAGCACTTTCGTCCCATAAGACCTTACCACAAATTTCTAAAAATAGTCTTGCCACTTCCACCATTCCGGCGGTATTTGAGAGCAATATCCAATATTTCGTCGTCTCCTACTCGATTTCAGCGTGTGACACTTTATCAAACGATCCACTGATCTTTTTCTTGTCTCAAACTACTCTGCAGTTAGGAGCTGTTTAAATCTTTGCCTCTTTACATTGACGTAGCCCTCCTCTCGGCGTACCCAATCTATCTTCAGGCTGTCCACAAGGAAAGTGATATTTCGGTTACAGTGTCAACACTACCCTTGTTTCCTCGTTCTCATTTATACTGCTGGATATTCAAACTGCGGCATCCCGAAGGGGGCTGCTTTAACATCTTATTTGCATGACTCATTCAATATGCAAATGATTAGCATTTCCGGGCAAACGTCCAAAATAGGTAGTAGTAAGATCATCTACAATATGTATATCATAACAGACTACTCAGGGGCATTTCGATTCAAAAACAACTGTAAGTGTTGCCTCTTACTCAGAAAATGGCGTTGGCATTGAATGAAAAGGAGAAACGTGTATCAGCATGTGTAGTATTTCAACAGCTGCAGAACTGTGGGTTATAGATAATGTGGTTTTGAAGTATTGGTGCTAGCGGAGGTCGCTAATATGGAATCGAAGGGTTCACAAGTGCCTTACTTTACTGCATGAAAGATCTCAACTGACACTCGCAACTAGCGCCCAAGGGAATCGGCACTTGGTTCGCACGGCTGTGGGGAATCGTAGAGCCGCGTTTTAAATTTTGGATGAGATAATAGCCATGTCTGCAACGAGACAGACACACACACATACAGTACGATGACCTCTTGAGCACTACGCATTGTGAGCAAGGTGATCATTGTTGTATTTCCCCATGATAGGTTTGATAGGTTAGCGTGTCTAACGAAAATAGATATACGAATAGCAACGGGTCGTCTTTTGAACTGAATCTCAGTTCCGCCTACAGCATCATGACAAATTGAGAAATACACTCCTGGAAATGGAAAAAAGAACACATTGACACCGGTGTGTCAGACCCACCATACTTGCTCCGGACACTGCAAGAGGGCTGTACAAGCAATGATCACACGCACGGCACAGCGGACACACCAGGAACCGCGGTGTTGGCCGTCGAATGGCGCTAGCTGCGCAGCATTTGTGCACCGCCGCCGTCAGTGTCAGCCAGTTTGCCGTGGCATACGGAGCTCCATCGCAGTCTTTAACACTGATAGCATGCCGCGACAGCGTGGACGTGAACCGTATGTGCAGTTGACGGACTTTGAGCGAGGGCGTATAGTGGGCATGCGGGAGGCCGGGTGGACGTACCGCCGAATTGCTCAACACGTGGGGCGTGAGGTCTCCACAGTACATCGATGTTCTCGCCAGTGGTCGGCGGAAGGTGCACGTGCCCGTCGACCTGGGACCGGGCCGCAGCGACACACGGATGCACGCCAAGACCGTAGGATCCTACGCAGTGCCGTAGGGGACCGCACCGCCACTTCCCAGCAAATTAGGGACACTGTTGCTCCTGGGGTATCGGCGAGGACCATTCGCAAACGTTTCCATGAAGCTGGGCTACGGTCCCGCACACCGTTAGGCCGTCTTCCGCTCACACCCCAACATCGTGCAGCCCGCCTCCAGTGGTGACGCGACAGGCGTGAATGGAGGGACGAATGGAGACGTGTCGTCTTCAGCGATGAGAGTCGCTTCTGCCTTGGTGCCAATGATGGTCGTATGCGTGTTTGGCGCTGTGCAGGTGAGCGCCACAATCAGGACTGCATACCACCGAGGCACACAGGGCCAACACCCGGCATCATGGTGTGGGAAGCGATCTCCTACACTGGCCGTACACCTCTGGTGATCGTCGAGTGGACACTGAATAGTGCACGGTACATCCAAACCGTCATCGAACCCATCGTTCTACCATTCCTAGACCGGTAAGGGAACTTGCTGTTCCAGCAGGACAGTGCACGTCCGCATGTAATCCCGTGCCACCCAACGTGCTCTAGAAGGTGTAAGTCAACTACCCTGGCCAGCAAGATCTCCGGATCTGTCCCCCATTGAGCATGTTTGGGACTGGATGAAGCGTCGTCTCACGCGATCTGCACGTCCAGCACGAACGCTGGTCCAACTGAGGCGCCAGGTGGAAATGGCATGGCAAGCCGTTCCACAGGACTACATCCAGCATCTCTACGATCGTCTCCATGGGAGAATAGCAGCCTGCATTGCTGCGAAAGGTGGATATACACTGTACTAGTGCCGACATTGTGCATGCTCTGTTGCTTGTGTCTATGTGCCTGTGGTTCTGTCAGTGTGATCATGTGATGTATCTGACCCCAGGAATGTGCCAATTAAGTTTCCCCTTCCTGGGACAATGAATTCACGGTATTCTTATTTCAATTTCCAGGAGTGTATGTAGAGATTTTTAAGGAATGAACCTTGCAGATTGCAGTGGGCATCAGTTACGTACCACGATGTTGGATGCTATTGCGTACACATCTTTCTTCGCAGAACCGACAATTCGGTCAGTAGCCGTTACATTTCTAACTAATATGCGATGTGCCTCTGCCCTACATTGAGGTCTTACTAGTGTTATATATGAATAAAATGAGGCAAGACCGCTTTGTCCGAACTTTTCTGGCGTTCCTCGAGCAGGTGGATCCTTGACTGTTTACCTGGCCAGCACGTTCTCCAGATTAGTTCCCAATTACAATAATCTGCTCATGGATCGCCAAGAGACTGGCACGCCACCGCTCTCCAGGCCCTACGATCGATCAACTATGGTATGCAGCTGAAGTAGTCTGTAACACTATCACACAGTGCGTCGCGTAGTTTACTGATATTCCACTCTATGATTTGAAAAGCTTTCTTTAAATTATATATACTATTCTGTTTGTCAGTGGATAGTGTTTACGAAGCCGTAATATGATGCTATTAGAAGAAGTAAGAAATAATTATGACAGAGCATGGTAGTAAACATGCTGACAGTGTAAAGGAAATTCGTATTGTACGGAGATCAAAGAATTTCGTTTAATGTGACAATAACATCGTTGGTGTAAGAGCTTGCCGTCGTAGTTGTGGAGGAACAGTAGAGAGCTACAAATCATCTGTAGAGGAATAAGGACGTGAGGCGATTGTGCGCTAATGGCAAATTTAAAGTATTCTGGAGCTGGTTTCTGTTATACGGTACACTACAAAATACATGAGTGATCGACCACGTGTATGGCTCAGTACATGGCTATAAGAGAATCTGATAATTAACGAAGCTTACTGTGTGGCTCAAAGTAATACATGCCGCTAGCTATCAGAGAATAGACTGTTGCTAGCAATGGCGATCACAAAGTAACGCCACAAGTAACGAGTTGCAAAGTAAGCTAAGACTAGTTCTTTTGTAGTTGTGTAGAAAGCTTTCCACCGTAATGGTTCATTCTTTTTAACATATACTATTGTTTAGTCAAATCATAATCTTAGTGATGATATTGACTGACTCAGGTCACTAACCATCATCAGAGTCCCATCCCTTCACCAAAACGTCCGAGAAAGTCCCAGCTGAAAGACGTAATTAAAGGAAGATAAATCCAATTAATGTTACAGTTAACATTCATCCAAAAAAGTATTGGATTAAGAAGCAGTAGTAGTTCTTCATACCCCGTGGGAGTACTACTGCAAACATTCAATCAAACCAGAAAATATTTAAAAGCAATTTATATTTGAATGACGAATGTACGCTGACGTTATTGTAGCCAACGTAATGATTTTTTGTTGTCTTCTATACATAATTTCATGTGCTTATATCCTCGTAACATTGGCATTACAGATTTGACATTGCTATAAATGAAACAATTTACGACTTTAACTTGAAAAGTAAATATTAAGGGGCAGTAAGTAGTCATGGTCCTGTTTTTTGCTAATTTTCCTACAGTGTTATGGTGAGTTACGAAATTCAGCACAGTTTCCATGAAGTTTTACTAGTCATTGCCTTTTAACGGTAGTCGTAAGAGTTAATAATATATGTGCATTGCACATTCTCATCGTTTTGTACGTTTTACATTTGTCTTTAACATTTAAGCTCGCCAGATTAAATTTTTTCAGATGCTGCATTATTATTCACTTCCAGCCATTCCGTGAATTCAAAGTCATCTTTGTCAGTAAATACATTTCACTATTCATCGTTTCTTGGCTCGCGATGGTAACTATTCTGCAACAGAAATTTGTTTAACTATTTAAGTACTCAAAATTACTGCTAACTACAGTGAATCATTAATTTATTATAATTTTCTTTGCAGCGTTCTTGTTGTTAAACAAACCACATGCGATAACTATCAGGATATAAATATGTGTGATAATATTCTTCCTATTATACTGTGCGCATATAATAAGTAAAATATGGTTGTTTTCTCCTTCTTGGTGTTCCAAGTTTAAATCACAAAGTTGCACTTGCCTCCTCTTGCTAAGTTTAGGTATTGAAATTAATTCTTCCTATAGTTCGTTAAATTGGGAGCATCTGTCGCTGGGGAGCTAAGTCTTCTGATTCACCGATAAAATCAGCCTAAATGTCAACCACCACTAAATTTATTGCTAGAGATATAAAGCGCGGTGTGTGAACCTGTCATCTACAAGAGCCGACAAAACTCTTATATCGTCGGCGCCTTAGATACGTTCTGGCAATTTCCCTAATAGTGAAATGATGAACGATGTTTGTGCCAGTGCCAGAACGATATCACGTTCGTTTGAAAAGTTGTTGACAGCCCGCAGAGTGTCCCTCGATAACTATGCGACAGTTACGATGCAGTCTGATACAATTTTTTTCCAAAAATTCGTATCACAGGAAAGTATGTGTTCGACTTTCCTTTCTCTCTATTAAAACTGGAAACGTTATTACAGTATTTTACTGGGTTTTATGGGGTCATATTTTTTAAAAAAAAGAATTTTTTTCTGCTAATTGATTGGAGATTTGAGTTCTGAATTTGGTCCGTCTATCAAGAAGAGTCTTCTGTTGAGTTTCTTTTCTTATTGATTTTTCTTATCTACTTCCATCGGACGCTCTCTCCTCGAGTGAGGAAAAATAGTAACACACGTCACAAAGTAAAGTACAACGAAAATTACCGTTTTGCATCACAAACAGATGAGTGCAAGCTTCCGAATTTCGTCGTTACCGTAAATGAAGTACTTTTTCTTCACTGAAAATGTCAGCAAACAGAAAAAAGGGACAAAACGAAAGAAACCCAAAATAAGAACAGCTTTTGCTTTGTTACAGAGACGTTAATAATTTTATAACTTCTACGTTTACAACACATTACATTTACAACTTGTTACAGTTTGACGTTCGCCGATGACATTGTAATGCTGTCAGAGACGGCAAAGGACTTGGAAGAGCAGTTGAACGGAATGGACAGTGTCTTGAAAGGAGGATATAAGATGAACATCAACAAAAGCAAAACGAGGATAATGGAATGTAGTCAAATTAAATCGGGTGATGCTGAGGGAATTAGATTAGGAAATGAGACACTTAAAGTAGTAAAGGAGTTTTGCTATTTAGGAAGTAAAATAACTGATGATGGTCGAAGTAGAGAGGATATAAAATGTAGACTGGCAATGGCAAGGAAAGCGTTTCTGAAGAAGAGAAATTTGTTAACATCGAATATAGTTTTATGTATCAGGGAGTCGTTTATGAAAGTATTTGTTTGGAGTGTAGCCATGTATGGAAGTGAAACGTGAACGATAACTAGTTTGGACAAGAAGAGAATAGAAGCTTTCGAAATGTGGTGCTACAGAAGAATGCTGAAGATTAGATGGGTAGATCACGTAACTAATGAGGAGGTATTGAATAGGATTGGGGAGAAGAGAAGTTTGTGGCACAACTTGACTAGAAGGAGAGATCGGTTGGTAGGACATGTTTTGAGGCATCAAGGGATCACAAATTTAGCATTGGAGGGCAGCGTGGAGGGTAAAAATCGTAGAGGGAGACCAAGAGATGAATACACTAAGCAGATTCAGAAGGATGTAGGTTGCTGTAGGTACTGGGAGATGAAGCAGCTTGCACAGGATAGAGTAGCATGGAGAGCTGCATCAAACCAGTCTCAGGACTGAAGACAACAACAACAACAGTTTAAAATTGGCACCGTGTGCTCGAAAGCAAATATTGTATAGCTAAGTCATCGCTGTGTGCCCAAGCCTACCGTTGCATGTGTGGCAAGATACGTCATCAGATGATTTCACATGTTGAACACTCCTTATCTGTTTTTCCAATGATCCGAAAATTTCCCACAGCATGTGTCTTACATTAAATAACTTGTTCCAGTCTCATCTACGTCTGGTGTAAGGGATCCTTGGTCTACGGTGGCTTGTTACAGGATAATTATGTATAGTTTTTTTCTTGCTCCTTGTATCGGTATTGAAAAACAGCGCAAATGTCGACGGTGTGTTTTGTTTGGAGACAAACTTGTTCCATTCACTCACAGAACTTGCAGCTGGAAACAATATGGCCTACTTCGCACTTTTTTCTCAAGCTTGCATTCAGTGCAGCACACTTCTGCTCAGGTTTGTTTTCCAGCAATGTTCATTATACAGCAGTAAGTATACGTTTACTGATGAACAATCGGTCAATGTGGATCCCGTCAGTGTTTACACTGAATGCAATTTAAAAGCGGCACAATGGCACTATGCTCAATGGTTGCCGTAGAGACGTAGGAATTTTGTACTTCTAGATTGTAAGATACACCCTAGTCGCTTAAATGTAGGCCTTCTTTCGTTTCTGCCGGCCACGGTGGTCGAGCGGTTCTAGGCCTTTCAGTCCGGAACCGTACGACTGCTGTCGTCGCAGTTTCGAATCCTGCCTCGGGCATGGATGTGTGTGATGTCCTTAGGTTAGTTAGATTTAAGTAGTTCTATGTTCTAGGGGACTGATGACCTCAGACTTTAAGTCCTATAGTGCCGAGAGCCATTTGGATTATTTTTTTTTTTTTTTTGTTTCCTTTCCACTACATTAAGAAAATCAATGGTGTATGAAAGGAGTTATGTGTTTAATTCTTTAATTCTATTTTTATAGTTTGGTCCATGTTACTATTGTGTGAGATGTTTGGATGTAGCTGTAGGGTAGTCAGACAGGGAGTGGTATATGAAGATTGTGGGCTGGAATTTCACTGGTGCGACTGCACGCAGTAGGGAACTGAATAGGAAACTCAGCGAGACTCTCCCACGGAAAAAAAATAATTAAAAAATAAAAAGAGAGATAGAGAATAGCTGAAGATGAAGCAAAGATGTATGCCCTTTAGACTGAATTAGACTGCGTAAAATCTGAAATCAGTAACGTACCTAAGACGCACGTGAAATATACGGAAACAGTAAAATGTCTACGAACTACCTGGCAAAGAGTTTCAGTTTCTGCCGCTAGCTGTCACCACAGTCACGGCACTTGGTCGCTTTTGGCCGGAAATTCAAATAGCGAACGGCAAAATATTGGCAGGAAATTCAAAATAGACCAATCGCCCTGTATATTTGATTTAAAAATCAAAAATGGTGACCGCTGAGAAATCAGGAAAGAAGTGAGTAATTCAAGAAAATTTAGGATGGTGTTCGTGCAAAATTTTTAAAAAACTTGCATGAAACTGAAAAATCTAACAATCTCAAATGTGCTTTGTGCGCCAACCCCACTCTCCCTTTTTCCAACCATCACAGAAAAGCATTAAGAGTAGATATCCAATCAGATGAAAACAAATACAAAATATCGAACTAGCCTAATCGAACCTTATACAGCTCCTCTTTTGTGTCCGCAGATCGTGGTCGTGCGGTAGTGTTCTCGCTTCCCGCGCTCGGGTTCCCGGGTTCGGTTCCCGGCGAGGTCAGGGAGTTTCTCTACCTCGTGATGACTTGGTGTTGTGTGATGTCCTTAGCTTAGTTAGGTTTAAGTAGTTCTAAGTTCTAGGGGACTGTTGACCATACATGTTAAGTCCCATAGTGCTCAGAGCCATTTCAACCAACCCTCTTTTCTCCAGCAAATCTGAGCACAGTATTAAAAATCGAAAATGGCAGAAATATACCAATTGTGTTAATGGGAAACTAAAAGCCACTCTGCCCCTCCACCTTCTCCATATTTACACCAATAACAGTGCAGTTTCAAAAATCCAAGCTGTCAGAAATAGACCAGCTGTGTGCTTTTACCCGATACTGCTCCTTTTTGCAACATGTCAGTGTGCAATATTAAATGATGTATAAAGTTGTATCAGGTTACATAGCCTCCGATGTACACATCATGTACACTGCTCACTCCCCCCTTCCCCTCTAGGTAGCTCAGACGTCATGAAGCTTAAATTGAAAATGCGACGTGATGGAAACAAATTAACTGTACTTCACACACCACCACTTCCTCTTTCTAACCAATAGGAGCATGGTATTAGCAAATGGTTCCAGATCTGAAGTAACAGGTTACATAGACTCAACATGAAAGTCAAAGATACAGTATTCGTAATTTACTCAAAATGAGCCATACACGCTGTCTAGCGTTCTACATTCCTCATCTCACCAGCGATCAGAGACTAGTAATGGTTTCACAGTGGGTCACCATGCGTCTGCGAGCACAGTTGTCCGCTGTTTACCAAAAAATGCGTCGTGGAGTCTTAATTGCCTCAGGGGAGGGGAGAGCGAAGTTAATACACTGATCAGCCAGAACATTACGAAATGCTGACTAATAGCCGGTATGTCCGTGTTTGGCGACGCTTCATGGCATGGAAGCAATGAGGGGTTGGTAGGTCGCTGGAGGGAACTGACATCACGTCTGCACACAGAAGTCACCTACATCCCGTGAATTCCGGGGAGGGTGGCGATGAGCTCAGAAGCCACATTCAATCACAGCCTAGGTTTGTTCGATCGGGTTCAGATCTAGCGAGTTGAGGGGCCAGCACATCAACTGGAAGGCGCCACATTGTGCCTCGAAACACTCCATCGCACTACTGGCCTTGTGATTTGGCACATTATTACGTTGAAAAATGCCACTGCCGTCGGGAAACAGTATCGTCATGAATGGGGTTATGTGGTCTGCAACTTTGGCCGCCATGGTGCCTTTCACGAGTTCTACAGGACCTATGGATGTTCGCCAGAGCGCAATGCAGCCACCGCCAGCTTTTTACAGTCCTGCTGTAAAAGTGTCAAGGAACTCTACCCTTGAAGTCGACGGATTCATGCCCTCACATTCGACTGATGAAGAAGGTATCGGGATTCAGACCATACTGCCCTCTTCGACTGGGTCAACGTCCGGTGCCTATGGCCACGTGCCCATTTCAGTCGTAGTTGCCTACGTGGTGGTGTTAACATTGACACATGCAGGGATCGTCTGCTGCAGAGGCCCATTGTCAATAGTGTCCAGTGCAGTGTGTGGTCAGATGCTAGTTCTGCCAAAGATCGTCCGTTTTACGTCTGCCTAGCCTATGACGTCCGGCACTTGTAACGATGTGTGGTCGCCAAACCCCACAACGTCTGGACATGGTTTCACCTTGGATACTCCACGTGTAGATGACACTCGCCACAGCACCCCTGGAATACGTGACATGTCGTGCAGTTTCCGAAATGCTCATGCTGAGCCTCCGGGCCATCATAATCTGCCCTTGGTCAAAGTGAGATAGGTCGCTTCCCCTTTCTACATATGGGCAGCACGCTCACTAATACTACATTCACTGTGCGTGTATCTAACTAGGAGCCATGCCTCACCTAGTGACGCTCCTATCTCCTAGACGTGTTTATATCGATAGTAGATATCACTAGAAAAATATAATGAACAACAATTGTTACAAGTGATTAGAACCTGGTTAACGTTAACCACAAAACATAGCAATGCTGCAAATGATTTTACCTCACTTATGATGCCAGTGAGGTGCCATGATATTCTAAACTTCATCATCATTGCAAAACAATGTGATGTTTACGGTTGCCTCAGTACCTAAGTACATGGAGAATATTCCATTTGATAATATGTAATGTTGTCGGCTAGCGTTTTATTTTTCATCACCAGCCTAGGATCAGAGTGATAACACTGTATAGCATGAAAAAATACAATCGATGACAAATATTAGCAAACGTTTGCTGCATTCGAAGCTATGGCTCTCAATAAACTTGTGACTGCTTACACCAAAGTCTACTAAAAGTACCACCACATTCACAGTTCGATTTTTAGCGAAATAGGAGTGCGCTGGATTTTAAGGAGTGAAGTGTGATATAACGATGTATTACTTAACTGGAGAACTTCACGTACCGTTTCCACGTACACTAATGACAGAAGATCAAAGACGGTAACAGTGAGAGGTACATCTCCGAAGACAATGACACTCTATATCTCAAAGATAAATGAAATTAATTTTCATTTATGGTATTATATGTCAGATTTCTGACACTTTACACCACACCTAGTTGTTTGTGTTACATTTTAGAATATTCGCAGCTTGCATAGTGACACTACTGACAAAATTTTTACGATAACCAGAGCTCATAAGAGCTTTAGAAGTGGGTTATACCAAAGCATGCTAGTAGATTTAAAGAAAACTACTCTTAACTGATAATAGTGCTATCCACAGTTGGTAATGTGCAAAAATACGTATCAGAAATCCATTGTATATGAAATAATGGATCATTTGTGGTGAATTTATGAGGACAAATAGGCACTTACTGTAGTACATGAGGAAATGGAAGGTGCACTTTTAACGCAAACGGCAGTGTATCTGTGCAAAAAGACTACCACAGCCATCTTTTCCTGAAAACCGAAATTATGTCATGTATCATCTATATAACCTTTACCCTTCAAAAGAATCACAGACAAACGATTGGGAAACCGCATAGCAATCTGTGAAAGCGATAGAACTTCAGATTCTTTCCAAAGTTTCAAGCCTCCACCACATTGGAAAGATGGTCTGATCTGCGTTACTGGTATAAAAGAATCGAGCTTCACTGAGTTTGTCTGGAGACAGCTAGTGAGAAGGAGATCATTTCTGACTCGCCCACATAGGTACATGTAACAGGTAGAAGGAAGTAACCGCCGATCAAGAGAGCCAAACCATGGTCGAGGATACTCATCTACTGTCGACAAACAGTAAGTCATCATCAAACACACTGTATTCACTTTAGTCACATACTCCCACTCCCTGAGAATAACTGCGGAAATTAAATATTATTAAAATTCTAAGAACAAACAAAGAATTCCGTTTTATTTAAGTCAACTGTGTTAAGAAAATGTTAATGACAGTTTTTTTAATATGTGGATGTATGAAGTTAACCTAAGTCTGTTGTGGCTTTTTTTTTAGGAAATGCAAAACCACCTCACACAAATGAGTAGAGACAATCGCTTAAAAGAAATCTTGACATCAGATTTATATGAATGAGAATAAACACTAGTAACTTACTAGTGACCTAATTGGTGACCGGCACTAGTGTTACAAGCTAGAAAACTTCAATAGTTAATTGTCTGAGTCTGATCAACACATTGCTGCTTTACGCATTTATGTATTTGCCAGACAGACGTTCAGGCCTCTTGTGATGTACATTTCTTTGCATTCTCAGATTTAATGTGACTATATTCTCCCATATTCTTAACATTAGCAAATATCGCAAATATCTCTGTGGTGACGAGGCGGGGGAAGGGGGGGGGTAGGGGGGGGGGGAGAAATAATAATAAATGTGTAGCATCATCCTAAGTAGACTTGGCTCTATAGCAAATATCTAAAGCCAGTAAGTTTTATGGTCGTAAAATACTGGTCAGTTAAACCTATATACACCGAGGGAAAATAATCGCAACCTCAAAAAATAATCAATGTGATGTCACAAAAAACTAACTTGTTTAGGTAACATATTTAAGTGATTATCACTGCAAGGTCACAGGCTAACGCAAACGCGAGAAACGCCATTGCAAATGTGGAATGCTGGTACATTAATAACCGGTGTAACCGCTAGAATGTTGAATGCAAACACACATACGTGCATGCATTGTGTTGTATAGGTGCTGGTGTCAGTTTGTGGGATAGAGTTCCATGCCCACTGCACTTTGTCAGTCAATACTCGCACAGCGACGGTCAGTGCTGTTTGTGGATGATGCTCTAGTTGTCGTCCAATAATGTCCCATACGTGCTCGACTGCAGGCAGATCTCTTTAAGGCAACATGTCGACAGTCAGTAGTGCATGTTGGGATACGACAGTAGTATGTGGGCCTGCGTTATCCTGTTGGAAAGCATCCCATGGAATGCTGTTGATGAATGGAAGCACAAAAGGTCGAACCACCAGACCAACGTACGAATGAAGTCCAGGGTGTTCGAGATAACCACGAGACTACTCTCATCGTCATCCGGAATTCCAGGTGTAATTCCAGTGAGTCGAGCACGCAGATAGGTTGGTTGCAAGCCCTCAGCTAATCTCCTCCTAACCAATACACTGTCATCTCTGGCACCGTGCAGATCCTGATTTCATCAGAAAATACAAAACACAACCACCCTGCCCTCCAAGAGCTCACGTCAGGCTTGGCACCGGCAGTTTAGGGTCAATGGAATGCCCGTTACAGGGCGTCTGGCGCGGAGCTTTTGCCGTCCGCGGTGGTCTCGCGGTTATAGGCGCGCTGTCCGGAACCGTGCGACTGCTACGGTCGCAGGTTCGAATCCTGCCTCGGACATGGATGTGTGTGATGTCCTTAGGTTAGTTAGGTTTAAGCAGTTCTAAGCTCTAGGGGACTAATGACCACAGCTGTTGAATCCCATAGTGCTCAGAGCCATTTGAGCGGAGTTGTCCTTGAAGTAACCGAATTGTAACACATCTTCTGTCACTGTGATGCCAACTGCTGCTCAAATCGCTACTGCAGATGCTGTATGATCAGTCAGACCCATGCGCCGAATGCGACAGTCTTTCCTCTTTGTAGCGCAACGCGTTCGTCTGGAGCACAGTATTCTTGCGACCGTACATTCTCGTAATGCAGTAGCCAACTATCATGTATTGTGGCTTTCTTCGTGCCAAGTCTTCCTGCAACATCGTAGAAGGAACATCCAGCTTCTCGTAGCCCTTTGACATGGCCTCGTTCAAACCCATTAAGTGCCCTAAAGACATTCTTGTCTAACAAGTCACAACGTCCAATCTCAAAGGTAACTTCCGCTCGCAACCATTACAGCGTGTATTTCGTGTATTTAAAGCAAACCTACTAGCGCCACTCTTATGGGACTGGCGTGAGATTTGAATACATATCATCTCGCACACAGCTGCAAAATACTAACACGAATTCCTTACAGACGAAAGGAAAAACTGGGAGAAGCCGACCTTGCGGAAGATCAGTTTGGAAACCGTGGAAATGTTAAAACACGTGAGGCAATACTGACCCTACGACTTGTCTTAGAAAATAGATTAAGAAAAGGCAAACCTACGTTTCTAGCATTTGTAGACTTAGAGAAAGCTTTTGACAATGTTGACTGTAATGCTCTCTTTCAAATTCTGAAGGTGGCAGGGGTAAAATACAGGGAGCGAAAGGCTATTTACAATTTGTACAGAAACCAGATGGCAGTTATAAGAGTCGAGGGGCAGGAAAGGGAAGCAGTGGTTGCGAAGGGAGTGAGACAGGGTTGTAGCCTCTCCCCGATTTTATTCAATATGCATATTGAGCTAGCCGTAAAGGAAACGAAAGAAAAATTCAGAGTGGGTATTAAAATCCATGGAGAAGAAATAAAAACTTTGAGGTTCGCCGATGACATTGTAATTCTGTCAGAGACAGCAAAGGACCTGGAAGAGCAGTTGAACGGAATAGACTGTGTCTTGAAAGGAGGATGTAAGACGTACGTCAACAAAAGCAAAACGAGGATAATGGAATGTAGTCAAATTAAATCGGGTGATGCTGCGGGAATTAGATTAGGAAATGGGAGGCTTAAAGTAGTAAATGGGTTTTGCTATTTGGGGAGCTAAATAAATGAGAATGGTCGAAGTAGAGAGGATATAAAATGTAGACAGGTAATGGAGAGGAAGGCATATCTGAAGAAGAGAAATTTGTTAACATCGAGTAAAGATGTAAGTGTCAGGAATTCGTTTCTGAAAGTATTTGTTTGGAGTGTATCCATGTATGGAAGTGCAACATGGACGATAAATAGTTTGGACAAGAAGAGAATAGAAGCTTCCGAAATGTGGTGCTACAGAAGAATGCTGAAGGTTAGATGGGCAGATCACATAACTAATGAGGAGGTATGGAATAGAATTGGAGAGAAGAGTAGTTTGTGGCACAACTTGACTAGGACAAGGGATCGATTGGTGGAGCATATTCTTAGGCATCAAGGGATCACCAATTTAGTATTGGAGACAACGTGGAGGGTAAAAATCGTAGAGGGAGACCAAGAGATGAATACACTAAACAGATTCAGAAGGATGTAGTTTGCAGTAGTTACTGGGAGATGAAGAAGCTTGCACAGGATAGAGTAGCATAGCGAGCTGCATCAAACGAGCATCTGGACTGAAGACCACAACAACAACAACATCATCTTTCAGATATAGAAACACGCCCACCAACTTCGTAACTTAGTTTCATGTCTGACAACTCCTTTCACGGTGCTGCGATTATTTTCCGTCATTTATTATATTACTTTTCCTCTGTCCCTCACGTTTCGAGAAGTTGTCCTCCTTGGTTCGGAGTATACTTAGAATATGTAGCATGGATAAGATAGCTGTTGACAAACCTACGCTGATGGAGTCCATCACCATCGAAATTACCCAGAATAACGGTAATCACTGTCTCACCTTCTTCATATTATGTATAAAATGTCATTGTCTGACATTGGAGTTACATTGAAATACAAATTGTACAATGGACTGAACGTACCAAGTAAACATAAATATTTATTTAACACTTTTCAGGAAAAGAAAGCCCTGTGTCGAGAGAAAATAAGTTTCACCCGCTTACTACTTGTTTGATTTAATTTGCTTACAAGGAATAGCCAGCAGAGTAATGTAATCAGAGATATGTAACGTAGTTCAGAATACACATTTAGAATTGTGCTGTTCGGTACTGCGTCTGTCGGTGGCCAGTATAGCTGAGGTATGGAAAGAGCTCTACACACAGTTGGTCAGCTGTGGACGTATCTCTATAGTTTTGTTTGATCTATGGATGTGCCGCACTCCACCATTTCCCACATGATAGATCACGCACACATCTGTAGGTAAATATAAGAACACCAGTGTAATAATATCGCCTAGGACAGGTACCTGCACTTACCCATTCAGGTTCCTACCTGCCTATGGGGATATAAGCATAGATGATTCCAACTGCCTGAAATGAACGACGCAATATTGCTCTCGCATATCAAAAGCGCCGCTTCGGTGTGGAAGCCTTTTCCGGCCTGAGTGCTGAAAGGAGTCAGTTCCTTCCTCGCTACTGAGAAGATTGGCCTAAACAACACACCGGTGCATCGCAGCAGATATTCTGTCCTATTCTTCCTGGGTACATTAAGTAGACAGTCCAGGGTACTCTTTGGTGCTTCTCAGTATCAGCCATTCAGTCAAATCTTTCCTAGTTTCAAACGTGAAGCGTCACGTCGCAAGTGAAGATGTTGCTAATAAACATCTCAGATTGGATTCCAGTGATTCTGCGGTACGAGAATATTTCTTTCAATGTTGTTGTTGTTGTGCATATTATAGGTACAATCTGATGATGACGAATACCTTCTGTTGAAGATGGGTGCACGACAGTACACTAATGATGATGATGAATGTCTTCTTTTGCAGACAGGAGCATGATAGTACACAGGAGTACTTGGTGGACCTGATTGGTGCTCCACTGGATGGCGCACAACCAACCTGGCGAAATATGCGAGCAAACGTAAATAGCAACATTCTCTCTCTATCTCTCTCTCTCTCTCTCTCTCTCTCTCTCTCTCTCTCTCTCTCTCTTTCTGTATCTCACTCTGCGGGTGGGTGGGTGTATTTTCAGCGTGAATAATGCATTTACCCTTTTGTCTGAAGTGATACTTTCTTCTGGTTTGTTGTGCAATTTTTCAATATCAATACAATGATGGGAGGGGGGAGGGGTGGCGGGTAGTTCAGGTATAGCCAAGGCCAATAACCATTAACTCCAACTTACAATCTGTTATCTAAACTGATTCATCTACATCGAAGACGGAGAATGTTCAAGTAATAAAGTCAAAGCCTAGTTCCTTTTTATAAGTGACGCCGGCGTTCGAGATGATGCATTCCTCCAGCATGAGCTCATGGCGGATGACGCCGACTGTCAAACAGCGCTCGCAGCTCGTGGTCGTGCGAGAGCGTTCTCGCTTTCCGCGCCCGCGTTCCCGGGTTCGATTCCCGGCGGGGTCAGGGATTTTCTCTGCTCGTGGTGACTGGGTGTTGTGTGATGTCCTTAGGTTAGTGAGGTTTAAGTAGTTCTAAGCTCTAAGGGACTGATGACCACAGATGTTAAGTCCCATAGTGCTCAGAGCCATTTTTTGTCGAAGAGCAAATACCTGTGTCTATGGGTTGCGTCTTTGAAAAGTCATCAAAAAGTTCTATAATAATCATCAGCAATGGCAGCTGAAGAATACCGACATTAGAAGTCACTTTCGTTCCGCCAACGACCCTGTTAAAGGGCGGTGGAGCTGACAAACGTTAGGGTACCCCCATACCCTTAGGATCGGAGACTGCTCGTGAGATGTGAAAGAATCAGCAGCGATCAATGCCTTGTGTATGAAATGTAGCGGCACCACCTTTTAGGACAGGGAAAGTTAGTTTTGTTCAATATTCTGAGCACAAGTTACAGCCAGGTGCGGGTTGGATTGCAGTGAGTTTCGTATACCAACAGTTGCGAAGTAGAATAGAGACCGCAGGGCCGTCAAATTGCTGAAAGAGGAGACGTAACAGTTTTAATGGCGCAAATCGCAGGTAGAAGGAGCCCTCTGGGCAATATAGCGTGTTATGAGTACGTGATGCGAAGCGGCGCGTATGGCAAACCAGAGGTGCTGTAATGTTGATGCATTAAGTTGTTCTGAAAGCGGTGCTGATATTCAAGACAATAAAAGCGGGTTAAAAGCTGTGAGCTATCTGGGGAAGTTAACCTTGCATTACTGAGCAACTGTTTCACCAGGTATCAAGTCCAGCTTACCAAATTCCCAACCTCACTAGCATTAATTATAATCTTTTAATAGTCATCTTACGACAACTGGTGATTATATACAAAGAGAATTTAAATAAAAAGAAATAAATCATTTTATATTTGGACATTTCTTTTAACATTGATCATTGTTCCGTTAAATTTTCACCATATTAAACTTGATTCATAACTAAACTGGTGCCTTATTTAGGATTGTGAACACGTGAGCTTGTAATCTTACGGAACACATCAAATATGGAGCCAAGATTGGGAGACTGCATACAACACTGCATTAATAAAATAACACACGAAGAATGTTGAAACATAAGCAAGAGGAAATTAACCACAAACCACCGATTCAATTTTCACTCAAAGAAGCGCTAAGAAGTCCTGTCCGTCATGTAATTACCACACACTGGTATACTAAATTCATACTAACTCTCTGTGAAATCTTCCCGAAAGAAACAGCTGAGGGCTACTTTGATGATTACACCACATGCTTCACGTGGTCAACTACGTTTACACAAAGAGTGTAGCTGCACAATAATTTTGATATTCAAAATAAATTACATCGAAAAGCAATTTACAAAAGAAAAACCTCGAACTGGCTGCTATCGTCTTACTATTATCCTGATGAGTCACACAATTGTACAAGCGCGTGGTACACACAAAGTACACCCAACGTGGGTTGAACATAAAGAAAAGTTGCTATATTGAAAAATATTGTCAAGATGAGACATTATAATCTTACGCAAATTCGCATTTAAGATTGATGATCTTAGTTAGAGTTACGGATCATCAACTCGTGGTTCCACTTTACTCACAAAATAGTGACAAAGCAACTACTGGAAGATATTCTGAACTTCACACTCGAATCACACTGCGTTGCAATTTAAGATAAAATATTTTAGACCTAAACCTTAAATAAAGGTGATTAAATTTTTTGTTAGGCTGAACTTGAGAAACTCATTGTCCTACGGACTTAGCAGAGACGCGCTTAGCCGGAGATCTTACCACTTCAGACGCTCGCCTCGGACAGACTGCCGCGGGACCCTACTGAGGGTGCTTCACAGATACAAACGGAAGTGACCAGAGAGGCAGCATCCTATACCAACATGACAAGGGACGGACAAGACCATACTAAGAATAGAAACCTCTTTGCTTTTAGAAAGCGTAGCTACCTGTTCCAATGTTGGTCCTATTGTTCTCTAGCAGTCAGGCTTCTCTGCTACCATCAAGCACGCAACTAGAAGTACATTTGCTCATTCATCCTTTCACACAGAAGGGAATGGGGGTAAGAGTATCTTATCATATACAGTATATAAAAGAAAGCGGATGTAGCTTCTGTATGATACTGTGAATTGGATATAAACTGTGTTTTAAAGTGTAGTAGTTTGACAGATCGTTCTTGATTATGTGTAAAAGTAACACGTTCAGTCTCCTCCCATATAGAGTCAGAAACACCACAGTAAATTTGGAAGTGGAATGCATCCCGTAAATGACAACAGATTTAAGAAATTAACATGAAAGGAATCCAACAGAGACCTTTCAGTGCACAGCCGCATATAAATATGTACGAGTTTCTAACGAGATTCATTCAAGTGTGGCAACTCTCCTGGACGGCGGGGCGTGGAACACCACCGGGCTACATGCTGCAACAGATGGGGCACCAGCGTCCCAGTCCATGACGGGTCGTTGGTTCGACCCTCTGAAACCGATGCAGGGTCCGTACCAGCCAGCAGCGGACCACTCTTCGGCTCGCTACCACGGTCAGTCGTCCTGGTTTCCAACAAGCACCGGACCGAGCGAGGTGGCGCAGTGGTTAGCACATTGGACTCGCATTCGGGAGGACGACGGTTCAATCCCGTCTCCGGCCATCCTGATTTAGATTTCCCGCGATCTCCCTAAATCGCTTCAGGCAAATGCCGGGATGGTTCCTTTGAAAGGGCACGGCCGATTTCCTTCCCCATCCTTCCCTCACCCAAGCTTGCGCTCCGTCTCTAATGACCTCGTTGTCGACGTGGCGTTAAACACTAATCTCCTCCTCCCGCCATCAAGCACCGGTGACATCCGGGACGAGGGCCGCAGATTCGGCGGCGGATGCGGGCTCTTGTTCTCGCCGAGTTCTAGGCCACGCCGGTGAGGGAACACCGGGCGGACAAGCTTGCAGCCGTTAGCAGTCCGGTCGGCGGCTGCTCGGAACGGCGCTGAGGTAGCGAGCACGGGACAGCTGAATCGAAAGCCGGCGCATCCTGGCGCTATCGTAACTCCGCGGCTGCACAAAGCCCGTTCAATACAGCATTGCATTGCATGGGGCACTGCGCTACTTCCTCAGCACTGCGACACCGACGAGGTGTACGTGGGCACTGTAGTGGGAAACAATAAATCACTTTGAAAGCTCGAACAAGTATTAAACTTGTGCCTTTTACCTCTTCCCGCTACATTTGGTCATCCTGATACATTCGGTGGCAGAGGTTACCTCTACATTTGATGTCAGAAGAAATCAATAGAAACCACTGCATTAAGGACTGATAGTATGTATCTACAGGACATGTGACCTATAACTGAACAGTATAATTATGATCTCTTCAACAGGAAAAAATTCTACAACAGACCCCCACTCCGAACGCAGGGAGTGGACCGCCATGGGGGAGGTGACCACGAGAAAAACATTGAATAAGCAATGAAAGGACAGCGTTCTGCGAATCTAGTAGTGGAATAAAGTTTCAAGTTGGTGGGGAAGCTATGCTGACGCACCAAACAAACTGGAATGGGCAGGTGTATTTAAATACAGAGATATACAACCAGGCGGAGTACGGCGCTGCTGTGGGCAACGCCTATATACGACAACAAATGTTTGGTGCTGTTGTCAGATCGATTACAGCTGCTGCAAAGACAGGTTATCAAGATTTAACTAACATAGTGTTATAGTCGGTGTGGTGCACGAGCGATGGCACACAATATCCCCGAGGTGCCGCTGAAGTGGGGATTTCCCCACATGAACATTTCACGTGAACATCACTGTGAACATCAGGAATCCGCTAAAACAGCAAATTTCCCACATCGCTGCGGCCGGTAAAGGCCGCTGCCAGAACAGGACCAACGACGACTGATGAAAATCGTTTAGCGTGACGGAAGTGCACCTCTCCCGCAAATTGCTGCAGGTTTCAATGTTGGGCTTTCAACAGGTGTTAGTGTGCGAACCATTCGACGAAACATCATCGATATGGGCATCGGAGCCGAAGGCCCACTCGCGTACCCTTCATGACTGCACGACACAAAGCTTTACTCCTCGTCTGGACTCTTCAACACCGATATTGGACTGTTGATGACTGGAAATATGTTGCCTGGTCGGACGAGTCTCGTTTCAAATTGTATCGAGAGGATGGACGTGTACGGGAATGTAGACAACCTCATGAATCCATGGACCCTGCTTGTCAGCAGGAGACTGTTCAAGCTGGTGGAGGTTCTGTAAGGGCGTGGGGATGTGCAGCTGAGAAGGTACGGGACGTCTGATACATCTAGACGCGGCACGGACAGGTGACGTGTACGTAAACATCCAGCCCGATCACCTTCTATCATTCATGTCCACTGTGCATTCCGACGGACTTGGATAATTCCAGCAGAACAATGAGACACCCCGCACGTCCAGAATTGGTACAGAGTTGCTCCAGGAAATCTCTTATGAGTTTAAACATTTCCGCCGGCCACCAAAGTCCCCAGATATGAACATTGTTTAGCATATGTGGGATGCCTTGTGAGATCTCCACCCCGTCGTACTCTTACGGATTTATTGGCAGCCCTACAGGTTTCATGACGTAAATTCCCTCCAGCACTACTTTAGAAATAAGTCGAGTCGGTGCCACGTCGTGTTGCGACACTTCTGCGAGCTCGCGGAGGACCTACACGATAGTAGGCAGATGTCCCAGTGATTTTGGCTCTTCAGTGTATCAAATCTGAAGAAGGAAATGCTAAGGTTCAAATGGCTCTGAGCACTATGGGACTTAACTTCTGAGGTCGTCAGTCCCCTAGAACTTAGAACTATTTAAACCTAACTAACCTAAAGACATCGCACACATCCATGCCCGAGGCAGGATTCGAACCTGCGACCGTAGCGGTCACGCGGTTCCAGACTGTAGCGCCTAGAAAAGCTCGGCCACCCCGGCCGGTGAAATGCTAAGGATCAGTTTAGTTGTGGTAGCGATCGGCGGAGTGAAATGCAAAGAAGACATCGATTTCTGGTCACATTAGTAGAGGCTGATATCAACAGTAGCAGGAAATGGTACAAAGTTAGTATAATTTGTTACGAATACAAAGGTAGGGCAAACAGTGAATTATTATGTACACGTCATTTGATAGCGCTTTCCTCTCCGCCATCGACAGCGAGCCAACACCGCAACAACACTACAGGTCAACGTGCCGAGGATAAAAACAGAGGATAAAAAGATGAAAGAAAGATATCAGGATACTGGACACGTAATTCAGACCGTAAAGCGAGACGAAAATATACTAGTTATGGAGAATTGGGGTTACTTGTAGGGGAAGGAGTAGTAGACAATATTATGGGAGAATATGGGCTTGATAGAGAGAACGCGAGTGAAGAAAGATCGCATAATTAATGTGATATATTTCAGTGAATACGCATTGAAGAATCTCAAGAGGAGGAGGTGTACTTGCCAAAGACTAGGAGGTACGGGAAGTTTTGTTTAGATTAGACCACGCTCAGGCAGGGATTCAGAAATGAGATACTTGACTGTAATGTGTACCCAGGAGCACATATGCAGAGTGGTCCATTGATAGTGACGGGTCAAATAGCTCACGAAATAAGCGTCAAACTTAAAAACTACAAAGAAAGAAACTCGTATAGCTTGAAGGGGGAAACCAGATGGCACTGTCGTTGGCCCGCTAGATGGCACTGCCATAGGTCAAACGGATATCATCTGCGTTTTTTAAAATATGAACGCCCATTTTTAATACATATTGTTGTAGTACGCAAAGAAATATGAATGTATTAGTTGAAACACTTTTTTCGCTTTGTGATAGATGGCAGTGTAATAGTCACAAACGTATAAGTACGTGGTATCACGTAACATTCCGCCAGTGCGGACGGTATTTGCTTCGTGATACATTACCCGTGTTAAAATGGACCTTTTACCAATTGCGGAAAAGGTCGATATCCTGTTGATGATTGGGTTTTGTGATCAAAATGACCAACGGGCGTGTGCTATGCATGCTGCTCGGTATCCTGGACGGCATCATCCAAGTGTCCGGACCGTTCGCCGAATAGGTACGTTATTTAAGGAAACAGGAAGTGTTCGACCACGTGTGAAACGTCAACAACGACGTACAACAAATGATGATGCCCAAGTAGGTGTTTTAGCTGCCGTCGCGGCTAATCCACACATCAGTAGCAGGCAAATTGCGCGAGAATCAGGAATATCAAAAGTATTGGTGTTGAGAATGCTGCATCAACATCGATTGCACCCGTACCATATTTCTATGCACCAGGAAATGCATGGCGACGACTTTGAACGTCGTGTACAGTTCTGCCACTGGGCACAAGAGAAATTACGGGATGATGACAGATTTTTGCACGCGTTCTATTTAGCGACGAAGCGTCATTCACCACCAGCGGTAACGTAAACCGGTATAATATGCACTATTGGGCAACGGAAAATCTACGATGGCTTCGACAAGTGGAACATCAGCGATCTTGGTGGGTTAACGTATGGTGCAGCATTATGGGAGGAAGTATAACTGGCCCCCATTTTATTGATCGCAATCTAAATGGTGCAACGTATGCTGATTTCCTACGTAATTTTCTACAAAATGTCCACTGCATGTCAGAATGGCGATGTACTTCCAAGATGATGGATGTCCGGCACATAGCTCGCGTGCGGTTGAAGCGGTATTGAATAGCACATTTCATGACAGATGCAAACATAGGGAAGGTGAACTAATCGCTGTTGAGAGGAATGTCGTTACACGTATTGCCAAATGCATTGAGGTTGACGAACATCATTCTGAACATTTATTGCATTAATGTGGTATTTGCAGGTAATCACGCTGTAACAGCATGCGTTCTCAGAAATGATAAATTCACAAAGGTACAAGTTTCACATTGGAACAACCGAAATTAAATGTTCAAGCGTACCTACGTTTTGTATTTTAATTTATAAAGCCTACCTGTTACCAATTGTTTGTTGTGAGCCATATGTTTGCGACTATTACCGCACCATCTATCACAAAGCGAAAAAAGTGGTCCAACTACAACATACTTCTTTACGTACTACACGAATATGTAATAAAAAAATTTGAGTTCATATTTAAAAAAACTGTTGATATCCATCTGACCTATGGCAGCTCCATGTAGCGGGCCAACCATAGCGCCATCTGGTTTCCCTGTTCAAGCTAGACAAGTTTCGTTCATTAAAGTTTTTTCGTTGGACGCTTATTTCGTGAGATATTTTGCCCGGTCACAATCAATGGACCACCCTCTAGAGTCAGATCAAAATTTTGTAGTGATGAAGAGGAGACTGAAGCTTAAGAGACTAGTGAGAAAGAAACATTGTGCAATGGTATGGGATAGAGAAACACTAATGAATGAAGAGATTCGCTGTGGGTGTATATTCTACGATAGGGAATATCTCAGTATGAAGTTCAGCTGAAGATGAATGGACATATCTAAAAAGAGCAATCACGGAACTTGGAAAGAGAAACATACGTTCCAGGAAAGTAGCTGTTAGTAAAAAAAAGATGTACTTCACCTGATCGACGGAATAAGGATATACAAAAATGTTGAGTGAAATTGAGGAGTACAAAGAAACAAGTCTCTTAGTCATGAAATAAATGTAAAGTGGAGGGTCGATAAGACGAAATGGCTGTATGAAAAAGGTTAAGAACTCGAGAAAGAAATGATTGTCTGAAGGACTGTCTCAGCACACCCTTAATGTTTACGTACGAATTTAGTGAATTTGCTCATGACCCTTTCGATGCCTGTGATTGTGGTCACTTTCAAATCTCAAATTAACAACCAAATTTAATTATTTTAATAAGTATGACTCCTAAATTGTTCGTGTAACCATGCACCACCACAATAAAATAAAAATAGTGAACAGCTGAGTGAGTATGAATGAGAACAGTGGCGTATTTAAGTTTACAATATAATTACAAGTTTTATTAATTATTTAGCAAATATGACAAGCTGATGAATCTTACACAAAAATGACAAACACAAATCGGCAATGGAATGGCTTTTGATTGGCAAAGTAAACATTGGGGAGGACGCTACACAAATGAACCCCTGAATGAATCCCTTTTAAAACACAATCAGACTTTGTTTACGTGAATCCACTGTGAGGCCCAACTCTTTTCAAATGGAGTCAACTACGACCAAGGATACAAGAAACTATGATTTACCCGAGAACAGGAAGCTGTGAATATCGGGCCGGTGTGGCAGTCTTTTAGCCTGTCGTCTTGATTCAGGCATTGGCAGAAAACGGCGGGCTGTGGGCAAGGCGCGGTGCGATGCGTCAAAAGTAATGTTTTGATTCGTCCACGAAAATTTGCGGACTACGCGGTCTGACTTACTGATTACGAGAACGCGGAAACTTCCCTATCAGATCCCTGAAATCCCAGCAGATAACCGTATGAAATGCACCCGTTTTTTGGTCTGGTCAGACCAATTTGATCACAGGCACGGCGGTGCGTGCCGTAACTGACAAACGTCAGACGCTCAATTCAGGACGAATAAGTTCACTCCCATGACAAAAGATACCGCCGCGATGTTACGCAGTTCCACTGTCGGAAAAGTTGGTAACTACCACTGGCTAGCAGTCGACCACAAGATACACACCAGAAGTCTCACCCACTAGGGAAAGACCTATAGTTCTCCACCAGGGGAAGATCAGAAGACGAATGAGACCAAGAATCACAACCACTTTCCATCAAGCCTCGGTACAGAAACCAAATTATCTAAAACGAAACTGCCCCACACTGCACAAACCAATCTAACTATCCTTTACTCATTGAATCTCCCCTCTTGACTGTTTTGTTGGCCTGTTAGCCAATTCATAGACAGCAACTGGGTTTCCAATGCGCATATCCTGAGAAGAATGAATTAGTGACTCCAAATCTCCTTTGATGAACAAAAAAAGATTATTTTAGACTAGGGAGGCGTCGTTCTCACGGCAAGCATGGCCACGTCTTGGCAAAAAAGCTTCTAACTAGGCGGGATCACAGTCTCTAAATTACGGAGACATCTAACCTTTCAAGGCCGACCGTATCCAATTTCTGAAAGAAGTCTGTGAAGCTTCCCAGACAGGCGTGCCCTTGAAATATATGTTTTTGCTGCTCGCCGAAAGAACCCGACGAATTCCTGGCCTCTATTAAACACGTGCACCAGCCACTATCTCCGTATCGTTGACTCCCCCTTCTTTTCAAAATTATCTAGTCAGCGTCCCAAACACTTAGATTTGTTGCCATTCTCTGAGACAAGAAGAACATTACGTTTGGATCAAAAACATGTTCCGCCTAGCTCCCTCCGACATGAGTAAAGACAAACATAAACGACAAACTTTATTACAGATACTTCAGTTCGTTTACCAAGAGCGAGTGTCTTGTAAAGCACCTCACTGTCTGAGTCATCTACCGGTACTTGCTGAAAAGGAGGATAAAAAGTTCTTATTGTTTAAGAACGCCCACGACAATAAGTGATGTCCCTTCCTTCGTCATATACCTTGATAATGAGTGCCTCTAGCTCCTGTGGTCAGCTGTGAAGGTGACCCCAAAGGCTCTCGTATTCCCTTCACAGAACGACACATACTGTATGTGCCACCATACCAAGTCGTATGGTCATTTGACAAGTCACAAGCAATTCGAATCATACGTCCGGAATAATACTGAGATATCGTTGCTTGATCAGCTCTATAACTTTGCATAGGAAACTGATGAGATTTATAGCAACAACATTCCCATTCGTCGTAGAATGATGCATTATACAAGAAGGCAGATATTTGTTGTCTGTGGTTTGTTATAAAACTGGTAACTACATATAGAGACCGCTGTCATCTACCAGGGATGTCTTGTGGCTGTTGCTAAAACCTACCTACCATTCTCAGTGTGGGATCCTGTAAGAAACCGACACAAAAATTCTAATCCATAGATTCCAAGGTAACCAAATTTAGACCTCATAGAAAGAAGTTTGGGTGATCGGAAGTGCCAACTTCTTTGATCCTTAGGGCATAAAAAGGCCTGGTAGCCATAAATTATCCGTCTACTGTGCTCGTAGAAATTGTCAGTATGACATCTTCTAATAGGTTAAACATAACTCATTTGTTAGGGAGGAAGTCGACATCAACTGATGAATGCTTAGGTTTGTGGTTTTCACTGGAGACCATGAGCTATTTTGCTAATTAAATTGGCAACATAAATTATTACAAAAATTGTATGTTATTCACGAAGCAAAATTTAAATGTGGATACCTGTATTACAGATCAGTTTTCCGATAACGTTACGATGGTTAAAATCTGTGATCAAGTAAAAGAACAGCTAGGAAATGGACGGTGTGTAAAGTTAAAGAAGAAATTTGTGGTGTTCTTATCAGCTGTCTGTAATGTAAATTCTCCAAATTCGTCAGACATTTTCTCGTACACAGAAAGGACAATTTGTCAGTACGAATATTACGGGAAAAATCGGCAAGGTAGCACTAGAAACATTTTCGGAGAAAGTTAAAAATCATATCGCTACACCATAGTGGAATTATCCGACACTAAAATAGATATTCTGATTGAAGAGCTGTCGAAGAATACTGCAGCAGGTCCATTTTGACGACTATTGCCTTTTGGATTTACACAATGTGTAGGTTCATAATAGAACTTTTAACGAAATCGAGATATGTGTCTACGTGTCATCAAAAGAGGTCTTTTGTGTGGTAGAAGACTGCCGGAGAAACGACTGTGTGATTGTAAACAACGGTAAGGCAGGATCCTCTGTTATACGTTCACGAGCTCCAGTTTTAGAGTAAAGGTATCTAATCAATTTCTATTTCAAATCACAAGGACTGGAGTGAACAAAGTTATTCGTAGCCACCTTATCGATTTTATAAATTGTCCAGATGTGTATTTACTAGAAACTTTTATGTTCTCCTTTTCTAAAAAGCATGGTACATCAAGGATGGAGACTACAATACGAAACTACAGAACGGATCATGTGTTCGGCCCTGTGCAAGACTGTATAAATGTTTGAAGCACCAAGAGGCAGCACTTACTATGTGCCGCACTGCACGCTGTGCCAACCGTTTCTATGTGCCGTCAGCTAGCGAAATAATGTACAGATCATCTGCTGTGTGGTGTTTAACAGTGTTCTGCAACTTGTTTCTGGGGCAATTAAGCTGTCTGAAAATTGATTCGTGTACAATTAAACCTTCGAGATAATCAGGACTGGGAAAACCTTATAAACTACGTTCTGTCTTCTTATTGTTTTAACTTTTTACCTGTAAATGAAATGAAGAGTGTCAATAGTGATTCAACCCGGGATGGGATAAGTCTCATAAAGAAGTTCTATGTTATAGCAGGAGAAGCTATGTCTTTCCACAATACCGTCAGATAGACATATTGGTAAATTAGGACGGATTCCCACAAACAAAGTTATTCCACATGTCCTCATAAAAAGAGCAAATGTATCACAGATGCTGAAAAAATCGCCTATTACAAAAATTTCTCCTGTAAGTGCAGTTCATGTGTAATGTGTCTGATAAAGAAAATTCTAAATGAAAAAATTCGAAGTCTAATAACAAAAACAGGACTATAAGTCAATTTCCACATAGCAAGACTATAAAATGCTATTCTAAAAACAAGAAAGGCATCGGACATGTGCAGGCAAAACTTACAAATTACTAAAACCAGAGTGTGGGAATATCGGGATATAAATAGAGAAACTAAAATATGACCCTTTATTGACAACAGAAATAGTGAGCGGCCGATAATAAAAGCTTGGAGCATATTAATTACATTAAAGGACGCACTAAAATCTGTTTTTTTAAACTTCATTACCAACTCTACGTGTTTAAAGAGGATGGTTGTATTTGCATGTAAATGTTGGAGACTGGATATTGTGTACCTGGAAACATAAACCATTTGCAGACCTTAAAACCAGTGGGATACCGACATTTAATGGTAATTCATTTCCAGTAATTTTATGCTTAATGTTCTACATGGAAATCTCCAGGAATGTGCAGCTGAAGGACTAGTAGCATACACGCAGGAAGATATGGAGTGTTTTAACAACAGTGCTATGCATGAAATGAAACGCAAAATTAAAATTCCTGAATGCTCTCAGCTAGACGATTTGCAACAAGGAATGTAGTTACTTTTATGTAGCCATAACAAGAATAGTTTACAGAAAATTACATACATATTTGAATTCGAGGTTATACCTCCTTTGTACTTGTCAAATTACTGGTTGGAAAGAGAATTAGCTGAATCCAGTACAGATTCGAAGGCGAAAATCTGAGGGTGCTAGGTCAGGTGAATAAGATGGATGCAGAATGCTTTATACAGCCTTATTTGTCAGTCTACAGTATCCGGGAGGGCGTTATCATGGAGTAACAGCACTTCACACGGTCTCGCTGGTCGTTCTTCTTGGGCTGCATCTGCAGTTGTTGACAGTAAATGTCAGCAGTCGCGGTTACATCTTGGGGAAGCATTTAGTAGTATACTACATCGTCGCTGCTCCACCAGATGCATTTCACTACCTTTTGTGGATGCGCGGAGGTCTGTGTACGACGAGTTGCTGCCTTGTCAGGGCTCAACCATTCCTTTCTTTTCCTAATGTTAGCATAAAGGCACCGTCCTCGTCACCAGTAACGATACGGGGTAGGAATGGTCGGTGTCGTTCAAGAACCAGTTGGTGAGCAGCAAGCAGAGATGCACATTTGGCCACGCACTGACTTTACTGATTTTGGCTTGCAGCATCCGGTACATATAAAGCGGCTATTTGAACATTCCCGGAAGCATGCGTATGTTGTATGCTGGTAGAATGATCACAGTTCATCTCAATTGCCAGTTTTGTATTTCACTGACGTGGATCATTGCAATTAACGAGTTATACGATCTTCATTAAATCCCGAAGCTCTCCTTAACGTGGAGAGACATTAACGTCAAAACGATCCACCTTAAAAAGAGAAAACAATTTCTTTGCATGCCCTGTCCATTGGCATCATCTCCAACATGGCGCAAATATTTTCAGCTGTGTCCGCTCCTGTCAACCCTCCACTGAACTCAAATAGAAGAATGCGTCGGGCAGTTAAGATATCACTCTATTTTATAACGTCCACAACCCCACTCACTATCTTCAAATGTCAATATGTAAACTCAGATAGCAACAGTGCACTAGAAATAAAAAAATGCAGACAATAAACAAACCCATAGCAACCGAATACCGCCAACATGCAAAACAAAAACGTTACGAAACAATGCACCAACCTAATATTTTTAAATAGTATATGTACGTGTTTGCGAGTGTGTCTGGAATACTTAAATGTACAGGTTGTCGTACTTTTGTGAGTATGAGTATGAACAAATGACTGGCAACTAAGTATAAATGCAAATGATGCACATTGTGTATGCGTGTGGACGTTCCGAAATACTTCTTCACCTGCTCCTGCTAGCCCTCGTTCACACAATATATCCTGTATAAATATAGTATAAAGAATAACCAAACCAGTTATTAAAAATGTAAGTAATGTATGAAAGAATAAAAAGCGTGTCAAGAATGAAATAAATACAACTCCTTTGTAGAAATTCTGTGAGGAATGTAATATATAAGTTCTTCTTCTCTCCACTAGTCCCAATGTAAATGTGTGTGGCAGTATTAATAATGTATTTACGTCCTCAGAAAAAAGTGCAGAAAGGATAGCTTTGTCAATAAACCTACAGAAAAAATTGCTTTGAAGGAAAGCAGAAAACGTGTGTTGTTTCCAAGACGTATAATCGAAATACGTAGTTATTCGATTCGGCTTGTACAATGTGTTACGCTGCACAATAGTTTTCCGAAACTCCACTGTATCGTCAGTAGGAGTGGGCTCATAAAATAGACATGAATGGAAGACTTTATTCAATAACCCACTGTCATGGAGTCCTTCAGCTCTCGGGCATTACCTACGTGTATCAAGTACATCGGTGAAAATCAGTATTCATGTCATTCCTGCCACCTTCAGTGCAATAAGAAGGAACCTCATAGAGATATTAAATTTAAATGTTCGCCCTACTAACAAACAGTTTAACATAAACCTACGGGTGTTTACTGTTATGCAGGGTGACTTAGGATACCTAAAATTGTACTACCGTCACATAAATTCATTTACTTACCCTATGTTTAGTTTTATGTGACTTGGTCTAATACGTATTTCTTATGGTATTACAAGGCTTGGAGAGTGAAGGGTGGCGCAAATGAAATGTATCTTAAGCTTGATTTGTAAGGCTCCAAGAGTTTCACGTTTCTCAACTACAGGACCGTCAGCTGCTCTGGAAGGAGTTTCTTAGGTAGCTCTCTGCGCGTCGTGTTCCTTTTATGCTCCTGCGTTTCGTTTCACTGTAAGCTATTGTGTCTGGGCTTCCGTCGTTTTCTTCTGATGAAGGCAGTTCAAATATAGCTCCAGTATTCCAGACTGCCTTTATTCAGATAGTTTTACTGCTGAACGCTTCCTGTGTTTATGTAACACATTTCGTACTTAGATTTCCACGGTCGTCTTATCCAAAAAGTGTCGCAACAGAATTTTCGTAATGGTGATATCTATATATTTACCCATACGAGAAAGTGCATACTACGTCGACGATCTGAACATATTTGCTTTCCCCTGAGGTATCAGGTGGGAATTGGAAAACAATAGAACGCTTCATATCTATGTACATTTAGCTTTATTTTAAGTGGATGAGCGTAATGAGAAACAAGATTGAACATACAAAATTCTGTCACGTAAATACGACTGGAAAAGGTTTCTGCCATCACTGAAGCTCCACAGGTTACGCAAAAACCCAATACAAACAAATCTTATCAACTGATACACAAACCACTTGATGATGCAGCTACAACTCACCGAAACACATTGTCGATAGCATTATTTAATAAATGTGACTGGTTGAAACACACTATATTTGTTCAGATGGAACTCATATCGGTGATAGTCAACAGTAACCTGAAATGTACGCATTATAGAAAACGGCGAATTCAAAGTTTTTCTACCTGACATCTAAAGATATGAAAATTAAAGACGTTATATCTACTTTGATAAATTCTATCGGCGGCTATATTTTCAGTGACTGACGAAACGTTTTGCAGTATTTTACGTCAATGTGTTGTTTTCGATACGGAAGTAACTTCTTTACCGGTTCCCACAGCTTAAGGTCGGTTAAAGTTTCGTTACAAATATTGTTACGCAAAGAGATCCAAAATTTTGTATACAGTTTGCTCCCACCTATTCTTGTAAACCGGTTGGAGGAACTGTGCCATCTACTGACAACTACACGTGTTGGAGGCTGATCATGAAAAAAAAATTTTATCCTATCACTACTCTTAAATAAGTTACGAGAAAAACACCAATAGGAGTTGCCATGGGGCTATAGCGTGGAACATGATCACTACAAATAGTAAAAGTCTCACCACCGTTACCAACATTGATTGTTATCTTAATCTTTCCTCACGGGAAACTACCTACAGACTGTTGCGAAGTGTTTTAATCAGGATAACGTTCTATTCTCACTTCTTAGAATATCTGTATGATAAACAATAATTATGAATATGCGGTCACATTTATTTGTACAGAAGGTCAATGTTTTCTGTTGATAGTTGTCTAATATCAAAAAATATTGTCGTTATCTCTCTGGAATCGGTGGAATGTTATTGTGGGTTACTAAATAAATTACCTGTAGTAGTAGTAGTAGTAGTAGTTTTATTTATCCGTAGATCTCTTTTTACAAGGATATAGGACATGTCAAAGTATTTACAAGCTTAGATCAATTTACAATAAGCTAATTCGTATACACATACATTTACAGACTTCTAGTTAGAGACAATCATTAGATTTTACTCCTGGTATACAATAATTTATTTACAAATAACTCATTAAATAATGTAATGTCACACTATTCACTCATATTTCACTATCAGTCACTGCACACACTATGCACACATTGTTTCATAACACTTCACTCACTACACACACACACACACACACACACACACACACACACACACACACACACAGGTGATCCTTGGGCCATTTTCTGTACTTCAAGTTCCCATTTGCTATCCTGAAAAACTGAGTCAGCATCCCTTCATAATGAGTGAGATGTTGAGCTCAGAAAGAGGAAGAGGTGTTAGTATTGTGCTATGCATAGCTTGGGGGGAGAGTGTCTCTAGAAAGGAAAAAAGAAGAAAAATAATAAAGTGAAGGTGTTATGTGGAATATTGGATGTTTTATAATCATCATTATTATTATTATTTGTTTGTATAACATTTTTTTATCAAACCCCTACTCTGCTTTATCTAAGTAATCCTTTAATGTATAAAATGTATTGCATAACAGGAACTTTTTAGCTGCCTTCTTAAATAAGTGTATTTTTGAAATTTCTTTAATCTCTTTTGGTAATTTATTGTACAGTTTTATTCCTTGGTAGAAAATGCTGTTTTGAGTTTTATGTTTTATGCAAAGATATGAAATTATATCTGTGAAAACCATTTAACTTGCAACGTAATTAATATGTATTAGTAGTTGAAAAATCATGCCAGACTAAGACACGAACCAGATTTCTTTCTTTCCGCGCTCGGCCACATTAGTCAGTAACCCGTCTGGTTGTGCACGATAACAAGATACCCAACTACGTGTACCGGTCTAGCAAAATTTTTGAGTTTAGAAGTGCATATAGTTTGACGTTAGGGAAATAGTGACCTTAACATCTAAACACATTGTAGAATTCGTAGTCTATGTCATATTTTAATTAATTTGAACATACAACTGATTTCGGCTTTACAAAAATTATCAGACCTTAAAAGTGCAGGAACACAGAACACGCATAGTCGCATGCTAAAGTGATTAAGAAATGTGAGACACTTAATGAGAAAGAGATACAAATTTGTTGGGGCTCGCTGGTGAGTAGACTGCTGACTGATTGTTAACGAGCAAATGTTTTCCAGAATAACAGTCCTGAATCAAACATCTGATAAATATCAGTAACAAGTACATAAGTACTACACCTCAAAAAGGCAACAATATCGCAAATGTTAACAAGGAGTGTTAAACTTACAATTAGAACATTTCTCAAGGATAACGGCATTAAAGGAAAATTACGAGAGATTCGAAGTCGGAATGACATTTCAGTAGCATTATAACTGGTTGTCGGTTATCATTTTACCTGTCTATACTAAAATGATAGGTAACTAGAGTCATGAACGAACGCGCTTGTAATTTACGGGCTACTATGAACAGTAGCAGTTCCACAAACTTATTAGTCTCCAAAGATTTTCTTTAAAAGCTATGGGTTTTTACGGCAGTTGACGCCAGTGTCATACTATAAGAATAGTGACGAATCTGCCATAATGGTCAGAAAATCCAAAATCGGAAAAATACCACTTGACGTCACAAGACATTGCCAAACATTATAGAAACATTCCCGTTCGGATTGCATAAACATAGTTAAAAATAGTTCATTACGCCGCAAAAGATGGGCACAGGGGAAATATCGTAAACATGGTTGACCTTTAAACTCTTGCACTTTAAAAAGTACCCAAGTCGTGATGAAAGAAAGAGCTGTTACTATAGATTTGCTGACGACTATACACTGAAGAGCCAAAGAAACTGGTACACCCGCCTAATATCGTGTACGGGCCGCGGGAACATGCAGAAGTGCCGCAACACGACGTGGCATAGACTCAGCTAATATCTGAAGCAATGCTGGAGGGAACTGAATCCATGAATCCTGCAGGACTGTCCATAAATCCGTAAGATCATGAGTGTGTGTAGATCTCTTCGGAACAGCATACTGGCAGGCATCCCATGTATGCTCAACAATACAAAATGTCTGAAAAATAAGATACGTATTTGTAATGCATATATTTATTAAGCTTTAAGACATTCGAATACGAAACTTTACACAAATATTTACAAACCTCTCAAGTTCATATTACAGATGTTCAGCATGACCTCCATCAACGACAAGAGAAATATCACAACGATACTAAGATTCCTCCCACACTCGGACAAGCATATCCTTGGTCGCCGATGTTATGGCAGTACGGATCCGGTTCTTCAACTCTTCCAGGTTCGGTGGGAGTGGTGGTGCATAAACGGTCCAGGTCATGAAACGATCGGTAGTCGGCCTGACTGAAAAAATATATATATTTACGTCGTGAAACCATGGCCTCTTACTTAACGTACTGGAGCACACTGAAATTTGCACTAATCTGAAAAATAATTCTGAGAATTCAATGAACAACGTGAATTAAGTAAAAGTTCCTATTTCTGTATATTTATGATACCTGCAGTAACAGAGAAAAGTGTGGCAGTATCTAGTCACAATGTGCTTCCTGTTATAAGCTCGTGCCCTCACTCTGTGAGATGGTGGTCATGGACGATGACACTCACACAGCCGCAGCTTACTGATCGACTGTCCACGTAGTGAGGCAACAGGTTATGTCACGCTGGAAAGCCATCTTATCCTACGAATGATTCTCTTGCACACATTTTTTAATGTCAGTAAAATTACAAAAATCAAAGTTGCTCTCAAGGCTGTGTCTATTTCAATAGTAACCAGATGCAGACCTTTGTAGTCCATTATTAAACCTTCCACGTAAATCCTACAGAACACCATAATGTGTGTAAGCTCCCCACATTGCTTGTATGAGTGGCAAGATATACATTCAGGAGACACATGGGACAATGATATGAATTTGTACAGATGGCGAGAGTATCGCGTACACAATGTATAAGAAGGCAGTGCAATCGTAGAGCTATCGTTTGTACTAAGGGGATTCAAGTGGAAACGTTTACGATGTGTTAATAGCCGTACGAGGGGAATTAAGAGACTCTGAAGGAAGAATCGTAGTCGGAGATAGACTACATACACTACTGGCCATTAAAACTGCTATAACACAAAGATTACGTGCTACAGACGCAAAATTTAACGGACAGCAAGACGATGCTGTGATATCCAAATGATTAGCTTTTCAGAGCATTCACGCATGGTTGGCACCGGTGGCAACACCTACAACGTGCTCACATGAGGAAAGTTTCCAACCGATTTCTCATACACAAACAGCAGTTGACCGGCGTTGCCTGGTGAAACGTTGTTTTGATGCTCCGTGTAAGGAGGAAAAACGCGTACCATCACGTTTCTGACTTCGATAAAGGTCGGATTGTAGCCTATCGCGATTGCGGTTTATCGTACCGAGACATTGCTGCTCGCGTTGGTCGAGATCCAATGACTGTTAGCAGAATAGGAGATCGGTGGGTTCAGGAGGGTAATACGGAACGCCGTACTGGACCCAACGGCCTCATATCACTAGCAGTCGAGATGACAGGCATCTTATCCGCATGGCTGTAACGGATCCTGCAGCCGCCTCTCGATCCCTGAGTCAACAGAAAGGGGATGTTTGCAAGACAACAACCATCTGCACGAACAGTTCGACGACGTTTGCAGCAGCTCGGATACCATGGCTGCGGTTACGCTTGACGCTGCATCACAGACACGAGCGCCTGCGATGGTTTACTCAACGACGAACCTGGGTGCACGAATGGCAAAAAGTCATTTTTTCGAATGAATCTAGGTTCTGTTTACAGCATCATGATGGTCGCATCCGTGTTTGGCGAAATCACGGGGAACGCACATTGGAAGCGTGTATTCGTCTTCGCCATATTGGCGTATCACCCGGCGTGAAGGTATGGGATGCCATTGGTTACACGTCTCGGTCACCTCCTGTTCGCACTGACGGCACAGTGGTCGTTAAATTTCAAATTTTTTACGACCCGTAGCTCTGCCCTTATTCCATACCTGCGAAAATCTAAATTTCAGCAAGATAATGCACGACCGCATGTTGCTGGTCCTGTACGGGCCTTTCTTGATACAGAAAAAGTTCGACTGCTGCCCTGGCCAGCACATTCTCCAGATCTCTCACCAATTGAAAACGTCTGTTAAATGGTGGCCGAGCAATGGCTCGTCACAATACGCCAGGCACCACTCTTGATGAACTGTGGTATCGTGTTGAAGCTGCATGGGCTGCTGTACCTATAAACGCCATCCAAGCTCTGTTTGACTCAATCCCACGGCGTATCAAGGCCGTTATTACGACCAGAGCTGGTTGTTCTGGGTACTGATTTCTCAGGATCTATGCACCGAAATTGCGTGAAAATGTAATCACATGTCAGTTCTAGTATTATATATTTGTTCAATGATTACCTGTTTGTGATAGGGCTGCCAACATCTTAATCTTGATTTAATTGCTTTCTTTGTTGGCAGCAGCAGCAGCTGCACCAGCGATTAAAGGTTCACTGCTAAATAAAGGAGCTCCCAAGATTTCTTCACGCATTACGGTATTCATCGGTACACATCCCCGGTCCCAGTGTGTTCATTAATATCATCTGCAAACCCCTCATCCACTCGTCTTCACGATCTTTACCTCTATCCTGGAACCCCCTATACTGATACGTTAAAGCAGTTGCGAATATGAACAACCATCGGCTCCAGAACAGAATGACGGCAATGAAAATTTGTACCCGACCGGCATCAAACCTAAATTTCCCGTTTATCTCGAGAGGCCTCTGGTCCCCGTCCGGTCCGGTTTACAAGTCTGGCTATACAGGGTGCAGAAATATTGTGTCACGAATTTTTAACCCGGGATAGATGATGCCAGTAGGAACCAAAGTCACCAACATTGTGTAGGTCAACAACGCACTATGTTAAAACTACGGAAACTTCTCGCCACGTTCTCCGATTGGCCGTGGGAGTGCCCTGTTGCCGTTCGTCGGTTCTTCTACATCTACGTCTATATGGATACTCTGCAAATCACGTTTAAGTTCCTGGCAGAGGGTTTATCGTACCGGCCGGCCGCGGTGGCCGAGCGGTTCTAGGCGCTTCAGTCCGGAACCGCGCGACGGCTACGGTCGCAGGTTCGAATCCTGCCTCGGGCATGGATGTGTGTGATGTCCCTAGGTTAGTTAGGTTTAAGTAGTTTTAAGTTCTAGGGGACTGATGACCTCCGATAATAAGTCCCATAGTGCTCAGAACCATTTGAAACATTTTTTGTTCATCGTACCACCTTCACAATTCTCTGTTATTCCAATTTCGTATAGCGCGCGAAGAAAATGAACACCTATATCTTTCCGTATGAGCTCTGATTTCCCTTATTTTATCGTGGTGATCAGTGTCAACAAAATATTTTCGCATTCGAAGGAGAAATTTGGTGATTGGAATTTCGTGAGAAGATCCCGTCGCAACGAAAAACTCCCTTCTTTTAATGATGTCCAGCCCAAATGCTGTATCATTTCTGTGACACTCTTCCACTATTTCGCGATAATTGAAATCGTGCTGCCCTTGTTTGAACATTTTAGATGTAGTCCGTCAGTCCTACCTGGTAAGGATCCCACACCGCGCAGCACTATTCTAAAAGAGGACGGACAAGCGTAGTGCAGGCAGTCTCTATAGTAGGTCTGTTATATTTTCTAAGCGTCCTGCTAATAAAACGCAGTCTTTGGTTAGCCTTCCCCACAACAATTCCTTCCAAATTAAGTGGTTCGTAACTATAATACCTAGGTAATCAGTTGAATTTACGGCTTTTAGATCTAGACCGAAGTTTATCGAGTTCCTTTTATCACTCATGTGGATGACCTCACACTTTTCGTTATTTAGGGTCAACTGCCACTTTTCGCACCATTCAGATATCCTTTCTAAATCGTTTTGCAGTTTGTTTTTATCTTCTGATGACTTTATTAGTCGATAAACGACAGCTTCATCGGCAAACAACCCGAGACGGCCGCTCAGATTGTCTCCAGAATCGGATAAGGAACAGCAATACTACCTTGGGGAACGCCAGAAATCACTCTTGTTTTACACCATGATTTTTCCGTCAATTACTACGAACTGTGACCTCTCTGACAGGAAATCACAACAAAATGGTTCAAATGGCTCTGAGCACTATGCGACTTAACTTCTGAGGTCATCAGTCGCCTAGAACTAAGAACTAATTAAACCTAACTAACCTAAGGACATCACACACATCCAGGCCCCAGGCAGGATTCGAACCTGCGACCGTAGCGGTCGCTCGGTTCCAGACTGTATAGCCCATCAAATCACACATCACTCACATAACTGAGATGATACTCCATAAGCCCTCAATTTCACTACGAGCCACTTGCGTGGTACGGCATCAAAAGCCTTCCGGAAATCCAGAAATACGAGATCGATCTGAAATCATTTGTCAATAGCACTCAACACTTCATGTGAATGAAGAGCTAGTTGTGTTTCACAGGTACGATGTCTTCTAAACCCATGTGGACTGTGTGTCACTATACCGTTTTCTTCGAGGTAATTCATAATGTTCGAACACAACACATGTTCCAAAATCCTGCTGCATATCGACATTAACGATATGGGGCTGTAATTTAGTGGATTACTCCTACTACCTTTCTTGAATATTGGTGTGACCTGTGCAACTTTCCAGTCTTTGGGTACCGATCTTTCTTCGAGCGAATGGTTGTATATGTTTGTTAAGTATGGAGCTAATGAATTATCATACTCCGGAAGGAACCTAATTGGTACACAGTCTGGACCAGAAGACTTGCTTCTATTAAGTGATTTAAGTTGCTTCACTACTCCGAGAATATTTACTTCTACTTTACTCATGTTCGCAGCTGTTCTCGATTCGAATTCTGGAATATTTACTTCGTCGTATTTTTGAAGGTATTTCGAGAGGCTGTGTTTAGTAACCCTGCTTTGGAACCACTGTCTTCGATAATATCTCCACTGCTATCGTGCAACAGTTCATTGATTTCTTCTTGCCGCTAACATACTTCATATACGAACAGAATCTCTTTGGATTTTCTGCCAGGTTCCGAGACAAAGTTTCGTTGTGGAAACTGTTACAAGCATCTCGCATTGAATTCCGCGCTAATTCTCGAGCTTCTATGAAATATCGCCAATTTTGCTGATTTTGCGTCTGTTTAAATTTGGCATGTTTGTTTCATTGTTTCTGCAACACTGTTCTAAACCGTTTTGTGTACCAAAGAGGATCAGCTCCGTCGTTTATTAATTTATTTGGTATAAGTCTCTCAACTGCTACCGATGCTATTTCTTTGAATTTAAGCCACATCTGGTGTACACTTATATTATTAATTTGGAATGAGTGGATATTGTCGCTCAGGAAGTTGTCTAATTAATTTTTATCTGATTTTTTGAATAGGTATATCTTTCGCTTATTTTTGGAGGATTTGGGGATTACAGTATTCAATCTCGCTACGACAACCCTGTGCTCACTAATCCCTAAATGCGTTTTGATGCTCGTTATTAACTCAGGATTATTTTTGCTAAAAGGTCAAGTGTATTTTCACAACTGTTTTCCATTCGCGTGGGCTCATGAACTACTTGCTCAAAATAATTTAGCACACTTACGTGTGATATTTTATGCGCACCTGCGGAATTAAACATGTATTTTCGCCAACATATGGAGGGTAAATTAAAGTCACCACCAACTACTATCGTATTAGTCGGGTACGTGTTTGAAATCCATCTCAAGCTTTCTTTGAACCTTTCAGCAACTGTATCATCTGAATTTGGAGGGCGGTAAAAGGATCTAATTATTATTTTATTCCAATTGCCAACAATGACCTCTGCCCACACTAACTCACAGGAAGTATCTACTTCAATTTCGCGACAAGTTAAACTGCTTCTAACGGCAACAAACACGCCACCTCTAACCATGCAATTTTTGTGCAATTTAGATGAGTCGCCAAGAAGAATTGCAATGTCCAGCGTATATTAACTTTGGATAACATTTGCATTTCCAGCGCTGTTTCACTCCTGTACTGTGATGCACCTCCCATCCGTACCGCAGCAGAACTGTACTGTCATGAAGCCTGCAGCAAGCACTTACTGTCTTGTGGTACTGCACCACTCTTGTCGCCAAGTGATCTTAGAATGGGACAGCGAATTCTACTTAGAAGGTAAAATCTTCTCTGGCTGCGGTCGCGTCATTATCTTCTTCAATTTCTTATAATCGATCGGCGTTTCGATCATTTTGCTAGGGTTCTCTTCAGTATGATGTCCACGGTCAGCTAACTACCTGAAAATGGATCGAGCAGAAGAAACGGAAAAGGAGCCTCATATCCAAGATAATTCTCCTTTCAGTGACAACGGTCGCGAAAGCTGCAGACTTACATGTACAACTTACTTTTTGTAGTTCCCAAAAGGGTGTAATTACAGTCGGAATGCACCGAAACGGCGTTCCAGAACTTCACGACAAATTTTTTGAACTAGTTGAGAAGTAAAGGAATCGGAGATTTAAAATCTACATCTACATGTACATCCATACTCCGCAAGCCACCTGACAGTGTGTGGCTGAGGGTACCTTGAGTACCTCTATCGGTTCTCCCTTCTGTTCAAGTCTCGTATTGTTCGCGGAAATATGGATTGTCGGTATGCTTCTGTGTGGACTCTAATCTCTCTGATTTTATACTCATGGTCTCTTCGCGAGATATACGTAGGAGGGAGCAATATACTGCTTGACTCCTCGGTGAAGGTATGTTCTCGAATTTTCAACAAAAGTCTGTGCCGAGCTACTGAGCGTCTCTTCTGCAGTTCATCAATCATCTCCGTAACGCTTTCGCGATTACTAAATGATCCTGTTGCTCTCCTTTGGATCTTCTCTATCTCTTCTATCAACCCTATCAGGTACGGGTCCCACACTGCTGAACAGTGTTCAAGCAGTGGGCGACAAAAGTACTGTAACCTACTTTTACTGTTTTCGGACTGCATTTCCTTAGGATTCTTCCAATGAATCTCAGTCTGGCATCTGCTTTTCGACTATCAACTTTATATGATAATTCCATTTTAAATCACTCCTAATGCGTACTCCCAGATAATTTATGGAATTAACTGCTTCCAGTTGCTTACCTGCTACTTTGTAGCTAAATTGTAAGGAATCTATTTTTCTATGTATTCGCAGCACTTTACACTTGTCCACATTGAAATTCAATTGCCATTCCCTGCATCATGCCTCAATTCTCTGCAGATTCTCCTGCATTTCAGTACGATTTTCCATTGTTACAACATATACCACAGTATCATCCGCAAAAAGCCTCAGTGAACTTCCGATGTCATCCACAAGGTCATTTACGTATATTGTGAATAGCAACGGCCCTACCACACTCCCTTGCGGCACACCAGAAATCACTCTTACTTCGGAAAACTTCTCTCCATTGCGAATCACATGCTGCGTTCTGTCATCTAGGAACGCCTCAGTCCAATCACACCATTGGTCTGATAGTCCATATGCTCTTACTTTGTTCATTAAACGACTGTGGGGAACTCTATCGAACACCTTGCGGAAGTCAAGGAATACGGCATCTACCTGGGAACCCGTGTCTATGGCCCTCTGAGTCTCGTCAACGAATAGTTCGAGCTGGGTTTCACACGACCGTCTTTTTCGAAACCCATGCTGATTAGTACAGAGTAGATTTCTAGTCTCCAGGAAAGTCATTACACTTGAACATAATACGTGTTCCAAAATTCTACAACTGATTGACGTTAGAGATATAGGTCTATAGTTCTGCACATCTGTTCGACGTCCCCTCTTGAAAACGGGGATCACCTGTGCCCTTTTCCAGTCCCCTGGAACGCTACGGTCTTCTAGAGACCTACGATACACCGCTGCAAGAAGGGGGGCAAGTTCCTTCGCGTACTCTGTGTAAAATCGAACTTGTATCCCATCAGGTCCAGCGGCCTTTCCTCTTTTGAGCGATTTTAGTTGTTTCTGTATTCCTCTGTCGTCTATTTCGATATCTACCATTTTGTCATCTGAACGACAATCTAGAGAAGGAACTACAGTGAAGTCTTCCTCTGTGAAACAGCTTAGGAAAAAGACATTTAGTATTTCGGCCTGTAGTCTGTCATCCCCTGTTTCAGTACCATTTTGGTCCTGGAGTTTCTGGACAATTTGTTTTGATCCACCTACCGCTTTGACATAAGACCAAAATTTCTTAGGATTTTCTGCCAAGTCAGTAGAGAGAACTTTACTTTAGAATTTATTGAACGCCTCTCGCATAGCCCTCCTCACACTACATTTTGCTTCGCGTAATTTTTGTTTGTCTGGCTATGTTTATGTTTCCTGTGAAGTTACCCTTGCTTCCGCAGCAGTTTTCTAACTGTGTTGTTGTACTACGGTGGCTCTTTCCATCTCTTACGATCTTGATTGGTACATACTCATCTAACACATATTGTGCGATGGTCACCAGGCAGGGAAGCCACTGGCGGTGGAGCACGCACCACCGGGTAAACAGAAGGAGGAGTCGGATGACAGACAAACGACAACTGACAACAACCAACCACGACCGACTATGACCAACACAACAAGGAAAAGATAAACAACAGAGGCTTGTGAAAACCACAACAACCAAACACCAACAGTAAATCGACTCGGGACCAGAGCCAGGCAAATGTCAACAACGAGCAATGACCACAAAGCAGTACCACCGAGATAGACATGAAATCCAGAGCGAGTACCAGACAGACTGGACTAGGGCAGAGCGAGCATCAGACTGACTGGACTACCTTTTTCTTTTTTTTTTCTTTATTGGTAGGGGAGGGCTGTCAGCGGCACAATCCGCCGCTCTTCAGCCGAGTGACACTACACGTAAAACTAGAACAAAATGATATATACATAAGGAGATAAAAAAGGGGAACGTAAGACAGAGTAAGGGGAGAAAATGGAGGTAAAATATACAATGACATGGAGACGTTCATGGGGGACAGTTTAAAAAAGTCATCAGAAAGTTAAAAAACACTATTGGTGATTCTTAAAACACAGAGAAGACACTGAATGCGCAGGTACAGGTTAAAAGTCGGCCGCAGTGGTAAAAACACTCCGGAAATCACACTTAAAACCCACTTGGAGCACACACGACGAACAATAAAACTGCCAGGTGGGACCTGCCGAGGGAAAAGGTCTGAAAGTATGGAAAAGGAGGGGAGTGCAAAGGGCAGCTGAGGAAGCGGCGGGATGAACAAAGGAGGGGCATCAGTGGGTTCACGAAGAGGCAGGAGAAACGTGGGGTGGCAGAGGAAGAGGGAAGACAGGGCAGGAGGGAGCGTAGAGACACTGGAAGGAGGCACAATACATGTAGTAGGAGGGGGACGCTGCTCAGGAGGAGGGAGGGGGAGGAAAGGGAGCTCAGAGGAGGAGGCAGGAAGAAGGAGTTAGAGTTGGTAGGAAGGGTAGATGTCAGGGCGAAGCTCATCATCCGGGAGGGGCAGACGGTGAATGTGGTGTTGGGAAAGGAGATGGAGGGTGTGGAGATGGAGAGAGGGTGGGACACAACGGTAAAGGGGCAGCAACTGATTGGGGGTTGAGAGGATGGGAGAAACCACGGGGTGAGGCGGATCAAGGCAGCGGACAATATAGAGTGTGTGGATGTGTTCAAGGAAAAGGAGAAGGTGGGGGAAGGGGACGGGAGACGGATGCGGAAGGCGAGGCGGAGCGCATGGCGTTCGAGGATTTGGAGGGCTCGATAGAACCGGGGAGGGGCGGAAATCCAAGCGACGCTGGCATAACAGAGGGTGAGGCGGGTCAAGGATTTGTACGTGTGAAGGATGGTGGAACTGGATTAGCGCAGAGCGGGTCCCTATATACGAAACCGGAGGGAGCGGCTACTGGTCGCTGTCTGCACGTGGTGTAGCGGTGGCGCCCTCGCTGCGCGAGAGCCGCCGCGGAGGCGGAGCCCACTATGGGCTGACCAGGTGCATTTGTTCTGGCGCGTGTTCGACTTGCGCGGTGGAGGGTACTAGACCTTTTTTAACATTTCTATTTACGGCTGAAATCATCGATACAGAAACCGCTTTATGATTCTCTGTTACGCATTAACTGTTTCAAGTAGTTCGGGTCTGTTTGTCACCGGAAGGTCTAATATGTTATCGCCACGAGTCGGTTCTTTGTTTAACGGCTCAAGGTAGTTTTCAGATGGAGTACTTAAAAAACTTTCACTGGATTCTTTGTCTCTGCCACCCATTATGAACGTTTGAGTCTCCCAGTCTATATCCGGCAGAACTATTACATGGTGGGGAAATCTACTAGAAATATTTTCCAAATTATCCTGCAGGTGCTCAGGCACAACAGCTGCTGAGCCAGAGAGCCTATAGAGACATCCAATTACCATGTCTGAGCCTGCGTTAACCATGACCTTCACCCAAATTATTTCACATTTCGGATCTCTGTCAATTTCCTGCGATACTATTGCACTTCTTATCGCTATAAACACGCCTCCATGCCCAGCCTGTCTCTGCGGTATACATTCCAATGTGAGTTTAGGATTTCATTACTGTTTACAACTGGTTTCAGCCAACTTTCTGTCCCTAGTACTATATGGGCAATGTGACCGTTTATTAACGAGATGAGTTCTGGGACCTTTCTATAGACGCTCCTGCAGTTTACTATTAGCGCATTAATATTTTTATTCCCTGTTGCATTTTGCCTACTCCTACCTTGCCGTTCAAAATTCACTATGCGACTTAACATCTGAGGTCATCAGTCCCCTTAGAACTTAGAACTGCTTAAATATAACTAACCTAAGAACATCACACACATACATGCCCGAGGCAGAATTCGAACCTGCGACCGTAGCGGTCGCGCGGTTCCAGACTGTAGCGCCTAGAACCGCTAGGCCACTCTGGCCGGCTCAGGAACCGTCTTGTCGGGCCTAGGGAGGCAATTCTCTAACCTAAAAAACCCACATGTGTACTCCACCCCAACTCCGCTACCCTTGTAGCCGCTTCCGGCGTGTAGGGCACGCATGACCTATTCAGGGGGACCCTACATTTCTCCACCCGATAGCGCAGGTCGAGAAATTTGCACCCCAGATCTCCGCAGAATCGTCTGAGCCTCTGGTTTAACCCTTTCACTCGGCTCCAAACCAGAGGACCGCGATCGGTTCTTGGAACAATACTACAAATAGCTCAAATTGCACCCGCGAACGAGGCTTTCCGCCTTCACCAATACCTATTCTTCCTTTGTTTCAAAATTTTCAAATTTGTTGAATTCCTAAGGGACCAAACCGCTGAGGTCATCGGTCCCTAGACTTACACACTGCTTAAACTAACTTACGCTAAGGACAACACACACATCCAATCCCGAGGGCGGACTCGAACCTCCGGCGGGAATGGCCGAGGCGTTCGTGACATGGCGCCTCTAACCGCGTGGCCACTCCGCGCGACTTGCTTAGTTTCTTTTAGTTATCGGCCTTCTTCTTGGTTTGATGTAGACCTGCACGAATCCTTTTCCTACGACCACCTCTTCATCTCGGTGTAGCACTAGCATCCATGTCTTCAATTATTTGGTGTGTGTATTCCATTATTCCAGTACATGTCTTACCCTACAGGTTTTGCCCTCTACAGCTCTTTTTCTTTCCATGGAGGCTATTCCCTGCTGTCTTAACACATATCCTGTCATCCTGACCCTTCTCCTTGTCAGTGTTGTCCATGTGTTTCTTACTTTACCGATTCTATGGAGAAAATCTTAATTCTTTATGTTATCTGTCCGCCAAATCTCAGAAGCCTGAATTGTGTTTTGTTCCTGCTTCCAAAGGTGTATTAAATCATATCGTGACTAGAATTCGCCGCTGCACAGGCACCGGTGAACTTGACAACAACAAGTCGGCAACGTGATGGTATGGGCAGGAGCGTGTTTGGGTGTGTGTGTGTGTATGTGTGTGTGTGTGTGTGTGTGTGTGTGTGTGTGTGTGTCTCTGCGCGTGTTGCGTAACCAAAATACGTTTACAGAACAGCTACAATGAACCTGTTTGGGCATTCTCTCTGAAACATGACGTCACAGACACGAAGTCTGCTGAGTTGTCACGATTTGTTTCGAGCAGAAATAGGTAACAAAAGAGACAGTGCTATTGCGACAGACAACATCACATGATGTTTCGTCATATACTGACGACATAACAACTTGTACATTGTTACGCTTATGGGTAGTTGGAGCCGTCAAGGGAACTGTGAGGTAGGAAATCAGATACACAATGCGAAGGGCAGGCAAAAGTGGTAGCGTTTTGGTTACCGGAGATAAATAATAACGCTTGAGCCGTGAAAACTGCAGACGCTCTGTACAGCTGTCCTGGGGGAGAAGTGTCACTTCAGAGGAATAACTGGAAACTCCATTCACCGCCTAAGGCATCACTGCAGAAGACGGTCACCGAAAGGCACCTCTTGGTACAGGGAGCAACGCTGTTGTTGCCTGCTATAATAGGAATGGCAATGAGTTTAGCTTTCAGCTGTCGATACCAAACTTGAAGTTTGTTAGTATAAAATCCAGAAGCATCCCTACATACTGAGTAGGAATAGGGTAGGAATGTGCAGAACGACTCTCCAGATTGGCCTAAGATTAAGTGCCGGTGGACTGTTGGGTTGACTAGAGGAACGGAGAAATGAAGCGCCGCAAAACCCATGTTTTTGTATTCAGAAGGGAGTTCTCAGTCAAATAGGTGGGGAGCCCTCTCAGTAGCGATCGTGGCCAACCTCGGTGATCTCAGACACCTCTGTTTTCTCACTTGAAGTGCTGCTCTCAAGTTTGTACTTAACGTGCGATAGTGTTAGCTACACCTGTTAGTATCTGTCTCCGTGGCTCCAGACCCTGAATTCTGCTGTGCAAAGAACTGCCTCCTATGCTTTTTCTAATGTTTAGAATTAGCCTCAAATGTAGTAGTTGGTCTGGTCGCTAATAAATGGTGCTAACCAGATCCCTGAATTAGATGAGTCTCCTGCTGCAACATTCCTATCGAGTCTCAGAACCCGCGTCTCCTTTAGGTGCCCTGAGACAGTGTTTGGCGCTGGTCCAAGTCATCATCCTACCTTCACTGGGAATTTGTCTCTCTGCATTTGCTCCTCAGCGCTGGGGAAATCTAGAGTGAGACGCTGCTTTCCCTCTATCCCGTGTCAGGACATAACAGTTTAGACTAAATCTTGTGGTTTTATTGTTGTGACTATAAGAAATCGCGTTTTAAAACCTGTATTTGAGAGAAGTATTTTATAAGAAAGCGTTTTCTCATATTAAGTTTTACCACAAGTTGTCAAAAATCGAAATTTCTGATTTTTATGGTAGGGGCACGAATGGGTCGGGGGAGGGGGTGCGTTGTTGGCATTTGCGAGTCATAAGTGGTGAAGTGGCGGTTAGTCATAAGCATTGCCAAAGTCGATGAATACTTATGACTCCGTTCTATAGTTTTGAAACACAGTTAGAAAATAATCGACCGTGCTATATCACTTCAAAAAAACTTGTTACTGTCCTCGGTGAGGATAAAAAAAATCGCTCTGAGCAATACGGGACTAACTTCTGAGGTCATCAGTCTCCTAGAACTTGGATCTACTTTAACTAACCTAAAGACATTACACCTATCCATGCCCGAGGCAGGGTTCGAACCTGCGACGGTTTCGGTCGCGCGGTTCCACACTCTAGCGCCTAGAACCGCTCGGCCACCTCGGCCGGCTCGTTGAGGATCCATTGGTTTCTTTGAGGATTGTGAAATTTTTTTTAAAACTTGTATTTACATCGTGTAGAGTGCTGCTTCTTTTTTTTGTGAAGCAGAACAGCATTGTTCCAGTTTTTTGATATTGTTTTCATCACTGACCTAACTTAGATCTATTCGACGGAACGCTCTCGAAATCGAGATTACCACATCAGATCACCCCACTTAATTTTAATGCTGCTCTGCCTCCCAGTCTGAAGACAACAGCAGCAGACAGCAATCTGCCAGCTTAAGGCCTGCTCCTCCCTCTCCCCTCCCCCCGCCTCTGATGTTAATTATGGCGGGATTAAATATGGCGGTCGCTGAGGCAAGTAGTAACGGTCTTGGCTGCTACACCGCTGCACCACAGTACAAGGCCTGGCACAAGAGTAACCGAAATGTTCTGAATGACCCCTCAGAAAGATTTAAAGGTTGCGTTGACACCCGGCTTAGTAGCCATAATTCGTTGCTGCAATAAAAATGATTCTGTAAGTCGTGGCATGTTTGCAAAGACGTCGATGAATATACTGTAATGGTGGGCCCATGCTAACTGCAAGGTGACACTCACGGTTGAACTGATGACGTGTGGCCATATACTGCCGACGTTGAATGTGAGTCCGCAGCTCGTGGTCTAGAGGCTAGCGTTAAAGCCTCTGGATCACGGTGTCCCAGGTTCGACTCCCGGCCGTGTTCGGGATTTTCTCTGCCCCGGAAATGGGTCTTTTTGCTGCCCTTATCATTTCAACATCACCGTTCATGACAGTGGCTACATTGGGCTCTGTAAATATTGGACTGTGTAAATACTGGGACTTCGTGCGGAAGTTGATGACCGTGCAGTTGAGCGCCTCACAAGCCGAACATCATCATGTCGATCTCGACTGTTCTCCCTTACCGGAGTTAAGGATATAATTTGTACGATAGAAATTTACAAACAACAAAGTAAGAGGAGTTTTGGTCGTGATAAAAGTTATTACTCTCATTTTTACTGAATCTACATATCTACAGATGTAATCCGCTAGGTACCAAGCGGTATGTGGCGGAGTGCACAATTCTCACCAAAGTAATATTACCTGCCTCTGTTACACTCGCGGGTCGGGCGAAGGTAAATTACTGTCTAAACGCCTCAGTACGAGCTCTAATTTCCCTTATATTTGAATGCTGATAATTGCGCGATTTGAAAGTTGGTGGTAATAATATACGCTCTACATCCTCGGTGAAAATCGGATTTCGGAGTTTAGTGAAAGCCCCTACCGTTTAGCGCGCCGTCTATCTGCAAGTGTGTCACACACAGATACTTGGCGGATGTTACTTTTTCCAAAGATTGGGCATTTATTTTGTACTCGTACATTAATGGGGATTTTCGCCTTGTTATACGAAGTAGGTTACACTTACTATTATTGAGAGATAACTGCCAGTCATTACACCACGCATTTATTTTCTGCAAACCCTCATTGATTTGTTCACAACTTTCATGTGATTCTACTTTCCTGTAGACTACGGCATCATCGGCAAACAGCCTAATGCAGTTGTCAATACCATCACCCAGATCGTGTATGTAAATCGTAAAAAGCAGCGTACCTATTACGCTGCCCTGGGGCACACCTGAGGTTACGCTTGTTTCTGCTGAAGTCACCCCGTTCAGGACAACATACAGCTCCCTTTCTGTTAACAAACTTTCTATCCAACCGCATATGTCATCGGATAGACTGTAAGCGAGCGCTTTTTGGAGCAAGCGACAGCGCGGAACTGAGTCAAGCGCCTTTCGAAATTTGAGACATATGGCATCAATCTGGGAGCCGGTATCAAGAGCCTGTTGTATATCATGTACAAAGAGGGCCAGCTGTGTCTCGCATGACCGCTGTTTCCTAAGACCGTACTGGTTTCTGCAGATGAGCTAACAGTCTACAAACGTCAATATGTCTCAACACAAAATATGTTCCATGATTCTACAACATGTCAATGTCAGTGAAATTGACAGGTAATTATGCGCATTCGATTTTCTACCCTTTATGTAGATTGCTATGACCTGGGCCTTCTTGCACTCCGGTGGAAGTTTACGCTGTTCCAATGATCTCCGATAGATGATGGATAAGAATGGTACTATATTTGTAGTATAGTCAACATGTAACCTTACGGGATACGTTTTGGGTCAAATGCCTTCCTGGTGTCTAAGGATCTTAACTATTTTACAATCCCAGGTACACTAAACACTATGGAAGCCATCCTTGCGTTTGTTCGATAATTGAAAGGGGGAATGGTGCTGCAGTCCTCTACCGTAAACGAGTTTTGGAAAGCTAGGGTTAGAATTTCGGCCTTCTGTTTATCATCATCAAGTTACATTACTCGTACTTTCAGCGAAAGGTATTGAATTGTTTGTAGCGTTCATAGATTTTACGTACGACCAAAATTTTTTGGGGTTATTTTTAGAATCTGTAGATAGAATATTGCTATCAAATTCGTTAAAAGAATCTCTCATTGTCCTTCTGACAGCTGGTTTCATTTTGCATTTTTTTTTTTTTTTTTTTTTTTTTGTCAGCGGGACAGTGACTACGTTTAAAACGACTGTGGAAAATTCTCTGCTTTCTCAGCAACTTCCTAATATGTTTGTTGTACCAAGGTGCATCCTTTCCCTCCCCTATATTTCTGCTAGGCACATACTTCTCTATCACGTGGTGGACAATAGCTTTAAATTCCGACCAAAGATGCTCAATGTATTTGTGTCTCGCGGTGAATGCTTGGAGCTGACTCTGAAGATATTCATTAATTTGCTTTCTCAAACAAGAAAACTCTACGCTGTTTCTTTGGTTATTTTTCAACTTCTACTGACACAGAAGCCACAACGACATTATGGTCGCTAATAACTTCTTCTAGATTAACTTCCTCAAAAAGAACAGGTCTGTTTGTCACCAAGATATGAAATATGTTCCGATCTCGTATTGGTTTTGCTAACCAATTGCTCAAGGTTGTATGTTGAGAGCGGTCCTAGACTAACTTCAAACGAATCTTTGCTTCTGCCCCCTATGATAAACGTGTAATTTTCCCAGTCAGTGGATGCCACATTAAAGCCTCCACCTATACTAATGGAGAAGTTGGATATTCATTTCCTATGTACTCAAGACATTCCCTGAAACGTTCTGCGAAGTTTGTTGCGGATGCTGGTGGTCTACAAAAACATCCTAATACAATGGTCAATCGTTGTCTGATTGACAGCTGTATCCAGACTATTTCACAGTTGGACCCAGTATCGATCTCAACTGGATGTAAACAACTTTTAACTGCAATGAACACACCGCCTCCCATAGCATCAGTCCTATTCTTCCTAAACATTGTCCGAACCGAGTTCAACATTTCACTTCTTTTTATGTCTGGTTTCAACCAGATTTCTGTACCTAATACAATATTGGCATTGCTACTGTTTATTTAGGAGAGTAGCACGGGTATCTTGCTACAGACACTTCGCCTGTTTTTAACATGAGATTAAGCATATTTAAATCCTTTGTAATGACCTGTTTAGGCGAACCAACGATTGTTACAGTTGGCATACCCGAGTGAGCTCCCAATTCTAACGTCGGGAAAGGAACTGCAATTAGGATATCTTCAAAGAAACTGAAAGTAAATGAAGTATAAAAGCAGGGCCAGTTTGATAAGTTTACTTCATTGAATATGAAGCGAAAATAATGATTAACTTTAATCAGGCTATTCGAGTTCCAGATTGGCAAGCTGGTTTACCCATGTAATAGTGATTATCGTGAGTAGAGTGTATTTTGTACGAATAATGAATTAATTAACGAGCATTTATAAGTAGGTAGTGAACGTCGAAGCTGCATATTGTGGCAAGAAGAATTGGTACAACGTGATTCGGTACGTTAACAGACATTAGGTATCGAATGTTTCTTTAAAATTCACTGAGAAGACATCGTGTTTACAGCCGCCCTCAAATGACTATAAACGTGTCGCAGTTTTGGTATTTCTCGCTATTATAATGAATCAATCAAATAAACCTTTGACAGGAAACAATGCGATCATCACTGGCATGTAAGAAATGCAATAGCTTCGACTTCTACGGCTATTGCTATGTTTAATAAAAGTGATTTCCTGTGTAGAGTTCAATAATTTTCCTGACAATCTGGTCCTTCAAACAGAAATTTTTATTGAGGATGAGAATAGCCGCCAATGCGTACACTCGGTGATGTCAACTTCGTATGGGCAAGCAATACCGCAACTGGAATCGCTGAGGCAGGTTACTGAATACCTGGACTTTCTTGAAGGGGTACCTGGATAGGAACATCATACTTATTTTCTTTTTCCAGATGTCGAATTTTACCGTAAACACACACAATCCGATCAAAAGAATCCGGACACTTATTGGTGGGCACTAATAATGTGTGTGTCTCCACCGTCCTCCCATATGATTGTCTGAACTCAGCTGCGGACACTTTTAATGGGTTTTCTAAATGTCCAATATCCCAACCTTCAAGAGCTAAGAGGAGAGCAGGTAGCTGTGTTGATTAATGGGGTCTAGAGCGGCTTTGGCGTTGTAGGCCATTCCAAAGGTATTCCACTTGTACAGGCCGAGAATCCGGTCAGGCTAGTCCATTGGCCTCGGAGGTGCTACTTTGTAATAGGGTTCAATGTCATGCTGATACAAACAACCTCATCTCACAAACTCTACCGTAAACAGTAAACAATTTCGTAGAATTTGTTCATATCCTTCCGTATTTAGCCATTTCTTAAGCACAAAATGGGACCCCACGTTAACCACGAAAAATACCGCCATATTGTGACACCACCTACTCCGCATTTCATTGTTGGCACTACACTCCATGGAAGGTAACGTTCTCCAGGCAGTCTGCAAATACAAATCATACCATCGGATGCCCCCCGTTATTCTGTGATAAATCACTCCACATCATTAGTTTCCAGTTATCCTTTGTTCAGTGGTGTCACTCTTTACAGCCGGCCGGTGTGACCGTGCGGTTCTAGGCGCTACAGTCAGGAACCACGCGACTGCTACGGTCGCAGGTTCGAATCCTGCCTCGGGCATGGATGTGTGTGATGTCCTTAGGTTAGTTACGTTTAAGTAGTTCTAAGTTCTAGGGGACTGATGACCTTAGAAGTTAAGTCCCATAGTGCTCAGAGCCATTTTGAGCCTCTCTTTACACATCTCGTGTGTCCCTTGGTATTGACTACAAAAACGTGTGACTCAGAATAAGCTGTTCGACCACTATACATTATTTTTAAGTCTCTACAAACAGTCGTTTTGCAATCTGGATATCAGGTACCGTTTTTACTCTTTCCACTGATTTCAAGCGATTCTTTTGCTATAACCCTCAGCAATGAGAACGAAGTATTTCGCAATGGCACTTTTGTAAAAAGCATTCTTGCACACCTTTGGCGTCATTTCAAGACAAACCCTTGAGGTTTCGAAGATTTCCACCATTGACTTCGTCAGGAGTAAAATATGCTGATCTGGTAGCTTTATATAGCCCAAAGACAGCTTCTGATTGGTCGGTAGCAACGTCATGCTGTCGCAGATGGTGTAGAGCCTGCGCTCGTGGCGTCACGACTCGCACTGTAGCTTCGACATTGTGACGAATATCGCTCGCTCTTCTTTGCATCGAGAGCTCGCTTCCGTGCACCACTAAATTTAAATCTTCCGTTAAGGTTGAAGGTTTCTCATGCTTTCTTTACTCCCACAGCCTCTTCAGTTACAGAATCTAGGCCAAACATTTGTTTCGTCCAACAGTACTTTAAGTTTGTTTGTGAGGTTGTACTCAGCAACTGCAAATTTCCCCAGTTCTCGATTTTAATATGCCAACGATTTTCTGTACAGCAGTCGGAAACAGTGCGGCTGGGCTGAGGGACGTAATCGCTTCCGCACTCACATGGGATGTTGTAAATCCCATGGATCCTGAGGCCCAGACAGTCCTTAACGAGGCGAAGCATCTGTTTTACTCTTTTAGGTGGTCTGAAAGTAGATGTGATAACTCATCTTCCCAGAACAAAGGAAATTTATTCCTAGGCTCCCACATATTGAGAGTCTTACTAAAGAGACTATAAGAATGCGTGAGAAAACCTTCAACCGTGACGGCGCATATAATGTTAGTGTGTATGGAAGCGAGCTCTCTATGACAGAGATATTCGTTGCAATGTTTCCGCTATGGCGGAAGTGCTGGCGCCTCTAGCGCCGACTCTTGACACCATCTGCGACGTATGACGTAACTACCGTCCAATCAAAAGCCATCTTGGGGCTGTATAAGGCCATCACAGCAGCAGACTTCACAGTCAGTTGCTCCTGACGAAGACGATGGTGGAAATCGTCAAAAGCTCGAAGTTTTACCCTGAACTGACGCGCCAGGAAGTCCGAGAATGTTTTATACTACCCTATGCGATATTCGACATTTCGTGTTCGTCAGTACGGGCGATCAGCCTGATTTTGGTTTAACTAAGGCTATTGCTACGCATTACGTCTTCACAATCATATCATTAACAGTCGATTTTCGCAGCTTCAGATGGGCTGAAATGCCTCTGATGGATTTGTGACTCAGGAAGCAAAGGCAGTTGCACTCGTCGTACAAGGCAAAAAATAGCAGAGACTGATACTGCTGCAAAAAGAGCGATGCACGAAGCATTCAGCCACTACCACCGTCATACCTTATCAAAAGAACCTGCTGAAAACCCAAGGAAATTCTGGTCTTACGTAAAATCCGTAAGCGGGTCGAAGGCTTCTATCCAGTCACTCACTGATCAGTATGGCAGGCAACGGAAGACAGAAAAAAGAAAGCTGAAATTTAAACTTATCATTTGATAAATATTTAACGCAAGAGGATCGTACAAACATATCGCAGTTTTAGTCTCGTACACATTCCCGTATGGAGGACATAGTGATGAACATCCCTGGGGTTGTGAAGCAGCTGGATGGGTTGAAAATAAATAAATCGCCAGGTCCTGATGCAATTCCAAATTCGGTTTTACAGAGACTACTCTACTGCATTGGCTCCTTACTTAGCTTGCATTTATCGCGAATCTCTCACCCAACGTAAAGTCCCGAGCGACTGGGAAGAAGCGCAGCAGGTGACGCCTGTATATAAGAAGGGTAGCAGGACGGATCCTTAAAATTACAGACCAATATCCTTAACATTGGTTTGTTGTAGGATTCTCGAACATATTCTCAGTTCGAATATAATGAATTTCCTTGAGACAGAGAAGTTGTTGTCCATGCATCAGCACGGGTTTATAAAGCATCGCTCCTGCGAAACGCAACTCGCCCTTTTTTCATATGATATCTTGCGAACCATGGATGAAGGTATCAGACTGATGCCATATTCCTTGACTTCCGGAAAGCGTTTGACTCGGTGCCCCACTGCAGACTTCTAAGGTACGATCATATGGGATTTGTTCCCAAGTATGTGAGTAGCTCGAAGACTTGTTAAGCAATAGAACCCAGTACATTGCCCTCGATGGTGAGTATTCATCGGACGTGAGGGTATCATCTGGAGTGCCCCAGGGAAGTGTGGTAGGTCCGCTGTTGTTTTCTATCAACATCTTTTGGATAGGGTGGATGTGCGGCTGTTTGCTGATGATGCTGTGGTGTACGGGAAGGTGTCGTCGTTGAGTGACAGTGGGAGGATACAAGACGATTTGGACAGGATTTGTAATGGCGGCTAACATTAAGTATAGATAAATGTAAATAAAGCAGATGAATATGAATAGGAAAAAGAATCCTGTAATGTTTGAATACTTCATTAGTAGTGTAGCGCTTGACACAGTCACTTCGTATAAATATTTGGGCGTAACATTGCAGAGTGATATGAAGTGGGACAAGCATGTAATGGCAGTTGTGGGGAAGGCAGATGGTCGTCTTCGGTTCATTGGAAGAATTTTTGGAAGATGTGGCTCATCTGTAAAGGAGGCCGCTTATAAAACACTAATACGACCTATTCTTGAGTAGTGCTCGAGAGGTTTGGATCCCTATCAGGGCGGATTGAGGGAGGACATAGAAGCAATTCAGAGGCGGGGTGCTAGATTTGTTACTGGTAGGTTTCATAATCACGCGAGTGTTACGGAAATGCTTCAGGAACTCGGGTGGGAGTCTCTAGAGGAAAGGAGGCGTTCTTTTCGAAAATCGCTACTGAGGAAATTTAGAGAAGCATCATTTGAGACTGACTGCAGTACAGTTTTACTGCCGCCAACTTACATTTCACGCAAAGACACAAAGATAAGATAAGAGAGATTAGGGCTCGTACAGAGACATATAATCAGTCATTTTTCCCTCGTTCTGTTTGGGAGTGGAACAGGGAGAGAAGATGCTAGTTGTGGTACGAGGTAGCCTCCGCCACGCACCGTATGGTGGATTGCGGAGTATGTATGTAAACGAAGATGTAGATGTAGACGTAGATGTAGATGTCAGCTAATGACCAGTCGATGTTCCAAGTCAACAAACTTTCCCGCTCAACCCATTGTGGGGTTACTGCTTTTCTTCTAACAACACAATACACTGTGAGTCCTTTTATGATGACATTTAAGTGCGAATTCCGCGTTACATCTGGGTGTCAAGATACTTTGGATTAGATGGTTATTGTGATACGCCAAGGACATACCAGTCAGCAGGTGGCATATATCGACCTCGTATGTGCAACAGACGTTTTATTCACGGATGTCAGGAAATAATTGTAGTTGTATAACACGGTGGAGATAATTAGGGATAATAAATCCTGAATATTGGTGGTAAAAGAGGGATCTGATTCGCAACCGACTGGAACAGAAAAGACGTGTGTGTGGGAGGGTTTTGACTTCAGACAGATTTGTTGCGTCCCGTCACAAGGTCCTCTCTGGTGGCAGCCTGGATCATCACAGTGCTTACATCTACGTCCCAAATTATTTGTTGAATTTATTCCAATCTCTATCTTCCACTGATTCTTTTCCACACATTTTTTTTCTGTGCCGAATCTGGTGAAGGTTTCCTCACTTCACACCTTACCAGTTCACTTAAACAATTGAGAGAGGTCTATAGCCACATTAACGGATTTACCCGACTCATCGTGGTGATGAAGGTTGAAAAGTAAACGAACCAGATGCTGTATCATTAACATTTAATACGAACAGTAGCGGCTTATTAGGCCTCTGGGTGTGGTGAAATTAGAAATAGACTCCTGGAAATTGAAATAAGAACACCATGAATTCATTGTCCCAGGAAGGGGAAACTTTATTGACACATTCCTGGGGTCAGATCACATGATCACACTGACAGAACCACAGGCACATAGACACAGGCAACGGAGCATGCACAATGTCGGCACTAGTACAGTGTATATCCACCTTTCGCAGCAATGCAGGCTGCTATTCTCCCATGGAGACGATCGTAGAGATGCTGGATGTAGTCCTGTGGAACGGCTTGCCATGCCATTTCCACCTGGCGCCTCAGTTGGTCCAGCGTTCGTGCTGGACGTGTAGACCACGTGAGACGACGCTTCATCCAGTCCCAAACATGCTCAATGGGGGACAGATCCGGAGATCTTGCTGGCCAGGGTAGTTGACTTACAACTTGTAGAGCACGTTGGGTGGCACGGGATACATGCGGACGTGCATTGTCCTGTTGGAACAGCAAGTTCCCTTGCCGGTCTAGGAATGGTAGAACGATGGGTCCTGATTGTGGCGCTCACCTGCACGGCGCCAAACACGCATACGACCATCATTGGCACCAAGGCAGAAGCGACTCTCATCGCTGAAGACGACACGTCTCCATTCGTCCCTCCATTCACGCCTGTCGCGACACCACTGGATGCGGGCTGCACGATGTTGGGATGTGAGCGGAAGACGGCCTAACGGTGTGCGGGACCGTAGCCCAGCTTCATGGAGACGGTTGCGAATGGTCCTCGCCGATACCCCAGGAGCAACAGTGTCCCTAATTTGCTGGGAAGTGGCGGTGCGGTCCCCTACGGCACTGCGTAGGATCCTACGGTCTTGGCGTGCATCCGTGCGTCGCTGCGGTCCGATCGCAGGTCGACGGGCACGTGCATCTTCCGCCGACCACTGGCGACAACATCGATGCACTGTGGAGACCTCACGCCCCACGTGTTGAGCAATTCGGCGGTACGTCCACCCGGCCTCCCGCATGCCCACTATACGCCCTCGCTCAAAGTCCGTCAACTGCGCATACGGTTCACGTCCACGCTGTCGCTGCAAGCTAGCAGTGTTAAAGACTGCGATGGAGCTCCGTATGCCACGGCAAACTGGCTGACACTGACGGCGGCGGTGCACAAATGCTGCCGCAGCTAGCGCCATTCGACGGCCAACACCGCGGTTCCTGGTGTGTCCTCTGTGCCGTGCGTGTGATCATTGCTTGTACAGCCCTCTCGCAGTGTCCGGAGACAGTATGGTGGGTCTGACACACAGGTGTCAATGTGTTCTTTTTTCCATTTCCAGGAGTGTACATTGGTTTAGTCAATGGTATACTGATTCAAAACGAATGCTGATATAGACGAATATTACACAACGCTTTCTCATGAAAGAATACAAGCAGACGTGAACGGGCAACTTGTAACATGAAGCATGCGGGTAACATAAAAATCTGGAGAGGGAGATGGGTGTGTCGAAATGGTGAAGAGATGGCAATGGAGACGAAACTATACTTAGCGTCAATTACTTGGACACAGCTGGTGTTTCTAGTACCACAGTACGCAGAGACACATTGCACAGAAGGAAATAATCCCATATAGCTGTGTAGAGTTCGCAACACACGACCAGTTCCAAAGTTCCACAGGTGTGCGCAAAATGTTTTCGGCCCCAATACAGGGCAGTACCTGCTCCAACCAATAACCCAGATCTCATATAGGAGACACAAAGTGTTTCTTGTTGGGTAGCGTATAAAAGAACGGCTTTACTTAAATGAACCAGGCTCATGAGTTTGTCTCACGTGGACGGTATACAGTGTGTAACCGTGATATGACAGAACTGATATAAAATCGGGTAGACAGTGTTATAAATTAATGAGCAATACGCATAGTAGAAGCGTAGTTCCCATGTTATAGAATTTTATTTGACATGGTTATACGAGACAATCGCAGCACCGAAAACCTACAACACGCACTGGTGACGTAAGTAAAACTATAGAGGAGTAAAAGTTTAAAGAATTAACGGAAGTCATTTGTAAAAGCAAACATTATTAGGCTGTTGCAGCTAAGTCAAAGACTTGTGTCGTTTGTAGTTGACAGGCACTCGAGTCAACAGACTGAAATAGCACAATATCAGTGTGCATCGTGGCTTTAGCCTTAGCAAATATAACAGTTTATAAATACTGTCTCGACTTGTTGAAGTGTAAATTTTGAAATTTATTGATCTCAATATATATTATACAAATGAGCTGGGGATGAGATGGCAGAATATAGAACGTTCCATGAAAGCTGCCGGTTTGAAGAGAGAAAAAAAGGGTGAAGTTAGTAACGATTAGAAAAGTGATGGAGAATGAAAAATGTACTTAAAGATTAATGATTGAAGCAACATCAGTGACCGGTATAATGTATGTTGAGACTGTCATAAACGGAAGACTTGGTACAAGAGTGAACTATTAAGATGCGTGTCACGACGTAATTATTCATCTGAGCAATGTAAGTCAAATAAAGCAACAAATACCTACAGTTTCCCAAACCTTGTCTCATAAAATAGCAATAATGTGTCAGTTAATTGAGGATTTGATAAAATATTAGCGTTATTGGTCAAGAAAAGGAAACGCAGCTGTGATGTAGGATATTTGTGGCTCAATTAATGGAGATAATGGAATAGAGAAAAAATTAGGGGAAATAGTACTGTGCCTTCAACGGAAAGCCTACAATCAGTGTACGCTGAAAGTTGTCCAATGATTAATGAAGAGGCATGGATTCTGTGGTGTCACCGCGAGACACCACGCTTACTAGCTGGTAGCCTTTAAATCGGCCGCGGTCCGTTAGTATACTTCGGACCCGCGTGTCGTCACTATCAGTGATTGCAGACCGAGCGCCGCCACACGGCAGGGCTAGTCTAGAGAGACTCCCTAGCACTCGTCCCAGTTGGAGAGCCGACTTTGCTAGCGATGGTTCACTGCCTAAATACGTTCTCAGTTGCAGAGACGATAGTTTAGCATTGCCTTCAGCTACGTCATTTGCTACGACCTAGCATGGCGCCATTTTCAGTTACTATAATTACTTCAAAAATGTATTCTGAACAGATAATATTGTAAATCATTGTATCGTCAAGAGCGACGTTAATCATTAATGAATTAAAGTTAAATATCAAAATAAATACGCCCGCTTTCTGAATTCTCATTCCTTGTCATGTTCCAGACCTCACGTCAGTATAGTTCTTCCCTCGTCACGCCAGCCTGCGTGAGCTAAAACGCGTGCATTTCGGCCTCCATTCGTAACACCGTGTTGACTCTTCTGCTAACACGAAAGATTCAACAAGCAAAAAGGGTCAGAAAAAAAACATGCAGATAAGAGAAGGAAACCAGTTAACGATGTGGTATTGACTGCCACGAAATTGAAATGGGAATGGACTTGATGAGTTGGATGACTGAGGAAGAAAATCTTGTGTTAGACTCCTTTTGATAGAAAAAGCCCTAAAAGTGTCATGGAAGGGGGATTGACTGGGGTGCGAAAAGCTGATAATATACGGAAAAGTTGCCAGAAGTATATACTCAGCTGTAGACAATAAACGCTGACTTTGATAAAGATGCATATTTTTGCTGTCGAATAGTGACGCATGATTTTATGGTATCTTTGTTCGATTACCTTACATACTTTACACATCTGCTAAGATTACAAAGGAAGATGAGACGGCCATTACTCGAGGGAACTGCCATAAGGTGGCGAACGACGTTTTACATACCATTAAACATCACTTCACGTTGGAGTTTCAGAAAGTTAGTGAGGATATGAGTATCGACAGAACTGCATCACAGAATATTATGGATGTGCAGAGAAATCCTGTATCATCCTTACGCTGTGAAATGACTGATGTCTTGAAAAATGGGAATAACGTTGTGTCTCGAAAACGTTAGGCAACACTGCCTAACTAATAAACAGATGTGAGCGGAATTCCCGACAGAAATGAGAGGTACAAAGCCAACATTTATCACAGAATTAAGACTGGATGAAGAAAAACCATTGCTGCAATTGCAGCCGTCCAAATCTTGCAGTTCTGTGTGTGAGGTAACGGGCGAGTTGTGGCGCCCTGAAAATGTTCAGAGCTCAGAGATGGCGTGACCGCACCGGCCACTCTGCAAGCTCATCAGCAACCGCGTGGTGCCAACTGTTAGCCAGAGGAAGTGGGGTAGCCGCAGCACGTGGCCCTGGCTGACCGCGTGGCTGCGAATTCCATGTTGACGCTGTGTCGAGGACTGTGCTTTGTGTCAATGAAGGAGATTTGTGTGCCGGGAGTGCCAAAGATGTAGGACTTTGTGAAACTACACTCCTGGAAATGGAAAAAAGAACACATTGACACCGGTGTGTCAGACCCACCATACTTGCTCCGGACACTGCGAGAGGGCTGTGCAAGCAATGATCACACGCACGCCACAGCGGACACACCAGGAACCGCGGTGTTGGCCGTCGAATGGCGCTAGCTGCGCAGCATTTGTGCGCCGCCGCCGTCAGTGTTAGCCAGTTTGCCGTGGCATACGGAGCTCCATCGCAGTCTTTAACACTGCTAGCATGCCGCGACAGCGTGGACGTGAACCGTATGTGCAGTTGACGGACTTTGAGCGAGGGCGTATAGTGGACATGCGGGAGGCCGGGTGGACGTACCGCCGAATTGCTCAACACGTGGGGCGTGAGGTCTCCACAGTACATCGATGTTGTCGCCAGTGGTCGGCGGAAGGTGCATGTGCCCGTCGACCTGGGACCGGACCGCAGCGACGCACAGATGCACGCCAAGACCGTAGGATCCTACGCAGTGCCGTAGGGGACCGCACCGCCACTTCCCAGCAAATCAGGGACACTGTTACTCCTGGGGTATCGGCGAGGACCATTCGCAACCGTCTCCATGAAGCTGGGCTACGGTCCCGCACACCGTTAGGCCGTCTTCCGCTCACGCCCCAACATCGTGCAGCCCGCCTCCAGTGGTGTCGCGACAGGCGTGAATGGAGGGACGAATGGAGACGTGTCGTCTTCAGCGATGAGAGTCGCTTCGGCCTTGGTTCCAATGATGGTCGTATGCGTGTTTGGCGCCGTGCAGGTGAGCGCCACAATCAGGACTGCATACGACCGAGGCACACAGGGCCAACACCCGGCATCATGGTGTGGGGAGCGATCTCCTACACTGGCCGTACACCTCTGGTGATCGTCGAGGGACACTGAATAGTGCGCGGTACATCCAAACCGTCATCGAACCCATCGTTCTACCATTCCTAGACCGGCAAGGGAACTTGCTGTTCCAACAGGACAATGCACATCCGCATGTATCCCGTGCCACCCAACGTGCTCTAGAAGGTGTAAGGCAACTACCCTGGCCAGCAAGATCTCCGGATCTGTCCCCCATTGAGCATGTTTGGGACTGGATGAAGCGTCGTCTCACGCGGTCTGCATGTCCAGCACGAACGCTGGTCCAACTGAGGCGCCAGGTGGAAATGGCATGGCAAGCCGTTCAACAGGACTACATCCAGCATCTCTACGATCGTCTCCATGGGAGAATAGCAGCCTGCATTGCTGCGAAAGGTGGATATACACTGTACTAGTGCCGGCATTGTGCATGCTCTGTTGCCTGTGTCTATGTGCCTGTGGTTCTGTCAGTGTGATCATGTGATGTATCTGACCCCAGGAATGTGTCAGTAAAGTTTCCCCTTCCTGGTACAATGAATTCACGGTGTTCTTATTTCAATTTCCAGCAGTGTATAATGGCAGACATATCACAGTTCACATAGAAGTTAATAATAGCCAGAGGAATCATGATACATTAAAATGAAATATGTACGTTACCATTATTCGCACGACGATTCTGACGGTGTAATCAGATTTTCAATATCTTTATTAGTTAAAAGCTTAGTACGTGACTGTAAATTATACGAGTAACACCCAGCAACAAATTTCCAAAATCTAAACGATTCATCCGATTTTATCAAACGACATGCCTTTAGAAAGCTACAATACTGGCCATTAAAACTGATACACCACAAAGATGACCTGCTATAGACGCTAAATTTAACCGACAGGAAGAAGATGCAGTGATATGTAAATGATTACCTTTTCAGGGCATTCACGCAAGGCTGGCGCCGGTGGCGACACCTACAACGTGCTGACATGCGGAAAGTTTCCAACCGATTTCTCAAACACAAACAGCAGTTTACCGGCGTTGCATGGAGAAACTTTGATGTGATACCTCGTCTAAGAGGGAGACAGGCGTATCATCACGTTTCCGACTTTGAGAAAGGTCGGATTATAGCCTATCGTGATTTCGGTTTATCGTACCGCGACACTGCTGCTCGCGTTGGTCGAGATCCAATGACTCTTAGAAGAATATGGAATCGGTGGGTTCAGGAGGGAACGCCGTGCTGGATCCCAACGGCCTCGTATCACTAGCAATCGAGATGACAGGCATCTTATCGGCATGGCTGTAACGGATCGTGCAGCAACGTCTCGATCTCTGAGTCAACAGATTCGAGCGTTTGGAAGACAATAACAATCTACACAAATAGTTCGACGTTGTTTGCAGCACCATGGACTATCAGCTCGGAGACCATGGCTGCGGTTACCCTTGACGTTGCATCATAGACAGGAGCGCCTGCAATGTGTACTCAACGACGAACCTGGGTGCACTAATGGCAAAACGTCATTTTTTCCGATGACTCCAGGTTCTATTTACAGCATCATGATGGTCTCATCGGTGTTTGGCGACATCGCGGTGAACGGACATTGGAAGCATGTATTCGTCATCGCCATATTGGCGTATCACCCGGCGTGATGGTATGGGGTGCCATTGGTTACACATCTCGGTCACCTCTTGTTCGCACTGACGGCACTTTGAACAGTGGACGTTACATTTCAAATGTGTTACGACCCCTGGCTCTAACCTTCATTCGATCCCTGCGAAACACTACATTTCAGAAGGATAATGCACGACCGCATGTTGAAGGTCCTGTACGGGCCTTTCTCGATACAGAAAATGTTCGACTGCTGCCCTGGCCAGCACATTCTCCAGATCTCTCACCAACTGAAAACGTCTGGTAAATGGTGGCCGAGCAACTGACTCGTCACAATACGCCAGCCACTACTCTTGATGAACTGTGGTATCGTGTTGAAGGTGCATGGGCAGCTGTACCTGAACACGCCATCCAAGCTCTGTTTGACTCAATGCCCAAGCCTATCAAGGCCGTTAATACGGCCAGGGGTGGTTGTTCTGGGTACTGATTTCTCGGGATCTATGCACCCATATTGCATGAAAATCTAATCACATGTCTAATCTAGCATAATATATTTCTCCAATGAATACGCGTTCATCATCTGCATTTCTTCTTGGTGTTGCAATTTTAATGGCCAGTGGTGTATTAAGGTAACCCTAAACTGGTATGAATTGCAGGCATGTAACTTGAATGATACATGAGTCATTGGAGGTCAAAGTGCCCGATTACTATTGATCGCGTCCGGCAATGAGTAATCCACAGTTTTACGAAAAAAAGGTAGCAGCATGCTTATAAATATATTGATTCGTCTATGTCTCTGTTTATAACCGATATATATTATTGGTTCAAATGGCTCTGAGCACCATGCGACTTAACTTCTGAGGTCATTAGTCGCCTAGAACTTACAATTAATTAAACCTAACTAACCTAAGGAGATCACACATATCCATGCCCGAGGCAGGATTCGAACCTGCGACCGTAGCGCTCGCGCGGTTCCAGACTGAAGCGCCTAGAACCGATAGGCCACAACGGCCGGCTAGTTATTTAAATGCATATCCAGTATTTCGTATGTGTTTCAATATGTTAGTGAATGTGCTTTGGCTTGGAGACATGGCAAGAGCACTCTAGCCACTCACAGCGCTCGTTACTGCCGTAGGCGACTATCCAAATTAATGGAGAGACTGGGTGAATGTGGGGGAGGAGCATCGTGTCACACAGAAAATACTTGTAGAGTGTTGAGCAGTTTGTGCGTGGTCGTGGGAGACAGAAATCTTTTGCAGTGCCGCCTTTTACACTTATGAGATTTCCGGGGCTTCTGCAGTGAAGACGTAGTATGCATTTCGAAGTTCATAACTAATTACATGAAGTAGGAATCTATTCTTTCCCTGTTATTCAACTTATATTTCATTTAATTGCTGGACCATCGACAGCAATAAGTGTTTTACAATAATAAACGGCACTCTCAAAGGTAATTGTGCTATCGTAATTCATTTAAAGTCGTTAAATATAGTAACGGCAGATGTTACTTAACTGCAATCTTTCATTTACAGATGTCTATGTTACGTTCAAAATTCGCAATTGCCGAGTGATAGGAACCTTCGACCATTCGATTCATGTGTATATTCATATTGTATAATGCAGACTCAGCAGTATTTGGCTTCTAATGTGACAACTACATATCCTAGTCCCTAGACAACGAAAGGAGCAAAAAATTTTAATATTTTAAGTCTAAATTTGAGGGTACTTAGTTGAGGGCCACCAAAAATTTTTTTTGAAAGCCCGCATTTGGAATGACAGTACCACCGCGTCAAAAGTGAGGCACATCCATCAACAAGAAGCTCAACAGAAAGGCTTCAACGGTTTGTAATGCTAGGAAAACCAAATGACAAAATATTAACTTAGCTTGAAATGGGTATCTGCCAGTTTGAGTACGCGTTGTACATCTTTTGTAAGCAGGCTGTTTAGGTTTTTCTGTTGGTAACGCCACGTAGCACTCTGTATGAAAATCACTATCTGTGCTGTGTGCAGTCTGCAGTCTGTGGCTGGTTTGTCATTGTTGGAATATTCGCTATTGTAGTGTTGGGCAGTTGGATGTGAACAGCGCGTAGCGTTGCGCAGTTGGAGGTGAGCCGCCAGCAGTTGTGGATGTGGGCAGAGAGATGACCGAATTTTCAGAGCGGACGATCTGGACATGTGTCCATTAGAAAGAGTAAATTTGAACTCTATCAAAATCTTTCATTTGCTAACTACGCCTATCTTTTATTTAGCTGTCAGTATTGGCGCTCGATATATTGCAGTAGTTAGAGTATCGAAGATTTTTGTCAGGTAAGTGATTCATGAAACGTATAGGTTTTTGTTAGTCAGGGCCATTCTTTTGTAGGTATTATTGAAAGTCAGATTGCGTTGCGCTAAAAATATTGTGTGTCAGTTTAGTGTTGATCATAATAAGTAAAGAGAGAAATCTCTCAGTACATTCAGTTCTGCTTTTTGAAAATGGAATAACGTAAGAGGTTCATCAGCACAGTTATTCATAAATTTTTCAAACGGGATGTTTGACTTTTATATCTGTAGGGCGATTTTAAGGGTCGCCTCACAGCGCTATAAAAAGATTGTTAGCTAATGTTGCAATTTCGGTGCAAATGCATTCGCGAAACGCTGAGCAAACCGCTCTTGAACTGACAGCCTACTTACATTCAACAGAACTTATTTTCATCTTCCACTTCTTGTACATCCTTTCCATCAGCTGGACGTTTCTCTGTCTCTCACCCCACACTCGGCTACAAAAGAGCGCAATGACTCACTTCCTCTTCAGTGGCTCTTGTAGTAAAACTTCACTAAATGAGTGAAATCAGCCATGGTTCATTAATATACTTCTATGTAACACAATGTTTAAATTTAATGTGACACGTTGGAGACGTACAGTCTTAAGAGACGAAACAAGCATTCACGTCCCTACAGCCGGAAGTTTAAAAGGAGGTTCTGGTCCAGAACGATGAAATAATGGATTTTGTTACGTAATTTGAATAGTTGAAGTATACAGATCACACCTGTAAGTGGATGATTTGATTGTGGAAGTGTATTAGAAGTTACATGTGTCGGACGGAACCACGCGCCTACCGCAATATTGGCAGCAGCAAGTGTTCGATGAATTAATTCAGGCAAATATTCTACCAGAATACGAATTCCCGTCCAATGAAGGTTTGGTTATAAGAAGCACCGGTGCTAAAAGGCAAAGTGATATCGATAGCTTCAACTGGTCCATCTGGAAACTTTTACCGAAACCAATACATTTTGGGGCAAAAGCTGTTTAAATAGCAGCATACATACAACTGCTATTCAGTGAATATTATTCATCTATTATGAAGATCACGAAACGTGTCAGAAACCGTCACAGAGACGAACAGCAGAAACTGTGAGAAGTTACGTCTGAGCTTCATAAGATCCCGGACTGAAGATGTACAGTACAAAATCCGGAACCAGAGCACATTTGAGGAAGATGCCTCTGTGTTATGGGATATTAGATCAACCGTTAGTTTTGAAAGAACGTTATTTTTTGTTACTCCAAATTTAAAACGCGTTTTTCTCGAAAAACATTTTCGTGAGCGGAGTGCTCTAGAGCCTCGACACATTAACCGATTCATTTGATTTATTTTAATGAAAGGTATTTAAATTTGTGGGGCCTTAGCAAGAGCTTTCTTTTTTATAGGAGTTTTAAATACTTCAACTTAGAAAATACGCCAAAATATTGACTTGTTTCTCGAGATATTATTCAAAACTCCAACGTGCTTCCCGCAACCCCCCCCCCCCTCAAATTCTTTCTAATTTAAGAATTTTCTGTATTTACGAGCTTCAAAAATAGCCAAGAGTGCGTACAATGCTTTGAATCAGAACACACTGAGAGATGCGTACCTTGACAATGGCTGCAGCCATCATCTTTAATTTCCATGGGATAACATTGCTTTCATACATGACTGTATGTATGCTAAACCATAACTTTAATAAAAACGATTCTTTTACGAAAAAATTCTAAGTCTTACCCATATAATATTAAAACAGAGTCGTGTGAATTTCTTCTGAATTTCTCTTTGGTGATTTTTGAAGCTTGTTATTTTATTTATCCATTTATGTTTTGCTTTCACGACCATCCTTTGGGCTTAGTACAAGCGATAGTAAAATGACTGTTGAGATACGTAGTGCGGCACGATTAATCCAACAAAGTGCGATCTTGATTAAACGATGCGGACAACAGTGCTATGTAATAACTTTTCTTTCCACTTTCCTTGAAAGCCGTGGCCCTCTGAATCATGTATTACAGAAAAAATCCGTAAGAAAGCAAGAGTCGAATAGTTTGTAAATATCAGATTGAAAACTGATTCTTATAGGAGCAGACACTCTCGACTGCCTTAGCCAAGTAAGTAATAAAACACGAACGCCACAAAAATTGAAAGGACTCTCTTGGAATTCACAACATGTACTGTTTAAACTTGAAAATAGTAACAAAAGTATAACTCGTGCAAAAAAAAAAATAGACAAAGTTACGATACTGAAACAGCGCACACTCCTCTGCAGAGTGAAAATCTCATTCTAGTTACGATACTGCCAGAAACTGCCACAAAATTCTGATGACTGTGACGCCTCTAATCAGAAAGCTCATCCTTACATATTACGTAGACTTAACTATCGGAATTGACACATAATGATTCCACCTTCAAATATTAATTTCGTCGTGCGACACAAAACAGGTCATTTAGTCAAAGTATACGTGGTAGTGCCTGAAAGCTGAGTTAATTTCATAGTAGTATATATATATATATATATATATATATATATATATATATATATATATATATATATATATATATATATATATATATATGGGGTTGAAGAAAAATATCCGCTACCAGTCACAATAAAAGGTTGTTTATTCGTCACACGACCGATTTCGGAAAATTTCATCCCATTACACATATTTCTTTATTTGTAACGGAGAGTCAAATACCAATTTCCATAGATTGAGCTACGAGAATGCATTTGTAGTGAAATATTTCCAGAAAAATTTTAACTCCTTAGAGACCGAACTTCCAAAAACACTGAACCGAGAAACCAAATACAAATTTTCCTTGTTCTTAATAGTGACATATTCACCGCCTTAGGGGTGGAATTTCTAAAATGGCGTCCATATTGTAAGTTCAACAAATTTAAAGTTTGTATGCTTTGCGGTTTGGGCTGGACGATAATGAGTCAGTGAATCACTCAGGACATTTACTTTTATATAATGAGGCAATCAGAGTACAAGTGAAGTAAATGGAAGAAAAATTGTTTTATGAGTCCAGAGGTGTGGTATACTCTGCATTGCGGTGTGTTTTCCACAGACGAGTGAATGATGTCTCTAGTTGAGCTTTGTGGTGCCAAATGGCAGAACTTTACTTGGCAACTGAAACCGCTCTTTATTATTTCAGACGACATATTAATCAAGTCCACACTGCACGCTGTGTTTCAAAGTTTTGCAGTTCCATTAGACCCAATAAACATGATTATGGACAGAGACGACTGTCCAGAAGGAAATGAATGCCATTCAAAACGTACAGCAAAACAAAGGTCACGTTTATACCACTTTTACCGTTTGTATACATGATTCGTCAACATAACCTCTTTTGTAAACTCTAATACAACATAAATAACCTATTTGCCACGAATTTTGCCTTTGGTCTTTGTAGTAGCTATTTTTATTACATTGAAGAGCCAAAGGAACTGGTACAAATGCCTAATATTGAGTGGGACCCCCGCGAGCACGCAGAGGTGCCGCAACATGACGTGGCATGCACTCGACTGACGTCTGAAGTAGTGCTGGAGGGAACCGACACCTTGAATGCTGCAGAACTGTGCATAAATCTGTAGGAGCAAGACGGGGTGTAGATCCCTTCTGAACAGCATATTGAAAGGCATCCGAGACATGCTCAATAATGTTCATGCCTCGAGAGTTTGGTGTCCTGCGGAAGTGTTTAACTCTTAAGAGTGTTCCTGGAGCCACTCTGTAGCAATTGTTGGCCTGTTGGGTGTCGCAGTGTCCTGCTGGAAATGCAGAAGACATGGAGAGTCCATGGATTCATGAGATGGTCTCCGTACCCGTACACGTCAATCCGCTCAATACAATTTGAAACCAGACTCTCCGACCAGGCAACACTTTTCCAGGCATTAATAGTCCACAGTCGGTATAGACGGCTCCAAGCGATGTGTAAAGCCTTGTGTGATGCAGTCATCAATAGTACACTGGTGGATTCCTCTCCGAAAGCCAATACCAATGATGTTTCTTTGAATGTTTCGAACGCTGACACTTTTGATGGTCTAGCATTGAAATCCGCAGCCATCTGCGGAAGGGTTGCACTTCTGTCGCGTTGAACGATTTCCTTCAGACGTAGTAGGTCCCGTTCTTGCACGTTCTTTTTCCGGCAGATGTGGCATCGGAGATTTGATATTTTACCGGATTTCCGATATTCACGGTACACTCGTGAAATGCTCGTACGGGAGAATCCCCACTTCAACGCTACCTCGGAGATACTGCACCCCATCGCTCGTGCGCCGATGATAACACAACGTCGAAACTCGCTTAAGTCCTGATAACCTGCCGCTGTAGCAGCAGTAACCGATCTAACGACTGCGCCAGACATTTTTTGTTTTATATAGGCGTTGGCGACCGCAGTGCCGTATTCTGCTTGTTTACATATCTCTGGATTTGAATACGCATACCAATACCAGTTTCTTTGGTGCTTCAGTGCATTTTATATGTCTCAACTCTGCGACGGGGAATCGTAGAAAATAGTGTGTCACCATTAACGCAGAGAGGGAGATTGAGAAATCGTGCACGATATGTGGAGATCCGAAAGGCCAACATAATAATTCTCCGAAGTATAGGACAAGTATATACAACCAGAAAAGGATAGTCTTGCTAAAGGGAAGGTTTTTACTAAAAGAATCTGCACATGTCAATTAAAATTCTCTGCAAGAATAACGGATGAGCAGTCTACGAAATTGTTTCCGGATCCGAGGTGACTAATCACAACAAAATATTTATCTCCAGGGAACAGTGCAGTCATTCAGTGCGCGAAGAAGACTGACGCAAAATGGCTCTGGAAGTTAGAAATCGTCGCCATTTCAGTATCTCCTAGACGTGGAAATCCAAAGAGTCGAGATTTATAAAACGTTCTTTCTGAACACACTTCAGATATCCCAGGGACGAATGTGTCGTCGCATATGAGACAGAGAGATGTTTATGCTGTAGTTGACTCTCGTGGCAAGAATACTCCAGGCAATGTAATTGATGACAAGGATGTTACCGAATATATAGTATAATTTTTAGTTTATCGAAGTCTTTACACACGAAACAAAAATCCTCAAATAAAATTGTTAGACCCAGGTTCGTCTATTTCCAAAATGTACAGCATGTAGGTCCACAACTGGGGTGAAAACTATTAAAACACCAGTAAAAGAGAAATTGTATTATCATGGTATTTTTCATTTCGAGCTAACATGAAGCGACACGCGTAGTTTCTGTGATGAAGTTAACATGAAGATTTCAGTGATATACAAGGAATCTAAATCGGTATCCGTGACGCACGAAAGAGGCGTGCACTTGTGAAAAGCTGCTTAGGCTAGGGAGAGTTTGAAATCGAATTCAGTAAATATTTCAAATGACTTGTACTTATTGAGCTTTGATCCACAGAAGGCACTCCCGTCTCCAAAACTGTTAACATCAACAGCACACTAGAAGGGCAATGTGTAGGCCTAAAACTTTAGAATGCATACATTTAATGAAAAGAATGGTATTATGTGGATGTAGGATGAAACGGAAGGGATAAGTGGATAGCAAGGCCTTTCAACGTGTCGAGTGAAGCATCTCAAGGAACATGCAATACATTGGAAGCATGTGATTTTATATACCGACAACTGGATGGGACGAAAGCGGGACATAAAAATGACACTTGGTTGGAAGGAATTATACGAAGACCTTGCACGGAAACAGAAATCATAGACTATAAATTTTTTGTATCAGGGCTTTCATACATACCAATTAACGTCGATTGCTGCTCCACAGAAGCAAGGTGTGGAAAAGCAGCCCATACTGATTCGCCATATGACTGGATTGCCAATATCAAAGAGTTCAAGAAAAAAAATCCGTTGAAAATAGTTCCCATCATACACACTGATTTTCTATGCACAAAGGAATTGGAAGCATCCATTATAAAAATGAAGAAAACAGTTTGTGGTCACAAAGTGAATTCCCTAGGGATTCTGTGGCTGAGGAAGGAAATAGGGATCTGCATATTCACTGAAATATAAAAACAGCCTCGATCCTGACATACCGATCCATGAAGGCAGCGATGTGCAGTTACGGACGGAAAGGGCAAGAAGAAGGACATGAATTTCCTACCTTTTATTCCTCTCGTTCATCACCGTTTCTTCAGACACATTCTTTGTACTGCAAAACAAACGTCAAATACCGTTTGCTAAAAATGACTCCGAGTCTGAAGACAATAATGAATTGAATTGTTCTATGTGCTGTTACGTAGGTAAATGTAGTCAATACAAGAACGGATACAGAAACGTTAAACACGGAAATTTTATATCGTGTACTACATTGTTTGCAATTACTTTCAAAAGAATACTGGAGCAAGTCCATACTTTCCGTTTCAAACATTGTTGCAGTCCCCGATATTTCTTCTACGTATTCTCTTTCACACGGAACAAGTAAAGTACAATGGTCTGTATTAAATAACGGTAAATTTATGTTTGTAATGTTTATGCTGATTTTTTATTCCCATATATATTTATTCTCCAATATCTGAGAAACAGTTTCTCTGGACGTGGACCCCTTGTATTCTGAATGCCCCGTATAAAATCCCCCACGCCGCATTTTGATGCGGTTTTTACTAATAAATAGGCTGATTCACGACGGAAAGTTTTCACACTGAAGTTGAGAAAGAAAAACAGAACACCTTAAATGACTAGAGACAGAACGTTCGTATTCACAGGACATGTACATTAATATGTTCAGAAGAAACGATTACCATCTGATACATCTCGGCCCCCAGTTTCGAGGTCAGTATCGATATCGCGGCACAATACCAACACCGGTAAAATGTGCCTACCCCTCTCTTTGTCTCTGGGAATCGAAGCCAAAAGGCGTGACTTAAGGAGACGTTCAGAATGCCTCGCAGACGTGTGAGCGAACCGTGCCAACAGATCAGTGTGTTTAAAAGAGGCCGCATTATTGGCATGAGAGAATGAGATGCATGCAACCAGAAAATTGCTGCTCATGCAGGACCAAGTGTTTTGTCATTACAATGTGTGTGTGAAGAATGGTTCACGGAAGGCCGTAGAACAGGAACAGATGGGTCAGGTAACACCAACCAGACCACTTCCCCAAGGAGATCGACATCTCTTCCAAATGGCACTGCAGGACAGATCTGCTTCTTCCTTGGCTATGACACAACAGTAGAACACATCGTACACTGTCACGTTTTTATTAAAAATGCAATTCCTCCATCAGTACTTAAGATTTTTTTATTTACTTTGCTACTAGTTTCGGCGTTGCGACAACGCCATCTTCAGGCCCGTACACTTTGATGAATCAGATGTCTGAAGCTAAGTCTAGATGTCCGCGTTGAGATGAATACTTGCTCCACATGGATGGCGGGCAGTAACCGCAGTTACTTCTTAAGTACAGCTGGAGGAATTGCATTTTTAATAAGAATTGTACCAGCTGTGTCTCACCTTCATCCAATTTAAGTATGGATGTACGAAGATTACAGTATCAGGGGTGACAATCCGTCCCCCTTTGCCACTGCAAGCGTTATGTACGCGTCATCACTTCTCCGCCAACGTTTGACAAACCTGCAGAAACATGTTCGACGGCAGTGGTCTATGGAACGAAGTCACTGTGGGCAGGAATGGCATCAGATAGCGTTTTCGGACGAATCCAGATTCTGTGAGTCTGAAAGTGGTGGCCACGTTTTGGTATGCCGCAGAAAGGGAGAGCGGCATCACAGTGAAGGCATTCGCATAAGACGTACAGCGCCAGCTCGACGTATTATGTTGTGGGGTCCTATCGGCTACAACCAAAAATCACAGATGGGGCGTGTCCAGGGCACTGTGACCAGAGTGACCTACGTGAAGGACATCCTGCGATCCGTAGCATTCCATTTGTAGCCGGCCGGGGTGGCCGAGCGGTTCTAGACGCTACTGTCTGGAACCGCGCGACCGCTACGGTCGCAGGTTCGAATCCAGCCTCGGATATGGATGTGTGTGATGTCCTTAGGTTAGTTAGGTTTAAGTAGTTCTAAGTTCTACGGGACTGATGACCTTAGAAGTTAAGTCCCATAGTTCTCAGAGGAATTTGAATCTTACCCTTTCTACAGAACACCCCAGACTTCAATTTTGAGCAAGATAATGCACGACCACAGAACTGCTGCACGAACACATACTTTATTCGTGTCACAGGAGATCCATCTTTTTCTCTGGCCCTCCAGATCACCAGACTTGTAGCCAATCGGAAATGTGTCGGTTGAGGTGAAAGGACGTGTGCAGTGATGTGACTCAGCGCCGACCACCACATTTGGAACAGGGTGAATGCAGTATGGTTGGCTATACGACGTGACACCATTCGCTCATGATACGCGTCGATGCATCACAGATGGAAAAAGTCATCAGGGCCCTTGGTGGACTCTGTGCCGACAAAGAAACAGGATACGTGGTGAACCAGGATGACTGAAATGCTTTTCGTTTCTGCAGAACATACCAATGTAAATGTCCTGTGAATATGAATTTACTATTTCTAGTCGTTCAACGTGTTTTTCTGAACATCTACATCTACATACATACTCCGCAATCCACCATACGGTGCATGGCGGAGGGTAGCTCGTACCACAACTAGCATCTTCTCTTCCTTTTCCACTCCCCAACAGAACGAGGGTAAAATGACTGCCTATATGCCTCTGTACCAGCCTTAATCTCCCTTATCTTATCTTTGTGGTCTTTTTGCGAAATATAATTTGGTGACAGTAAAATTGTACTGTAGTCAGCCTCAAATCCTGGTTCCCTAAATTTCCTCAGTAGCGATTCACGAAAATAACGCCTCATTTCCTCCACAGACTCCCACCCGAGTTCCTGAAGCATTTCCGTAACACTCGCGTGGTGATCAAACCTACCAGTAACAAATCTAGCACCCCGCCTCTGAATTGCTTCTATGTCCTCCCTCAATCCGACCTGATAGGGAACCCAAAGGCTCGAGCAATACTCAAGAATAGGTCGTGTTAGTGTTTTATAAGCGGTCTCCTTTACAGATGAACCACATCTTCCCAAAATTATGCCAATGAACCGAAGATGAGTATCCGCCTTCTCCACAACTGCCATTACATGCTTGTCCCGCTTCATATCGCTCTGCAATGTTACGCCCAAATATTTAATCGACGTGACTGTGTCAAGCGCTACACTACTAATGGAGTATTCAAACATTATGATATTCTTTTTCCTATGCATCAGCACTAATATACTTTTATCTATATTTACAGTTAGCTGCCATTCTTTACACCACTCACAAATCTTGCCCAAGTCATCTTGTATGCTCCTACAGTCACTCAACGACGACACCTTCCAGCACGCCACAGCATCATCAGCAAACAGCCGCCAGGCGGACATTGCTATCCACTGTATCCAAAAGATCATTTATGTAGATATAAAACAACAGCGGACCTACCACACTTCCCTGGGGCACTCCAGATGATACCCTCACCTCCGATGAACACTCACCATCGAGGACAATGTACTGGGTTCTATTATTTAAGAAGTATTCGAGCCATTCACATATTTGGGAACCAATCCCATATCCTCGTACCTTAGTTCGGAGTCTGCACTGGGGCACCGAGTCAAACGCTTTCCGGAAGTCAAGGAATACGGCAAAAGTGTGATGCCATTCACCCCTGGTTCGCAAGAAATCATGTGAGTAAAAATGCGAGTTGCTTTTCGCAGGGCGATACATCCTAAAGCCGTGCTAATGCATGGACAGCAACATCTCTGTCTCAAGGAAATTCATTATATTCGAACTGACAATATGTTCGATAATCCTGCAACAAACAGATGATAAGGATATTGGTCTATAATTTTGAGGATCCGTCCTTCTACGCTTCTTATATACAGGCGTCACATGCGCTTTTTTCCAGTCGGTCGGGACTTCACGTTGGGAAAGAGATTCGCGGTAAATGCAAGCTAAGTTAGCAGCCAATGCAGTAGAGTACTCTCTGTAAAACCAAACTGGAATCCCATGAGGACCTGGCGATTTATTTATTTTCAACCCATTCAGATGGTTCACAGTCCCAGGGATGTCTATCACTATGTCTTCCATACGGGAATCTGTAGGAGACTCAAACGGCGGTATGTTTGTACGATCCTCCTGCGTGAAAGGTTTCTCAAACGCTAAATTTAATATTTCAGCTTTCGTTTTGCTGTCTTCCGTTGCCAGATAAAGACTGATCAGTCAGTGACTGAATGGAAGCCTTCAACCCGCTTACCGATTTTACGTAAGACCAGAATATCCCTGGGTTTTCAGCTAGATCTTTTGCTAAGGTATGACGGTATGTAATTTTTACCACTACATCGGCCAGTGACCCAACCTAGATACCTAGTGCTAACAGTGCGTAGTCGTGGCAGGTCACTAGTCAGTCAGAAACTGTGCATACCAATAACTTCACTGACAAGTCCAGCACTGACAGTCCTCAACATCTCATGTCTGAATATTCTGTATGCAAATCTTATTTGTTGGGTCTGCTTTAAGCGCTTATGTGGAGTATCATCAGCACTGTAGTATTATGTACGCTCGTACCGAAGGGCTAATAATAATACCCAATATTACCAAGTACTGTATATACTGTTCCCATGGTACATACTGTTCCCGTGGTATACTTTTGGCATTGTCGTATCTAGATATCTCAAGACTGTACAGATCACTCATAGAAACGCACACATTAAGGCCACGACTGGCATACCGAGACCATCCGACCGCCGTGTCATCCTCAGTGGAGGATGCGGATAGGAAGGGCGTGGGGTCAACACACTGCTCTTCCGGTCGTTATGATGGTATTCTTGACCGAAGCCGCTACTATTCGGTCGAGTAGCTCCTCAATTGGCATCATGAGGGTGAGTGCACCCCGAAAAATGGCAACAGCGAATTGTGGCCTTGATGGTCACCCATCCAAGTGCCGACCACGCCCGGAAGTGCTTAACTTCGGTGATCGCACGGGAACCGGTGTAGCCACTGCGGTTAGGCCGTTGCCCGAAACGCACACATTACCATCATTTAATTTCGACAACAAACTTTTCGAACGGTTATAAGAGAATATATTTCTAACTTTCTAGCGTCAAAGTTAGCGGGCATAACATTCAATTAGTTTACCCTGTCATGTAACTTTGGCACTTACAACTTTCATTTTCGAGTTAAAACTGTCTAATCTGATTGAACTGTAATCTGTATTAACAACTATGCCATAGGTCCAGAAAATCGATATTAAGAACGGCAAAAATGTACAGCTGAAGGAAAGGGAGTACGCAAACAATCACGATACTGAACATGAAACACAGTACTGGCAACGAGCTTTCAACACTGTGGTGAGTCCCCGAGGATAACTGCTGTAATCCATACATTATCGTCAGGATTTGTAATGAAACCACAGAATAGTAAGTATGATATAAACAAAGGTTAAGACAACTTGTACTAATATCCGTCCAAGGGGTCCCTGACTGACAATCGGTACCGAGCGACTCCAGTGTCGTCCTCAACTAAAAGCGTCACGTGGGCGGTGTGGAGTCAGCAGACCGTTATCGCTGTCGTTGTCAGATACTGTGACCTGGAGCCACCGCTTCTCGGTCAGGCAATTCAATATTTCGCACCACGACGCTAAGTGCACCCAGTTCCAGTCCTCCCACCGAGGAGAAATTCCTGGCATTATCGGCAATCTAACCAGGTATTCCGAAAGGCAGTCCGACATGCTGACCAGTCAGCTACGAAGATGGACATTCACCTAGGTAGAAATAGGTAATCACGAGGGACAAAAGCTTTACAAAATCTTACTAAATATTTAGCAATATGCGACACAGGTTTTATTGTTAAAGTAATTTAAGTCTTAGCTTTCAGACGACAAATAACGGAATTAAGAGAAATACAATGATCTCACCATGACTTTCAGAAAGAGGCGACAGCCACGCGGGATTAGCCGAGTGGTCTGGGTCGCTTCAGTCATGGACAGTGAGGTTTGTGCAATTTGTCCTTAGGATAATTTAGATTAAGTAGTGTGTGAGCTTAGGGACTGATGACCTTAGCAGTTTAGTCCCATAAGAATCCACACCAATTTGAACATTTGAAAAGAGGTGACACATAAATTTACGTTCTTCCGTAACCTTTATACTGCGCGAAGGGACGATGTTTCCACACTCGATTTAGTGAGATGAAAACAGGGCACAGCAACATTTTTCGTTAAATATTGTACAAAATGAAACGCTTCTGCAGACACAAACAAAATCGTGAAAATTATACCCAGAAAGATTAATTGTACGAATATAATGGAAGAATTTTAACATATAGTCATTTGTTAAAACCTAATCGAACTACGCAATAGAAGCTGTTAGAGAAACTCGATAAGAAAGTATTGAGTGATATATAGAATTAAAAAAAAAATCTGTGTTAGTGCTCGTTAAATAGCACATATAAATGTATAAAATCGACTGCACATAACTGATTTACTGAAAAATACATAAATCAAAGGCGAAATAAGGTACATTAGTTTTGCTATAAGCGTTGTAGGAACTACAGTTAAAAATAGGGCACACATTGTAGAGGACACGATGGCCGAGACCCTAGTTTTAGAAAGGTTATGGGTGGTAAAAGGAAGATATGAGTAAATGAAACAACTTCGGCAAGTTGATATTTTTTATTATGATTATAAGAAAGCTTTTAGGTCGAATAAAATATTCACTAGATGTTAATGGAACTCCTTGATTTTGAAAACGCGTTTCCGGTGTAACTTGGTTTCTTATAAGCGTAAAGATTTTTTTGTCACAGCACTGTATTCGTACTGCATTGTACAGATCATCTTATGGGCTATGCCCGAAACACATTATGAAAATAAGAGTTCCGTTAACATCGAATGACTACTTTCTGCAACCTGTCAGGTCTTTAAGAGTCATAATAAGAAGTCATAAAAATGGTGTTAGGTCTCACGAATTTCAGTCGTACGTACAAAAAGAGTTCATATAGCCCCACTACCCTTAGTGCCTACTTAGTGGGGTAAGCAGTATGCCATATTTTAAATATTGCAGTGTCTAATATAAAACCTTAATGGTTAATAACTTTGGATGCTACAGTTTTACGACAGTAACTTTATTGCGTAGTATCGGACTATTATATTTGGAGTAAGTTTTACAATGTAAATATTCTGTTTTCATACACTAAGCTACATCCTCGATAGTTTGTAGTTACTAATTTACTATATTGCATGCGCCTACAGAGGCTAAGTTTTAATCTCTTAAACGGTGATGGGAAAAGTAAACAAGATTAAGATTTGTTATTTAAACACTTACGGTGGAATTTGTGGGACCATGTTTTTTAATGGGAAGTTTGGGGACGCTGAGGAAGTAAACTGGCTGTGTCCATGTCGAAGGACACATCCTGGCACATGCCTTAAGCGAATTAGGGAATCTGATTCGACATGACCGGCCTTTCGCTGAAGCATCTCTTACGGTCTCTGTAAAATTCATCACTCAGTGTGTTTCTGCAATGAAGTCTTTTTTGAATAGAGGGATAGTAAATACCATACGTACAGGCGCATGTGGGCTTTAATGAAACTATTGAAATACGGAGAACACTAAAATAGCAGTTAGAAAAAGAGGAATTGCTTACGTGAAAATATATACAGGTCTGGTAAAAAATTTTCTTCAGTCGAATCTTTATGTACATCCTTTGCAGGAAAATATATGGAGTCGGTTTCACACCAGTGGAAATGGACAATTTGATGCATGGTGTTGTTGTTTGCGTCGTAAAATTCTAAAGTATGAACTACTGTTTCCATCCGTTGCCAAAAATTACGCTGACTACTACTCGATCTAACGATGGCCGGAAGGTCAGGAAAAGAAGAGTCCGGAATATATGTTCAGCATTAAACGTTTAAGAGGAGAATGATTATTAAACATGCGAACATTTCAATAGTAATAATTGAACGAATGATAGCTACCGTCCCTGCGGCTAATATTGCAGGTATCCATCAGGACAACTGAACAGTCATCAACTAAATTGCCAACGTCAGCTGCCGAAACGCCGAACCGTAGATTTTTTTTTTCTTTGACTTGGTGAAATAATGGCAGTTTCTGTTGTAAGTTTCAGTTTGCCACAGCTTATTCCCTACACAATAGCAGCGCATTCGCAAGGTACGACAGAGAGCGGGTGGAGTAGTGACGCGGGTTGCGAACCCTACCTGCGCCTGCGTGTGGCGGAGGCAACGCTGGCCAGCGATGCACGGCCAAGCACGGTCCGGCGTGCACTGCCTCAACGAACCGAGCCGCGCCGCGTCCTGCAGTTGGGCCGACGCTCGCGCATGCGCTGAGTCGAGCCCGTGGTCGACAGCTTATCTCTCGCGCCCGCTGTGATCAAATGGGGTAGCCGAATGAGTGCAGAAGTACGCATACAGCTGCAGTACGGAACACAGCGTCATGCAATGCAGCGATCGCAGCTGCGTGGACCTCGTCGAAGGACGCGAATAATAATATGAAATATATGATTTACATTATTAGAAGTGGGAAGGAGCGCCTGGCCCCCGGCACGAATCCGCCCGGCGGACTTGTGTCGAAGTCCGGTGAGCCGGCCAGTCTGTGGATAGTTTTTAGGAGGTTTTCCACCTGCCTCGGTGAATGCGGGCTGGTTCCCCTTATTCCGCCTCAGCTACACTGTGTCGGCGATTGCTGCGCAAACAAGTTGTCCACGTACGCGTACACCACCATTACTCTACCACGTAAACATAGGGGCTACACTCGTCTGGTGTGAGACGTTCCCTAGAGGGGTCCACCGAGACCGAACCGCACAATAACCCTGGGTTCGGTGTGGGGCGGCGGAGGGGTGAAGTGGACTGCGGGAGTCGTCGTGGGGTTGTGGACCACTGTGGCTGAGGGGTGCACGGAGCCTCTCCGTCGTTTCTAGGCCACAGGTTAACATTTAACATACAGCATGCATACATTATTAGATACGAACAAGAATTTAGTATATATGAAGATGGTATCTCTTCCTTCGGACTTGTATGAGAGAACAGATACTATCTTCATGTATATAGCTGGCCAATGTGGCCGAGCGGTTCTAGGCGCTTCAGCCTGGAACCGCGCGATCGCTACAGTCGCAGGATCAAATCCCGCCTCGGGCATGGATGTGTGTGATGTCCTTAGGTTAGTTAGGTTTAAGTAGTTCTAAGTTCTAGGGGACTGATGACCTCACATGTTAAGTCCCATAGTCCTCAGACCCATTTGAACCATTTTTTCATGTATATTTAACTAAGGCTCACCGGCCGTTTGACCATCTTCTTCTGTGCTGATGCACAAACAGTGCCCGAACTCTTACGGGAATCGTCAGTAAAGCCGCGACTAATGAGTATAAAGGGCAGGGGCACTATGAATGTAGTACAGGACAATAAGTTGCGAATGTGGGTCTCACGGGAGTCGTGCCAGACATAAGTGCCTGCAGTCCCATTATCCTCTGTGTCGTCGGTGGCTCAGATCGAGCCGGCACGGTAGCTCAGTGTGCTCGGTCACATTGTTAGCTATCCTCTGTAATAAAAAAAATGACTGAACGGATCAAAGAACAACCTGAATGGGAGTCATGAGACGTCCGCCCCAAACATATACAACGAAAAATATAGAACAAAATGAGATAAAAAAACAGAATATAGAGCGTCTGCCATGTAAGCAGGAGATCCCGGGTTCGAGTCCTCGTCGTGGCACACATTCTCAACTGTCCCGTTTGACTTATATCAACGCCTGTATGCAGCTAGGGGTATTAATTTCATTGTAATTTATGTTGGTGTATGTAATGTACTATAGTGTGTTACTGACGGTATGGCGTAAAGTGTCAACAGCAATGACGTGCGACAATACGTACGTGTAACAGGCGATAGTATTACTTAATACTTGAATGTTTTGGAGGAAGATAAGAATGCGATACGTTAACATCTCAACAACAATTTAGAGGAATCATTATTTCGTTCGGTTTCACTCTAAATACCTCCCGTTGGCTCTCGAATGTACGAAGATTGGCGTACAAAATTTACGTGATGTATTTCTACTGCTGACTTTCTGCCATGAACTGATATGGTTTCAGCAGTAAGCTGTGATCATTTAATCTATTGTACACACCCAATGACAAACATTGTTGAACAACAGAACTAGTGCAATAACGTACACTTGCAAAAGATGTACAATTGTTGATCAATAACGATAAGAATACAGCAATTTACACAAGAGTTGTTTGCAAGTCCACTGTCATGATGAAGATTATGTTGTATGAATAACAGGGTGAAAGTTTCTAGGAACTCAGTGACAGTAGAAGGGATGCTGAAAAGTAATGCTTCCGAATTTTTTATGTGAAAACTTGAAAACTATTTTATTACTATTTTCTTTTTTTGAGCTCTGTTTACATTTTACATTTTTATTCTCTATGTCTACATATTTTTACACAACATAGTCACCGTTTCATGAACACATTTTCCCCTACGACAGACCAATTTGTTCACTTTGTTAACGTAAAATGTTTACTTTCTTGACGTAGCCACAAAGCCAGCTTAGCTTGCACTGCTTCATGACTACTAAAGTGAAGTCCAGGAAGGTGTTCTTTAAGCTTTGGAAACAGATAGAAATCAGGTGAGGCCAATTCTGGAGCGTATGGTGGATGATAGATGAAAGTTAACCTAAGGCGTCGGATTGTTGCAGGTATCGCAGCACACCTGTGTAGTCTGGTAGAGATGGGCAAAGACGTTCATCTTTGGAAACTAGTTCACTGGTGATCGCTCCTATTTGGGAACCGTTCATTTTTACTCGTTTACCGTTCATTCTGCTTGCTACATGGTTCTTATAAAAAGTTGAAAATTATTAGCATAGGTGACTGAAGAGGGGAGGCGCCAAGAGGGGGCACTTGCCTCCCCCTGGAGTACAGAGTTTTTATTCATAACAGAATTCTCACACACTTGTAATTTTCGTGATTCTGCAGAGCATCTCGTTTAGCCAATTGTAGCGTTATGTGACTGATCGCAGTGAAATAATATAAGGTGGCGCACGAAAAACCAGCCCCGAGTACAGACTGCTCACCAGTTACGCATGATTTGTTGACCGCTACGAGCAGAATAGATAAACATGTAATAATTAGGCAGTGAAGAAATAACAGATAAGCTAACGGAAACAACTTCGAAACAATAGTTGACGATTGGTGGGCGACAATGAGCAGTCTACTACTCGGGGTCGATCTTTCCTGTGCCACTGAAATAATATTGTAGGAGTTATCGTATTCTCTTTACAAAATGTGATACCATGCAGTCGATTACGATGCGAGGGCTTCATTGAGTTGTTAAGAAGGTCTGCCTTCCATAAAAATGAACAAGCTCTTTTACCTTGGATCAAAAAAAGGCAGAAAATGGCCACACGTGTGTGCCGTGCCCACGTCCTTTGTATCTTGCCTTTTTACAAGTATTTCTTCTGCCGTTTATCGAAATAGCGAAGTAAGCTGATAGGTCGTTTTGTTACCTGAAAAGATGTACATATAACATACCACGTAATTATTATAGTTAACATAATTATAAAATACATTTTAATTACCGGTCGTGGACGCTGATGAGAATACGAAAAGAACCAGAAGTTCGGAGTTCAAGAAAGGTTTCAAACAGATCTAGAATTGGCGTGCGAAGCGAACGAAATGAACAATAACAACTCGATACTGAACTAATTATGAGCAGTCGGCAGTGGAAGTGCGACGAGTGGCCACGACAAGAAGGAAGAGTCCGGCCGAGCGAAACAGGAATAGACGGGAATGGGACCGAGGCTGGAGCGAGACCGGCCGACGTGACGTTCGGAACGAGACCGACTGTTTCCTTAGCTGGAACTGTAAGTAGAAAGCAGCCCCCGAAATGAATTACGAAAGGGCGTTCCTTAGAATTTGTTCCTCGCTAGTTCGGTTCATCTTGGTGAACCGTTCCTGTGGACCCGTTAGCTCGCAAACGACCCATATCTATAGCCGGGTACTGTCTCGCTGAAGGAGAGAACTCTTCGAATTCAAAACCGGATTACACCAAACAGTTTCTAGCGCACTGACATAGTTACGTTACACATGTACATGTTGCACGCTACAGTTGGCAATTCTCCAGCGGCAGAGGAATGTGGAATGTTAATAAAATTAGTTTTATTTGAAAATCTCAGAGTTTTCACATAAAAATGCAGAGTGATTACATTACAGCATGACCTCGTAAATGTGAGCTGTAAGCTTGCTTGCATGGTAAGGTCTGTTGTGATAGGCTCGCATTCTGCACAAAGACATTAGGTCTTTACCATAAATACGTGACTACAGTGTCTGCGTTGTTGCCAATTACCATGCAAAGTTTCTTCGGACAGTACGGGTAATGTAAATGATGATGATAAACAAAGGTTGAAATTCTAAACCTAGCTTTCAAAAACTCGTTTACGGTAGAGGACTGCAGCACCATTCCCCCTTTCAATTATCGAACAAACGCAAGGATGGCTGACGTAGCGTTTAGTGTATCTGGGATTATAAAACAGTTAAGCTCCTTAGACGCCAGGAAGGCATCTCGCCCATCCGGTATCCCCGTACAATTATATGCTGACTATGGTATAAATATAGCACCATTCTTAGGCATCGTCTATCAGAGATCTTCGGAACAGCAGAAAGTTCCATGGAACTGGAAGAAGGCCCAGGTCATGGCAATCTATAAAAAGGGTAGAAAATCGGATGCATATAATTACCGGCCAATTTTACTGACATCGATCTGTTGTAGAGTCTTGGAACATATTGTGTGTTCAGACATAATGACCCTTCTAGGCTGTGAGAAGTTCATCTGCAGAAACCAGCACGGTTTTAGGAAAGAACGGTCATGCGAGACACAGCTGGTCTTCTTTGTGCATGGTATGCAACAAGCTCTAAATACCGGCTCCCAGGTAGATGCCATATTTCTCGACCTTCGAAAGACGTTCGATTCAGTTACGCGCTGTCGCTTGCTCCAAAAAGTGCGCGCTTACAGTCTATCCGATGACATATGCGGCTGGATAGATAGTTTTCTAACAGACAGGGATCAGTATGCGTTCTGAACGGGGTGACTTCAACAGAAAGAAGAGTAACTTCAGGTGTGCCCCAGGGCAGCGTAATAGGTCCTCTGCTTTTTACGATGATGCTGTAGTCTACACGAAAGTAGTACCACATGGAAGTTGTGAACAAATCAATGAGGATTTGTAGAAAATAAACGCGTGGTGTAATGACTGGCAGTTATCTCTCAATATTAGTAAGTGTAATCTACTGCGTATGATACGGCGAAACTCCCCATTAATGTATGAGTACAAAATAAGTGATCAGTCTTTGGAAGCGATAAAATCCTTCCATTATGTGGGTGTGACCATTCGAAATGATCTCAAATGGCACAATCAGATTACACAAGTAACGGGTACGGGGAACTCTACTGTTTACTGGCAGAATCCTGAAGCGATGCAGTCCTTCATCAAAGGAAATAGCTTACAATATGTCCGTTCTTCCAGCCTTGGAGTATTGTTCGTCTGTATGGGACCCTTGCCGGTTGGGTCTGATTGACGAGACTGAGAAGGTCCGAAGTAGAGCGGCAAGATTCGTGACTGGCACATTTAGCCATCGTGAGAGCGTTACAGATCTCATAGAAAGTTTGAAGTGGGACACACTTGCAGATAGACGGCGAGCTAAACGGAAGGGATTGCTCAGAAAATTCGGAAATAAGATCTTCACCGAGGATGTAGAGCTCGTACTGAGGCGTTCTGATAGTCGATTTTCCCTCGTGTGACCCGCGGAGGGGGGGTCTGCGGAATATAACTTTGGCGCGAATTATACCCTCCGCCACACACTGCTTGGTGGCTAGCGGGGTATTTATGTAGATTGTATTGATCCACCGTCAGGGTGCAAGCGACGTTCAAGTAAAATGTCTCCCCTGTACAGGAATATACATAAAGGATGTACGAGTGCAGATTGTAGGCATATCGCTGACGACATATAGAAGGTTGGGTGTGGCTCTGAGTAGTGCTCCGGTAGCCAAATGGTAAGGCGACGCCCGCAGTAAGCGGAAGATCTGGCTTCGAGTCCCGGTTCTGCACAAATTTTCACTGTCATCTCTCCTTTATGCAGCTGATGATTGTCTTTATTCGCAGCAGCGAATACAATACTTCTGGGTCTTTAAATGGTATGTCATTCGATACTGTCTCTTGTTTGTTGATATCCGCAAGAGTGCTTCTATAAATAGGTCCGCTTAATGTCTCTGCCTAGACAAAAACTCACAGGCTATTAAATTGCTACAGGTTCCTCTTCGCAATTCCATAGTATAATGTGTCTTTGCTGACTTTGATGGGCGGTGAGTGGAAATGCACCTACATCTACACAGATTTTACGCTCGCCACTGTACAGTAAACGGTGGAGCACGTCGGCATCAGTGAAATCACTTGTCAGAGAGATATCTGGTAATGTGTCTGCTTGAGACGAGAAATTTAATCCCTGCGACTGCCACTGCTTTGCGGATGCGTAAAGAGGAGACGAATTTTCGATGGAACTGTATGTATCTTTCACGGCGTGGGATTAGCCGAGCGGTCCAAGGCGCTGCAGTCATGGACTGAGCGGCTGGTCCCGGCGGAGGTTCGAGTCCTGCCTCGGGCATGGGTGTGTGAGTTTGTCCTTAGGCTAATATAGGTTAAGTAGTGTGAGCTTAGGGACTGATAACCTTAGCAGTTAAGTCCCACAAGACTTCCAACATTTGTATGTATCTTTCAAAGGAACAGCTAGTGGATGCAACTGTTGTAACCATTGGTTTGCACTACATGTGTCGAGGGGTTGTACGCCCTCGAAGCGTGTACTGGTTCAGTACTCAAACTGATCGGAAATCTTCCATCGTACAATTACTCGTAATTTTTAAAAAAATAATCAGTTTCTTCGAGGTGCAAATCATTAAACGATTTTTGCGTGTCACTACAACATTGTTGCTTTATAGGTGTTACGGGAGACGACGTTTGGGACGATGGAAAGGCAATGGTGCTTTCTAAATACATGTGTATTGACCGATGGAAGAGTGTCAGTCGGTATGTCTCCTCAGATGATGCATTGACGAATAGCTAAATTTAACAATATACCGTCATGTCGTGTTCGTATCTGTAAGATATCCGGGAAACGTATCTCCAGAACATCAGTGACGAATAGCACTGTGAAAAATGGTTCAAATGGCTCTGAGCACTATGGGACTTAACTTCTAAGGTCATCAGTCCTCTAGAACGTAGAACTACTTAAACCTAACTAGCCTAAGGACATCACACACATCCATGCCCGAGGCAGGATTCGAACCTGCGACCGTAGTGGTCGCGTGGTTCCAGACTGCAGCGCCTAGAACCGCTCGGCCACCCCGGCCGGCTGCACTGTGAAAATAAGTAATGCCTGGCGTGTAATAAATCACACAACAAGGCTTCGTGGCAGCTGAAATCCTTTTTCCACATATCAGTGCCAACAGTAGAGCGGTCTGGGTGTAAGTTCCTATATGTAGGGGAGGGTCGCTTAATTTTATTTTCCACTACACCTCTCGCTCTATCCTACCCCAGCCACACCACCACCATACCCCTCCCCCCCCCCCAAACACACACAAATTGTATTCCATGAAAAAATAAGCAGTGTGAAATCTGGTCTCAGTAGGATTAGAGGAAGATGATCCCCTACCTCTACAAAATAAGAAAATCAACAAAAAAAGGAGAGTAAACTTCGGCAATTATTATTTATTCATGAAAACGTTTAAATACTAAAAAATGTACGAACATCTTTCTCATCAGACACTTTAAATGACGTCATGTCTTTTCCACAAATCACATCCGTCATGTGAAGTGGCCCCAACACCGGCGGCGAGCTGACAGGAGGAGCCGAGCCGTTCCTTTTCACGACCCAGTCGTCTTTAACTTTCGGGTCAAAGTATCAGTTCCTTTAAGGGATATGACTGTTTTATTAGGGTTCCGTACCTCACTCTGTAAAAACGGAACCCTTACAGGATTGCATTGTTCTCCATAAGTCTGATTGTCTGACCGCCTCTGTCCGATTGTTAAGAACTATAATTTTATCAGAAATTACTAAACGTATCAAGTTAATATTTATGTCACATATTAAGATATATGTTCCTTGGCGGTGTAAAAATTTTAAACTTCTAAGTCCATTCAAACAAAAGATATGTCTTGATTCTTCGGTTTCTCCCAGCGTATTTCTTGCTCGAACAGTACACGGGTGTACTGCAGGTCCATAGTGTCCAACGGGGCAAAGGCGCTCAGCAAAGGAAACGCACGGGCGACCAGGGCGGACGAGGTAATTGCACCGACGACACCACAGAAGCCGACGTCGGCGTCTAAGCGACCGCTGAGGCGCGGGCGCGGACCGCGGAGTGAACGCCTCGCGAGAGGAGGGGATTTAAGACGGCCGCCCGCCATCAGGAGCTCAGTTGGCAATTGAACGCCGGTGGAGGGCGTCCGTTTGGTAGAACAGCGCCTTCCTGTGTGCCTGGCGTGGCGCACAGAGAGGTGGGTGACGTCATCGCGGAAGTGACGGAGGATGAGGTCGCGCAACAGCTCGCTAGCCTGCAGACGAGGAAGGCAGGAGGGTGCGACAGCATCGGCAGCGAGCTGCTGAAGCGCCGTGCGGCAACTTACGAAGATCTTCAACTCCGTGCTCGGGACTTGCAGTTTCCCATCTGCGTGGAAACATGTGGAGGTTGTAGCTGTCCCCAGGGCCCGAAAACACCTGCGGCTGCCGCAAAACAACAGGCCCATCAGCTAGTTGCCCGCAGTTTCTGAGGTCTTCGAGAGGCTCTATGCCAGGAGGCTGTGGCGACACGTCGGCGAGGAAGGCCTGCTCCATGATGAACAGTTCTGCTTCAGGAAGGGCCACTCCACGCAAAAGCAACTGCTTCTGTGACCGTATGGAGTTACTGTTCTGTTATTCTGCGCAATGGATTAAACATGTACCCTTTACACTGTGGCTTCTGCAATATGCAATTTCCACCCCCACACTACTACAGAAGTCAAACAGAGGCTCCTAACGTCCTAAAGAGAAATGACTGATAAACATTCAGCAATAAATATCTTCCGGAGTCGTCCGCTGTAAAGAAATGACACAAAAATTCACAACATTTCTTGTGTAACTAGTTGGATACTTGGGTACTGGAGTAGTGCTAGTTAGTGTAAGAAAAATATGAAACTAACGAAAATTATTATTTATTTTGCAAAAATTCTGAGAAATCACAATGGCACTTTTAGTTATGAACTGAACACGTTATTGCCTGGTTCTTTTCGGAATGTAGAGTTGCCTCTCAAGGATAGGATTCACTAATGAAATTTCTATACAAAGTTTAAGATTGTTATTTACTGGGCAGAATGGCTGAGAGCTGCGCCTACTCAACTTGAATAATTATCCTTTAGAATGTTGATAGGTACGGTCGCGGCTGTCGCGTGTGAAATGCAGAGAATTTTACTGTTGTGGAGGAAATATGTGGCTCGCAAGAGCTGTAGCGCACAATACCGTAAGCTGCAATGACTACTGCCTACGCCTATCGCTGCTGACAAATAAGATAACTCTCGTTCTATCTGGATTGACCTTTGCCAATCAAACTCTCCCTACACCTTTATGAAGACAAGGACTCCTATTCGCCCCTAGTCTAACTATTGCCTTGGTACACCGGTCACGGTCACTGCGATGACACTCAAAATTCTCTCGCAGGCGTTTAACTATAACTCTGTCCGTTCACACCGCACAATAAGTGTGGCGGCCAACACAGTGAACAATGTTTAATCGCAAGGACTCAATATAGAGTCGCACTTTGATTCGCTCTCGACATAGGTGCTCTCCCAGACAAGTACTGAGGAGAGACATTTCCCTCGCTCTTCGAGTACATGTACAAGGGCGCACCCTCTCGTTACGTGTTCTAGCTCCAAGAGCGACAAGTCCCTCTCCACGCCAGACGTGAAGGGGTATATTTTTCGGTCTCTTACACTACTCCTTCAGCTCAAGGCGTCAGAAATATCGTCTGCCAATCACCATTGCTCTTCTAAAACGGGAGAATGACGTTCCGTTTACGGCGACCACTCTGTTAATCTGTAATATCGGCGTTTGGCGTTTGCTCTCTCCCTGTGAAAATCTCTGAAACTGCGTGCTATGTGTAAAGAATGCATAGGCTGGCCGCTCCCACACACTGTAGCGGAATTTGCTTTTAAGCCGAACACGGGGTCGCCCTTTCACTCGGGCAAATGCTGTCTGCTCTATGGGCGGTCACCGGTTGACGTAGATGGGTTGGGACCAGCCTTCTGGCGTGCGGTTGCCTCTCTGGAACTAACAGCTCCTGTGACCGTGGTGTCTGGAATGTATGTGTGTACGCCAGCCTCGAGTATTTCAGCCACGACTTATTAGTTACTTGCATATCGTTTACATGAATTCATACAACATTGACTTTATCTTAGCGAGTTTGGGTTCAGATGAAGCGTCTTCATGTGCGGAATATGATTGTGAGGGCGGTCTAGTACCTTCCACCGAGGAAGTCGAACACGCGGCAGAACAAATGGACGTGGTCAGCCCATAGAGGACTCCACCTCCGTGGCGGCTATTCCGCTAAGCCACGTGCAGACAGCGGCCAATAGCCGCTCCTTCCGGTTTTGTATATAGGGACCCGCTCTGCCCTAGTCCAGCTACTCTGGTCCTCGCCCTGGATTTCGTTTCTATCTCAGCGGTACTGCGTCCTGGTCGTTGCTCGCTGTTGACATTGGCCTGGCTCTGGTTCCGAGTGGATTTATGTTTGGTGTTTGGTATTATGGTTTCCAGAAGCCTCTGTTGTTTATCTCTTCCTTGTTCTGTCGCTCATAGTCAGTCATGGTAGGTAGCTGTCAGTTGTCGTTGGTCTGTCGTCTGATTCGTCCTGTGTTTCCCCGGTGGTGCGTGCTCCACAGCCGGTGGTTTCCCCCCTGGCGGCTCCATTCCGCAGCCCAAGGCGTTCCCGCTGTTCGTTGTGGTTACTACAGGCGGAATATGCAAGCAATGAAGGTCAGGATACCATGACGTCTTACACTTCGATTGGTAGAGCAGGCAATGGGGGAGCTGGAACGTCATGAGTATCTCAGGGCGGTACTCCTGGACGTTTCCAGAGCCTTCGACAGCGTGTGACACGACGGCCTTGTGTATAAACTAGTTACACGAGGCCTACCGGTGTCGGACGCCCGCCTGCTCAAATCCTACCTGACGGGGCGCACCTTCCACGTGAGGGCCGACGACGGGACGTCGACAGCACGCCCCATAGCAGCTGGAGTACCGCAAGGTTCCGTCATCGGCCCCTTTCTCTACTCACTGTACACCGCCGACGTTCCGAGGAGGCAGAGCGTGCACGTTGCGCTCTACGCGGACGATACGGCGCTCTATGGCAGAAACATCGACCCCAGGATGATGCGTCACCGCCTGCAATCGGCTTACCACGTCCTCGGAGCTTGGGCCACCAACTGGCGGCGTAAGTTTAATGCACCCAAAAGTCAGGCGGTGATCTTCACTAGGAATATCATTCCCGCCGACCTCCAGCCACTCACAAGGGAACCTCCCCATCGCACCTCCCTCAGATTTAGTTGTACATTGGCACAGTGGATAGGCCTTGAAGAACTGATCAATCGAGGAAACAGGAAGAAGTTGTGTGGAACTATGAAAAAAATCAGCAAAATATACAAACTGCGTAGTCCATGGCAAGATATGCAACATCAAGGATAGTAGCAGTTCAGGAGCGCAGTGGTTCTGTGGTTAGCGTGAGCAGCTGCGGAATGAGAGGTCCTTGGTTCAAGTCTTCCATCGAGTGAAAGTTTTATCTTCTTTATTTTCGCAAAAGTATGACCTGTCCGTTAGTTCATTGATGCCTCTGTTCATTGTAATAAGTTTAGTGTCTGTGTTTTGCGACCGCACCGCAAAACCGTGCGATTAGTAGACGAAAGGACGTGCCTCTCCAATGAGAACCGAAAGCATTTGATCGCAAGGTCATAGGTCAACCGATTCCTCCACTGGTGACGGCATGTGCGTCACATGACAGAAATATATTGTCGACCCACCTAACTTGTACACTTGACAAATGGGTAAAAAGATTTTTCTACCTTGCCAGAGTTAGGTTTTCTTGTGGATGTGATTATCTCTCCCAAAAAGTGAAGAAAATTAAAAAATTAGACTTTTCACTCGAGGGAGAACTGAAGCAAAGACCTCTCGTTCCGCTGCTGCACATGCTAACCACGGGACCACGGCGCTCCTGAGTTCTCAGCATCCTTGATGTTGCTTATCTTGGGCATGGACTACTCAGTTTGTAAATTTGCTTATTTTTTTCATAGTTCCACACCACTTCTTCCTGTTTTTTCGATTGATCTGTTTTCAGTTTTTCAAGGCCTATCCACTGTGCCAGCTTATAACTAAGTCTGAGTGGGTTGCGATGGGGAGGTTCCCTTGTCAGCATCATGGGAGGCCCCATCACATGGTCGAACACCGGACGCTACCTAGGCGTCACTCTGCACCGGCGCCTGACGTGGAAGGCACACATCCGGGAAGTAAGGGATAAAGCGCTTGGTCGATTGCGCTTGTTGTACCCCTTACTCAACCCAGCGACGACCCTGCACTGTGGCATAACTCTGTACATGACACTCATCAGGCCTGTGATAGTGTACGCTGCTGTGGTGTGCGGCAACGCGGCCGATTCGTCCATCGCAAAGCTGGAGACAGTCCAGAACATGGCGCTTGGGTTAGCGCTTCACCTGCCACGAGACTTCAGCGCCGGAGAACTCCACAGAGCAGCGGGAGTCTCGCTGCGCAAACACCGATTCCGGCAGGCGGCGCATCGTTTTTACGTCGAGGATCGATCTTGTAAGCAACTTGGGAAACCATATGCACTGGCTCTAACCTCCCCCTCACTTATCGACCTTAATGACAGAGAAAAATTTGTAAGTAGGCTGTATGGCATTCTTATTGGTAACGCCACGTAGCGCTCTGTATGAAAATCACTGGCTGTGCTGTGTGCAATCTGTGGCTAGTTTGCATTGTTGTCTGCCATTATAGTGTTGGGCAGCTGGATGTTAACAGCGCGTAGCGTTGCGCAACTGGAGGTGAGCCGCCAGCAGTGGTGGATGTGGGGAGACAGATGGCGCAGATTTTGAAATTTGTAAGACTGGATGTCGTGAACTGCTATATACATTATGACTTTTGAACACTATTGAGGTAAATACATTGTTTGTTCTCTATCAAAATCTTTCATTAGCTAACTGTGCCTATCAGTAGTTAGTGCCTTCAGTAGTTTGAATCTTTTATTTAGCTGGCAGTAGTGGCGCTCGCTGTATTGCATTAGTTCGAGTAACGAAGATTTTTGGAGGTAAGTGATTTGTGAAAGTTATAGGTTAATGTTAGTCAGGGCCATTTTTTGTAGGAATTTTTGAAAGTCAGATTGCGTTGCGCTAAAAATATTGTGTGTCAGTTTAAGCACAGTCTTGTATCATTTTTCCACGAGGACGTTTCAAATTAAACCGCGTGCACCTAATGGAAATTTGGTAAAAGCAATCTTCACCAAAGTTAATTTGTCTGTAAAGAGGGAGGAAAGGGTTACATCTAAATGAAAGGAAAAATGCAAATGAAATTGGTCGAAATTAATTTTGAGGAAAGGGTAAAATTAATAAAGAAAGTAAATGTGCGGTAGTTACGTTAACAATTAATTGGCGTTAATTAGATATTTGAGATTTGGGGAAAATTACGGTCGCCAGTCCTATGGACAAGTACTATAATAACTGAAAAAGAAGGGTTATCGCATATATAATTAGCACTATAAGCGTGCCAACTGGAGGTTGACACGTGTTGCGCAAAAACTGAAGGTTTGTCAGAAGTAATAAATTTCGCTACACTCCGAGTTGATTTAGCAAAAGAAGTAATAAAAACGGAAAATTGAAAGTTAACTTAGTGACTGAAATTAATAGTGAACATTGTTTCTGAAGCACTACGAAATCCAATAAAATAAGGTTAGTCTTGGGCTACCTCAAAAGGTACTTGAATCTACGCAGTTTAGAAATAAGGGATTTAACTTTGAACTTGAATTAAATGATTCTGAACAATTAACAACAGTAAAATTTAGTATGTACCAAGCTGAACTGCAGTCACAGGTTAGCTAAAATATGGCAACAACTCTCGCACTCTTAATTTGTGCTTGTATAATCTAAATATTTTAGCCAGCTATGAAGATAGGAAACATAGTAGGTGAATATGGGTTGGGGGGAAGAAATGAAAGAGGAAGCCGCCTGGTAGAATTTTGCACAGAGCACATCATAGCTAACACTTGGTTTAAGAATCATGAAAGAAGGTTGTATACGTGGAAGAACCCTGGAGATACTAAAAGGTATCAGATAGATTATACAATGGTAAGACAGAGATTTAGGAACCAGGTTTTAAGTTGTAAGACATTTCCAGGGGCAGATGTGGACTCTGACCACAATCTATTGGTTATGACCTGTAGATTAAAACTGAAGAAACTGCAAAAATGTGGGAAATTAAGGAGATGGGACCTGGATAAACTGAAAGAACCAGAGCTTGTACAGAGTTTCAGAGAGAGCATAAGGGAACAATTGACAGGAATAGGGGAAAGAAATACAGTAGAAGAAGAATGGGTAGCTCTGAGGGATGTAGTAGTGAAGGCAGCAGAGGATAAAGTAGGTACAAAGACGAGGGCTGCTAGAAATCCTTGGGTAACAGAAGAAATATTGAATTTAATTGATGAAAGGAGAAAATATAAAAATGCAGCAAATGAAGCAGGCAAAAAGGAATACAAACGTCTCAAAAATGAGATCGACAGGAAGTGCAAAATGGCTAAGCAGGGATGGCTAGAGGACAAATGTAAGGGGTAAGATAGATACTGTCTACAGGAAAATTAAAGAGACCTTTGGAGAGAAGAGAACCACGTGTATGAATATCAAGAGCTCAGATGGCAGCCCAGTTCTAAGCAAAGAAGGGAAGGCCGAAAGGTGGAAGGAGTATATAGAAGGTTTATACAAGGGCGATGTACTTGAGGACAATATTATGGAAATAGAAGAGGATGTAGATGAAGACGAAATGGGAGACACGATACTGCGTGAAGAGTTTGACAGAGCACTGAAAGACCTGGGTCGAAACAAGGCCGCCGGAGTAGACAACATTCCATTAGAACTACTGACGGCCTTGGGAGAGCCAGTCATGACAAAACTCTACCAGCTGGTGAGCAAGATGTATGAGACAGGCGAAATACCCTCAGACTTCAAGAAGAATATAATAATTCCAATCCCAAAGAAAGCAGGTGCTGACAGATGTGAAAATTACCGAACTATCAGTTTAATAAGCCACGGCTGCAAAATACTAACGCGAATTCTTTACAGACGAATGGAAATACTGGTAGATGCAGACCTCGGGGAAGATCAGTTTGGATTCCGTCGAAATGTTGGAACACGTGAGGCAATACTGACCTTACGACTTATCTTAGAAGAAAGATTAAGAAAAGGCAAACCTACGTTTCTAGCATTTGTAGACTTAGAGAAAGCTTTTGACAATGTTGACTGGAATACTCTTTTTCAAATTCTAAAAGTGGCAGGGGTAAAATACAGGGAGCGAAAGGCTATTTATAATTTGTACAGAAACCAGATGGCAGTAATAAGAGTCGAGGGGCATGTAAGGGAATCAGTGGTTGGGAAAGGAGCGAGACAGGGATGTAGCCTCTCCCCGATGTTATTCAATCTGTATATTGAGCAAGCAGTAAAGGAAACAATAGAAAAATTTGGAGTAGGTATTAAAATTCATGGAGACGAAGTAAAAACCTTGAGGTTCACCGATGACATTGTAATTCTGTCAGAAACGGCAAAAGACTTGGAAGAGCAGTTGAACGGAATGGACAGTGTCTTGAAAGGAGGATATAAGATGAACATTAACAAAAGCAAAACGAGGATAATGGAATGTAGTCAAATTAAATCGGGTGATGCTGAGGGAATTAGATTAGGAAATGAGACACTTAAAGTAGTAAAGGAGTTTTGCTATTTAGGAAGTAAAATAACTGATGATGGTCGAAGTAGAGAGGATATAAAATGTAGACTGGCAATGGCAAGGAAAGCGTTTCTGAAGAAGAGAAATTTGTTAACATCGAATATAGATTTATGTATCAGGAAGTCGTTTCTGAAAGTATTTGTTTGGAGTGTAGCCATGTATGGAAGTGAAAGATGGACGATAACTAGTTTGGACAAGAAGAGAATAGAAGCTTTCGAAATGTGGTGCTACAGAAGAATACTGAAGATAAGGTGGATAGATCACGTAACTAATGAGGAGGTATTGAATAGGATTGGGGAGAATAGAAGTTTGTGGCACAACTTGACTAGAAGAAGGGATCGGTTGGTAGGACATGTTTTGAGGCATCAAGGGATCACAAATTTAGCATTGGAGGGCAGCGTGGAGGGTAAAAATCGTAGAGGGAGACCGAGAGATGAGTACACTAAGCAGATTCAGAAGGATGTAGGTTGCAGTAGGTACTGGGAGATGAAGCAGCTTGCACAGGATAGAGTAGCATGGAGAGCTGCATCAAACCAGTCTCAGGACTGAAGACAACAACAACAACAACATGAAGATTTTAACTGAACTTTGAAATTAAAGCAGTGAAATGGAATGATATTACTTTAATGCAGGCGTTTGAGTTTGAACGACACTCAGGTTAATTCCGGAAAAGAAAGGGACCCTGCTTGGTAATGCAATTAGGACAATGAGCAACAAAGGTTCATGCTACATTGCCGTAATTTTGTGAGACAAACTGAACAGTTTGAAAATTTGAGGTCTGCCATACAGTTCTAAAACTGTACATGCTTCCAGTCTTCCTTGTTGGTTGATTGAAGGTTTGAAGTTGTCGATCGGGGAGGTGGCGACAGTCACTCATTGTCGGCCGTCGCTGTTGCAGAAGCTGGATGTTGGCGCGCCATCTTCTCGACACAGTAACCAGGCGAAACGGGCTCTTGATGTGCACCAGCTAATGCTTCCCGTCCATGACACCGTGTCAGAAAGTATCATACAAAGTCGAGCGCAATTACATGCTGCCAAACCCCGAAAGAGCGGCAGCTCGCGGGAGCGTCACACAACAAACCTGCTCCACCGCCCTACTCCCGCCAGACTCTGCTCTGTCCGCGCTCCATGCGCCAGAGTTAACACTACCAAAGATCCTAAACACTTTGGTTCTCCACACGATCTATCGATGTAATCGTTCGATAGCATAGTTTTCCCTAGGCAAGACCCAGCGAAAAAATACAAATAATACTTACAAAACAAACTATTTATACATCGACATAAATGCATATATATATATATATATATATATATATATATATATATATATATATATATATATATATATATATATATATACAAATTGTAAAACAATTATAATATATAAAGGCACCGAAATGTCATATCTTCAGGTAACAAAATAAGGAAAAAATTTATAGTTCAATTGATGGAAATAGGAGGATATGCATTTCCGGCGTTACATGGCGACCGACCACAAGGTGGCCAGACCTGTTGCTGGAGTAAAGGCACGCCGCAACATGAGCCAGATGAACTAAAAGAAGCAACGCAACCGTGACGAAAATTCTGACGAGAGGACAACTTCCAACACACCCAGGAAGAAGTAGGAAAGGTGTGATCCGCTCACCCTATTACACACCGGGGTAGGAAGCTGGGTGAATTGGCGTAGCGTAGGAGCTCAGTTCGTCAGCGCGACCTAACGTTAGTGACATGTCTGATCGCCGAAATGTTTTGCCCGTTGAACACTATGGACCGGCAGTGCATCCGTGGACTGTTCCAGCAAAAGATATGTCCGTTTATATCACATATTTTGATACTCCTAAATTTACTCATCAGAACATATCGGGTACTTCCCGTTGGCCTAGAATCATGAAAGCTAGCACGAAGCAAGGTTTTACAGTACAAGTACATGAGAAAATCCGAAATTGTTAATTTGTAGAACTATCACAGGAAAAGAATACTTATGTTCTCGTTTGTTATCAGTCTTCTAAGTTGATTTTAAAATACGGTCGAAAGTACTGTGATCCCAAGGACCGATGTGTTGCCAGTACCAATGTCGATAGTAGGCAAAACTCCTCAATATCATTGAACGGGTAAACTGTCTATATACACAATTAAATTAGTTCCAAACACCCAGCGTGCGACTCCTACTCCCACCTGGCCAATCTTTTCTGCAGTTACCTGTATCAAATTACGGGAAGAAAAATGCCGCCTACCTAACAGACTCCAATTATTATCTTCTACAATTTGCTTCATTGTGCAACGCTATCTTTTCTCGAAATGTTTATTTAGTGGAGGTACTGCGAAGAGCTCCGATACTAGAACCCCTCTACCGACAATTAAGCCAACATTTTGAAGGACCGTCGAAGTTATAAACACATAAGTAACAAAAAACCTTTTTTTCAAAAACTTCAGGGGATATCAAATTCCAACGATTTCGGTATCACTAGTACTGAAGAATGTAAATCGACGGTAGAGAATACGTTTAGGATCCAAACATGGAATCCATATTACTTTATTTTGAGAAACTTGGCCAGATGGGAGTAGAGTTCGCGAATTGAGAGTTCTGTATAGACTTAATCACATATACAGACAGTTCATCCATCCCCGGAAATGATAATATTGACGATTTTTACCTATTGTCGACACTGATACTCGCAAGATATCGATTCCAGAGATTGCAAGTCTTTTGAGAATGTTTCAATTTCTAGTCCGAAGTCGGACAACAAAAGACAACAAATATTTTTACCGTGTGATATGATTACAAATTATGTTTCCCGATTTTTTTTTTCCTTAACTTGTACTTGAAAACCTTGCTTCTTGAGAAATATCATGATTCTACGTCCATGGGAAGTACACATACGTTTTAGTGAGTCAGTTTGCGAGGACCAAAGTGTGTGTTATGAATGGTCGTATCTTTCGATTGCATATATATATTAAACGTCAAGGTACCATAGACTTCAGTATATGATACGTCTACACGTTCACGAAGGAAAGGGGTCGTTCACATAGAAGGACAACAGACAGTCTGAAGACATAGGGCAATTTTTGGATTTTCGGATGTTTTCCTTTGGTTGTAAAGAGAGATTGTTCCTCTTGCCAAATTTCATGATTCTAGGTCTGCAGGAAGTAACCTAAATGTTTTTATGAGTGAGTTTACGAGTATCAAAATATTTGACATCAGTACCCGTATATTTTGACTGCTTTGACTCAGAAGCTTCAATATTTTAGATCGCTAAGGGACCCTAGAACTCTTAGACATAAATGTTTGGTTGATACGTCCAACCGTCCTGAGAAAAAGGGTTTTTAACAATTGGAGAGACTGACGGACACACAAACAGGCAGACGGACGACAAAATGTTCCTAAAAGGGTTTGGATCGACTGAGATTCGGAACCCTTAGAAAAGGAGAGAAAAGCGTCTAAACCTGCAGAGGCAGCCGTGAAGATATGACAGTTTACTTAATACGAAAATCAAAACTTAAGTTACTCACATATTTATGTACTTATACTACAAATTTTGCACATAAGTGAGTTTGAAAAATGACAGGAAAATCCGGTCCCGGTCAATCCTGATATTTAAATATAAATTTTGTTAGAGATATCATGAGAGAACAGCTGTACAGCATTGGGTTATATTGAAGATATAGAATGAACTTCGAGTTCTTTTGTCGAAGCACTATCTCGTGTAGTGCTTTCCCATGCTCTGTCATGCCCAGTTGTTAGCGAAAGCTGTTTATTGCCGCAAAATGTTTATGAAAGATGTATTGAAATTATCACTACAAGAAGAGAAAACACCTAGTAATATTTGTATTTTGTCTATCACTTTATATAATAATGCATGATTATGTGTATCATGTTATTCATGGCACCTGTTTCAAGTTCTGTCGTCTTGGACATCTTTGACTCCAATTTATGCTCCGAATATAATTCCGGACGACAATGTTTCAAATACCCGTCTGGCCAAACAGATCTAGGTTTTCCACGGTTTCTTTAAGGCGCTCCGGACAAATCTCGGGATGGTTGCTTTGGAAAGGGCTGGCCGATTTCTTCCTCTGTCCTTTTGTAATCCGAAGCTATGCTCCGTCTGTGACGACATTACTGTCCACTGGATATCAAACTATAATCTTCTTTCTTTTCTTCTGAACCCAAAATTAAAATGGTCAGTTTTTTGAATCATGGGGCATAATCATTAGACGATAAGGTCAACAGGAGTGAAGTAGGAATTGATCGGATCCCTGCTATTACAGTTACTGTGTTTGTACGGTTCGTTTCTAATAAAATAATATTTTAACATGAATTAAGTGAGTAGTTCTTTTGGACAGATCTTTCTTAGGGTCTGACAATGACCATTACGTCCAGTGTCTAAACTTACTACTAAAGTGAGTGTTCTAGGACGAGAGAAACAAGAAACCCGCTGAAGAGTAGTAGAATACAACTACAAACAGTGCACGTTTGTGCTTTAGATTCCGCCTGATTATCGTCGTAAGATTCTGGGGAATTAAATTACACTTTATTTGGAATATTTCTAAAGGAAAATATGACTGTGTATTCATAATTTCCTGATCGATCACATTATTTAAATTAATACAACATTGTTAATAAGTAAGTAGAAAAGAATAATTGAGGCAACAGTAAAAATATTTAGGAAGCGGCTTCTGCACAACACTTTCTGATGTTTCTGGACGAGACACTAAAAGAGCCTAACAATAATGTGAGACTATGTTACCTTGCTTTCGATGTCTTAATTGTCCGGAGTTACGTTCACATGCTACATTAGAAGTACCAAATCGTATTGCTTTCACTTCCACTATTTTATCCCATCGTTTTGGGTCGCAGCTGTTATTGAGATTTATTATCATACAGTGTGAGAATATTGTGTGGGTAGAGAGCTTTAATCTTCTAATATGAAAGCCTCTCCTCTGTCGAATCACGAATAAGAATTTGATTCCTCCTTGTACCAAAAACTACAGCCATTTTCACATTGGCTATTCTGTCAAAATTAATATTTTATTTGAAAGCAACTGTCAGTACCCAGCTGAGGCCATTGCAAAGGGAACGTGAAACATTATAGCAAAAACAGGAATAAAATTTATGTCAAAAGGTATTTTCGTAACTGAGGCTGAGAGTATGCAAAGTACGGTGCCGGTTATCCTTAAGTGATGCGCTGTCATTATCAAGTAATCTTCTCCTGTAAACCCCGAGGAATCAGTGGAGTTCTGTAAAATACTATAAACAACGTGTGACTAAAGAGTATCAGTTTTGTAATGTAATTTACCACAACTTCTGTGACCAGTGGACTACGAAAGGGTGTAGGTAACACAAGAGGTACATTTCTACCAAATAACACTCCTATATCGCTCACGTAAGTTTATGGCAGGAACTTGGGACATATTCTGAGTCCCAACAAGATGACCTATAACAGTAAAGAGTATTCCCCCCTCCCCCCCCCTCCCACATATTAACCAGGATTTCTAAAAAATCGTCACTGTATTACGCTTTTGTCACGTATCGTTGCAGGGTCGGCATAGTTACTGACTGAATTGGCGTGGTTAACTTAAGGAGTGCCCGGTTTCCCTCCTTGTTGCCGCCCTGCAAACACCCTCCTGCCTCCGCCCCCTCCGGATGGATTATTTGTCGCCAAGCTGTCTGCGTTCGGTGTTAGTCATACGAAAGTGAGCGAAAGTTTTAGAAATGTTAGCGAACAATGTAACTGAGGCGCACGTGGTAGCGCTCACGCGTGTTCTGGTATTGTCACACTGATGGATAGGGTATTCCGCGTGTAGACGAACTCTGGGAATCCCTGCTTTCACTATTCTCATACAACGGCGTAGTTCTATTAAGCACCGCCATGTTTACGGTGCAGTTCAGTGAACCCTGTCCGCACAGGTTAGCGACTTGCGTCAGCGAAGCAGGAAACTCGATCGAGTAATACGCACGACATGTAATACCTCAACCGTTATTGGGAACAGAGTAAAAAATTCAGTGACATTACCTCTCAGCACGCCCTGTTAGGATCAGCAACGATGCTGTTCCGCATTGTTACTGGGACAATGAGTCTCTCAGAGATTTGTTGTTCTATTACAGCAAGAGTGTAATTACGAACGAAAACTGTCGGACAGCTAAGTTCATGACATATCAAGAACCCACAGAACATCACTTTACCGTTCAGCGAGAACAATACGCGATCTCTTGCAGTAATCTTTGAATTAATATCGAAAAGAGTTTTAGTATGTGATTTTGATTGCAATTTAAATTATAGCTATAATACCTTCGAAAACTATATTCTTTCCTTTTGCCGTATGTATTTTGTATGATCTGTGTTCTCTCGTCTCTTATTGCATGCTGAAAATTCTAGGTGTGTCACTGAAAGATGTTTGACTTTAATTCTGCATGCGCAATCCGCAAGCCGCCGTGTGGTACATAGCAGAGGCTACCTTGTACAACTGCTAGTCACTTCCTTTCATGATACATTCACAAGCGGACCGAGAGCAAAACTGCGTTTCTTAAGCCTCCCTACTCACCCTAATTTTTCTTGTCTTGTTGGCTCGGAATGTATATGGTGGCAGGAGAATCCTTTTACGGTATGCTTTAAATGACGGTTCTCAAAATTTTCTCAATATTGCTCCGCAAAAAGAACGACTTCTTACCTCCGGCGATTCCAAATTGAATTCACAAAAATTTTCGTAATACCTGGATGCTGATCGAGCCTAGAGATAACAAATTTAGCAGCGCGCTTTTCAATTGTTTTGATGTCTTCCTTTAATGTGATCTGGTGGAAATACTAAACACTCGAGCAGTACTCAAGTAATGGCTGCACTTAAGCTCTATGTTATTGTTGTGGCCGTCAGTCCAGAGACTGGTTTGATGCAGCTCTCCATGCTACTCTATCCCGAGCAAGCTTCTTCATCTCCCAGTACCTACTGCAACCTACATCCTTCTGAATCTGTTTAGTGTATTTATCTTTTGGTCTTCCTCTACGATTTTTACCCTCCACGCTGCCCTCCAATTCTAAATTGGCGATCCCTTGATGCCTCAGAATATGCCCTACCAACCGATCCCTTCTTCTAGTCAAATTTACAACCCTGTCTCACTCCTTTCCCAACCATCGCTTCCCTTTGTAAGGTGTCAGGCAAATCCAACACCTTACATGAAAATCCTGACATGATAAGCAAATCCAGTAGTATGTCACATAGCTCGGAATAAATCGTGACATTAAATTAACCAAAGTAATACGAGTAACGAGTGAGCAAATGGAATACCACAGACTAACACAAGAATGCCTAAATGCATGTCGTACCTTCCCACCGTGAGGCAGACGCAGTTCCGAGGGGAGAAACGAGGACAGAAGCCGAGAGCAGAACCGTGTTAAGCTAGATAAGGGAGGGGCTGGGCACCCACGCCGCGAGCCTACCTGTACGACTATAAAACCCGCACGTTTTAGCGTGAGGCTTTTTCGTGTCTCAGGTACGTCAAGGATCACCCCCAGCCCATGTTAAAAGCTAGAGCCCTCCAGAGAAACACTATAGATCTTACGATAACACAAAAAGGACCACTACCACCCGCAAGTTTTAGCGTGAGACTTTTTCACGTGTCTGTTACATTAGGATCACTCCCCAGCCCACGTTAAAAGATAGAGCCCTCCAGAAGAGCAGTATAGATCTTACGATAACGCTAAAAGGACCACACTAGCTGCAGGTTTTAGCGTGAGACTTTTTAGCGTCTCTGTTACGTTGCAAACTTTAAAAAGATTGCCCCACCACGAGAAGTATAACGTTTCTCATTGGATTGACAGAATTTTTGTAGGCGGAGCTTAAGGTTAACATTGAGACCCTGATTGGTCAGATGAAAACATAGCCAGATAGTTTTTTTTTTAACTAACTTCGGTAAATTGTAGTAAGGAGAAGTTGAAGAGTTAGTTCCGAGACGGCGAGCTGGACGGCTGGTGCGCCGGCCGCTGCCGCCCTGACGCTTCTTAAACACCGACAAGGTAATGAACGCACGCGATGCCGCATTTTTGAGCGCATAAGGCTTCACTCAGAACTGCAGAAGTCTCATCTGTTACACCCTTTTTTTGCTTAATACTAGTGTCGATCGTTAATTAAAACTCATGGTGTTCACATTTGCCACTTGAAGAACAGATCTGAAACGTGATGATTTTTATATTTTATAGTTATTGAGAAGCCACATCAGCCACTGTAATTTACGACAGGTTAGAAAAGTAATTAAAGATAACTAAGGGTCACTGTAGACCATTTTGATAGTTTTCTATTTTGTGAAACTTAATTTAAACCTAGATTATAGATGTGATATGGCATAGTTCATCCTTCGATCGATTGTAGAACTTGGAAACCCATTTAGGGAATATTCGTTCACATTTTTGTTGAACGCAGTTGGTTTTTACCATCCTGTATTAAAACATTTCCTTTTATCAATAGTGCAATTTATAAACGATGTTTTGTGAATAGAATAAATTTCCAGTGGTAAACTTAACTGCTTTTCGACGTTATTTTACCGGCTAACTAAAAATAGGAAAGCCTTGAACCCTTTCCACTATATTTAGTTAGAATTAAGATTCTTTTACAGGGAGTGCAGTGGAGCTGACGCTGAGATCATTTAGTATTTGGTTATATCATCGCTAGTCTCACTGAACTCTTCTGAATTCTACATGTCATGTGTGGTCTGGCGTCTCCTTACCAGCAACAGGTCCCAGGTTCAAACAAGTTAATTCCCTACAAAACACGCTCAGAGCGTCGTTACGCGAAAGTGGTAGGGAGACACGTTATAGAACAAACAGACACCACCATGAATGTTTAGACCTTTCATGCCTCTCGACTCTTATAACTGCCGTCTGGTTTCTGTGCAAACAGTAAATAGCCTTTCGCTCCCTGTATTTTATCCCTCCCACCTTCAGAATTTGAAAGAGAGTATTCCAGTCAACATTGTCAAAAGCTTTCTCTAAGTCTACAAATGCTAGAATCGTAGACTTGACTTTCTTTAATCTATTTTCTAAGATAAGTCGTTGGGTCAGTATTGCCTCCCGTATTGCCTCTATATATGCCTCTATTTTATACTTGAACTTCACTTCCCCAGAATTCTCCAAGTAAAACGAAGAGGAGCATTTCCCTTCCCTGTTATTATCCTCTCCTGCTCGTTACATTTCATATTGTTTTGCAACGTTTTGCCTATATATTTAATCGGCATGACTGTACCAAACAGCATATTACTAAAGTTATTCGAAGATTGAAATACTGTTTTCTTAATTATCTGCATTAACTTAGCTTTTGTACGTTCAAATCAACTTGCCATTCACCACACCACTAGAAATTCTATCTAATTCATATTATATCCACCTACAATAACTCAAAAACTATCCTTTCCCGTACACCTCTTCTTCGTAAGACAAGAGCCGCCCATTGCTGCTCAGGCCCTGTAACTCGCCCCTGGAGCAATGCTGACGGAATCGTTGTCGCAGATAAAACTTGCCGTGAAGGGCAACGTACTGGGTTCTGACACTTAAGAAGTCATCGAGTCACTCAAATATCTGGTAAACTTACGTGTATGCTCCTTCCGTCGTTAACAGTTTGCAGTGGGGCACCGTGTCATGTTACGAAAACATAAGAATGTGGCATCTGCCAGTTGCCCTTCATCCATGTTTCACAAGGTATTATGTGAGAAAAGAGCAAGTTGGGTTTCTCAGGAATGAGACTCTCTAAATTCGTGCTGATTTGTGAACAGAAAGTCTTCTATCTTAAGGTTAAAAAAATGGTTCAAATGGCTCTGAGCACGATGGGAGTTACCTTCTGAGGTCATCAGTCCCCTATAACTTATAACTACTTAAACCTAACTAACCTAAGGACAATACCCACATCCATGCCCGAGGCAGGATTCGAACGTCCGACCGTAGCGGTGTCGTGGTTCCTGACTGTAGCGCCTAGAACCGCTTGGCCACTCCGGCTGGCCTATCTTAAGGATATTTTTTTATATTTTGACTTCATTTTGCAGCAAACCGATGTTAAAGATTTTGCGGGTGCATTCTTTTACCCTTCTTATGCATAGGTCGTTTGCGACTTAGCGCTGAGAGAAAGGATTGTGTGCGATAAATGCAAGCTAAATAAGGAGCCAGTGCAATAAAGTATTCTCTCTACCGCCGAACTGAAACTGCATCCGGACTTGGTGACTTGTTTGTTTTCAACTTTTTTCTGTTAATTCCCTACGACAGAGATGCCTACTACCATTTCCTGCGTTAAAAATAGTCCGTGGAACTGTCAAACATCGGTGTGTTTTTACTATCCTCTTGCGTGAATAATATCGCAGACGTGCAATTTAAAACTTCAGATTTCCCTTTGCTTTCTTTTATTGTCACTCCAGCTCGATCGTAAATGGCAAATGGCTGAATCAAAGCCGTTACGTGGGGACATACTTTTCTCGGCAAGATGTTTCGCTAAGGTCTGACGGTGCAAGTGGTATGCTTAGCCCATACAACAAATTTAATGTAACTAACACCAACAGCACATGCCAATAAAAATAGTCTGAAACAAATATATCCTCACCAATGGCATCCCTCTCGCTGTTAAAGTTTGCTTCTGCAATACTGCAGTACGTCTTTGGGAAACAGTGGAATGTGCACTGTAGAAAGTCAGTGACGGTTTGCTTGTTTATCCCGGCGGAGCGGTTTTCCACAGGTCGTAAGTAAGCCAGCACAAACATTGAGGGGGCTGTGAGCCGGTTGATGCGGAAGGACTCATTAGTCATACAACGCATCAAACGATTTCTGCAGCTTTGAGGCTTACACTTGACGTACAGTACTGTCATACCACGCAAACATGTTTCTGCATTGGACAGTGTCAACCTCGCATATATTGCATAGACCAAGGTGCTCGACGCCCTGTAGGTGGTATGTGAACAGATGAATTGATTAACAATGTGTTCCTAAATTATGTTTGCGTGTAGAAACGTAGTTGTGTTTTCTGGTAAGGCATTGTACTGGCTCTCGATAGTAGCTGTATTGAAATATTCGCCATGAAAAGCGCAGTCACTTTTCTGTTGTTTCCCGTACTCACTTCGCATTGCCCCTGCAATAGTCTTTTTACGAAATCGGAGTGTACGTGTCTTCTAAATCTGCATTCAAGCTGCGTTAACCCTAGGACGCCTAAGGGGGGGGGGGGGGAGTTTTGTTGAACCCACAATTTTTTTACGTCCCCTGCTTTTGCCAAAGTAACTTTCATACTACATATTCTCTTTGAGTTATTGTTTGTTGGCTATATTATGAAACGTTAGTGTCAATATATTTTATAGAAAATTGCTGCTTTGAAAGAAAAAATAAATAAACTTTTTATGGGTCCAACAAACCCCCCCCCCTCCCGCCTCAGGCTTCCATATTATAGAAAATTCCCCAAGTACGATTTAGTCTTTCTCATTTCTACAACAATGCAAGTTAGTTTATTGTTGGTTGGTATTCTTGATATTCACAACAATCGGTTTACTTTCAGAGGAAGTGATTGTTGACGTCAGTCAGCTGTTATTTATCTTGTAAGCTTGCAGTGAGTTTATGCAGTTCCCTACTATTCACACCTTGACTTAGAAATGACTAAATAATACGTGACCTTAGAAAGAGTTCTGAATGAAATTTTAGATGAAGTTTCTGACTCGGCGAGTGAAAGTGAATATGAGTATGGTGTTATGGAGTATGATTCAGATCGGGAATGTTCAAAATGTTCAAATGTGTGTGAAATCTTATGGGACTTAACTGCTAAGGTCGTCAGTCCCTGAGCTTACACACTACGTAACCTAAATTATCCTAAGAACGAGCGCACACACCCACGCCCGTTGGAGGACTCGAAGCCCCGCTGGGATCGCCTTCACAGTCCATGACAGCAGCGCCTAAGACCGCTCGGCTAATCCCGCTCGGGTCGGGAAAGTGATGTGGATGTTAGAGAAGATGAAGATGGCGCAGCTTCAGGCAGTGACCGTCAGGACGTTATTGTAGCCAAGTCTGGAAGAAGATACGTAACCACACAGCCTAGAATTCCTTGGAGGTCTGTTGCTAATATAGTAAGAGAGCAGGCAGGAGAAACTCCAGCTGGTATTTGCCATTCACCTGGATAAGCCTTGAAGTTACTTCTTACGCCTGACATCATGGATGTTATAGTAAAACATTCAAATGAAGAGGCAGTTAGGCGAAATGTTACTTTAACTAATGAGAAAGAATTGTATGCCCTTATAGGTGCGGTAGCATTCTCTCTTCCCACGCCCGGGTTCCCGAGTTCGATTCCCGGCGGGGTCAGGTATTTTCTCTGCCTCGTGATGACTGGGTGTTGTGTGATGTCGTTAGGTTAGTTACGATTAAGTAGTTCTAAGTTCTAGGGGACTGTTGATCATAGATTTTAAGTTCCATAGTGCTCAGAGCCATTTTGAAGCCCTTACTTATGGGGGCAAATAAGGACACTTCTGCCAGTACACTCGATCTTTGGTCAGACCCAACGGGTCGGCCAGTTTACAGGGGTATTATGGCAAGAGAACGTTTCAAGGAACTTATTGCAATCATAAGGTTTGATGACAAAAGTACCCGCCTGCTAAGAAGGGAAGCAGACAAGTTCACAGCAATCCTTGATGTTTTCAACAAAGTGAATGATAGGCTTCCACTACTGTATATACTAGGGGTCCACCTCACCATTGATTAGATTCTCAGCTTGTTTAGGGGGCGCTGCCCCTTCAAAGTATTTATGAAGGATAAACCGGGCAAGTATGGCATCATACACATGATGTCTGATGCAGTTGATAGATACGTCTTGAATATGGATCCCTATGCAGGTAATGTTCAGAATTAGTCGAAAGAAGAACGGGGTTCAGTAGCTGCCATCAAACGTCTGGTAGCACCTGTGAAAAATACTGATCGAAATATTACTACAAATCGGTGGATTTGGCGGAAGAGTTTTACCAAGACTACAGAATCACTACAGTAGGAACTCTCCAGTCAAACAAGAAGCATATACCAGACATAATGAATGGAGAGCAATATTCATCAGTGTTCTCAGAACCATCAACAGGTAGGCCTCCAGTAACTTTGGTGTCCTACGTAACAAAAACGAAACCAAGTAATAACTTACTGATGTTGTCAACAATGCACCAAGATAAAGGCACTGTTGGAGGAGAGAAGAATGAAACCGAGATAAATGCATATTACAATTCCACTAAAGGTGGAATTGATACCATTGATCAAATGGCGCATATGTACACCTGCAAGAGGGGAACCAAGACATGACCACTATCTGTATTTTACTCTCTCATCGACATTTGTGCTATCAATGCCACCTCCATATTCATCCAGCAACATCCAAGATGGAATGAAAAGAAACACAACAAACGGAAACTTTATCTTCTGCAAGCTGGGATGAAAGTAGTGAAATTGCAGGAAGAAGAAAGAAGTGCCAATGCAAGAGGGTTATCTAACCAAATTTTTCAATCAATGGAGACTTTTCTACAAAAGAAATTCAAAGAAGTGACAACAGAAGCACGTCAGCCTCCTGTAGGGAAAGGTCGGTGCCATATTTGTGTAAGAGAAGCTAGAACAAAGAAGCAGAATTACAACAATCTAAGTAAGCCAAAACAATATTGAGGACAGTGTCATAAACATGTGTGTAACACACATTCAGGAAAATTGTGAAGTGTGTCTCTTGCCTTGAATTTGAGGACTCAGAGTAGTCTACTGTATATGAACACATCTGTATTTTGCATTGTAATATGTCAACTTTTTGTTCACTCAATCCAATATTAATAACAATTATCAACATTTATAAACCGCTGCCTAAGTTAAAATACATAAACCATTTTGAAAGTTATAAATTTTCGTCGGTAAACTTATTTAATACTTGTGGACTCGCCGAACCGCCCACCCCCGCCTTAGGTATCCAAGTTAGAAGAAAAGGATTAGGCGTCCTAGGGTTATTGCTATTTCCAACGAGTAGGTCAACGGAACGCGAAAACATAGTTAATACAACTTTCATAAGTTGCACTGCACAACTTAGAAAAACCTCTTACCCTTATTACACCATGTAAGGCAACTAGAAATGCAGATAAATATAAATTTAATATAACGCGAAAAATATTTCAAAAAGTTTGCCACAACTGAAATAAAATTAATCCAATACACTATTGCCAAACTTTGAGTTGTTTAATTTGTTGTGCTCCTATATTTCCTTGCGTGTCGAAGTGAAAGATAACAGCAACGGTTATATCCAGCCAATAAATGCGCTGATTCTTCATGAAGGACATAGTAATAAAATTTATGACATAACACTACTTCACAGTTTTTTCAGGTGAATCTGCATTTATATTGCTGTATAATTGTGACGCTATGCCTGAAGTAATCAATTTAGGCACGCATTTATTCTTTGTCCTTTAATTGTAAATGCAGTTGAACCAAGAAGAAGATACTGTAGCATTTACCAACCAAGAAGAAGGTATAGTAGTACTCAATGAACTGTTGATGAAGCCCGACCAACAGGCACTACATGCACTGAGCGAAAATAATAGTGCATTGAGAATGGCTAGCTTTTAGCCGAAATCTAGATCTGCACAGTAAAAAAGGACGACTGATCGCGGCAATCTACACTACTGGCCATTAAAATTGCTACACCAGGAAGATGACGTGCTACAGACGCGACATTTAACCGACAGAAAGGAGATGCTGTGATATGCAAATGATTAGCTTTTCAGAGCATTTACACAAGGTTGGCGCCGTTGGCGACACCTACAACGTGCTGACATTAGGCAAGTTTCCAACCGATTTCTCATACACAAACAGCGGCTGATCGGCGTTGCCTGGTGAAACGTTGTTGTGATGCCTCGTTTAAGGAGGATAAATGGGTACCATCACGTTTCCGACTTTGATAATGGCCGGATTGTAGTCTACCGCGATTGCGGTTTATGGTATCGTGACATTGCTGCTCGCGTTGGTCGAGATTCAATGACTGTTAGCACAATATGGAATCGTTGTGTTCGGGAGGGTAATACGGAACGCTGTCTGGATCCCAACGGCCTCGTATCACTAGCGGTCGAGATGACAGGCATCTTATCCGTATGGCTGCAACGGATCGTGCAGCCACGTCTCGATCCCTGAGTCAACAGATGTGGTAATTTGCAAGACAACAACCATCTGCACGAACAGTTCGACGACGTTTGCAGCAGCATGTACCATCAGCTCGGAGAACATGGCTGCGGTTCGCCTTGACGCTGCATTACAGACAGGAGCGCCTGCGATGGTGTACTCAACGACGAACCTGGGTGCACGAATGGCAAAACGTCATTTTTTCGGATGAATCCATGTTCTGTTTACAGCATCATGATGTTCGTATCCGTGTTTGGCGTCCTCACGCTGTACGCATATTGGAAGCGTGTATTCGTCATCGCTATACTGGCATATCACCCAACGTGATGGTGTGGGGTGCCATTGCTTACACGTCACTGTCACCTCTTCTTCGCATTGACGACACTTTGAACAGTGGACGTTACATTTCAGATGTGTTACGACCCTTGGCTCGACACTTTATTCGATACCCGCGACACCCCAAATTTCAGCAGGATAATGTAAGATGGGTTAAAGTTAGGTATAGGAATTAGTGAAGTTCGGTGCCAGGAGGAACAAGACTTTTGGTCAGATGAATACAGGGGTATAAACAAAAAAATCAAATAGGGGTAATGCAGGAGTAGGTTTAATAATGAATAAAGCAATAGGAATGCGGGTAGGCTACTACAAACAGCACAGTCAACGCATTGTTGTGGCCAAGATAGACACGAAGCCCACGCCTACGACAATAGTACAAGTCTATATGCCTACTAGCTCTGCAGATGACGAAGAAATTGAAGAAATGTATGATGAGGTAAAAGAAATTATTCAGGTAGTGAAGGGATACGAAAACTTAATAGTCATGGGTGACTGGAATTCGTCAGTAAGAAAAGGGAGAGAAGGAAACATAGTAGGTGATTATGGATTGGGGCTAAGAAATGAAAGAGGAAGCCGTCTGGTAGAATTTTGTACAGAGCATAACTTAATCATAGCTAACACTTGGTTCAAGAATCATTAAAGAAGGTTATATACATGGAAGAACCATGGAGATACTAAAAGGTTTCAGATAGATTATATGGTGGTAAGACGGAGATTTAGGAACCAGATTTTAAATTATATGACATTTCCAGGGGCAGATGTGGACTCGGACCACAGTGTATTGGTTATGAACTGTAGATTTAAACTGAAGAAACTGCAAAAGGTGAGAATTTAAGGAGATGGGACCTGGATAAACTGAAAGAACCAGAGGTTGTACAGAGTTTCAGGTGGAACATAAAGGGAACAATTGACAGGAATGAGGGAAAGAAATACCGTAGAAGAAGAATGGGTAGCTTTGAAGAATGGGTAGCTTTGAAGAATGAAATAGCGAAGGCAGCAAAGGATCAGGTAGGTAAAAAGACGAGGTCTAGTGGAAATCCTTGGGTAACAGAAGAGAAACTAAATTTAATTGATGAAAGGTTAAAATTTAAAAATGTAGTAAGTGAAGCAGGCAAAAAGGAGTACAAACGTCTCAAAAATGAGATCGACAGGAAGTGCAAAATGGCTAAGCAGAGGTGGCTAGAGGAGAAATGTAAGGATGTAGAGGCTTCTCTCACTAGGGGTAAGATAGATACTGCCTACAGAAAAATTAAAGAGACCTTTGGAAAAAAGAGAACCACTTGCATGAATATTAAGAGCTCAGATGGAAACCCAGTTCTAAGCAAAGAAGGGAAAGCAGAAAGGTGGAAGAAGTATATAGAGGGTCTATACAGGGGCGATGTTCTTGAGGACAATATTATGGAAATGGAAGAGGAGGAATATGAAGATGAAATGGGAGATATGATACTGCGTGAAGAGTTTGACAGAGCACTGAAAGACCTAAGTCGAAACAAGACCCCGGGAGTAGGCAACATTCCATTAGAACTACTGACAGCCTTGGAAGAGCCAGGCCTAACAAAACTCTACTATCTGGTGAGCAAGATGTATGAGACAGGCGAAATTCCCTCAGACTTCAAGGAGATTATAATAATTACAATCCCAAAGAAAGCAGGTGTTGACGGATGTGAAAATTAGCGAACTATCAGTTTAATAAATCGCAGCTGCAAAATACTAACGCAAATTATTTACAGACGGATGGAAAAACTGGTAGAAGCTGACCTCGGGGAAGACCAGTTTGGATTCAGTAGAAATGCTGGAACACTTGAGGCAATACTGATCCTACTACTTATCTTAGAAGAAAGATTAAGGAAAGCCAAACCTACGTTTCTAGCATTTGTAGACTTAGAGAAAGCTTTTGACAATGTTGACTGGCGTACTCTCTTTCAATTTCTGAAGGTGGCAGAGGTAAAATACAGGGAGCGAAAGGCTATTTACAATTTGTACAGAAACCAGATGGCAGTTATAAGAGTCGAGGGACATGAAAGGGAAGCAGCGGTTGGGAAGGGAGTGAGACAGGGTTGTAGCCTCTCTTCGATGCTATTCAATCTGTATATTTAGCAAGCAGTAAACGAAACAAAAGTAAAGTTCGGAGTAGGTATTAAAATCCATGGAGAAGAAATAAAAACTTTGAGGTTCGCCGATGACATTGTAATTCGGTCAGAGACAGCAAAGGACTAGGAAGAGCAGTTGAACGTAATGGACAGTGTCTTGAAAGGAGGATATAAGATGAACATCAACAAAAGCAAAACGAGGGTAATAGAATGTAGTCGAATTAAGTCGGGTGATGCTGAGGGAATTAGATTAGGAAATGAGACACTTAAAGTAGTAACAGAGTTTTGCTATTTGGGGAGCAAAGTAACTGATGATAGTTGAAGTAGAGAGGATATAAAATGTAGACTGGCAATGGCAAGGAAAGCGTTTCTGAAGAAGAGAAATTTGATAACATCGAGTATAGATTTAAGTGTCAGGAAGTCGCTTGTGAAAGTATTTGTATGGAGTGTAGCCATGTATGGAAGTGAAACATGGGCGATAAATAGTTTAGACAAGAAGAAAATAGAAGCTTTCGAAATGTGGTGCTACAGAAGAATGCTGAAGATTAGATGGGTAGATCACATAACTAATGAGGAATTATTGAATAGAATTGGGGAGAAGTTTGTTGCACAACTTGACTGGAAGAAGGGATCGGTTGGTAGGGCATATTCTGAGGCATCAAGAGATCGCCAATTTAGAATTGGAGGGCAGCGTGGAGGGTAAAAATCGTAGAGGGAGACCGAGAGATGAATACACTGAGCAGATTCAGAAGGATGTAGGTTGCAGTAGGTACTGGGAGATGAAGAACCTTGCACAGGATAGAGTAGCGTGGAGAGCTGCATCAAACCAGTCTCAGGACTGAAGACTACAAGAAGAACAACAATGCGAGATCGCATGTTGCAGGTCCTGTACGGGCTTTTCTGGATGCAGAAAATGTTCGACTGCTGCCCTGGTCAGCATTTTCTCCAGATCTCTCACCAATTCAAAACTTCTGGTCAGTGGTGACGGAGCACCTGGCTCGTCACAATACGGCAGTCGCTACTCTTGATGAACTGTGGTATCGTGTTGATGCTGCATGGGCAGCTGTACCTGTACACGCCATACACGCTCTGTTTGACTCAATGCCCAGCTGTATCAAGCCCGTTATTACGGCCAGAGGTGGTTGTTCAGGGTACTGATTTCTCAGGATCTATGCACCCAAATTGCGTCAAAATGCAATCACATGTCAGTTCTAGTATAATATAATTATCCAACGAATGCATTTCTTCTTGGTGTAGTAATTTTAATGGACAGTAGTGTATAATTTACAAGGTACAGTAGAATTTACCGTCTTATCAGACTTGGAATCAATACACTCAAACGGGGGCAAGGACTGTACATCCATTTATTTTCCATTTTTCTAACATGGGCAGTGAAACTCTGCCTTTCCAGTTCTAATTCCAGTGTCTTAACCAATGCAGCGCACCTCTCTACCATGTTGTTTCCAGATTTGTTTCATCGCCGTCTGAACAGGCCACGGAGGCCCAACGGTACCGTCTGGCTGCCACGTCATCCTGAACACTTTGGCGATACCGGATGTGGATACAGAGGGCAATGTCAAGAGCATACCACTGCCCTAGCCGTTGTCAGTTGTCAGTTTTCGTGATGGATGCCGCTATTTCACAGTCGAGTAGCTGCTCAGTTGGCTTCGTAAGGGCTTAGTGCCCTCCCTTGCCAACAGCACAGAGCAGACCCAGACAGTGACCCATCCAAGTGCTAGATAATCCCAACAGGGCAAAACTTCGGCGACCAGACGGAAACCGGTGTTAGCTCTGTGGCAAGGCCGTTGGTTTGCTTTGCGTTATAGTGTATATATAAATACAGAACACACACACAGAGGCAAAACTGTTAAGTGTTGTAAAGCAAAAAACGGCCGACAGGTGATACGAAACAGCGTCAGCTCGCCACTTTATAGCAAGAGCTGATGCTGCAATACACTAGCAGAAAGGTGGAAGTCTTTCCCCACTTGTCACCATGAAAGTGTTTAGAGTACATCCCTTCAGCCTTAAACGAACATAGTATGGAGAGTATATGTACTCAGCCATTCGTAATCTAAAATATCACAGCCTAAACCACGAGGCTGTGTCACTCAGAGCGACATCCTGGAATGCAGTATGGGGTCAGCTGCTCGACCACTGAACAGCGCAGCCTGCCCTGAGTCACGAAAGCAGCTGCCGCTGCTGAAGGGAGGTCATGGCTGCCGTTACAGAATCGTTAGCGCTGATGCTGCACTGTAATCATGGCCGCAACCGGAGACGCTGCTGCCACTGGCACTGAAGTGACACCGCATTCGGCCCTGCTCTTTGTGATGTCAGCAATACTGGACGTCTATTGTTTCGCATGAGAGGCAACTGCACGCCTGCACCAAGCTGATCCTGATGTACCATGGATGGGATTCAGAATAAAGAAGTAAATTAAACAAATACACTTTCATCCTGACACATCATTTCACTCTCTAAGAGCGACGATCTGTGGGTCATTTAACACTGGTGTATTATATAAAACAAATCACATCTGAACCAACAGCCTACAGCAGACTGAGTCGAAAAATTTTCATTGTATTTTGGTCATGGAGAAAAGGTATGACATTCGTGGATTTGGTTCAATAGGTTTTATTGTGAGTAAACAATCAGTGGATTGCTCCAGTCTTAGAGGCAATGGAAGTCTCGGTTGCTTACTGCCTGTTAGGTGTGGATAGTGTAGCCTTGAAGGGCACTCAGTGCTGTGTACATAATCAGTAAAATAATTATACACGTAATCGTTAGGGGTGTGTGGCTAGGCAATGGAGGAGTGTACTTTCGTCTGGATACAGTTCAGTTTAACCAATATGCAGAGATTGCGCCACACATGAGTGATGACTACGATATGATTCTAGGTTTAGATTTCTTACCACAGCATCGTGTAATAATATATTTTTGGCAAGATAGAGTGGAAACTGACGGAAAAATGTTACAGTTACGTGAAGCCGTTTCAGTGTCGCTATGTTGTGAGGGGAGTTTGTTGCGAAAGACTAAACGATTAAACAGCGAACGATCACACAAAGACTTGATTCGCATGACCGTGTACCTTAGGGTACTGGGAAATCGCTTTGGCTCAGTGTTGAGCGTAGCTTGCCAGTAGAAATTTTGTGTGGTAAAACCGTTGAAAGAGAATGAAGTATTAGAATAGGAGGATTGCTTAGTGAAAAGAGGTATTGTACATACAGAAGAAGTAATGGCTGAAAAGAAGGTATATGTTTTTATACATTATATTAGTGCAGAGGACATACGACTAACAAAGGAATCGTTTATCACTAACATGCATACTCTGGAGGAAGAAGAATGTGATGCGTGGGGTGTCAGCCACGGACAATCGCCGGACGCCATCGAAACTGCGTTAGGAGGGAAAGTAAAGTACCTAGAGCGAAAGCCATAGGGAATGGGTTTAAAAATTACTTTTCGATATTAAGGATTTTTTTTTCCAAAAGGGTTATTATCAGCTATACGTATTACAGAGCACTGCAAACCAAAGGGAAATGTATGAACCGTCTACAGGAAACCACACAGAACACTTAGGTACTTGGAGCCAGTTATGGAGGATTTATCGATCAACAGCTGAAAGATGGAATAACTGGATAAAGTAATAATGCATGGGGGGCATTATTAGCTGTAATTCCAGAAATATCAGCACATGTAACAGACGTCTAAATGTGAAAACTGTTCCGGCGTAACGAGAAGGGCCGGCACGAAGATTAAGAACGCAAGAGCAGAGAAGTCTGTGAGAGGACGTCAGCCAATAGCCTGCAGAATAGGTGTGCAACACGACAGGAGCGGCCTCTACGAGGAGGGAAGATAAGCGCTAGAAGAGAGCACTAGAAGAGCCATATGGACGTGGGAGACCTATATCCATTACTTGCATGGACATTCTATATAGCGAAAGACATTGATTATTTGTATATCGCCAATAACTTGCGACATGAAATTGTAAACCAAAGTTAAATATTGTCAATGTAGTTCATTGTAATAACAGAACCATTAATGCGATTTGCTTCAATCATTGTATAGCTATTCGAGAAAGCAGCATCCTTTAGGCACCCAAAAAGAGACGAGGGGGCGGGACCCCACAAAAACCATAACGGACTCATACTCGTTGTCAAACATCATGGGAACCTTGGACAATTTAGGGAAATGAAATATTTTTCAACAATGGATTTGAAGAGTACTTATCATTAGGTAGACGTTGCACCCCAGAAACGACACAAAACAGTGTCTTCGGCATCCTGGGGAAACCAACAATTCAGGACAATTCCATTCGGATTAAAACACGCAGCTGCAACGCTTCAGAGATTGTTACACGAAGTACTTAGAAGTTTAAAATCACTGCAGTGCTTAATGACATAATCGTCTATGGGAGTGATGTCGAACAGAGTATGCAGCGATTAACTATAGGAAGTATTCCTAAGGTTAAGAGCAGCGAAGTTAACTCTGAGTACAGAAATATATAATGGAAGAGATATCACACCTAGTCGCATCGTTAGTAAAGATAGGGTTCAGACAGACACAAGATTAGTCAGACCTGTACGTGAATTCCTGTTCCAGAGTCTGTAAAGGATTTGCCAGCGTTCTTAGGAGTCGTGAACTGTGATCGTCGGTTTGTGAAAGCGTTTGGAGATGCTGATAGACCGTCGATAAAGTTGTTATAAACCTGTACTAAAATTGTGTAGTCGGAAGAGTGACAGCATGCTTCTGAGAAACTAAAAGAAGCTGCAACAACAAGTCAGATATTGGTGTTTCCGGATTTTAATAGAGAATTTGTTCTATCATGTGATGCATCACACCATGTACTTGGCTGTGTGTTGTTACAAGAGGTAGAAGGTGTTGAAGAACCGGTAGGTTGCACATCAAGGTAACTAAATTCTGCAGAAAGAAGTCATTGCACAACGGAGAAATAGATGTTAAGCCTTATTTATGGAAATACTTTTGCAAATGTTACCTGTACAGTAAAAAGTTTAAATAGCTACATATCAAGCAGCATTAAAATGGTAGTTGGCGTTAAAGGACCGTTCTAGTAGGTTGGCTCGATGGACATTGAGACTAAGTCACATATAAACCAGTGAAGAGACACGGACATGTGGATGGCTTGATTAGAAAAGTAGCAGTATTATATATTGGGGGTAGTCAGCATAAGGAATGGCAAACTGCTCAGACGATGGATGACGAGTGTAAACAGTATTTTAAATAGAATGAGATTTTCGCTCTGCAGCGGAGTGTGCGCTGATATGAAACTACGTGGCAGATTAAAACTGTGTGCTGGACCGAGACTCGAACTCGGGACCGTTGCCCCGTAAGAGAGCTTCTGTAAATTTTTGAAGGTAGGAGGCGAGGCACTGGCAGACGTAAAGCTGTGAGGACGGGGCGTGAGTCGTGCTTGGGTAGCTCAGTTGGTAGAGCACTTGCCCGCGAAAGGCAAAGGTCCCGAGTGCGAGTCTCGGTCCAGCACTAGGTTTTAATCTGCCAGGAAGTTTCAGTATTTTAAATATTCACAGCTGTATGCAGGATGGATGGCTACGTAGAGAAACCAAGTTGGGATTGCGGGTAGTGGTACAAGTGAAGCTAAGGAGTAGATTGCTACAAGAAACTAAAGATCATGTACTAGTGGGTCGTGGAGGCTTGGAGATCTATCAACAGAAGAGTAGCAGGAAGGTATTGGTGGAGGCATAGGCAGACAGACGTAGACCATCATGTGCGTAACTGCCTACAGTGCGCACAGACATCGGATGTGTGTTGTACAGGAGTACCAGTGCTGAGGTTACCTGAAGCATTAGCACTATTCGAATTTCCGGGGAGTAATGTGTTAGGTCCATTAATAAAAAACCTGCAGAGAATAAGTACACACCAACAATAACAGATCATTTTTGAAGAGACAGAAACGGTTGCGATGCCAAATTAGCAGGCGGCAACAGTAACTCAAGCCCTTTTGAATAATTGGACAGGGGAGTTTTGAATGCCTGAAACAACAGTAACAGACCAGGGAAGTACTTCGTGTCAGATCTGTTCAAGGAAAGGCGTAACTTACTGAATGAAAAGAAGTTAACATGGAGTCATCTCCATGCAGAAGCCAATGGAAGAACTGAAAGAGTGCATAGAACAATCGAGAAGATGCTTGGATATTACTTTGACTCGTATCACGCCAAATGGGATTCCGCTTACAACTGAAAACAGCATATGAAATTAGGATTATCGCCATCTCACATGGTCGTAAAACGTCGACACCGTTTGATACACTGAAAACGAAGAAAGAAAAAGCTGAAGGGTATGTTAAGGAATTTTCGAGAGTAGTTAGAGAAATTTGCAATAGAATATGGGGAGCAAATACAAGAGCACTAGGGAAACAAGGAGAAGCAGTGGGCCGTACGGCAAGAATGCACAGTATGAGACTGGTCAGAGGGTCATGCTATCAACTTCGTATAGGCCGAAAGGAAATATAAAGAAGGTTTTCGTAAAGTATCAGGGCCTTACCAAGCGGTCACCAGTAAATGTCAACATTCAGTTGCCGACGACAATGACAGTTGTGCATGTAGGGTGAATGGAAACCTTTCAAAGCAGTCCAGAAGTCATTCCAGAAAAGACCATGCGAACTGGAAAGGGAAAGTTAGGAGAAAGGTATCCGAATGCATATAAGAGGTTGTGAATGCAACGGTAACGGAGAACCAGTATGGATTAAGGTCTAGGAGACAGTCATTATATTTTTTTTAGGTTAAGCATAGATTCCTTGTAATTAATAAAACAGGTGTGGATCAGCAATGTATTTAAGGGGGAGGAAAATAATAGGTGTTCGTGCCCACAGGTGAGGAGGTGAGAAAGCGATGTGATGGAGTTCATAGCTACGCTCCTGGAAATGGAAAAAAGAACACATTGACACCGGTGTGTCAGACCCACCATACTTGCTCCGGACACTGCAAGAGGGCTGTACAAGCAATGATCACACGTATGGCACAGCGGACTCACCAGGAACCGCGGTGTTGGCCGTCGAATGGCGCTAGCTGCGCAGTATTTGTGCACCGCCGCCGTCAGTGTCAGCCAGTTTGCCGTGGCATACGGAGCTCCATCGCAGTCTTTAACACTGGTAGCATGCCGCGACAGCGTGGACGTGAACCGTATGTGCAGTTGACGGACTTTGAGCGAGGGCGTATAGTGGGGCATGCGGGATGCCGGGTGGACGTACCGCCGAATTGCTCAACACGTGGGGCGTGAGGTCTCCACAGTACATCGATGTTGTCGCCAGTGGTCGGCGGAAGGTGCACGTGCCCGTCGACCTGGGACCGGACCGCAGCGTCGCACGGATGCACGCCAAGACCGTAGGATCCTACGCAGTGCCGTAGGGGACGGCACCGCCCCTTCCCAGCAAATTAGGGACACTGTTGCTCCTGGGGTATCGGCGAGGACCATTCGCAACCGTCTCCATGAAGCTGGGCTACGGTCCCGCACACCGTTAGGCCGTCTTCCGCTCACGCCCCAACATCGTGCAGCCCGCCTCCAGTGGTGTCGCGACAGGCGTGAATGGAGGGACGAATGGAGACGTGTCGTCTTCAGCGATGAGAGTCGCATCTGCCTTGGTGCCAATGATGGTCGTATGCGTGTTTGGCGTCGTGCAGGTGAGCGCCACAATCAGGACTACATACGACCGAGGCACACAGGGCCAACACCCGGCTTCATGGTGTGGGGAGCGATCTCCTACACTGGCCGTACATCTCTGGTGATCGTCGAGGGGACACTGAATAGTGCACGGTACATCCAAACCGTCATCGAACCCATCGTTCTACCATTCCTAGACCGGCAAGGGAACTTGCTGTTCCAACAGGACAATGCACGTCCGCATGTATCCCGTGCCACCCAACGTGCTCTAGAAGGTGTAAGTCAACTACCCTGGCCAGCAAGATCTCCGGATCTGTCCCGCATTGAGCATGTTTGGGACTGGATGAAGCGTCGTCTCACGCGGTCTGCACGTCCAGCACGAACGCTGGTCCAACTGAGGCGCCAGGTGGAAATGGCATGGCAAGCCGTTCCACAGGACTACATCCAGCATCTCTACGATCGTCTCCATGGGAGAATAGCAGCCTGCATTGCTGCGAAAGGTGGATATACACTGTACTAGTGCCGACATTGTGCATGCTCTGTTGCCTGTGTCCATGTGCCTGTGGTTCTGTCAGTGTGATCATGTGATGTATCTGACCCCAGGAATGTGTCAATAAAGTTTCCCCTTCCTGGGACAATGAATTCACGGTGTTCTTATTTCAATTTCCAGGAGTGTATATTACTGATCGTAGGGGTGGGAGAGTTGCGAAACGAGCGCCTGTGAGGCGGAGTGCTGTTCGCCAAGCACGAAGACTCAGCGACCACCAGTCATCGCTGAATGACACAGGTGGTATCCTACCAACTGGAGATGCAGAACGAAGTGAGAAGCTTGGAAGAAGAATTCGACAATTTCTTCCAGGAAACGGAAAGCTACAGGGTGCCCAAAGGAAGTGCCGAGGAATGTGAGAGAGTAAATGGAGTATAGGAAAAATTAAGGAGTGAGATGACCCAGATACTGGTGGCTATTCCACATAGGCGAAAGAAGAGAGGGGGGATAGACGCTGAAGCTCGATTTATGAAAACATATTTGGCACTGCTGATGAAGAGACATTTGAAGGCTGGGCAAAAGGAAACAGAGCCGTGAGTAATTGGTACGCTATGTAGATTACATGATTAGATTGGAAAGTACTGAGGAACACAGAACTGCTACGACAACTCACTGGAGAAATAATACGATATGCCAGATCTGCAGAAGAGGTAGTCATTCAGAATCAGTGACCTACAAAAAGCAGTAGAAGTCTTAGAAAGACACGTACTAAATACAAACGGTTGCAGTCTGTAAAAGATAATGTTTGGAAAGCATGAGATAATCTAACAGAACTACAGGAGGCTATGCAACTGGCTGTAAGATATCAGCTAGGGATACATTTCTTTTATTTAGAGAGCCTATGGAAAATACCGAAGGAACTATCGCCGCAGCTGGGGTGGTTTTAGGATTCAAGCAAAAAAGCTTACCTTTTTATTTCAAGACCGCCACAGTATCTGTGAGAACTGATGGAGCCAAAATTTACATTTCTGTTCCTATACCAGTATGTGAAACAAGCATGTTACAAATGATACATAGTTGATACATATCCTGTCAAGCGTGAATGTTGAAGAAATTTGTAATAGCACAGCCACTGTTATTAGTTGCTAAAGACGAGTGAAGATATGTAGAAGTGGGAGAAACAAAGCTGTAAAAATGCTACTGAGGAGAAATTACGGTCTGTTGGAATGTGGTAGTAAGAGAGGGGCAGGATTCCCGCTCAGTGAAATTGCTAATGGGACAAAAGTAGGTAAGAGAAGGTAACAAAGGGGTGAGCGAAGCGGAATTGTACTTTCACCAGGTCGAGAGGCAATGGTTGTACTTCAGCTTTGGTAAGATGATAGTAGTGAATAATTGTCCCGAGAAAGTGATGTTTACATCAGTAAAGAGACAAGCATTGAAGGGAAGTGGTTTGTCATTAAATTGAACAGAATGCAAAATAATGGGGCCTACTTTTCATCTGCTTGCCGCCATTTCAGGAATAGCTCACCAGAATAACTAGGAGGCTCGTTTGTATTGGCCAGAGGAGCCCATGGAAGTGCTAACTGCAACAGATCCAACCGTCTTAAATTAAACTGGGACTGGAATTGATGCAGTCTATAAAAACTCTTCTGAACCAGCTGGAGGGACGAGTCTCCCTGGTTAGCTTGTTGGTTCAAATGGCTCTGACCACTATGCGACTTAAACTCTGAAATCATCAGTCGACTAGAACTAATGAACTAATGAATCCTAACTAACTTAAGGGCATCACACACATCCATGTCCGAGGCAGGATTAGAACCTGAGACTGTAGCGGACGCTCGGTTCCAGACTGTAGCGCCTACAACCGCACGGCCACTCACGCCGGCGGTTACCTTATTGCTGCCTGTAAATTTAATTCGGGAAAATCAATCCCAGAAAGAGACAACATTGACTATTGCCATACCAAGCACCACTAGCACCACTTATTCTGCTGAGTCTAGTCCTTATTATGGTACATGGGAAACAAAGGCTCAAGACTGATTTCAGACAAAGCTGTCGTTCAGATTCCAGTGAATTGCATACGCTGAGCGTTAAAAGCAGCTGGGCAAGGGGCTCTGAAGAAATGTGTAAGTGATAGGGTTACGAAAACCAATTGTTAGAATAATTCTAAAGAGGCGAAGCAGGGCCAGAAGGTCCAGTGGCCAGGAAGTGCAGTATAAGTTATAATATACTTTGGTCTAACCTAGGGACCGGGTCTTTATGAAAAAGAGGACAAGGTAGCGCGTCGACCTTATTCAGTGAAAAAGAACGCGAGAGCAGAAGTGAGTTGCAACAGCGCCAGCCACAGGCAGACAAAAGTGTTATGTGTTGCAAAGGAAAGCACATCCGACACTCGTTGTGAGGCCGAGCCAGCTGGGCGTGGCATAGCAACAGCTGACGCTGCAATACGCTAACAGACGGACGAAAGCCTACCCTCACTATCCACCAAAGGACTGTTTAGAGTATCCTTAAGCCCTAAACGAACATAGTCTGGAGCGTATAAGTACTCACCCATTCGTGTACTGAAACATTCTCGTCTAGGTATCACAGCCTACACCACGAACCTGTGTAACACGGAGGGACTCCTGGAATGCAATACTGGGTCGCAGTCCGGCCATGTGACAGGCCAGCCTGCCCTGGATCGCGAAATCATCCGCCACCGGAGAAGGGAGCCGTCCAGTCGCTGGACGAAGTCACGGCCGCCGCCGCAGAATCGTCAGCTGCGCTGGGGAGCGGTCATCACGGTCGCAGCCGGACACACGCCGCTGACGGTGAAATGCGAGACGCTCGGTTCCACTCCTTGCGTTGTCAACAATGCATGCTGTCTACTGTTTCACATGAGAGGCAACTGGACGCCTGTTGTACTGTTCCTGGTGTACTGCGGGCTGCGGAGGAAATGAAGAAGTCAATTAAGCATATCTTCTGTAGTCCTGACGTCTCATTTCACTCTCCACGGGTGACAGTACATGCTTTATCTTTCAAAAAATGACTGAGACATTAACCCTTAAATACATTCGTAGGGTTATTTACTACTCCATGCGTCTGTCTTTCGTTTACAGTTCCGTTCCTACTGGCATGTTGCCACCTCGAATTCATGTAATCTTAGTACTAGTTGCTATTTTACATTATGCAGAAGCGTGTTAAGCAGTGACTACTACTTTGATAGTTACGCCAATGTACCAATTGGGTTTGAAATCTACAACAAGATTATAAACGGTACTGATCTTGTTTGACATAAGAAATAGCTTTTGTTTTAGAGAGAATGGAGCGACCTTGGAGCGAAGATCAAACTTTGGAGTTATTGTTAGCTGGAGTAAATGACTGAATCATTGGGTACACCAGATTCTTTTTAAGATGTAGCTCAGTTTAGATGCAGTGAAACAGAAACAGCTGATCATGATCATGAAGTGAAATAGAGGATAGTGAAGAGGCATAAAATGAGAATGTTTGCGAAGAAAATAAAGAAATAGCATATCTGTCTGATTATTTTTATGCAAAACGCGTTATAAATGACAACAGCAAGAAGGTGCATCGAGGTTTACTAAAACAATTCGGCATGGTATTGGTCAAATATCAAATAAAGAAAAATAAATTCCAGGAATTTTTCTAGTGACTCGCTGATTGGAGCAGATGAGGCTCTTTGCAAATGTTTCAAAAATAAGAACAGGATTGACGAACCTGCAGTGAAAGTCCAAGCAGTATCGAGTCAGCAAAAAAAAAAAGAAAAAAAGTCAACCAAACATACTCTTATACTCTCAATGTCTGCACTATATTTGTAATGCATTACATTGAGAAAAAACTGTCTTGACTCTAATGAACGAAAATAAGTAATTTCTTGATTCGTTCTTGTACCTATGCCACTTTGTTATTGAGAGCTATTGTTTATTTTTTTCCTTTTAGTTTACTTAATGGATCATTATTTGATCTCAGAACATGTTTCTGAACATTGTTGAGGTAGATTTCCTCGTTTTTTCAAGTTAATTCCAACAACTCTCTTTCAGAGGCCAATGATAACGAAAGCGCCTTAATTGTTGTTAATATCATGTTTTATCTTTTAATAATGATGAATTTTTCACAAATGGGAGCCTTTCTTTTACTGATGCTCTACAGATATTTGTTTCTGGGGTCAAAAACTACTCCACGAAGTTATTAACATCAGTCACAATAGCGGGTTTACTTAAGGGTTAATTAGACCCCGAATACTCAATAAAGAGAGTGAAGCAGCTCAAACACTGCGCCTGTTAGCTTGGTTTCATGTATGGCCATGATTGTAAGAATAATGCAGAGGCTAAATACGGTAAACTAAGCCCAAGATCGCCTATTCAGTTCTACCGCTGCAACAGAGTGTCATGGATTCTGTTTGCAATCACCGATGTGGCATTCTGTTCTGGATGATCTGCGTTACAGGCCCCGTTCAGCAATCCATAATGACCTCTACTTGGCTTCCCTGAGAAACGTCTAGTGAAATATTCATCTCTGAAGCCACAATCAATTTCTTGGCCTGCATCTATTCAACGACATTCGCTTTTCCTCTAGCGATAACGAGATGTCAAGCAAATGTAAATTTCCCAGCATTCCGTCATTGCTTACCCAGTCTGAAACGCTCCTCTCGTCCATCCTCGGAGCTACCAAAGCGAAGTGAAGTCCCATTCGCAGCATTGACCAGAATTCGTTCACTCCAGCGATGAGCAGCGCTCGAGACAAATTACGAGTCGTATGGATCCGCGAATTAACTGGGAAACGCATGTTGGCTCACCTGGATTAGTCCTTTGGGCTGCTACACTATTAACTCGGTCTACGTAAGGGTCGCCGCCCACTTTTTGACCCGCAGTAGAGGACGAAAGCAGTATAAATAGCCTCTATCTCCGTTTAGAAAGTTTCAGAGAACATACTACAGGAATGGAAAAGTATACAGCTAACACTTCGCTCATAACTTCCGTTGAACACCTAGTTACTCCTCCATCTCCACGACAATGAAAAAGGTATACAGATTGAATCGCCCTGCTAAACCCGCAGGACAGAACAGGTAGTTTAAGTTGTGTAAAGGGGCCAAAATAAGCGGCTGTGAGTTACAGTTGGACATACAATCTTTTATTTGATCAAACATTAGAAGAGTCTAGATTTTTTTTTTTTTTTGTAGACACAGCTTTAGTTTTGGAACTTAATTACCGCCGTACAATCTTATTCCTTAAGGGCAAGATCACTTAAATTTAAAAATGGCTGAAAGCCAATAACTTAAAGCTCAATCAAAACCAGAAATTTAAAAGGCAAAGCCTTATCTGGAAACAGTTCCTTAATTAGACTCAAGGCCTAAAGGATCTGACTCTTAAAGAGCAAAGCAACTTAAATTCAATATCGGCTGAAGGCCCAACACTGAAGACTCAATAACATTACTTTTTAACAGATGCCGAAGGCTTTACGTAAAACAGTTCTTCAATTAAGCTGAAGGCCCAAACCACCTGACACCTTAAGTGCAAAACAACCTTAATCTAAAAATCGGCTAGAAGCCATACAAGAACAAACAACAAGAACAAACAAGAAAAGGCACTACACCCAAGGTTCCTAGGGTCGGCCTGGAATTCAAACACTAGCGCTCGCTTAGGTGAGACAGGCAGTCGGGTCAACCACTGTCGGTCCGACTACAACCCAACCACGAGACAGTCAACGATTCCACCGAGAGGCTAAACTGTGCTTCACCCGACAAGCACACAACAGGGAGTTCAATGGAACAATGTAGAAGGTAATGGTGCCCACAACCAATTATACATTGAACTGTCAAACTTCACACCGTGCTGGACAGCGACAACATGATGAGGGAAATACACTGCCTGAATGTACATCAACGGCCCCGGCAGGTAACTAGAACGTTAACGTCTACATAGAAGAAGATACCGCTGGTCCACTTCAGTTCAGATAACCAAGTACAGTAAAACTACACCGGATGACAGCTAAAATTCGCCAACTTAAAAACACACGTTGTTGCTCGTGGGAATATCCCTACAGCCGACAACGAACTCCAAACGACACAATGTGAACAATCTTGACTTGCTGGTAGATTAAGTCAAAACTCAACTTTCATGTCCAGGATCGGTGAGCCACGAACCTCGTAGCACTACAAACTCCAACACCGCATATAGGCTTCCAGCAGGCCCGGCCAAACCATGCGCCGCTGATATTTCCTCGCTGCTCCACGCCAACCGACCAACCATCCAGGCCTGGAAACGGTGAAAGGACCAAATATACTGCGGCCGAAGAGACGACCAACCAACGGTCGTTCCTCTCCAATCTCCCTCCGTCGGACAGTTCATGTGTGTTGCCAGCGGCCGGCGAGCACTGACTGTCAGCGCCTCACCGGCGCTCCGTCCTCCGACTTTACTGCTGCCGCATCCCGACTGCACTGGTGGTCCATCCCGAACTAAGTGCCAGACACACGACGACCCGGAAATACTATCGGTCGCTCCAGAGATGGTACGACAGTGCACTTATCGATACGCGCTGCTGCTGCCGCTCACGGGCAAGTAAAGCACGAACTTAGTGACGCCAGTAAATGGAATAAGAAAACGAGGAGGCAGTACCGTAATAGAAGATGAGAAACAATAAATAGGATAAACGCGAGCCGTGCGCGACTCACTGGTTTAAGCCAGTGGGTCAAAAGACAAACAAAGGTACCACGTATCAACTTTCCATAGTTTCAAATGGAATTTATTGACTCCAATTAAACATTTCCAATCCGCTGTATATAGGCTTACCGTAACTACGAATTGCATCTCAATCATAAGTGTGTACATACTGTCCCAATCTGTGACCAAGGCAATAGATCATGAAGGAGTCAACGAGCGGATGCGTGTTCGAGTTCCGGAAGATATAATAACAGAAACTCAACACCTGTAGCGTCTGTGAGACGTGTAGCGTAACTAGTACACCAAAGACGGTTGCCATTGCCAGACGGCACTATCTGTTATTGATCTTATCGATTCAACAGTGTCACACCTTCAAATCAATGTGATATATTAATGTATGTACACTTTCGTGTCTTCAGTCTGTTGATTTTCTGATGTGCTTGTAGATCCATGAATAGAGGTAACTCTTTAAAAACGTGCAATGAGAGAGAGAACTTTGAAAGGATCTAGTTTGTATTAAACGATAGGTCACTTTGCACAGAGTTGGCAGATCGATGTAAGTGAAAGACTTCGAGAGGGCCGGCCTGTGTGGCCGAGCGGTTCTAGGCGCTTCAGTGTGGAACCGCGCGAGCGCTACGGTCGCCGGTTCTTATCCTGCCTCGGGTATGGATGTGTGTGATGTCCTTAGGTTAGTTAGGTTTAAGTAGTTCTAGAGGACTGATGACCTCAGATGTTGAGTCCCATAGTGCCCAGAGCCATTTGAGTTTTGAACGATTGGAAACGTTTTGAACCCCAGCTGGTTTCCTACTCCGAGTTATACAAGATAATGTCACGTTTTTGTTGTTTCCAAAATTTCGTCCTCCCCTGTAAACGCTAAGTGGTTTATGAAGGTGGTTTGGACGAAAAACAAGCAATAACATGAAGGTAGACTAACCGCATCTCAGGATCGTTATTTCAAGAGACATAATTATGACGTTCTCCATAGAAGCTGCAATTAATTTCATAATTTCTTAAAGCGCCGAGACTCGAATTCCCAAACGATACCCAGCTACAACTGAACAACTGATTGCTGCACCAGCAGGTACTCTATTTGTTTTGAAGTGTAAGCTGTTCGACTGCACTGGAACATCCGTTCTATGTTCTCAGTTAACACATTCTAAAATCTGAATTGTACTCATTGGTAGTGAATTTTCTACACAGTATTGGTTTGCTCGTTAGTTTAGATATAGCTGTTGTGCACGTGAGTCACTAAATATATTCGCTTTACAAACTGTTGTACTGCATGTCACATTTTATTAATTTTGTTCTACGCTCAAACATGTGGACATGACTAATCTGTGATTTACGATTCAGGTAATTGATGCATGAGGTGTGAATATTATGTTGCTTTAATGTTTAGTGACTCTCATGTTACCCGTAAATCTGGCCAGCTATACTCGAATAAGTGTTGCTTATGTGGCGAGCGGTCTGTTGTCCATAATTATATTAACTTCGAGAATGTTAAGTTGAGGAAATGATGTGGGAATTGCTGTCTCTTATGGTTACTAGCATATTATCTACTCGTATTTGGGTTCTGCAAGTAGTTACGAACTAATGTCAAGGCTGCACATTACACTGTTTTGACTATAAACAAATTAAACTAAGTAGTTCATTAATCCAGTGTGTAGCAACACATCGTCATACTCCGATACCTGAGACCAGTGATCAAATTGCGGCCAGACGGGATGCATGCAGCCCAAGTTAAATATCTGTGCGGCCTGCAGTTCTCAGGCGCATACCGGTATTTTAACAATACTAGCAGAGTACACGGCGTTGCCCGGCTGTATATTTATTCCAGGTCTATTAATTTATCTTCTCCTTCCCCCCTATCTCTTTCCATCACCTCTTCCATCCTCTCTGTCCATCTCCTTCTCACCCTATCTGCGTCCACATCCACCAACGCCCTCTATCTCCTCTTCCAGTCTATCTATCCATTTGCTCCTTTCCCCTCTCTCCACATCCTTCACCTCTCTCTGAGTCCACCTCCCCCTGCCACCTCTGTCTCTGCACTACCTTCATCTACTCCTGCCTCACTCTCTGCCAATCTTCTCCTCCCTATTTCCCGGTCCATACTCTCCTTCCCAATTCCCTGTATTTTCTCCATCCCCATCTCTCTTGGTATGTCCTCCTCCCTTAACCTGTCCATTCTCCTTCCACCTCTCTCTCTGTACACCCCATCCTCTTCCTTCCTTTCTCCATGTTCTCTCCCTCACCCCTATTCTAGGTCGCTGATTCTTATCCCCAAATTATTTCTTTGCGTGTAGTAAGTAATTTGTGTTCAACGTTTGATTGAAATCGATACTCTGTTTTAGGAGGTCTTTTAACTACATCTTCGGTCGCATACGTGCATTTCACATATATTTCGCATATATCTGTACACATGTTTCAACAGTATGTCTAGCGAATTTCTCCCTGCAGTTTCGTTTTCGCAGATTGGTGGTTCTGACATTAAAAATGATAAAGTTTTGATTGTACATATCCGGTCGCAGTGGCCGAGCGGTTCTAGGCACTTCAGTCAGGAACCACACGACTGGTGCGGTCGCAGGTTCGAATCCAACCTCGGGCATAGATGAGTGTGATGTCCATAGGTTGGTTAGGTTTAAGTAGTTCTCAGTTCGATGGGACTGGTAACGTCAGATGTTAAGTCCCATAGTGCTCAGAGCCATTTGAACCATTTGATTGTACATTCAGCGGCATTTATTGATACTGTCTGCGAAATCAGTTGCGAATGGAGTCAGTAGCACGGATCTAATAAATTTAAGTGCCATTCACGATGCGGAAATTCTTCACGCATCGCACTGCTAACGTCGTATCTCCTGAACTATTTAAAGCACATTGTTATAATTTTTCCTGCAGATATAATGTTATATGTGAAAATTATCTGAAAATTACGTGGCGAATATAGCTAGTAGTAAAGAAGTAATAAATTAAAACGTCATGCCTGAAGCGGCAGCTTTCTGTATGAACAACGAAAACATTTCTTTCTTGCCATGATTTTGTGGCTACTATCAGTGACAAAAAATTTAGTAAAGGTTTAAAATTGTGTGTAAAGTTCGTATCAAGTTACTAAGTGCCCTAATTCCCAAATACTGCATGAACGAAATCTGGCTATTCACGGGTCGTGGACTGCACTAGTCTATCACGCCGATTGACACACGTTTGATAGCTTTATTTTAACTGACTTTGATGAATTCAGCCTTGAGAAAAATAAATTTGGCCGTGTCCATCAGGGACAGAGGAGGCAAGTAGAAAAATCACTATGAGGTCAGAGGATGTGAGAGGGAGAATGTTCATTTGCTTGTATTCCAGTACCGGAAAACCAAGGTGGTGCGTAAGGCTCCTACCGATCAGCTGCTGTGGTTTAAATTCCAGATGCAAGTAACATGGATTCAGGTAAGCACATTATGGAGTAGGTAATATTAATATCCAGTATATGCTTGTAGCAAAGAATATAAAACTAAATTTAAGCTGTTGAAATACAACACAATGTCTACAACAGAAATTACATGCAAAACATGAAGTAAACTTTTGCTATCGTGTTACATATTTCATAATGCGCTTGAGTATAAGTACAATTATTGTTGTCAGTCAATTAATCATCTGCTCTGACAAACATCACAACAACACTTCGTCAGATAATTATGGTGTCACAACTTCGGGGTCACATAGGGTGGCAGCAATGTGAAACAGAACAGTCTATTGTGCGTTCATAACATAGTAATAGACGGAGGTAACCAGTTAATAATAATATTGGCACATATGTAGCCTGAGGTGCCTTCCCACAACCTCAGTATTGGCTGCTGAGCAAAATGGCGCGGCGACTGCTGCCTTAAGGTTTACACGAGTCAGGTTTACGATTTGAATCATCCTCATTTTCGTGACCTTTCTCCAGCCCCAACGCGCGGACGGCTTTGTTACTATGGAATTGGCGATGGTATTGTCAAAGGGTGGTTGGATGCCCTTCCTGCCACTACCCCATACCCCCTGGGACGAAATTAGTGTATCCCAGCTGTCTGTGTCTAGTGTAAGTCATGAAATAGTGTGATCGTTTTCAAACGTCTGGGAGTCCTGTAACTGCGACGGGACGTGGGGACCAGCCCAGTTATCATCTAGTGGGATGTGAGAAACCGCCTAAAAACCACATCCAGGCTCGCCAGCACACTAACCCTCTTCGTCAATTCGTGTTAGATCCGGGGCTGGCGCGCCTACCCCAGTCCAGGAAGCAGCGCATTAGCACTCTCCCTATCCTGGAGGATTGGTGTACTATTTGAATAATACTAAAAATTTGAGAGCATATCTTACTTGTTTCAAAGTGTCATATCATAATATACGATAGCAAACTGAGGGAGGTTGCTACAACCTCCAGCTAGACACTGGCATCGCGACTTCATGTTAGGGGCTTATTGCTACCGTGCTTTATTTCGTTCACTATCTCGCCACGCGGCCTCATAACGTATCCAGCAGAATTTCACGACCTTGCACGGCAAGGCACTTTACACTTTTCGCAGGCTTGCTACAGTGGGAAAATAACTAGGTTTACCTCCAGGGACCAGTGACTACTGACATCAGTTGTTCTTTCCGATCGTCCCCTCCGTTTCGGGGACCAAGGTTTTTCTAGCTGACCCTGCGAGGACTGTCGACTATCCCCTCAAACTTCTCTTCTCAAGGAAACTGTTTCAACGTTTAGGCCTTCTAGCGATTCAGCCTTCAGCACAGAATGCAACTTCTCCAGAATACGCTGCTTCCTTTCAGGACTTTTCAGTACATGTCTCCAGATGGTCTTGGAATCCACCTGCCTTACACCAACGTAGCAGGCCACTAACATAATCCATTTAGGAGTACTTCGGGAAGCCAAGCCAATCAACAGCCTGAACAACCTCTCCCCCCCCCCCCCAAACTCATGCCTGCTCGACACAGGAGACTCACGCCGCAGTCAACAGTAGCCACTAGTGTGACAAGAAATTTGGTTAACTGAATGCGCACTTTAGGTACCTTTTAAACTAAATAAAACGTAGAATGAGTTCGGGTTAAAATATCTGAACCGAAAAACACGGAAAGCAGTTTTGCATACTACTAAACGGATGTAATACGATCATCAATTCGTACGATGTATTGCAAATTTCTTCACTCAGTATCGAGTGATTTTTTATATTTTCATTAGATATGATGATTAAATTTTTCGATAGTGATTATCAAAAGATAATTAAAACGACCAGAGAAACACAATGTTAGATACGCAGAGAACGTTCAGAGACACGCCAGATGGAACGAACAACAGCCCTAGCCTAATTCACTGTAAATGATGGCAGAGGAACGTTTCTCAGTTCTGAGAGTGCATCGTTCAGATCTTGTATTTTTTCAGGAAATAACGAAGGCGAATAAACTATAGAAAACTTTTGAATATTCCATCAGCCACAAGCAGTGAATCCAAACAACAATCTATGGGGAACAACGGACAAGCTGTAGTCATAAAGACTGCAGATACTCAAAGGACACGTTATGTCACGCCACGCGTTGTGATTGCAAAGTCAGCCTCAGTCAATGAAGAGCCATCAAAAGTTGTGTGAACAATGAAGTGGTAGTACATTTCAAAAGTATCGATGACCTTATTTTTAATATCAGTGAGGATTCGAAAAGGGCAGATTGATCGTGCTGTGTGAAATTTAATTATGACTTCGTAAACTTCTGATTCGCATCGTGTTGCATCTGTGGAAACTGTGGATAAAGAAGGGTGACACAAAGAAGCAAGGGTTTATTTTACCACTCAAACTAAATGGCATCTTTTCCACATGGTCTTCACGGACGGTGAAGCTTAATCAACCATGTTGACTACTCACTAGAACAGGCAGCGTATGTTTACCTTTCTAGACAGACGGTTCCATAAACCACAAACGAGTGTGACTCATAATACTTGGCATATGGACTAAACACCACTTCTCTAGTGATAGTCTCAAAGGTCTTACGTGCTTCCACGGCAATGACAAGCTGTCAGCTTGTGCTCTTAAAGTGTGGTAGCGGACACGCAATTTGTACAGTGATGGGGGAGCCACAGGATCCTGCGTATGATGTCAACTCATAGTGAATGAGAGTGGTGGAACCATCCTGGAGGTCTCAGACGTCAGCACACGAGGCAACTCCCTAAGCCATACGTCAGCAGAGTTTGAGCCAGCTACAGTCAGCCAAGAATATGGGAGTTCTCTTTGAAAACAGACAGGCATCACCTTCACTATCGTGTCCATACGTCCAACGTGTCTGTCATGTAGCTCGTCAACATTTTTTTCCGTCATGGTTCTACAGCAACTACGCCAACTATTTTTGGGCTTGTGCACACGAACGTATAGAGCTGGATTTCGCTGGAAAACATCATGGCCATTCAACGCCACGATATTACTACATAGGGCAATCATACAATACAGGATTCTATGCATTATCAAAAAATACGTTTTTACTTTAGTAAAACAATGGAAACGCTAGGCAGGAATATCAACAATGTACAAAATGACAGATTGCTACTTACCATAAGACAAGTCAAGTTGCAGACAGACAAAATGTCAAAGTACTCCACCGATTAATTAAAGGACATAAAATGCATCTGCTAGAAGAACTGGAGATATATTCACTTTTCGGAAAAAAGAAGATAAAATATTAAATTACAAACATGAAAGTGAATCTGTGAATTCCTTCAAATGTTTCGGTAGCATACTTAAATAAAAATAGTGTCACGTAGAAATAAGCACAGTTGTAAAATAGATATAAAGAAATAACGATTTAAATTGTTAAGGTAAATAACCTCTGTACAAAAGTATATCATACACTGTGGAAGAACTATAATGTCATCTCTGTTGACTACTTGTAGGATCATCTGTGTAACTGTTTTGTTTATGTAAAATGTTGTCGATGTTTAAAAGTGTACCCCAAGTTAGGCGAAATGTTTATTGTGTGTGAGATTCTGCATAAATGGACCATAAGGAAACTGTAAGTACAAATTCTTATAAATTTCGCCACTAACTTCACAAAGAGATCGAAAACCAATTAAAAATTGGCGTGTTTTATTATATATTTCAGTAAAATCAACGAAATTAAGCAGGCTCTCACATATCGACAACATCACATAGAAATTGTATTACAAACACAAAAAACGCGCTTTAAAATGGGAATCATTTCCAGTAAAGCGTTGTGCGAAAAATAAAATACAGGAAATAATCACTGGTAGCAGATGAGTTATTCATAAACAAACCTATTAAATGCTAGTACATTGGTAACCGGAGTAACCACAAAAGAATGTTGAATGCAAGCATACAGATATGTACAGATTGTGTTGTATAGGTGACAGCTGGTTGTTTGTGTGACGGATTTACAAGCCTGTTGGACTTGGTCGGTCAATATGGAAACGGTTGCTGCCGTTTGGGGATGACGTTGGAGCTGCCATCCGATGACTTCCCATAAATGTTCGATTGGAGACAGATACGGTGACTGAGTAGGTCAAGACAACATGTCGACAGTGGAGCATCTTGGGTTACAACAGCGGTAGGTGGACGAGCGTTATCCAGTTGGAAGATACCTGCTGGAACACTGTTCATGAATGGCAGCACAACAGGTCGAACCAGATGATTGATGTACAAATTAGCAGTCAGAGAGCGTGGGATAACCCCGGGAGCGCTCGTGCTGTCGCAAGAAATCGCACCCTACACCACAACTCTAGGTGTGGCGCGCAGACAGGTTGGTTGCCGGCCCTCGGCTAGCCATAACTGCCACCGAGCCAGTACCAGCTTCCGTCAGAGGACATACGAAGCAACTATATTTGATGTCTAATCCCAATATTACGTGCAAAGAGACCATTATGAGTAAGCTGAGAAACATATAGCACTCTTTGTAACAACAGACCTTCAACCTTCCTCCCAATGAGCTCTTACTTGACACCAGTGGACTCCCAAATGGCGGTGGTTTGGGGTCAGTGAAATGGCCACTACAAAGCGGCTGGATCGAAACTGTACTTAAGGTAATCGATTTGTGTTAGTTAGTTGTGCCACTCTCGTGCCAATTGCTGCTCAAATTGCTGTTGAACATGCACTTCGATGTGCCAGAGCCAACGTCGAACACGATAGCCTTCCCTGTCAGTAGTGGCACGTGGCCGTCTACATCCCAGTCCTCTCGTTACAGTACATTCTCGTGACCACCGCTGCCAGCAGTCATATACAGTGGCTATATTCCCTTCAGTGTTTCAGCAATATCGCAGAAGGAACATTCAACTTCTCAAATGGTTCAAATGGCTCTATGGACTTACCTTGTGAGGTCATCAGTCCCCTATAACGTAGAACTACTTAAACTTAACTAACCTAAGGAAATCACAGACATCCATGCCCGAGGCGGGATTCGAACCTGTGACCGTAGCAGTCACGCGGTTCCAGACTGTAGCACCTAGTACCGCTCGGTCACTCCGGCCGACCCAACTTCTCGTAGCACTATTACACGACCCCGTTCAACCGCAGAAAAGTGCTGATACTGCCGTCTTTGTCGCCATAAAGCCAAGCTTGAATAACATCAGCTCACCACGTCTAATCTAAAAAGTAACTCACGTCCGTGAAAACGTGTATTTCAAGCAAACGTGATTCGCATCATCATTGTGGCGCTACCAGCGCCACTCTCAAGCGACGGTCCCGAAATTTTACCACATTTCATCTTTCAGATGTAGAAGTACGGCGACCTACTTTCGTTAATGTCGCTCAAGTCTTCGTTGGTACTGAATATTTTGTTTTCGGCAGAGGATTTACAATACTAACAGTGATTTTAGGAATGTTTTAATTATTTATTTTTTATTTATTTATTTTTTGTTCCGTGGGACCAAATTAAGGAGAAGTCTCCTTGTTCATGGAACGAGCCAATACATGAAATCATAACACGAATTAGAAACAGATAAAACGAAATATAAAAAAAAATATTCAGGTGACAAGTCGTAAGTTTAAATAAAGAAAATCAACAATGTAACACTGAAATTAGCCTAATTTTTTTAGCTCTTCCAGGAGCTCCTCGACAGAATACAAGGAGTGAGCCATGAGGAAACTCTTCAGTTTGAACTTAAAAGAGTTTGGGCTACTGCTAAGATTTCTGAGTTCTTGTGGTAGCTTATTGAAAATGGATGCAGCAGCATACTGCACTCCTTTCTGCACAAGAGTCAAGGAAGTGCATTCCACATGCAGATTTGGTTTCTGCCTAGTATGAACTGAGTGAAAGCTACAAACTCTTGGGAATAGGCTAATATTGCTGACAACAAACGACATTAAAGGAAATATATACTGTGAGGACAATGTGAGAATTCCCAGACTATTGAATAGGGGTCGACAAGAGGTTCTCGAACTTGGGGCACATATAGCTCGAACAGCCCGTTTTTGAGCCAAAAATACCCTTTTTGAATCAGAAGAATTACCCCAAAAAATAATACCATACGACATAAGCGTATGAAAAGATGCGAAGTAGACTACTTTTCGTGTTGAAGTGTCACTTATTTCTGATACTGCTTTAATGGTAAATAAAGCAGCATTTAGTTTCTGAACAAGATCCTGGACATGGGCTTCCACAACAGCTTGCTATCTATCCGAACGCCTAGGAACTTGAACTGTTTCGTCCCGCTTATAATACGCCTATTCTGACTTATCAAAATATCAGTTCTTGTTGAATTGTGAGTTAGAAACTGTAATAACTGGGTCTTATTGTGATTTAGCATCAAATTATTTTCCACAATTCACGAACTTATTTGATGAACTACATTATTTGATAATGTTTCAATATTACACACAAGATCCTTCACAACCAAACTGGTGTCATCAGCAAACAGAAATATTTTTGAATCACCTGTAATACTATCAGGCATATCATTTATATAAATAGGAAACAGCAGTGGCCCAGGCACCGACCCTTGGGGAACGCCCCACTTAACACTGCCCCATTGGGACTGAACATCACTGCCACTCTCAATATTGCGGAGAATTACCTTCTGCTTTCTGTTCTTAAAATAAGCTGCTCCTCTTATTCCATAATGGTCCAACTTCTGCAGTAATATTTTGTGGTCAACACAGTCAAAAGCCTTCGTTAAGTCAAAGAAAACACCTATCGTTCGCAACCTTTTATTTAATCCGTCCAAAACCTCACAGAGAAAAGAGAATATAGCATTTTCTGTTGTTAAACCATTGCTAAAACCAAACTGAACATTTGACAGCAAATTATGTTCGTATTGACTTGAAGACCATTCGTATGTGGCTATTCGTGACCTACGGACATTCGTGTCACACAGTGAGCAGTTCCCACCTGCCGTTTCCGCAGATCGACCGTGCACTTGCGTGCTAATTGCCGTAACCCTAAGCCGACACAAGTTCCACACGAAGCGAAGCAGCCGCTGCCCCAACAGACAAACGGCCGCACCGTCGCGCTATCGCACTATTGTCTTGGTTGACTGGGACGGAACGACCCCTGACATTGACACCATTGCAGTCGCTCTGCAGCTACAGCCGGCAGCCGCACTCCCTCTTACGAGGAGGAAGGTATTGCCACGGAAGAGGCGGCATCACAAGTCGGGGGACGAGAAACACCCCACGCCTCCCGAAGACTCATTTGATGTAGATACATCTCTTCCTCTCAGTCTTTCAGGCTTTTAAATAGCTGGCGAAACGAACACTGCAACTCTGGTTGTAAATAAAGACTGTGTTGTCTTTTCTGTCACAGGCTGTCTTCGGCGTTCCGACGACGAAACGCATTATAAACAGTGGCGTAACAAGAACACCATACACCAAGAGAAGGGAGACGCTGTGCATCTGCCACCCGATAAGAAAACAATTTCCGTAGCACATACTGTGCCGCAGCAGAAGGCTTAACAGCTAAATCTTTCTAAACTGAAAACGGCTACGTTCATTACCACATCTGAAATTTCTTCAGAATGTACATCTGACGTACCTACTGGCGCTAAATCCATGGAACAAGATCCACGCACGACGAATGTCGAGCCAGGAACACCACGCGACGTTCGAATGGCATACGACGTACAGTTCTGGTGCAGCACCAAACTTAATGTGAGATGAATAAATTCTTGCCCTGCGTACCACAGCAGCTTGTCGCAGCATGGAAATAAGTTGTTGCAAGTCCAGTGCAGAAGTATTGAACCGTACTACCTCTATAGAAGTTATAACTGCGAAAGTCTTGCCGATGCAGGATTTTGTGCAAGAAATGACCTCTCGATTATGTTCCATACATGTCTGACGGGATTCATGTTGGGCGAGCTGGGTGGCCAAATCATTCACATTATTCAGAATATTCTTCAAACCAATCGCGTACAGTCGTGGCCCAGTTACATGTTTGGGAACATAAAGTCCATTGTTGGCCACAAAAGGTCTCCAAGCAGCCGAAAAAGAAATCATTTCCAGTCAATGGTCGCTTCGGTTTGGCCAGATGATCCAGTCCTTTCCATGTAGACACAGCACGCACCAATATGAAGTCACCACCAGCTTGCACAGTGTCTTCTGGACAACGTGGGTCCGTGCCTTCGAGGAGCCTGCACCACACCCGGACCCTAGCAACAGCTCTTACCAAATGAAACTCGGATCCATCTGACGAGGCCACGGTTTTCTAGTCGTCTAGCGTCTGGCTCTGCAGGTGATGTGCTGTTAGCAAAGGCATTTGCGTCGGTCGTCTGCTGCCATAGCCCATTAACACCAATTTCCTCGTCAAGTCCTAACGGATACGACCGTCGACGTCCGACATTGATTTCTGGGGTTATTTCATCCAGAGTTCGTTGCCTGTTATCACTGAGAAATCAACGAAAACACGAATGCTCTCGGTTTAAAATGAGGGTTGTCGGAACTTCGTTGTCCGTGATGAAACGAAATACCTATAATTTGATACTATCAGCACACTCTTGACACTAAGCATTGCAGAATACTGAACTGCCTCATGGTTTGCCGAATGGAATGTCCCACGCGTCTCGTTCCAGAACCATTCTGCCTTCATAGTAGTGTAGACAGAATCGCGTTGCAAACCTTTTCGTACCAATCACCTCTGTACTTTTGATAGCAGCGCCAGTGTATTGCACTTTTGTACCTCGGATGCGAGATAAAATCGCCATCTGTATATGTGTACATCTCTACGCAATGACTATTTTCTTCTCGGTGTATAAGATAACTAAAATAAATATTAAGCGTTTTTATGTAGAGATGAAGAAGCTTGAACAGGATAGAGTAGCATGGAAAGCTGCATCAAACCAGTCTCAGGACTGAAGACAATAACAACATGTATCTGCAACACGGAACCGCAGTCGATAGTGCTCTCCTTCAGGAATGGATCACTAAACATTTTATTGTTACGGATTACCACAGATGTTAAGTCCCATAGTGCTCAGAGTCATTTCAATCAGTGTCCCAAAGTAGGAACTATGGTCTTCGAGACTTCACTGCGTTGCATGTACTTGCCCGTCCCACTGTGAAGCAAGGAGATTGCCTAAAAGACATGTGTCTCCAATTCTGCAACCGCGCGTGCAAGTTACGTCATAGTGTAAGTCAGTTTTTCTAACCACACTGTTCCATAAATCCTCAACATCAACGATCTCGCCTGCTTTCGGATACTGAAAGCTAAACACTATTCTCCTACAGGACATCAAGTTTAGAAATGGTAGCAAATTCTTTTACAAAGGTAACGCTATCTCGATGCTCAGACCTCTTCGATTTGTTGTGCGAAGTCTAAGCTTCAGTACATAGTGAAACAATGCATCATGCAAAAATGCTTGCGGCAGAAATGGAGCACAAGGTTTTATTATCAGTACATAAGGGACCTCAATCAGAGAAATTCTGTACTACACAGCCCTCGACAAGGCCGTTGGTATGTCGAGGGTGACTGGAAGTTTTCGGCCACCATTTCCGATACCATTGTATTACAAAATTTACGCAGTGACTTTGATCCTACTTGGATTACGGGACGTTTTGAGAAGTAATCATAGCTGCTAAACCTAGAACACACTGACCCGGTGGTGCTACAGCAGGAATTCTGTTCCTGTTACATCAAGAATTCTGAAGGAATTTTTCTGCTCGAGCTATATACGAGTACACTGTCATACCAAAATTCGTCTTACATGGTACTTAGCAAAAAAGTGAATGACATCTTTGACATAACACTTCCAAGTCAAACAACATATCATTGACCACTCGCTGTGGGAAACAGAATTTATTTCTGACCACTCGTCATCCTTAATTGTATTTACTACAAAGCGAATGTTACAGTTGGAGGGAAACCATTAGTAAAACATAGACAAATATCCATCAAGTAACCTTTCATTAGGAACGTGAAACGTACTCAACGGCTGTCATATGACTCTCAAGATGATGGAGCACAACAGTCCCACGTCTTTTCTTTTTCTTCTTATCAAAGCAAGTCTAGATTTCGGCTAGTGCCAAGCCGTTAGCTACGAACTGTTTCATAGTTTCAATACATGTCCTAGTACGTCAGTACCAAGTAGTTCGGGTTTCTGTCACAGTTCATTCAAGACTTCTGACAACCTGATAGACAAATATCTTTATCGACCACATAATGTCGTAAATAAACATTATTCGAAAGCCACTGACCAGTTCAAAAACATTTTGTACAGTGAAACTTTCTGGCGGATTAAAACTGTGTGCCCGAACGAGACTCGAACTCGGGACTTTTGGAAGGTAGGAGACGGATACTGGCAGAAGTAAAGCTGTGAGTACCGGACGTGAGTCGTGCTTCGATAGCTCAGTAGGTAGAGCACTTGCCCGCGTAGGCAAAGGTCCCGAGTTCGAGTCTCGGTCGGGCACACAGTTTTAATCCGCCAGAAAGTTTCATATCAGCGCACACTCCGCTGCAGAGTGAAAATCTCATTCTGGCATTTTGTACAGTACTTGTTTTAGGAGAGTAAACGTTCTTGTACGGCAAAATACACAAAAAATAAAGGTGATAATTCAACATTAGAAAGTTCCGGAGAGTTTTCTGTTAATAACTGAATTATTGTGAAGAACTAGAAATTTTCAACAACTTTAGAGACATCCATTTACATTTCATTTTTTACAGTGTAAAGATAGAAACCTACTCGTGCGTCGATAGATAGCAGTTTTTAGATATACTGATGACGTCTAGAAAGCGTAAAAATATTGTCAGATCGTCAAAGGAACATCAGGAAAGAGAACAGGCGAAAAGTATCGGAACGAATTTTTCACCCTGTAACGGAGTGTGAGCTGATGTGAGACTTGCTAGTGGATAGAAACTTTATGAGAGACTGCCGTTCTAGCAAGGGGCCTTTCCCATTCACAGGCAGGTGCTCTGCCAACTGAGTTTTCCAATCAACACTCACGACCCGTCCTCAGAGCTTCACTTCCGCCACTTGACCGCGAAAGGTTAAACTCATGGTTCGAGTCCCGGTCTGTTACACAGTTTTAAACCATCAGGAAGTTTGAAGAGAAACATATTTTGAAAAATATTTAAAAACTATTACCAAATGGTTGACAGTATAGATTACAACTACTTATATACGCCTATTAAATTTGCACTCTGTGAATTGCGAAGTTATACAAATCAGTGCAAGCATGATAAATGTACAAAAATATCGCAGTCAGCGACGGAAATAATTACTTCTTTTAAAAAACCAAATAATTATTATTAGACAGCATCGTCTTTATTGGAACTATGCCAAACGGATATGAACTTTTTAGGCTATTTCTAAGGCTTTATTTCTAAATTCCATTGACTTAGTTTGGTATTCAGCTCTTTGCAATGTTGTCTTAGTCAAGGAAACCATTCATGCTCTGAATATTTGTGAGAAAGAGTTATTTCGGTTTGTTTCCCTACCTCATACATCTTGATTTATTCTTTGTTGAACGTTTTCTTACATTAATAAATATTTTTCTGGTATTCTATCAGCAATTAGTTTACTTAACGGATGTTTTAGAGCTGTATGCTAGACCCACTATTGATTCTATACTTTAGTGGCAGTATTAGGTTTCAACCGTTTTCTTTTTGACCAGCTTTGTAATTTGAATCCGTAACGTCATAGATTAAAAGAATTACAAAGTGACGTTTCTCTACCTTACTTACCAACTAGTAAAAGTTCCTCGATTTTACTGCTGATGAACTTATTTTACAGTTGGAAAAGTCTTGTAGAACTTAGATTTCACGTCGACGCTTTTTTAGAGTGAATTAATTGGAACATTTATGTTAACTGATTGCACCAGTACAAATTTTACACTCAACAATATGCTAACAATACTATCAACTTCGAATAGGACCAGCATCAGTCATTTCATATCCATTGCTGAATAAAACCAATGGAATTTTCTGTGTACTACAGTCTTTAGAGATACGTCTCCAGTCATCTAGTGTCATTTGTCCATCACTGGGGCTCTGAAGTCCTCCATAGAACTTCATTCATGTATCATCTTTTCGACTAGTTAAGTCTCTAGATGATACCCACTTAATTTTCATGTTTTCCGTAATTGTGTCCAATAACATGCTTTCCTTTTTCTCCGAACACATCTTAACTTATGCCTCTGCATTGCACACATTAAAAGTTTTTGTTTAACTGTAATATATCGGATTGAAAATGTTCCTTGTCTTTGACATAAGGAACATACTATTGAAAAACATATAGCTTATCAAATGTGATCCATGGCACTCTCACTGTTTGTTTCTTCTGCTACCTTCAAGTAGTCATCTTCTTCTCGTCAAGCAGAAAGACAATTTCAGAATAAGTTTGTAAAATTTTATTTTAGAAGTACATTATTTTGTACTGAAATAGTTTATTTTGAGGCTTACTCTCAAACTTGCTCTATGACTTTGTTCCATTGGACACTCAGGTTAGTCTCCAATAAATGCTAATAGTTCGATATCATCAGCAAAAACAAGCTGGTTATATGTGTTTCATTGACTTGTATTAGTTCCAGTTTTCCCATTTTAAGAATATAAAGCTTTCTCCATGGATGCTCTGAATAACATAGACATATAAACTCCATTGCTCTTTCAGTTCTAATTCTCCAGCTATCTGATGAGGTACAATGTAATCCGCATATAACACTGACGTATACTTACTTTCACTATTACTATGATGCAAAATGGTGCTTATTTTACAGTTCGTGAGAGCCTCTTTGTCTTTTGGTTAGCGTTGATCTCTGCTCGAGACTGTGTGTTGTCTTGCCCTCATTATAAATTCGTCATCATCGACGTGCAGTCTGATGCCACCTGTTTCAGTATACACAAGCAGCCCTTAGCGGCAATCTTTAATTCATAACTAGAAATGACAGTAAAAGTTTTACGTAGGATATTTTATTATGTGACGTGGCCTTTTTGGCGCTAAAATTGTATGACGAGAGCTGTTATGCTCAACTTCTTACGTGTGTAATATAAATGTTCATGAAGACTCCCTTAGATTAGGAGTCAAAACCATGGTCAATTCGACTATAAAAACCATTGAAACCAGTAGTCTGTCTTTACTATAAAAAAGATAAAAAGGTATTCCCTGATAAGCCTAAGGCCAAGAGAACGCAGCAGCGTCGATGGTGGAGGTATCCTTCCGTACGCTGCCGATGACGTAAGGTCCGTTTAGCGAAAAACTGATCGACGCCAACGCTGTGGAAGGCTCTTGACGGCCTGAGGCTCTTGGAAGTGGCGTGTGATTAACGGTAGCCGACCGGCAGGCGCCGCTGTTTTTGCAGAGAGCGGGTATTTATAGACGGGGAGCGAGTTGATGGACCAGCTAGCCAGCCAGCCAGCCAGCCCGCAGCGATAGTCGGTCAGACTAGCTTTGACCGACTACCGGCAGCCTTAGGTGTGTGTACTAGTTGAAATGACACGTTGTGGCCGACGTTATATGTGTATCTGATAAGAGAGCAGGCGGGAAGATCTATTGTCTTACGAATTCAGGTGCCACGAGTGAAGAATTACGGATAATAGGTGCACAACTCATAGTGGATAAAGAGCGCCGTTCAACCCTCTGCCTCTAGCAAAACGCGATTCATTTACATTGATGGTGGGGACAATCACGTAGCCACTTTCTAAAAAAATTTTCATATCGTATGAGGACGGTTTAAGGATTTGGTACATGGGCCAGACTGGGTATAGTTTCCAGTTGGTTTGAGCCAATTCTGGGCTGTTTTTCAGTCCCCATCAAACAACTAATATCTTCCTTCGTTTCACGCATCCCCCCTCTTGCTTCTCCCCCTCACCCCACCCCGACACACCTTAGCGTCGGTGCGGCGCCCATATCTTGATGAGCTGTCCTTCTTTGGCTGCCCTGAGACGGACGCTTCAGTTAAATAATCGTTGCCATTAATTTTAGTTGACAACGCCTAGTCGGCTAATTTAGTTTTAAGTTTTATACTTGACCGTGAGTTTTATCATTCTATAAAAGTTTTAGCGCATGTACTTTCTCCACTCAAATGCTTTTAGGGTGGATCTTTTAATGTGTCGCAGAGTGGTTGGCTTTTCCTTTTTATTCTCGTGGTCAGCCAGCCACGATCATCTGCTCTCATGTTTTTACCCCTTCTACCTGTTTCTTGCTTCTCTTTTCTTTTCCTCTTTTGTCCATAGTAGTGTTGGTTGTCCTTCTGTCATTCTTCTGGTTCTTGCTTTCTCCTGTTATTGCGCTGCACGTCTCCTTTCTTTTCTTCTTTCGCCTGTGTAATTATTTTACCGGGAACAAGTTAACGATGACGTCGCAATTTGTTCCATTCCTCTTTCCCTCTTTTAAACCAACCAACCAACCCCTTCCCCCCAAACCACTGGATAGAATTTGTAAAGACATCTGTCTTCGCCTAGCGTTGTCCCTCGTAAAAGCGTGAGAATGTGTTCGATATGTTTGAGATTCTTGCATAAGAAGCCTCGATTGGATACCAGCTAGGTATTCACTAAGGAAAAAGTGGGAAACCATGTGTATGTTGGAGTGTGCGCATTTCGGATCCACACTGTAAGAATTTTGTAAAAACCTCAGAATGAACTCGTAAAAAGTTTTGGTTACATACAGTGATCTTTGGTGTGACATCATAAGCGAGTGACTGCGTGTGAGATCGCTCTCCAAGTTTTTATATATTTTTAGGTTTCAGATATTTTAACGTTTGCGAGTGTTTCGTGTAGAGCAACGTAACCTCTTATCTGTGTTTACATTCCGCCCTGACCAGTTGCAGCTGTAGCGGCGCATCGAAAGCTAAGTACTAATTAATTGTTTGTGTATAGTGGTTTATTTAAGAACTTTAGTAGCCTTCAACCGGAGTTTTTTGTGTTGTTTGGTGAAATAATTTCAGAAGAACCTTTTGGAAACTGTTTTCAGCTTAGTTAGTGTGTTATTAGACGTTTAATTCTCTTTTTGTATTAGTCTTTTATTATATTCACATTTGTTGTTTATTAATACTGTTAATAATAGTAGTTACTTCCGTTGTAGAGTAAGTTTGCGATTATTGTAGTCAGGTATTTAACATCTCCTTATTGTAGTAGCGGAAGTTAGAAAAAGTAAAATTTTACCATGAGTGAGAAGTGTGGGCTATGCCTTAGGTTCGTGAGTAGTGGATTGCGGTGTGAGACTTGTTCGAAGTATTTTCACTGGGGGGAGTGCAGTGGGGAAGCCAGTGGGCATTCTGGTGAGATCCTCTCCTGGGACTGCAGGTTATGTAGCAAGAGTAAGTTGACAGAGGAGGAGGAGTGTAAGATCTGTGCCCCTCAGCTGCAGTTGGATAACGCATAGGAGGAGCTAGATAGGATGAAGAGAGACAAGGGCGTTGGGGAATGGGAGCTGGCTGTTGGCAAGAGATCTGCTAGAAGAAGATTTTCAGATAGTTTTACTATTGGTGTTTACAATAGATATGACCAACTGTCAGAGTCTAGTGGAGAGGAATCTCTACTAGCTGTAGATGCAGAAAGTATGCAGTAGACCTCAGTAGCTACGGTGGCTAGAACAGTTGCAAAGTCGAAGAGGAAGAAGAAGGTTCTGCTCTTAGGTAGTTCTCATGGCAGAGTTGTAGGCCAGCAGCTGCAGGAACTGCCTCATCTTAATACAGCCGTCAGGCGTAATAACATGCGACTTGGGGATGACAGAAAGCATGGGTCACATTTCAGTGGTGTGGGTGGAGTCTATCAGCAGAACGGGTTTCACTAGACATGGCCTGCACCTCAACAGGTATGGTAAGGGGATGTTGGCAAAGCTTATAGGTGACAGTGTAGGTGGGGGTGGTGGGATCACTCATGGGAAAATTCCTGCAGTAGTGGGTGTTAGAGCTGCACCCTTTTTACACTGAAGTCAGCTGACAAGTATTCCTGCTTAAGGGAAGTCTCTCTAACAAAGGAACCACTTTTGACAAAGCTTAGGTATCCGAGTAATGAGGGAATTAGTATATTTCATCAAAATATACAAGGTATCAGAGATAAAGTTAGTGAGCTGCTTCTAGATGTTGACTCTGACATTATTGGTATATCTGAACACTTCTTAAATAAGGAGATAATTCAGAGGCTTCCTTTACCAGGATACAGGTTGGCTGGAAGCTTTTCGAGGAGCTCTTTGCGATGTGGGGGAGTAGCCATGTATGTGAAAAACGGCATCCCATTTGAGTCAGTTGATGATTCAACGTACTGCACTGAAAAGGTGTTTGAATGTTTTTGACTGTGTTAACCACAAAATTTTATTGTAGAATTTGGACCATTATGGAGTAAGGGGAGTAGCTTACAATTGGTTCACCTCTTACTTTTAGAACAAAAAGCAGAAGGTAATTTTCCGCAATATTGAGAGTGGTAGTGACGTTCAGTTCAAAGGGGCCAATAATAAGTGGGGCGTTCCCCAAGGGTCGGTGCTGGGGCCACTGCTGTTTCTTATTTATATAAATGATATACCTTCTAGTATTGCAGGTGATTCAAAAATATTTCTATTTGTTGATGACACCTGCTTGATAGTGGAGGATCTTGTGTGTAATATTGAAGCAGTATCAAATAATGTAGTTCATAAAATACGTTCGTGGGGTTTGGAAAATAATTTGATGATAAATCACAGTACGACTCGGTTTTTACAGTTTCTAACTCACAATTCAACAAGAACCGATATTTTGATCAGACAGAATGGGCATATTATATGCGAGGCGGAACAGTTAAAGTTCCCAGGCGTTCGGATAGATAGTAAGCTGTTGGGGAAAGCCCATGTCCAGGATCTTTTTCAGAAACTAAATACTGCTTTATATACCATTAGAACAGTATCTGAAATAAGTAACACTTCAACACGAAAACTAGTCTACTTCTCATATTTTCATACACTTATGTCGTATGATATTCTTTTTTGGGGTAAATCTTCTGATTCAATAGGGGTATTTTTGGCTCAAAAACGGGCTGTTCGAGCTATATGTGGTGTAAGTTTGAGAACTTCTTGTCGACTTCTATTCAATAGTTTGGGAATTCTGACATTGCCCTCACACTATATATTTTCTTTAATGTCGTTTGTTGTTAGCAATATTAGCCTATCCCCAAGAGGTAGCACCTATCACTCAGTTAATACTAGGAAGAAATCCAATGTGCATGTGGAATGCACTTCCTTGACTATTGTGCAGGAAGGAGTGCAGTATTCTGCTGCATCCATTTTCAATAAGCAACCACAAGAACTCAAAAACTTAGCAGTAACCGAAATTCTTTTAAGTCCAAACTGAAATGTTTCCTCATGGCTCATCCCTCCAATTCTGTCGAGGAACTCCTCGAAGAGCTAAAAAATTAAGCAAATTCCAGTGTTACATTGTTGACTTTCATTATTTAAACTTACGACTTGTCGCCTGAATATGTTTTTTTTTATATTTCATTTTATCTGTTTCTAATGTCGTGTTATAATTTCATGTATTGACTCTTTCCATGACCATGGAGACTTCACCTTAATTTGGTCCCACGGAACAATAAATAAATAAATAAATAAAGTACCTCCCTCCATCAACCATGGACCTTGCCATTGGTGAGGGGGCTTGCGTGCCTCAGCGATACAGATCGCCCTACCGTAGGTGCAACCACAACCAAGGGGTATCTGTTGAGAGGTCAGACGAACGTGTGGTTCCTGAAGAGGGGCAGCAGCCTTTTCAGTACTTACAGGGGAAGAGTCTGGATGATTGACTGATCTGGCCTTATAACACTCATCAAAATGGCCTTGCTGTGCTGGTACTGCGAACGGCTGAAAGCAAGGGGAAACTACAGCCGTAATTTTTCCCGAGGGCATGCAGCTGTACTGTATGGTTAAATGATGATGGCGTCCTCTTGGGTAAAATATTCTGGAGGTAAAATAGTCCCCCATTCGGATCTCCGGGCGGGAACTGCTCAGGACGACGTTATCAGCAGAAAGAGAACTGGCGTTCTACGGATCGGAGCGTGCAATGTCAGATACCTTAATCGGGCAGGTAGTTTGAAAATTTAAAAAGGGAAATGGATAGGTTAAAGTTAGATATAGTGGAAATTAGTGAACGTCGGTGGCAGGAGGTGCAAAACTTCTGGTCAATGCAAAATGAAATAGGGGTAATTCAGGAGTAGGTTTAATAACGCAAAAAAATAGGAGTGCGATTAAGCGACTGTAAACAGAATAGTGAACGCATTATTGTGGCCGAGATAGATACGAAGCTCACGCCTACCACAGTAGTACAAGTTTATATGCCAACTAGCTCTGCAGATGACGAAGAGAATGATGAAATGTATGATGAGATAAAAGAAATTATTCAGATAGTGAAGGGTGACGAAACTTTAATAGTCATGGGTGACTAGAATTTTATAGTAGGATAAGGAAGAAAAGGTAAGGAAGAAGGTGAATATGAAATGGGGGTAAGGTATGAAAGAGGGAGTCACCTGGTAGAATTTTGCTCAGAGCATAATGTATAGCTAGCACTTGGTTCAAGAATTATAAAAGAAGGTTGTATACGTGGAAGAAGCCTGTAGATACTGACAGGTTTCAGATAGATTATATAACGGTAAGACAGAGATTTAGGAACCAGGTCTTAAATTGTAAAACATTTCCGGCGGCAGTTGTGGACTCTGAACATAATCTATTGGTTATGAACTGTAGAATAAAACTAAAGAAACTGCAAAAAGGTGGAAATTTAAGGAGATGGGACCTAGATAAACTGACAGAACCAGAGGTTGTACAGAGTTTCAGGGAAAGCTTTATGGAAAGATTGACAAGAATGGGGAAAGATACACAGTAGAAGAAGAAAGGGAAGCTTTAAGAGATGAAATAGTGAAGGTAGCAGAGGATCAAGTAGATAAAATGTGAGGGCTAATAGAAGTCCTTCAGTAACCGAAGAGATACTGAATTTAATTGATGAAAGGAGAAAATACAAAAATGCAGAAAACGATGCACGCGAAAAGGAATCCAAACGTCTCAAAAATGAGATCGACAGGAAGTACAAAATGGCTAAGCAGGGATGGCTAGAGAACAAATATAAGGTTATAGAGGCGTATATCACTAGGGGTAAGATAGATACAGCCTACTGGAAAATTAAAGAGACCTTTGGATAAAAGAAAACCACTTGCATGAATTTTAAGAGCTCAGACGGAAACCCAGTTCTAAGCAAAGAAGGGAAAGCAGGAAGGTGGAAGGAGTATATACAGGTTCTGTACAAGGGCGACGTTCTTGAGGACAATATTATGGAAATGGAAGAGAATGTAGATGAAGATGGAATGGGAGATATGATACTGCGTGAAGAGTTTGACAGAGCACTGAAAGACCTAAGTCGAAACAAGGCCCCAGGAGTAGACAACATTCCATTAGAAATACTGATAACCTTGGCACAGCCAGTCCTGACAAAACTCTGCCATCTGGTGAGCAAGATGTATGAGTTAGGTGATATACCTTTAGATTTCTAGAAGAATATAATAATTACAATCCTAAAGAAAGCAGGTGTTGACAGATGTGAAAATTACCGAACTATAACTTTAATAAGCCATGGCTGCAAAATAACAACACGAATGGAAAAACTGGTAGAAGCCAATCTCGGAGAAGATTAGATTGGATTTCGTGGAAATGTTGGAACACGTGGGGCAATACTGACCCTACGACTAATCTTAGATGCTATATTTAGGAAAGGCAAACATACGTTTCTAGCATTTGTAGGTCTAGAGAAACTTTTGACAATGTTGACTGGAATACTCTCTTTCAAACTCTGAAGGTGGCAGTGTTAAAATCCAGGAACAAAAGGCTATTTGCAAATAGTACAGAAACCAGATGGCAGTTATAAGAGTCGAGGAACATGAAAGGCAAGCAGTGGTTGGGAAGGGAGTGAGACAGTGGTGTAGCCTACCCCCGATGTTATTCAATCTGTATATTGAGCAAGCAGTAAAGGAAACAAAAGAATAATTCAGAGTAGGAATTCAAATCCATGGAGAAGAAATTAAAACTTTGGGGTTCGCTGATGACATTGTACTTCTGTCAGAGACTGCAAAGGACCTGGAAGATCAGCTGAATGGAATGGACAGTGTCTTGAAAGGAGGATATAAGGTCAACAAAAGCAAAACGACGATAATGGAATGTAGTCGAATTAAATCAGGTGATGCTACGGGAATTAGATTAGGAAATGAGAGGCTTAAAGTAACAAAAGAGTTTTGCTATTTGGGGAGCAAAATAACTGATGAAGGTCGAAGTAGAGTGGGTATAATATGTAGACTGGCAAAGGCAAGGAAAGTGTTTCTGAAGAAGAGAAACTTGTTAACATCGAGTACAGATTCAAGTGTCAGGAGCTTTCGAAATGTGGTGCTGCAGAAGAATGCTGAAGGTTAGCTGGGTAGATCACATAACTAATGAGGAGGTATTGAATAGCATTGGAGAGAAGAGAAATTTGTTGCACAACTTGACTAGAAGAAAAGATCGGTTGGTAGGACATATTCTGAGGCATCAAGGCATCGCCAATTTAGTATTGGATTGCAGCGCGAAGGTTAAAAAACGAAGAGGGAGACCAAGAGATGAATAGACTAAACAGATTCAGAAGACTAAGCAGTCTTACGCGTTATCTTCTACGCTGTGAGAACAACTCAAACTAATTTAGTTGGTGTCAACTTTAATTTACGCACGCAACAGGCTGATTGGCTGACTTCAATGCTAATTAACTCGGAAACAGAGTAGAGTACAGAGTATATGTCTTAACATTAATTTCTCAACTTAACCGAGCCCTGGAACACCTTTAGAAGTTTTTCAGACTGTTTAGGACTACCACGTGTAAGTTTTGAAGACATTCCAATGGTTGACAACACGTCAACATTTTGTGCTCGCGATACAATCCTGTCTGGAGCTGTCACATTGCCATCTACATCTAGAACATCACTGTTGTTTGCTCTGCCTTCCAACAACGCCTGCACATGGTCTGTGGACGTTTGGACTGTCGCTGATCGTTGTATGCCTGCTGGTTAAACAACTACCTCATCCCTCTCTGTCGCTTCTTGACTTCCTTCTCCCGCATTGACACAGCACTGGACATTTTAGGCTTTTTGGATTGATTTTCACTTGGGCTTTCCTCTGAATTGAGACATATGAAGCGTCATCATTAGATTGTTTTTCGGTTGGGACGTGACCCCTATGGTGACCTGTGGACTCGGCTCCCAGTACGTCTGGAGTGAGCGCCGTTGACTTGCCTGAATGTGCAAGCAGTGGTCATTGTTAGCTGAAGTCATGCAGTGGTGCCTGTGAGCTGAACAGCGAGCCACAATATGTGGGTAAGTAGGTCCTCTATTGACGGCAATTACAGAGACTGAATCCAGCTGGGCCCCCACGTTGGTGTCCTTAGTGGTTTAGTGGGCAGCAGTCGCCGCATCTTGCCTGCATCGCCGCGCTTATTGGCCGCGCGGTTCGAGGCACCATGTCATGGATTGCGGGGCCTCTCCCGCCGGAGGTTCGCCCTCCCTCGGGCATGGGTGGATGTGTTGCTCTTAGCATAAGTAAGTTTATGAAGTGCGTAAGCCTAGGGACCTATGGCCTGAGCAGTTCGGTCCTTGCCGGCGTCAGTGCTGCAGGTGCTCGCCGTGAAGCTAGTAACGCTAGTGTTGTCGCACCTATAGCGAGTTGACGAGGACGGCGCACTCTCAACGACAGGTGACAGAAGTACCCTAGTTTCTTGGCCATTACCGTAGTGGCAACGTGTAACACACCGGATCAAGCACCTTGTGGCATGGTTCAGGACAGTCGCGTGCGCCCGCTGTGAGTGTTGGATCGCAGCAACATGGGCTCGCATTGGACTGCATACAGCGACTGAGTAGATGGGCACTAGATGGGCCAGGCCCAAACCCACGACTTACAAGTGATGTAGTCTGCAGTGGAAGGTAATCATCTAGCGGGTGTGATGGCGTCAAGTTGATTCCACGGAAACTACAGCTTAGGCAGAGACCTGCAGCTAATGATAGTACAGTCGGGCGACGGAGGGATGGAGGGCTGGTTGCTTCATCTTGAAGAGAAAACAGTACTCTTCTCTGGGTATCGGCTGGAGCTTCCTGCATCGCACTGTGCACAAGTGGTTACTGTTGAGAACATACTGAGAGTAAAGGTCTGATTGACGAGATGTACATGTGAGCTGGCTGGCTAGTGTTTATGCTATGGGAGCAATCCCACCACGGAACCTAGAGCAGACTGGACTGGGTGACGATTTACTGTGTAGTCAACTGCTTCAGACGTTCTGCTTGATCTGTTATACACCACAACTTCGGATTTCAGAGGTGCTGGATGATGTCTTGGCATTGTCAGCGTTCTGAATGCGTTGTTGCATACTGAATATGCTCTGTTGATGCATAGCGCCTGGTCAGATGGCAGACGGGCATTTTTGTACCTATGACGTTCTCCTGATCCACGCAGGAACAGTTCATCGCCATTGATGAAGCCGTGGTGCATAAATCTTCCCACCTTCCAAAGATCCTGTTTCTGGAGTGTGCCATGTGTACATTTCTCGAGGAAACGACCTTATGCTCGAAGGGTTGACATAAAATATGTACTAATCTCTTCTTCTTGATTCCAATTCAGGGTAGACTACAAGTCTCATTGGCAGCTTAATAACTTCAACGCATCACAATAAACTCCTTAACAAGTCATTTCAGGACAAATCGCTCCATTCAGTCGCTTCTTGTGCATGGTATTTCTCCTGTTTATCAGTTGGCTTCTTAACTCGCTGTTTTGTTAACTCATCCGGTGATTTGTCATCACGACAAAAGTTTCCATTATGGTATCCAAGAAAAATCGTCCTCAAAACTAAGCTTACACAAAAACTATGCGTGTTACTACCACACACAAGGTATTGGTCGACAGCTCCACTTATTACCTTTCCTTCTAAGGTGATTAATGATTGAATGCTTCTTGAAGTACTATACATGTAAGCCCGCCTGGTTAGCTGTGTGGTCTCACTCACGGCCTTCAGTAATGGGAAGGAGTGCCTGGTCCCTGGGACGAATCCGCCCGGCGGGGCTGAGTCGAGGTCTGGTGAGCCGGCCAGTCTGTGGATGGATTTTGGGCGGTTTTGCAACTGCCTCGTCAAATGCGGGCTGGTTCCCCTCATTCCGCCTCAGCTACACTATGTCGGGGATTGTTGCGCAAGCAAGTTCTCCACGTACGTGTACACCACCATTACTCTACCACGCAGACATAACGGTTACTCTCGTCTGGTGGGAGACGTCCCCTGGAGAAGTCCACCGGGGCCTAACCGCACAATAACCCTAAAAGAGTGGTTAGGTGTGTGTGGTGGGTGGCATAGGGAGGGGGGGGTGGGGGAGGGTGAAGTGGACTGCGGTAGTCATCGTGGGGTTGTGGACCACTGCGGCTGCGGCGGGGACGCAGGCTGTCCGTCGTAACTAGGTCCACGGTTAACATACATTACAATACTATACTTGTAGCTTCGCTCACTCAAAACTACTCTCGTATGCCCTGCGGCTTTCGCGTGCAGTTTAGTTGGTTCATCCCCCATCACAGGAGAACCTAGCGACATCAGCACCGGTATTCCTTGGCTGAAACAAAGCGAACCCGAGTTCTTCTGTGCGCTGCCGAAGAACAATTTTCACACGACGTTTCCACTTTCCTTCAGAAGCTGTTATACTGTACATATCGTCAACCTGGTGCACCTGCTGATCCTCAGGTAGACATTCCTGAAAGGACTGGGCTCGTTTACTCTTACTCTCTGTATCCCTCACCCTTTCTGGGAAGTCAGCGCCACCATAGGTGGCAACGAATCAGTATGCTTGAAACAGAAATAAGTCTCTATCGCTTCATTACACACAACATTCGTAATGTAACTGACATAGTCAGTAGATTCCCATGCACCTCTCGCAGTATCTACAGCAAAATTACCGTCTGCAGTTACGCTCCGTACTATGGAAACTGACTGACACATCTGCGTACCTGTACATCTGACCTATGCTCCACGACCTCTGCACAACAGCCGTTATCGCCCAGTGGGTTGGACACTGCTGCACCTGAATCACAGAATCACCAATGTTGGTCCACACACACTTATTTACTTCATAAAAGCTCACATTAATATCGTCTGGTACTACAGATGATTCAGGCTTACCGTTTTCGCAAGGTTTCCGAGTTGATAATTCCACTTTATTAGCCTTAAATTCTACAACAGTACTACTCTGCGCATCAATTAGACTCACTCTCTTGAGTTCGTTCTCCGTTCTTCCCACTTACTTCAAAATATTACTTTTTTTGTCAAGCATCCTCAAAGTCCAAACATTACTCACTGTTCACCAATCATTAGATTCTTCCTGCTTCTTCTCCGGCTACATGTTAGTAATTACACTGTGCTACGCCAAGTTCTTTTTCATCACTGCCTTTATTTGATAAGCTGTACCCGCCGAATCTGCTCGTACACGAATTACTCCAGCTGCTAGAATTCTAAATATTTTTGCGAATACCGTCAGGTATTTACCACGATATGATTGAACCTCTATTAAGTCCACAAAAAAGAGAGTAAAACAGAACGACGAATAGGGCACTTACAACATTTACTAATATAACACTTCTTACTGTAACAAAAACTTTTCACCTGAGTGCGGACTCAGGCCTACTACTTTACATATTTCACAACAATGCGATACACTCATTTCTCACAACAACAAACATTGCCCTTTACAAACAGAGCAAACTAACAGAATTTCCTTACAAGTTTGACAACATTGTCTCAGTCTACTTTCCTCCCATTACTCATAAAAATGGAACTAAATATCTGGAAAAAGACGCACTGACGGCCGTAACCCATGATGTTAAAATGTTGAACAGAAACACAAAATAACACTTTACTCATCATATTGTGTGTTGACGCTGCGGGCCCCGCTGCCGATGCAGAAGTGGCAGCGACCACTTCTGTTCCATGATGTAGCGGTTGACTTGAGTGACCCCTTTGGTGCTTCGTGACAGATAGCTGTGATATGTCACGAATACAGTGCTATCTCCCACCTCAAAGTGGGTCCAATGGTGGTTGGGCGGTGGGTGGTTAGGTTGGTGGGGGGGGTGGGGGGAGGGAAGCTCAGCCCTTTATTTATGACAGCTAAAATGAGATAGAATCAAGGCTGGGGAGGAAGCAGGTACCCTCATGTCGTCCGTGGGCTCTGGAGTATGACGCTAGAGCGACCGCGTCGAAGGCAGCTCTTATGGCGGCACACGCTTGTGTCGGTGAAATCGTAGCCGGCTGACGCAAGCCAGTGAGTTGTCGGCGACGGGCGACAGATTACATCCTCAGCTAGACCTCCGTGCCTGACCATCAAAGATTTTGGCGAAATTTTGTGTGAACATTCGCATATGACCCAGATGAACTTTGGTGAGGTTTACGGTTCGTCGAATCAGCACTTGCTGAGAAATAGTCACATTCATTCCTGGCGACTTCAAGCTGTTATAACTCGGTCAATACTTTTGAAAGAAATGAAATTTGGCCATCTTATACAATTCGATGAGCTCTCTTAAGAATAATTATGAAAGGAATTTTACGAGTCATATTCAGCCAGAAGCGTTTAAACAAAGTCGACCTAAAAAAATCGACAACAGAAAAAAATTTAAAAGAATAGGTTCATATATCTCACGAACTAAAAGTATGGCGAACGTGAAACATGGCATGTAGCAACCAAAAAACGCAAGGGTCACAGTACATAGTTTAATTTAGGTATCAGTTTCCAATATTCAATAAATGAAGAGAAAAGTTGAAACTTTTGTACAAAGGCAAATAATGCGGTATTCCCTTCATGATTCTGCACAAACTATATTCGATAGAACTTTTCCAACAAGGCTCATTATAAAGACCGTAGTTTCAACTACCTAAAATTTGTTTTGATTATCCAACGTGGGCTAACACTATTCGATTATTTGAATCAAAGATGGGCGTGACAACGGTGACACGAAAAGATTGTAAATTTTTGATTCTTATATCTCGTAGAGTAAATGCAAGCTGAACATGGTACTTGATACGCGATAGCTACACTCCTGGAAATGGAAAAAAGAACACATGGACACCGGTGTGTCAGACCCACCATACTTGCTCAGGACACTGCGAGAGGGCTGTACAAGCAATGATCACACGCACGGCACAGCGGACACACCAGGAACCGCGGTGTTGGCCGTCGAATGGCGCTAGCTGCGCAGCATTTGTGCACCGCCGCCGTCAGTCTCAGCCAGTTTGCCGTGGCATACGGAGCTCCATCGCAGTCTTTAACACTGGTAGCATGCCGCGACAGCGTGGACGTGAACCGTATGTGCAGTTGACGGACTTTGAGCGAGGGCATATAGTGGGCGTGCGGGAGGCCGGGTGGACGTACCGCCGAATTGCTCAACACGTGGGGCGTGAGGTCTCCACAGTACATCGATGTTGTCGCCAGTGGTCGCCGGAAGGTGCACGTGCCCGTCGACCTGGGACCGGACCGCAGCGACGCACGGATGCACGCCAAGACAGTAGGATCCTACGCAGTGCCGTAGGGGACCGCACCGCTACTTCCCAGCAAATTAGGGACACTGTTGCTCCTGGGGTATCGGCGAGGACTATTCGCAACCGTCTCCATGAAGTTGGGCTACGGTCCCGCAGACCGTTAGGCCGTCTTCAGCTCACGCCCCAACATCGTGCAGCCCGCCTCCAGTGTTGTCGCGACAGGCGTGAATGGAGGGACGAATGGAGACGTGTCGTCTTCAGCGATGAGAGTCGCTTCTGCCTTGGTGCCAATGATGGTCGTATGCGTGTTTGGCGCCGTGCAGGTGAGCGCCACAATCAGGACTGCATACGACCCAGGCACACAGGGCCAACACCCGGCATCATGGTGTGGGGAGAGATCTCCTACACTGGCCGTACACCTCTGGTGATCGTCGAGGGGACACCGTCATCGAACCCATCGTTCTACCATTCCTAGACCGGCAAGGGAACTTGCTGTTCCAACAGGACAATGCACGTCCCCATGTATCCCGTGCCACCCAACGTGCTCTAGAAGGTGTAAGTCAACTACCGTGGCCAGCACGATCTCCGGATCTGTCCCCCATTGAGCATGTTTGGGACTGGATGAAGCGTCGTCTCACGCGGTCTGCACGTCCAGCACGAACGCTGGTCCAACTGAGGCGCCAGATGGCATGGCAAGCCGTTCCACAGGACTACATCCAGCATCTCTACGATCGTCTCCATGGGAGAATAGCAGCCTGCATTGCTGCGAAAGGTGGATATACACTGTACTAGTGCCGACATTGTGCATGCTGTGTTGCCTGTGTCTATGTGCCTGTGGTTCTGTCAGTGTGATCATGTGATGTATCTGACCCCAGGAATGTGTCAATAAAGTTTCCCCTTCCTGGGACAATGAATTCACGGTGTTCTTATTTCAATTTCCAGGAGTGTAGTTAGCACAAGGATGTGGAATAGATGTAATCTGATTCATCTATTATTTTCAAACATCTAAGAATCTGCAGGAAAGGTGATTTTTGTGAAAAGGCGAACGCAGTGTATATTCGACACTGCTTTTTGACATATGGTTTCCTATTAAATCTTCAAAACCAGTCTCATCCGAAACAGCGGGTTTTAAGTCCCAAAAATCTGTGGATTAATAGAAAAAAATGGGCCAACAATGCAACATTGTGGCAAACTAGAAGCAAAAATCGCACTGGGGGGACATCCTTAACTTTGGCTTCTTATATCTCGTTGATTAAAGGCAGGATAATCGTGAAACTCTGGACAACAGTTTAGTTGCATAAGTGCAGACTGTAGAGGAAGACAGAGATCGGAATACATCCAGCAAGTAATTGAGGACATAGGTTGCAAGTGCTGCTTTGAGATGAAAAGGTTTTGCACAGGGAGGAATTAGTGGCGGGCTGCATCAAACCAGTCAGAAGAATGATGACAAAAAAAAGTCGGCCCCACTGATGTTACCAAGCAAGTAGCCAACGAAGGAGATTCTTTCTTCCTCTATTCTCCGTTATAAAGGTTGTGAAGGGTGAATTCCGTCTCAGAATAGCACCGAACCTTGCCAACGTCTTGACTGCGCCACACAACTAACACCGACTCAAGAGTGGTGGAAGGCACTACTGGCGCCGGGATGCGAGAGGGAGACGGGATATGAACAATAGGGGCGGAGAGAAAATGGACAGAGAGAGATGAGAGGAGGAAATGGGCTTGGAAAGGAAAGATGAGTAGATGGACAGAGGCTGGAGGTGAAAGAGATAGACAGAAAGGGGTGGAGGACGAGATGGACAGAGAGAGAGAGGGTTACGTGATTGACAGAGAAGAGGAAGAAGACGAGATAGACAGGGGAGAGGAGGAAATGGATAGGGAGTGGAAATAGGAGGAGATGAGTGGGGAGAGGGGGGGAGTAAATGAATCAAGCGAGGGGGAGAAAGAGATTGACAGAGTCGGAGGAGAAGTAGGTGAGTAGAGATAATGGCAGCACTAGATGGACAGAATGAGGATGGAGTAGGTATCAGAGAAGGAGATGGTAAATAGAAAGGGAAGCATAAAATTAAGTAATAGTAGATTGGAATAACTGCATTCCAGGAAACGTCAGGTACTCATATAGTTACATACAAAACCCCTTTTAAAAAGCTTCTCGTAATTAATACGGTGTAAATTATGTAGAATGCCAGTTTTACTGTGAGAGAGGAACTTTTATCCCTAACTTTTCCTGCAATTATAGAAAGTCCTGAAAGTAAAGTATTATATTAACGTTATAACCGATTAAAAGACCAAAGAAACAAATATTAATATTTATATGTCATCTTAGTACTAACAGTTCTTCCATTGTAGATATTGCAATACAGAGAAAGCCTCTGTAGTTGAAGATAACAAACTGTCCAAAGCGTCAATTGCACTGCACATCATTATGTGCTATTAAGGTCTCTACTTGGTTGAAATGTTATAAATGTAATGACCATAGTCCTATGACTTCACATGTTATTATTGAAACTCTTACCTGTTATGTGAGAGAAAATAATTAAAAAAACAAATGGTGATACGTATATTTCACCGAAACATGTAAGTGTGAAAAAGGAGGAAATTACGTTTGCTCAGGTCAGACTTCGTATTCCAAAACTTATTTATCTGAAATGCATTAAGATATGTTTTTAGAACACATCCTCAGTGAAACAGAGAATGCCCTTATTCAATGTCACCAATCCGAAGCAGATCTCACGTAATATCGGGAAAAGAAGGAAGCGCTAAATTTGAATTGGAGGGCGGATGTTTATTCCGCACTCCTCCAAAATACTATTAAAGAATCTGCTGCAGCACATCGTTCTACTTGAGTAAAGGTGAAGGAAGTTGAATGAAAAATAGTTTACAACTAAGTGATTTGCCACGAGTGATCGAATCAGTTACGTACTGCACGAAGTCGCAAAACAAGGAATTTAGATTGAAATACTAAAATCTATTTAAATGATTCATTAAATTTAACACCTACTGATATTAAGGTTAGTTAATACTGAGAGAGTAAATTACAGAGTGTGATAAGTGAAAGACAATATGAAGCAGTAAATGTAGAAGTGAAACTGACTTTCGGTGAATCAGGAGTGCTGATAACAAACAAGATTCTTAAAATACGCAAGTATATACATGGAAATCGTATGAAAAAAATTAAAAGGAAAAAGAAAAAGCCTTCTTCGAGACAATTCAGGAGCGGACAAGAAGAGAAACGAGCTGTAAGACGAACAAAATCGACATTTCACTGGAAAATTACAATGCAGTCCTTCGTGTCAGAGTAATCAAACTAAAACACTAGAGCAACTAAAACTCTAGAGCAATACAGCAGACGTAATATGAAAACAGCATCCGGTTCAGCGCAGATGTAACCTCTGTTGCTTGGAGCTGTGCGGCTGCTACATCATCAGTGAGTGTATCTGCTCCGCAGTGTGCGGTGCGACCTGTCACTGTACATCGCTGGCTGCTCATTGTTTGGTCCAGTGGTCCTTTAATCAGAACGGAGGGAAATTCCGTGCCAAGTTAGGCCAAATCGTATTTTATGCTTCCCTTACCGTGAGCTGTCTTTTCACTCCATTAAATCTCAGTCAAGAGCAGAGTGTGTCGAACAACTGATGTTCTGTGAAGCATTCGCATTATAATTCAATGTTTTACTAGCTGCGTAACTGTTTCGCCGAGAATTAAAACTGTGGTACTGAATGTACCCTATTGTTGCTGGATAAATCTATGCTAAGGACAATTTTATGTTACCCTTAGGTTGCAAAACCAGCAACGGCTGGTACTACCTAGTTTAATTATCTCCTTTCGCAATAAAAGTGGAAACAAGAACATCCAGTACGCTTCACCATTAAGGGAGCTGACGTTAGCTTTTAAGGCTACGTATTTTCAGTATTAGCTGCAATTTGCATTACTGACGAAGCGGCAATCTGCATGCACTTTAGCAACTTTTCTGATGTCTTGACCACACATTTTGTTATTTTCAAAATCCCGTTACATGTTTAGACATTTGGTCGTTTTCAAAGGCTGTAAGACTTGACACAAAACTGGAATCACAAGATATGAAAGTAAGCTGCATTTTACCATTTATTACAGAAATCGTGCAGTGCCTAAAATATGGCTTTCTAGCTTACCAGCGCTATATTAAGCATATAAAATTGTTCATTAGATACAATGTATCTCGTCAACATTCTCAGTCTTGAGAACTATGGGATAAATTGGAAGCCAAGTGGACTAAACCGCTAGGTGGCGCCGGATACATTGTACACGTGCTTTTTGTTGTTTACAACTATATTTTCATCGTTATATCGTATAAAACAATTTCCTCGGTAAATATTTCATGGAAATCACTGTACAGTGGTATTTTTTTTAAGTATTTCTTAACAAAACTGTGTGTAACACATATTTTTGAAAGTCTACAATAATACACCGCAAGGGCACGTTGAGTATCAATAGGGCACATGAAGCCAACTTCCTGTTTCCAATTTTCTTTTGAAAATTTAAATTACTGTTATCAGGAAAAGGTAATAAAAACCATTTTACAAGAGTTTTCAAAGCCTAGAAATACCAGAAGAGGCATGTAGCACTCACATAGGAGGAACAACTGCTATTTCCTTTGGTGAAAGCAAATGCATTTAGTCTATCTAGGAAATTCAAATAATTTGAGACAGTGCAATCTAGGAACACAATTCATCATTTTAATCAACAGTATATATCTACCATCCTAGACTGCATTAGCTAACTGAAGCTCCTTAAACCCCAAACATCAGTTTTAAACACCGGCCAAAACACTATCGTAAATACCCGTGTAGTATTACTCCTAATGATACAGTGGCAATCGTGCTACCTTACAAACTTCCCTTTACTTACGGTAGAAATCATTTTTTTTTCTCTTTGAATGAATGAAAACGCTTACAGGAATAGGCGTACGTATGACAGGTGAAAAATTAATAAGAACTGGCACAAAATGGCGTACATGAAACCTTCTGTCGTTCCATGCTGTTTTCTCCTGTGAATTACAAGCAATTAAAGAAGGGCAGAGGGACGGGGGGGGGGGGGGGGGGGGAGTGAGAACGTGAACAACATTAATGTTGGCATGTTGAACGATCCTTTAAAATAGTTTGTAACGTTGTGACTACAATTTTTTTTACCAAATGCGCTACTATAGCTGATCTACAACGTTTTATTTAAAGTTGTCATATGGTAAAACATCACAGGATTACAAATATTTTTATAGGATTTAGCTATATGTCAAGATCAATCTTATTTACCCCTTTACCTGTCTTCTTTAAGTGCCTCATGGCATTTTACAGTTTTACAATTCCTATTATTCAAAGAAGAAATCAGTTTTAGTTCGTAGAATCACAGAAGGTCTTAAATATTTTTTAAGAGTACCAAATGTAATCCTATTCCCCCCCACCAATTCTTTACTAATCTCGGTAATTGTAAATTTTTATTAATTTTTCGAGTGTTATACATACAATTACAGCTTACTGTTTGTTATATAGTTACATCTATTTCTGTCAGAGTTTTCTTCGATTTCTGGAGAAAAAAAAACATAAGTAAAAGCTAAGAAGTTATATGAGATAGCACGATTACCAGTGTATCATTGGTTATATTATTGCATGGATTTTTACATGATTTCATTTTGGATGGTGCTTTAATTATATTGAGGTCTGGAAATTAAAGAGATTCAATTAGATAAGGAAGTCTAGGATGGTTGCGACATACTGTTGATGGAACTGATGTATTGAGTTTCAAGATAGCGGCTTTTCAAGTTGTTTGAATTCTCTGTGTAAACTTAATACATTTGCTGCCATTGGTGGAAATAGCAATGTATCACACCTGTTCCTCGCAAGTGAATGCTAGATGCCTTAGCTCGTATGTTCACACTTTGAATATTCTTATAAAATGGATTTTTGGACTTTCACTGATGTTAGTAATTTATACACTGCAAGTTATCAAAACAGTTGTTTGTTAACAGATAGTTGAGCTCCAGCGACATTCAGCGTTAAAATCGTTACTATGAATTATTTACTGATTACATTTTTTGATGCAGTGTAACGATGAAAATGTAGAGGTACCAAACAAATGCAGCGTATACCACGTATCCAGCGTCACGTAGCGATGTAGTCCAATTCGCTTCCAATTTTCTCTTTAGCGTCTCGTAATTGAGGATGTTGACGTGATACAATATGTCTAATGATCAATTTTACATGACTGACGTAACACAGGTAAGCTAAAAAAGCCATATTCTATACATTACACTACTTGTCTTATGGTGACTTAACATTTTCATTTCTGCTGTTGTGTATTACACAGTGTGATAAATACTAAATGTCGAAACGGATTAGATAATTTTGGAAATAATGAAATGTGTAGTGACGACATTAGAAATGTTATTAAGTTACTAAGGTATTAAGTTATTACGTTATTAAGGTATTAAGGTACATGAAGGGGTTTGAACACATATACCTATAAAAGCGTCGTAGATGTTGTTATTAAAGGATATTTTTGCTATCTCTGAAATGTTTTGTATTCGATTACGGCAAATCCATATGTCAAGAATAGCTTTTTATAAGCCTGTCTGTATCGGAACTCTTTGTTCTTGTCTATCACAGGACAGTGAATATCCGTGTGGCAAGTTTTTGAAAATCCTGTACAACTGTTACTGACATTGTTTGCCCTTCGGTTTAAATGTTAATGGATGGATTTATTTACATTTCCTTCTAGCATCTTACGTAATTAGTATTTACATAGCAGCTAGTTGTAAAAAAAGTGTTGTGATACGATTTCGCATTAGTTCACATCAGTGAGTTATGTTCACTGAAGCAGAATGCTTATCTTTAATTGGCTTACAACATTTTACAAAACCTTGTGGCAAAACAAGCGATGTATCATCTGAAGGACATTAATGTTATGGAAGCTAAAGAGGAAGATATCTTTAAAACTTCGGTTGTCTTTTCTCACTATCGGTATTTACCCAGTAAAAATTTTCTTTGCTAGTGCTCTTCGTTGTTCATTTGTGCAACCTGCTTGTCCCTAATGCACCTGTTCGACTAAGTAGTACACATTCTTAAAAACGTAAATACACATATAACCTTCGACTATTCAATCACGACGTTCGAGTAGGTATGACCATGCTAAACTTCACATAAATATCCTCACTGTGAAACATCCCCTTAGCAAATTAATGAATTACTGTACTGATAAACCTCTACGTTATTTGATTTGCAAACAGCTGAGCAAAATTGAACGTACTCAGACATTTCTCTCTTTACTTATTCTGATCGTTACTAGACTGACAATATTTTCAGCGCAACCCAATCTGACTTTCAATAATCCCTACAAAAGAATGGCCCTGACTAACAATAACCTATACCTTTCATGATTCACTTACCTCACAGAAATCTTCCTTACTCGATCTACTGCAATAGAGCGAGCGCCAATACTGCCAGCTAAATAAAGGATTCTAACTACTGAAGGCACTAACTACTGATAGGCATAGTTAGCAAATGAAAGATTTTAATAGTGTTCAAAAGTCGTTATATATATATATATATATATATATATATATATATATATATATATATATATATATCAGTTCGTGACATCCAGTCTTACGAATTTACTCTCTGTGATGGACACACGACCAGATCATCCGCTCTCAAAACTCCGCCATCTCTCTCCCCACATCCACCACTGCTGGCGGCTCACCTCCAACTGCGCAACGCTACGCGCTGTTCACATCCAACTGCCCAACACTGAAATAGCGAATATTCCAACAATGGCAACCAGCTACTGACTGCACACAGTGACTTTCATACAGAGCGCTACGGGGCGTTACCAACATAAAAACCTAGTCAGCCTACTTACAACTGCACTTTCATTTTACCTCTCAACATTGAGAAGAATTGCCAGGACTGGCATGTGGTTCGCATTCCGCGTTAAACTGTTACGTCTCCCTTCCCCGGTAGGATTGCTGGGTAGGTCATGTAATGAAATGTCATCAGGTGCTGAACAAATTACTTTATTCACCACCTCAAAACATTTAATAGCGTGTTCTATTCAGCGCTTACGCAGTACTGTTTAACTTATACATTAAGGTCGCAACCTTCCTACACGATTTCCTTTCGCACCTTTCATATTATTATTACTATGTCGGTACTGTTTACGAAGCTACTAAAATCGTAGTTTCTTCGCGATGCACGTTTCGTTATTCTTTTCAGTTAAATTGTGGTAGAATTATCTGTTTCTTGTTTGAAATGGGAATCGTATGCCTGCATGTACCGGTGTGCCCGGCAAAAATTTTCCTCTTCGGCAGCTGTGCTGTATCATACAGAATGCTGGAAAATGGGAGACCATAAACAGCAAACAAAGAAATACAACAAGGCTGATGATGCAGTATAATGCTAAGGCAATATTTTTCGGACGGCCCGTAATGCAGACCACCGGCAGGGACAGGGCGGAAGGGCGGTAAGGGAAACTTGTTTCCTCGCTCCCCGCCTCACCCCTCGCAGACATTCTCCTGACTACCGTATTCCGGACCGGAGAAATGTGAATGGTATAGCTGTTAAGAGCTAGTTATTGCCCAGCAGTGCTCTGATACAACTCACAATAGCACACGTCGATCCCTAACATGTTTTTTTTTTTCAGTAGATGGGGCGAGATATACTCGCCGCAGAGCTCTCACACACAATTTCCTAAGACTGTCTCCAGTAGTGTGTCTCGGGGTTCGAGCGCTCGTGGCAGTTTAAAATACTGAGCCCCCTCGTAAGGTTTCACAAATCCAAATTCTTCTAAGCCTACAATTATAATAGTTCAAATGACCTCTGTAAATTCGTTACCGTTTACTTCGAAACTGTAACAGTTCGTAGGTGTCAGTACAAATATAACAAAACAGGAAAACAGAAAACTTCAGTCGTAGTTTTCATGTCTTTAAAATCCTCCGCATTTTATTCTTTCAAATTTTTCGATTACATGGCAAACTTTATATTTACATTTTTTTAAATTGATAAAATTGTAATTTAACTTAAACTTTCGTGGCTCATAGTCACCCCCTGATCGGGCTTTATTAGCTTTAATTGGCAAAAACTTCTTTCACAAGTAGTATTTACCATAGAGATTCTTAAAGAATTTGCGGTGTCACAATAACGTTACCTAAACTCCATTGCACTGTCCACTTAATTGTCCACCTCAATAAATGTAAAGCTGACCATGCAAAAACTGAATCTGGGTGAACTTCTCTGACTAATGAAATGTAGTTTTTGTTATGATGTGCTTAAGTAACAGCCAATGCATTCAATTCGGAATATTTTCAACATAAATACAATATATTTCGAACAATTATTAAATTTGAAGGAACTGAAATAAGCTCATGAAGTAAATTTATTTACAACGTATGTTTCTTTTTATTTAGGTCTTAGCTTATATACTGCCTCAAGCTGTTCTGGACGAGTTTGCTGTGTAAAATTTTTTCACCACATGTTTTCTTTCATCTACCGATTCTTCTCTCTTCAAGAGTCACACATGTCGCATTTCTCCATGGCTCTCTCAGCTGATTCTGTAAGTCTCTCTCATAAAATAGGCAGTGATCCCAGCTTCTGAACACAATGATTTAGACCAAGCCCCCTTTGCTTTATGTATACGCGAGCATCACTCATTTGAGTAAGCGTTGACCGAAAATAAAGGTATGTTAAGAAAAGACAGGTCATAATGCAAATCAACGAAGTGCCTGCAACACATTACGCAACTGCGGTTTTTACTGATCCATCTCTCAAGGTTTCCAGTGCATTTAGTATGCTTTCAGTATGCTCAGCAAGCACACGTACAGATCCATGTTTTCAACTCAATTTGTTGTCATTACATCGTTTCACTTCCGCTGGAAATGGTGTTCAAGTACATCCCACCTATGTGTAGAGATTGAGGAAAATATGTGCGCCTTTTTCACAATTTCAAAAATAAGTAACCGATTTTGCTTCAACAGTAGTTGCATATACTACAGCAAGAATAAGTGAGTGATAAATGTCACAGTCACTGCTTTGGGCTTATATCCAAAATATGTCTCGGAAGACCACAAGCGTGTCTAGCAGTGGTCGCAGGATTATCATATCCTTGTCCATAGCAGTGCTCGTGTTTTAGGCTATCTCGTTGAAACCCAAGACAAATTTCTTGTGTAGGTCCTCTAGCTGAATTTCCATGTAATGAAACGAAGTGAATACGGGATGACCCTTCTGTGACGTCTGAACCTTCAGTTTGTACATGACGAATGGCTTGAGACATTCGGTCGGCATGTGATATACCTAGTACACTATTAAACGTGGTAGAGAATTAGCTTTAGAAATTTTCTTCAATGTCTCTATCCTGACATGATCACCACTGATTTTGGCTTCATGTAGGAAGGCAAGAAACAACAGACGGACTGTTGGCTGAACTTAGTGAAAATGATGATTCGCAACTGGATTATATTTGGTAAGTAGCCTGAAAGTTTCAACAAAATTCAGAAATCTTCTGAGTGGCTATGAAAAGGTTATATGATTGTCTCGGTAAATACAGAACCTAATGAAGATGTTTTGTTGATACTGCTTCCGAGTTCTCAAATGACTTGTTGTTCTAACTGAATCCAACTTCGAGGTTTCACATTTTGTATCACATTTAAATCTGTTTCCAGTTTTCGGTCGCTTCTTCATAATGTAACGCTTTTTATCCGTTGTAAAACCTATGGCTGTACGAAAGAACTTGTCCCTGTGCTATAAACTTACGTGAGGAAAGCAATACATAGCAGGTTTCATAGGAGAATACAACCACAATGTCCTTAAAGTTGTACTGTAATTTTCTAGCTTAATACAAAATCAGTCCTTAAAAATTGTCTGACAGTATTATTTGTTGCCGAAAATCCAATGTTTATTCTCTCATTCAAAAGCCCCTCTATTAACAAGTACATTTTCTGAAGTCTCACTCTTATTTCTGGCCCGCAACTACTGTCAGTGAAAACTTTCAAATCAGTGTACTCTGAGAGAGTGATTTTCTGCGGCGACGCTGAAGCACTTACAGACAAAGTTGTTCTGCTTCTGCTGTAGCGAGTGAACAGCTTACGTATTCTGGATTACGTGGACTTGTAAATTCTGGTGTACTTATATTTCTGTTGCTATAAGCAGATTCGCAGTAAATCTATCAAGACTTCCAGCATGTTTAGTAAACTATTTGTATTCTGTTTTTCATCTGTTCTTGCATAGGGCACTATATTCCTTCCATAACTAAATTTTGGATGACATAAAGCCTGAAAACGTATTAAATAAATTTTCAAGTGCATATAATGAACTAATAAATAAACACAACTAATAGCTAACTGGTACAGAAACATTTTAGTTGACGTTGTGGCACTACTGAAGGCAATAAGGCAACGGGGGCTACAAGCGGAGACAGTATAGACGTACAAGTCAGGGCAGGAATAGCAAACAGGGCAGGACGTGGAGAACAAGTCTCGTAGCTAGCCATAAATTATTGTTACGACGAATACTGTGTGGGATATTCACGTTATCAAAACTTAGTTCTTTATATTATCTGCTTTTCCGGCCTATATTAAACAACAACTATTTATTTTGTTAACAGACATTTGCTGTGCAAATAAAAAATAATGTAGCCCATTAATTGTGTAAATTAATAAATTATGATCAAAAAACTTGCTTGAGGTAAGTCAGCTAACTCTCTCAGGAGTCCAGAGGTTACGGCCAACCTCGATAGTTTCTGTTTCCTATAGAAAACTTGCTGAAACTATTTTAGGAACAGCAGCTTCTTAATGTCAATGGTTGGCAGTAAAAAAAGCTGTTTTTTCCACAATTCAGAAACTAATTCATCCAAAAATAGTCATTCGCATATTATTTACATGTGTGTTGCATATAAAGGCTACCTTTATCTGATGGCTTTTTAGCCCTCTTGTAGGTTAGTAAGGAGAACATTTATTTTTGAACAGAAACACAAAGTGGAACCTTTGTTGAAAAAACATTAACGCAGGTCATTAATTATGACATGGTCTATACGTAAGCCCTGAAATATCATGTTCTATTAAATTACAAAAATAGCATCTTACAATTTTTGCACTCAAAAAAACTTGCTCCCGGGGAGTCCGTTACATTACCATGTAACAGGACTGATTGTACATAAGGACCTAGTATAAATCCGCAGACCACTACGTCCTACAATAACCTAGGTATTACGGGGAAAACGTTACTTAGTTCAGAGCATTAGTATATTCCTTGGGAATACGTATTGATGTAAGAATTTACACTGTAGACTGCCTGCAACTGGTTACAGGTACTCAAAGTATCCGTTAAAATTTTGAGTTTACTTCACAAGACAAGACATCCTTCACCACATTCCTGATTTATATTTCATTTCCTAATCATGCCAAATGTCTTAGTTACACTCTGAACATGACGCCCACGTAGTCACTTCTGTAAGGCACAGAGTGATCAGTTGATTAGAACCTTCGAATGGCCTCCTTCATTTAAATTCAGGCTCAGGATGTGGTAGCATAACAGGAAATATATCTTAGACTATTCTGGTCCTTATGTGGTGCTATGTAATGACATTCAAATGTTGTCACTGACTTGGGCCTCTCCGTAACTTGGAGGAACTCTGTTTTAAAGGTAATAACACTGTCTTGTCTAGTGTCACTATATGTATACCCAGTGTGACTCAGTGTAAGCGTGCAAATATTGATCAAAATATTGGGTTACCCGGCTAAACATTTTAACTTACTTAGCGTACGATCAGGAAAATCAAAATTAATAAGATACGTGCAATGCCTTTGGACGTCACTGTTCTGAAGTGAAGCACAGAGCGCTACATCAGCATAATTTTTGGTTTTACCTGGCCTTGCAAGATAACCTTCCTGCTCCCTTCCATTAATTTTTATTTTCATCACCACTCTTCTGACTCTTTTGATGTAGACCGCCACAACGTCTTTTCGTCTGTCAGCATCTTCATGTTAGTTACGACAGAATTTACGTCTCTCCTTATTTATGTGTTGAATGTATTCCAATATCTTCCCTCACCTCTACAGCTACCCTTGGTCCACCACCTTGACGTCCCGTCATCCTGCCCTTGTTAGTGTTTTACACGCATTCCACCCTTCATCGATTCTGTGGGAAAGCGCCTCTTTCTTATCAGTCCATATTGTATTCAGCTTTCACACCATAAACGCTTCGATTCTCTTCATTCCGGTTCTCTCACAGTACGTCATTTACTGCTGTAAATTGATGTCTTCCAAAGGCACACTTTCAGATATTATTTCCTCAAATTATGGTCAAAGTTTTATAATAGTACACTTCTTCTGGCCAGGAATACCTTTTAGCCTGTGCTAATGTGCCTTTAATTTTCCCCCTTTGCTTAGGTAGTAACAAATTTCCTTTACTGCTTCTTTAATACATTATGGGAGTGACAGTGATCAATGTCAAGATTTTAAACATGGCAGCAATAGTAACTGTTGAAATTCTTCACGATAAAGGATGACAGCCAAAACAGTTGCAGGATAAAAATTTATGAAAATCCTTGACCAAGGTTTCGGAACATGTAAATATACCTTCATCAGAAGTAAAAAATATAAAATTACATCATGCAATGGAGATTAATAAACCAATTGTGCCAATGGCGTTGTCAATATTTAAGACATCTTCTCCATTTGTACAACATGACTATGGGCAAAGATATGCCATGCTGTCCAATGGAGAAGATGTCTTAATTATTGACGACACCTTTAGCACAATTGCTTTATTAATCCCCATCGCATGATGTAATTTTAGATTTTTACTTCTGATGAACGTATATTTATATGTACCGAAACCTTGGTCAAGAATTTTAATAAATTTTTATCCTGCAAACATTTTGGCTGTCATCCTTCATCGTGAAGTGATCAATGTATTCCAAATATTTACTATCAAAAACAGTCTTCATCACAATGTATTTATTACGGTGACCGGTTTCCACCACTACTGTGGTCATCTTCAGACCAATGAATAAGAACCTCCTTCTTCTGGAGAATCACTACTAGTAGTGATTCTCTAGCTGAAGGGGGGTCTTACTCATTGGTTGAAACCGGTCACCGAAATAAATAAATTGTGATCAAGACTAATTTTGATAGTAAATATTTCCTTTACTGCGCCTACTGTAGGGGTCCCAATTTGTCGCTTATTATCTCTCCTCTTCTCATCACTTTTCCTGTTTCACACGTGTTGTGTACACTTCAGCAACCTTCTCTACTGTCAGTTTAATTCCACTTATTATTTCTGTGTTGGTAAACCAAACAATTTCTTTTATTTTTAAGTTACTACAATCTAATTTTTTCACGATTTCACTGAATCGCTCAATACAGTTCCTCCATACCTCCTCCCCCCCCCTCCCCCACACATGGGGTGTTCCACTGTTATAGGTACAGGCAAAAGGTATATTTAGAAGTCTCAGAAATAAGCAAACAGTCCCTATACAAATAGATCCGAAAAACTAATGATTTCCCCGATGTGAAGTTTTACGGCCAAGCATATGAACATACTATAACGAAGCCCCTCAGGATCTAAACTGAAGATATGCACATGAAGACAAACACAAGTGTTCCACATTGCCACCGTTCGTGTACGTACAGGCTTCTATAAGTCTTCTCATCTGTGCCCATAGACGTTACAAATTCCCAAGCATGTTTCAAATACACTGACAGTCATCCTCAGTGTGTTCCCAGATTTCATCTACACGCGACGACACAAATAGGGCTGTTACCCTTAACATTGAAAACACTGTACAAGCGTCTGTGTGAGTGTGTGTATGTGTGTGGATATGTTAGAGAGAGAGAGAGAGAGATTTTATGTACTTACTCTTGATAAAAATCCACTGGGTATAATAAAAATTTTCGCACCAGTGTAACGCTGTAGGGCAATATCAAAGAGTAATTACACTCTGTATCGGTGGGTTTTTCTCTTATCGGTCCCCCCCCCCCCCCCCTTCTGAGGTTCGAGTCCTCCCTCGTGCGTGGGTGTGTTTGTTGTCCTTAGCGTAAGTTAGTTTAAGTTAGATTAAGTAGTGTGCAAGCTCAGGGACCGATGATCTCAGCAGTTTGGTCACATAAGACCTTACCAAAAATTTCCAAATTTTTTCTCTTGTAGTTTATTTCTAAATTAAGTGAAATCATTGTTACTCTTTGTAAGAAATAATCTGGGGCTCCCTCTTTCCTAATATTCCAGATAATGAACCATATCTGGACAGCTGAGTTCGAGTTAAAGTTTTAGAGGACCAGGAAATTTCATAATAGTTAGTACCCTGGTACAAAGCAAAACATTTTTTGTGAACTTATGACACATTTTAGATCCGTATTTAGTATTCAAACCGTTAAGCCGAACTTCAAGTCGTCGGAGAAATAGTTTCGTCAGTAAGTACTGAATAGATTTGTTGCTATGTTAGGATTTCTCTTCGTAATACACACTATGTGCAGCTGTCCTTACCTCCCTCCCTCCCCATCCCATTCTCGCGCTCTCTCTCTCTCACTATCTCTCTCTCTCTCTCTCTCTCTCTCTCTCTCTCTCTCTCTCTCTCTCTCTCTCTCTCTCTCTCCCTCTCTCACTCTCCCTCTATCTTTGTCATTACCTCTCTTTTTCTGTCTCTCTCTAGCTCTCTCTCTCTTTCCGTGCGTGTGTGTGTGTGTGTGTGTGTGTGTGTGTGTGTGTGTGTGTGTGTGTGTGTGTGTATGTATGTGTATGTGTGCGTGTGTGTGTGTGTGTGTGTGTGTGTGTGTCTTTGTTAGCTTTAGAAATCGTTACGCCTCATGTATGTTTTAAAAAGAGGTACGTAAAGTGATTGACTTGGTGCCTGTTGTTACAGCTAATAAGTAGCTGCATACTATTACTTCGCGGTATGGAGTAGTATTGTTAGACTTCACGGCTATTGTTCGCTTCTTAGTACCTAAAATCGCCTTGTGTATCTCGCAATGGATCGCAAAGGTATGTGTTGCCACACCGAAGGCCACATCTTATTTCTTTGCAAAAAAATTCAATAGACTCTTATAACTATTTTTCTGGAACAACCGTACGCATAGTAGAAGAAAGTTTGGTTCGTTTTCCCAGTAGTCCCTACTCTACATACTTATACTACAGACATACATATACACTCCTGGAAATGGAAAAAAAACACATTGACACCGGTGTGTCAGACCCACCATACTTGCTCCGGACACTGCGAGAGGGCTGTACAAGCAATGATCACACGCACGGCACAGCGGACAAACCAGGAACCGCGGTGTTGGCCGTCGAATGGCGCTAGCTGTGCAGCATTTGTGCACCGCCGCCGTCAGTGTCAGCCAGTTTGCCGTGGCATACGGAGCTCCATCGCAGTCTTTAACACTGGTAGCATGCCGCGACAGCGTGGACGTGAACCGTATGTGCAGTTGACGGACTTTGAGCGAGGGCGTATAGTGGCCATGCGGGAGGCCGGGTGGACGTACCGCCGAATTGCTCAACACGTGGGGCGTGAGGTCTCCACAGTACATCGATGTTGTCGCCAGTGGTCGGCGGAAGGTGCACGTGCCCGTCGACCTGGGACCCGACCGCAGCGACGCACGGATGCACGCCAAGACCGTAGGATCCTACGCAGTGCCGTAGGGGACCGCACCGCCACTTCCCAGCAAATTAGGGACACTGTTGCTCCTGGGGTATCGGCGAGGACAATTCGCAACTGTCTCCATGAAGCTGGGATACGGTCCCACAGACCGTTAGGCCGTCTTCCGCTCACGCCCCAACATCGTGCAGCCCGCCTCCAGTGGTGTCGCGACAGCCGTGAATGGAGGGACGAATGGAGACGTGTCGTCTTCAGCGATGAGAGTCGCTTCTGCCTTGGTGCCAATGATGGTCGTATGCGTGTTTGGCGCCGTGTAGGTGAGCGCCACAATCAGGACTGCATTCGACCGAGGCACACAGGGCCAACACCCGGCATCATGGTGTGGGGAGCGATCTCCTACACTGGCCGTACACCTCTGGTGATCGTCGAGGGGACACTGACAGATCGAAAAATATATCTTTGGCACATTCATCCTTGCCCAGCATATTGAGTGCCAGCTTTGTAAACAGTGTTACAGCTAACTCTATAACTTTGCTACTCGGGAAACTAAACTGCCCTCCACTAAGGAAGTTACAAGTTTTTGAGTAATTCATTAGCCTGTCTTTCATAATGCATCCTATTCAAAAGTGACTACATTAATATTTGCTGAAATTTCCTGAAGCCTGCAGTACCCCTTTGACTCAGTGTATCAGTAATACAGAGCATCATAAAAGGAGTTAACATAATCTATGCGCTTCATGGTTTACTCGTTAATTATGTTAACTCCTTTTATGATTCATTGTACTACTGATACACTGGGTCAAAGGAGTAATGCAGGTTCCAGGAAATTTCAGCAAATGTTAATGTAGTCTCTTTTGAATAGCGCAGCGTCCAATCGAACATTGCTGTGAAAGATTCTGTAGATATTATAGTACAGTTATTTTATATGCATGACATTAACCCAGAAATAATAATAATGAAACATACTCAGTATAGTAGAATGTAAAGATATTAATTTTCAGTGAGGATTAATTTATATCAATGGGATAAGCTGAAAATCTGTACCGCATTGGGATTCAAACCCAGGTCTTCTGCGCACTGGGCAGATGCACTGACCCGTACACCAACTGACACAGTAGTCACCACAGCTGCACGCCTCCTGTCACTCCCAAGTTATTAACACATCCAAAACAAGAGACAGTACGTACGTAATGAATCAAAGCAATGACGACAAATGATCCCTCGGTGCAGTTGCAAGCCAAGCTCGAACTCTTATAGTAATCAGCGAGATGCTGCGAGTAACGAGACGAATGAGCAGGGACACTACCTCAGTGGTGCGCTATATAAGAAGAAATTCAGGGTCTTTCGGAAGGCATGCTTGGGTGGTGCATGTGATTGTGGTGACCGCTGTCTCCAGATATCGTAGTTGTCAGTGTATCTGCCTAGTAACAAACTAACACAAATTTTCACCTCTTGCAGTACTGATGTAAATCAATATCCACCACAGACATATAATATCTTTAATTTCTTTGTGTCTTACGTCGTAGTGGCTGCAGGATCAAACTGGTGTCAGTTCTTTCCGACGAGAGAGAGAGAGAGAGAGAGAGAGAGAGAGAGAGAGAGAGACAGAGATAGAGAGGGTGTCTCACCTCACTGTGCCACTTCAAATATCTCTGGAACAACAATAGGTATTCAAAAACGGTTTCCACCAGTATGAAAGTACGAGCTTAGGAAATCAAATACTATACGAAATTTTAAAACGTAAACAGATTTTATTTTCAACACAAGCTTGTGTATTTTTAAAAGGACGGCCCCAAATATTTCGTATGGAATCAATACAATGAAAAATCACAAAAATTCATGGCGTTAGTTGCATCGCAGTACGTCAATTACATCCCGAAGAATTGCGAAGCGAAATTGCTTGAAGTAAATGAAGCTCACAGGTAGAGCACGTCCTAAGGCTCAAGCGGGCGCCTCACGCTGCCTGTGTCAGAAGCTCACACAATGGGAAGGTATGCACACTCCACAAGGCAAGTCCAACGCAAAGTTACGTTTTGCAAATTGTAGATGTAAGTTTATTCTATCGAAATGACAACTGGAGCTATAATTAGAGATAACACACCTCAATTCACGTTGTTAAACACATTTACCTGCGCCCTGTCGCCAACTGAACATATTGTCCAACGAAACTGTCATGTCAACATATGTTTGAAGTGCCCTCTGTTTGTCTCAATGAACGTTTGCATACAAGGGAGTGTTGGACAGATTGTATAGTTTCTACAGATACCGCCCCACATGCTGCAGTAATACGATGTTGCACATCCTCTACTGTCGTTGGGGGTTCTTCATACACTCTGTCATTCACTGCGCCCCAGAGAAAGAAATGTAATTGTATCAAGTCGGGGGACCGTGCTGGCCATCGCACAGTACCTCCCCACCCCATCCACCTATTCGGAAATGTCGCATCTAGAACGTCTCTGGCAACTTTTGCATTGTATGCGGGACATCCACCATATTGGAACCACATTGATAGACGAGTTTTCAATTCTAGATCCTCCATGACGAGCGCTAGTGTGTGTTGAAGAAATGATGCATATCGCAGTGTGTTCAATGTTCCACGGTAAAAACAGGGACCTACAATACAGTTTGCAGAAATACCGCACTGTCGTTGATGAACAACTTGGTGAACCCAGTGGGGCTTTTGCACGGACCAGTAGCATGTTCCGCAGATTCACATTACCATGTTTTGTTAATGAAGCCTCGTCCGTAAGCAACGTGTTTCTTAGGAATACTGAATTACCTTGCAACTGCTGAAGTGCAAAATGACAGAATTCAATGCGGGATTAAAAATCATTCCCGTGCAGTTCTTGGTGGATCGAGTTATAGAACGGATGAAACCGATGACGATGCAAGATTCTGTACACACTACTGTGGGTTATTCCTACACCTCGTGCGATTTCTGGTACACCCAACTGGGGATTGTACGCCACAGCTGCCAGAACAACAATTTCGTTCCCATTGTCAGTCGCTGGCGTTGTACGTCGACGGTTTTTTGGGAGCCCAGCTTGCTGTTCCCGTGAGTGTCTTGCAGATGTTGCCTATGGTTCGACATGACGGACACCACCGATTTGGGTAGCGTTCAGTGTCACAGCTGCCGTTACATTTCTGTGACGTTCGCAATAAATTAAAGTAATATCTAGTTTTTCTTCATTACTGAAGGCCAGCATATCGAGTAGATCTCGGCAAATATAACAAGCCACAAGAAAACAGGCGTTTGTGGTGTCACCGCCAGACACCACACTTGCTAGGTAGTAACCTTTAAATCGGCCGCGGTCCGGTAGTATACGTCGGATCCGCGTGTCGCCACTATCAGTGATTGCAGACCGAGCGCCGCCACACGGCAGGTCTAGAGAGACTTCCTAGCACTCGCCCCAGTTGTACCTCCGACTTTGGTGGCAATGGTTCACTGACTTCTACGCTCTCATTTGCCGAGACGGTAGTTAGCATAGCCTTCAGCTACGTTATTTGCTACGACCTAGCAAGGCGCCAGTATCCGTACTATTGATATTGTGAATCATGTACCGTCAAGAGCGACGTTCGTCATTAGTTTTTCTCAATTCTAATTTCCTTGCCATGTTCCAGACCTCACGCCAGCCTGCGTGAGCCAAAACGCGTGCATTTCGGCCTCCTTTAGTTATACGGGTTGGCTCTCCTGCCAACCACAACAGCTTTAATGTGGCAACGTATGTGAATTACGTTACACTATGAGAGCAGTTCAGCAGACCAGATTAGGAGACACTTGTACACTGAAGGTAGAGCCTGCCGTGGTGATGTTGGTATGTTTACTGCAGGATGCAGCTGCCAGTTCAGGCAACCCCTGCTTTGAGCACAGTACTACATGCCATGCATTACGTCAGAAACTGTGACGCCGTTGCTATCCTTTACAAGCCACATATTTCAAAACTTATCAGGTTTAGAAACGTGAAACCTAGTACGTTAGCACTAATTGTGCCTCTAGTTGTCATTTCGCTACGATAAACATTATACGCAGGACGTCCATCATTCTAATACCGCATTATTTGACACATTATAAGACGTGGACCGGTTCAAGTAAGGTACAGTTCAAGAAGGGGCTACGCTGTCCCCCTTTAGGAGTGCCGTCAACGAAATATGGGCCAATGATGTGTTGTCATGCAATGCCACACCATGCATTCTCACTCCACTGGCGCAGTACGTTAATGACATCACGATTACCGTGAGCGTGAGGTGCACGCTTGAGTCTCAGGACGCGCGCTAGCTGTGAGATTCATTTATTTCAAGCGTCATAAGCGTCAACTTCGCTTCGCAATTTCTCGGGATGTAATTGAAGTATTGCGATACAACCAATACCACGATTATTGTGATTTTTCATGCTATTTATTGCATACGAAATAATAGGGGATGTCCATTTAAAAATACACAACTTTGTGTTGAAAAAAGTATTTATTTAAGTTTTAAATTTTCGCATAGTATTTGCAGTACGTTCACTCTTGTGAAAACCGTTTTTGATTATCTATTGTTGTTCCACATTTGAGGTGGCAGATTTAGGTGAGACACCATATATATATATATATATATATATATATATATATATATATATATATATATATATAGCCTTTAGATTTGACTGATTTATCGGGTACCAGGAGATTATCGGATTCCTTTTGGTACTCATGTGGATGACTTTACAGTTTTCGTTATTTAGGGTCAATTGCAAATCTTGGCGCCATACAGATACATTATCTATATCACTTTGCAATTTGTTTTGATCTTCTGATGAGTTTAACGGTCGATAAACAATAGCGTAATCTGGAAAAAACGTAAAAGGGCTGCTCAGCTTGTCTCCCAAATCATTTATGTAGATAACAGTCAACAAGACATCGAGACTGTAACACACACCACCGTTCCCCTCACCACAGAAGTAACACAAGCGCCAAAATCTCTGCCAGAAAACATAAACACAAATGCCACTCCTAACAACACTCCAATACCCGCACAAGCGGCCGCTAACTCAAGAACAACACCTCAGGCTGCCACAATCCAACACCAACACGTCACCTTGGGGAATATTGGAAACACTATTCCCACGACACACGACCGTTCAAATCCTTACCAAGGTGCTGACGGCCGCCACTACACTCATCACCCAGCTCACGAGCGTCGAAACTGGGCAATACTGGGCTGTCATATACACTGCCATCACAACAGTCTTTCGTACTCTTACATGAATAGCTTACCACACCCGGGCTGTGACGCAAACCCGCACACAATATCACAGATCCTGTTCTGGAATGCAGATTCGATCTACAACAAAAGAACAGAATTTGCCGCATTCATGGAGCGCAAGGGAATCCTTGTCGCACTACTGAGCGAGACAGCTTAAACCGCACAAACAATTAAACTTTCCTGGCTACTGCGTCTATCGTACCGACCGAACGGGCGACGCCGTTGCAGGTGTAACTGCTATCTTCATACACAAAGACATTGAAGTGGAAAAAATCGAGGCCACCGCAGTCAGAGTCAAGTTCAACGGAGCCTAAACCACACTGGTATCGGTATACAACAGTCCCGCAGGCATTTCAACACGCGGTATCAGTACACTACTCAACATCTCACCGTGAGTAATAGTCACTGGAGGTCTGAACGCAAAACACCTAGAATGGAATTCACGTATACGAAATCCCAACGGCAAAAAAGTGTATGAAGATTCACTAGGCAGAAACTACATTATATTAGCGCCGACTGAACCGACGCATATTCCCTATCAGAGGGGACACAGGCCAGGCGTGTTAGACATGGCCATCATCAAGGGCATTACATTGACACTCAAAGTTGCCGCTGAAAACGATCTGCCCTCAAATCACCAACATGTAATACTATACATTGAGGAAACACTGCAGCACATGGAACAACGCAGGATGTTGGACTACGGGCGTGCGAATTGGACATTGTTCAAGGAAACGCTCGATAGCTACATCCCACCCATACACGAAACAGCACAAATTGACGAGGCAGTAGAAAACCTCACTAACGCCGCCCAGGACACAATGTAAGGCACCATACCTGATCGCACCTCACAACAACACAGTGCGGCCCTGTACCAGGAAGTCCTGGGCCTAATCTCATTGAGGAATCACATCAGGAGACAATGGCAGCGTACCAGGCGTCAGTACTTCAAACGGCACATTAACAGGCTACAGGGCATCAACACGACAAAATACAGATACATAGAACACAACAGTGGAATCAAAAACTCGAAGGGCAGCCCGATACTTCACCAGGAAGAAAATGTACACCCCAACGCCTCAAGGGCCTGAAAGACCTGCATACTCAGCGGACGAGAAAGCAAAACTAATGGCCTGCACATTAGCAGCGTCATTCACGCCGAACCTGGTACCATCACATCCAGTGTTCACACTTGCTACTGACCTGGAGGTTACACGCATTCTAGCCCAACCATCGTGCAGCGACATTCGACATGCTAGTACAGCTAAAGTCTCCTGGGCTATAATGCATTCCGGTGCTAGGACAGCCCCTGGTCGTGATGGCATTCAGAACTGTGTTCTCCAGGAGTTCACGGATAAAGCCACTGAATACGTAACACACATAACGAATGCCATACTAAAACACCAACACTTCCCCGCCTTTTGGAAGACGGCCAAAGTCCTGACGTTCAGGAAGCCGGGGAAAGACCACAGCCTCCCACAAAATTACTGACCCATCAGCCATCTGAGCTCGCTCAGCAACATTGTTGAGAAGGTGATTCTCAAACGCATCACTAGACACTGCATAACAAATAATATCCTGAGACCGGAGCAATTCGACTTCAGGGATCACCACTCCACAACACAACTCTTATGAGTCGTTGAACATATAACACATAGCTTCATCAAAAACAAACATTGACAAGGCTTTCGACCGTCTATGGCACAACGGCCTCATCCGCAAACTCAGCGACGGGGGTTCTCCGACGGGCTGGTGCGTCTCATACACTCATACCTAACAGACAGGACTGACGTTCAGGGAAAACAATCAACACGCCACGGTATACAAGCGGGAGTCCTCCAGGGAAGCATCCTAGGGGACCTAATGTTTATCCTCTACAAAAACGATCTCCCAACCACACACAACACAACAATGGCAATCTACGCGGATGACACAGCCTTCCTCGTGGAAAATTGGAAACCATCAAACATTACGTCACTCTTACAGACCGCACTCAGAGTGGCTCACCCTTGGTTAGAGAAATGGCGTGTCAGAGTAAACGTCGACAACTGCGAGGTCGTTCTGTGCACTATAAGACCGAAGCAACTGCGCAAACACCGATATTGCAAACCAATAACTCTACACGCACGCCCAATACGTTTCCGAGAGAAAGTCAAATACCTCGGTGTCTGTCTGGACCGAAGATTACTCCGGGGGGAGGGGGGTGGACCACATACATCACATGACCAACCGAGCAAGCGCGAGGCTCAAACAGCCCTACCCTATGCTCAACAGGTGTAGCACACTGAAGGGTGTCGCGTTCCACGTACATGACACTTATTCGACCCCTGATGACGTACGCAGTTCCTGTCTGGGGTTACGCTGCGCCCACACGCTTGCGCCGTCTGCAGATCATACAAAACAAAGTACTGAAAATCATAAGCAATGCTCCACGATACACACGCATCGCGGACCTTCACCGGGAATACCGACTTGAGACTCTCACGGAGGTAATCCACAAACTCACCACAAGACTATACAGAAACTCCAGACATTCGCAGAACCCGTTTATTCTGAATCTGGGGAATTATGACCACAACCATAGATGGAAACATAAAAGACCAAAAGACATACTTGTAAGGACCTAACATCTATGGTCAAGTACAAACATAACGGTACAGGTGAGCCCCTGTTAATCAGACACCATTACTGAATATCCAGCTGGAACACACTTGCCGATTAACTGGCACCACAGGGAAGCCGTACCGTAGACTGCATGCAGACAAGCTCCACCCCTCCCCCCACACAGTGATATGATCTATGGCCGATTGCCCATTACTATATAACGATCTTGATTGTTCCAGGGGTGCAGCTGCTGCAGCAAACTGGGATACATCGCCATCGCTTGCCACGGTAGTGATGCATCATAGCCATACTAACAAGTCCAACCCTGCAAGAAATATCGCAGATACTAAGCCGCCACTGCTCTTACGACCCATCCCACTGTCGCAGAGGATTTTTTCCCACGGCACGAGCCTTGGCCCTTTTTCCCTCTGCTCTTCAAATTGCTACCCTCATTCGCGTTTCGTCCACTATCACCTGATGGACGGTGTTAATGGGTAATCTTACCAAGACGCACGGATAACATCACAGCCCAGCATCCTGTGATCCGCCTATTAGATAACTAAAATGTTGACGGTGGTGACAGTAGAACTTTTGATTTGGTCACCACGTTGGTGCGGGCGTGAAGGGGCCCCATCCCTAATTCCGCTCAAAGTATCTGTGTAAAGAAATTTTGCATCCAGCAAGACCAATAAAATTACAACATAACTCGCTGTTCTATGAGGGGTGCATTGCCGAAACTAACATTTTGCACGGAACACTTGAAATTCCTCGCTCTTGCTTTCCTTGAGATACGGGCTCTTTGTAATTATATGTCAACTGACAAGCGTTGCAGAGTCATTCTTAGCCTGAATGTTTTAGTTCCATCTCCACTGGTTCCTATCAATCTTCTAAATATATGTGCTAAGTTCTTTGACATGTATCAGCCAGATACAAGAGACGGATAGATGTTCAGCTCTCATTTGGGTGACTAGGGAGAATATCTGTCGGACTACAGAATTTCTCTATTAGAGAATCCACATATGTATTTGTGAACATGAACACTGACTCATCCACAAGACAATGCCAAATAGCTACACCGTTTTTATGCCATGTCTTGTTTTTCCAGACTTCTTGTTGCGTACAGGATGTCCTCTTCCATTCAAAGGTGTCAATGATTTTCCTTTCTTGCGCATTACAAGTTTCTTAATTCTTTTCAATTTGTTTTCCTTGCTTCATCCTCAACTACCATTTCTCCATCCTTCTGTATACCACTGTGCCCAGTACCATTACTTTCTTGCGTTGCATCTCGAAGCCGATCTTCACGGTCGGTGTTAGGATCTTACCCAAAATCATCCTCTGCGTTAGACTGAGCATCGAAAAGCAGTTCACTCTCGTAAAACCTCGAGGAACAGAGACATAAAATATTTCCTTAGACGACATCGCCCGGGATTTTTTTCCAGTAACACCACATAATGTGTGCATGTCATAGGTAAAATTATGTCTTAAAAGAAGCAGTAACGAATTATAAAGCAAGAAATCGGTTGGGTAAAAATTAAATCTCCACCGAATCGCAGTAAAATATCCAGTCTTCAGAAAACATAAAGATAGCAAAATAAATTTACTTGTACGATTTCGCATGAATTAGTATCTCCACAGACAGTCTACGACTGCGTACACTGGCCGAATCAGTAATGGAAGTTACGATGGGATCTAAAAAGGGAGGGGGGGGGGGGGTGTTCCCCTAGATGGAACGCAGAAGGACAAAACACTTCACTGTGCATCTCACATGCGACTGACGGGAGCTTACGTTCATTAAATTCTCATTTTTCGTGCATTCTTTTTTTCCGCTGGCGTCTAAATGCGCCACCTATTGTTTTGCCGTCAGTGCACGTAGTCTACAATTGTATTTGTGATGATGCATCAAATTACCATTACCTCCACGTGATTTCTATCTTTGTGCGGTAATACAACGACAGTTACATCGAAACATTAATTTATATTCAACGTTGTGTTAACTGGAGTGGTAATTACCTAGAACATTCGAATGCAGAAATTTATGATGAGCAAGCGTAACTCATAGCGTTTGGAAGTGCAAGCACTGCCCAGGCCATAATGAATTGCAGTGCTAGGGTAACCAAAGTCGGTATATCACAAGTGGCCTCAATTGCACACGTGCCAACTGATGGAATGTGAGCAATAAATTTGGCGGTGAGACAAATATGGGGAACTGCAGTACATACCATAGAGAAATGACACCTTCCACCTAGCTGTTGGAGTATTTCATAGAAACGGACATAAAAACGCACTCTGGTTTGCAGGTGCCGCTAGTAAGATTATATATATATGAAACCTTAATCCTACATTAATTTCCGCAGTCTGTTATTTAAGAATTAATTTCACTAATGTATAGAGTGATTGCAAAAACTTAAAATCAATCATAATGTAGCTGCTGTGCAAGCAAATGTGTGGCATTCGTAGATTATGTCCGTAAAGAAGTACTTGCCGTTAAATATCAGAAGAATTATCAAACGATTGATACGGGGATGGGCCTTCTTCTGAAACTTAATTTTTCATCATCAGATATTTCATAATACGAATTACAGAAAACAGGGATAAAAATTTATGTTAAACTGTTGTGGTGTGCATGCGAACCACATGGACCAATAATATGTTTGTATTACATCATTTATGGGAGCAAGGGTTTTATTTTGAAATAGGCACTTTCTACCCCTTTTTAGCAATTAGGTAGTTTTATCCCCAAACACATCATGAAGTTACCAGGTGGTACAGAAGTAGTAATAGTTACACACACAACGAAACCAAAAAGTATTGATAGTAAAGAGCTTAAAAATACACGACTCAGTTACTTACTCCACAGCAAAAACTGTTTTGCTTACAGTGGTTCCTATTGTGAAGAAAATAACTCAGATGTGTATTTTTAAATTGTGTCATACTTTTGATTTTCATTTATTGTGTTAAGTGAACATGGTCATGAACTTCGTTATGATTTTTGTTCGTTAGTTAACTTGATAATGTCAAAGCAGGAGAAATTAATTGATTGCTTCACAGTGGAATAAAATTTTTATTTCAAAACTGAAGTGCAAGGCAGGAAATTGATTTTCTTTATGAAAATTACAGTTTAAATTGGCGCTTATATATAAACGTCTTCTAATGTAAATAAAGATAGAGTGCAGAAAGCTGTTAGCTAGAAAGAAACATCAAAAAATCGGAAATAACGCGAAGAAACATTTTAATAATAAATATTAAATTTAGAATAGTCATATTACAAAAAATCGTGATCACCATAGCCAAAATAAGTGAAACACAATATGGGGAGGTGATGCAGGAATGGAATAATAGGGAACAACACAAAAGAAACGAAACTGAAATTGTTTCGTAAACCTAGGCGTAAGAAAAGAAGCATGGCTTAACATTCCGGCAACACTCGGGACACTAGTCAAAACAAACAATATTTTTGGAAATAATTTGGCGTATGGTTGGTTAAGGGATTAATGTCGCTATTCACCTCAAGAAACTTAGTTATTCAGGAAGATTCATCTGAGAACTACTAGCCGACGCGTTAAAGCTACTTCAACTAAACTGAACTGAGAATCTCACCAAAGCTGACGAAAGTTTCGTTGTTTGATTTTGCGCCAACTGCTGCTACTTAGTACACAAGTTGTCAACGGTTTGCAATGAAAGTTGTTTATCGAGCTCTGCACCTTTTATTTTGAGAGCTATTTGTCTTTAACAGTTATTACCAAGTCGATATTATCAAATCCAGCAGAAAATCTTTATTCGATAATTGTGGAAACTCTATTGGCTACATATTCAAAATTGTCTAGACACACTGTGCACCGTACAGTTCCTAATTAAGTTCTGACCAGCTTTGTAATATTTCATAATTTATGGAAAGGGTACGACTCAAATATTGCTTACATTAATGTTAAATACTAAATGAATACAAGACAGAATTATGCACCTACATGGTGAGAACTATTGCCGTCAGACTGCTACAAGTCCGTTGCTAGTTTTACTGAGTGGCTTGAGACATTGAAGCATTACATTAGTTTGTAAAGTTCGAGGAATTCAAAACCTTTATGGCGAAGTAACAGGGTACAACGTCCGAATCTTAAAATGAATTTGTGTAGTGCAACGTGTGATGAGCGAGATACAATGCTACTGTCCTCTGGAGTTTGTCTCATAATTTCACTTGGTAAACCCAGGAATTTCATCAAATGTGCCCAGGAAGCCTACACTCTACAGACTATGGGCCCTCGTTACGCCTCTCTGAACCGTTTAGTAGGAAACAACTTACGTCATTACGTGAATTCAGCGCGTATCTAAACGCATATTCCGTACTAGCTACCCACAAGTTTAACGGCACTGACTGCCAGTTTCGCAGAAGCAGCACTATGCGAGTGTTTCATATATGAAAAGTTGCAAGTTCCTTATGAAAAAAACAAAACAAAAACATGAGTTGGCGGTCGGTATGTCGCTAACGAAACAGCATTACACCAACCAAACGGTAATATTTTTTATGCAATTATTTGAATAACATTTCAATCTAATGCCCATTAACATACTTTCGAATGCCAATAGTAATCACAGACGAAAACATTCCATAGTTACGAGCAACTGCGATGTTCCTAATTTTATGTAGCTGATGAACGTACTAAAATAATTATTTTCTTTGCCTTTCTTTGGTTGGAATAAAGCCAAAAACACCGTTTCAAGCGTTTCCCGTCTTCCTGTCTTCCTTTCTGTTTCTGCTTTCTCTTCCTGTTCCTCTCTACAACAGCTATTTCATCATCAGTTCCAGTATCTTTGGAAAGTAAATACCTATCTGTATTTATTGTAGGCTACAGCATGATTTCATCGGGTCTGTAAGGATTTTGTCAAAATTAAGAAGAGATTTGTTGTGCTTACAGTATAATTTTTAACAGCTGTGGAACCACCGGTAAAGAATACAATTTCTGCGTACCAGAAGTATCTATAAAATACATTAATTATTTCTTTCACCACATTTTAGTTTGTTTCAAACAATAAACAGCAACCAGTAGTAAGGGATAAAGTTTTACATTGTCCCATCTTGACTGATACTAAAGTTCGGGGAGTCAGCCCAACAGTCAGGCGGAAACACTGTCTTACATTCAAGTACGAAAGGGACGATGTGAAAGACAGCAGAAAAGGAATCATCAGTATCAGAGAATCTATTGGGCCGTTGAAACCATCCTGAAATATCATCATGATCCATATTTTGGAGTAAAATTTTATAACATTTTAAGGGCTTTTACTGAATTCACGGTTTCACATACATCCTACGAGTGTGTATTTAGTATCCTCGGTGATATTTTCAGCAAGAGAAAGAATTTCAGCGTTACCTCAGATTTCTGTCGAAACAGGGTAACAATTTTTTTTCTTTTCCTACCATTTATCTCGCTCAGTATAGCGTCAACTTTCTGATGATTTGGAAAATTTTTATGAAATTAATTGCCTTTGTAGCTGGGTGCCCGTCCAGTAGCATAACCAACTTTGTATCCAGCACACTTGGTCTACACTGGGCATTGTGATGCAATTTCTTTGCATTTTGTGATGAAGCTACATCTGCTTTACCAATGATGCAACTATACGTGAAAAATAAAAACAGAAATTATTTTGTACCTATACATTATTAAGCATCTACTCGTTAGTTATGCCATCCACCCACCTAATTTTCAGTATTCACTTCAAAGTACCAAATGTCAACGTCATATGTCTTGCTGATGAGAGTAAATTTCCATACCAGTAACTTATCTCATACTGCAGTCAGCCAAAAATTACAGTGATACCGACAAATTACTTATTTCTCGCGTTTCTATGATGCTTGTCAAGTATGATAAGGTTTTTGCCGCCTCTAAAGTATCTGCGAAAATACGACAGCACCGCAAGAAAGAGCTGTATTTAGGTAAAATTCGTGTCCAAAGCCTGATTGGGAACTCTAAAGTTCTCCAAGATAATTACATGACTAAATACATGTGGCCTCAAATACATAGGTTAACTTATTGCAAAATATGAGAGTAAGTATATAACATCCTCTCCATAAGCAGTTAAAACCATCGTTAGCTTACGCAATATAATTTATGAATTAGTAATATTCAGTTGACAAATACGTATTTTGCTTTAAATACTGCCCTACAAAACTTCAAAATGCGAAATAAAGTCAAATGCTGCTTTATGCTCCTGTTGCTTGTCATCTCTTAACAGTTTACATCACTTGACATGTGGTATGAGGTGACAGCTGAGTCTGCAGATGATGATCAAAGGGATTGCGTTGTCTGCGGATACCAGTGGATGTATTCTGGCCACTGGGTTGACTGTACAAGAGATGGAATTCTTCCTACATGTCCGTCAGGGGCCATGGAGTTGGCATAATGTAACGATGAAACTGTTAGCGAATGAAAAATAAAACTGCAAATTCAGATGGCTGAAGGCGTTTTAATTTAACCTCTTATATTGAATAGCGGACGTACCACAACAATCCAGCAGAAAGATGAGCTTACCATAGCAGTTAACAGATGACCGCGATAGTAAACAGACCACAGTCTAAGGCACAACAGAGCTTGAAATTAGTTATCTTCCAGATCTATGATGCTTGTCAAGTGTCGAAATGTTAATTTAACTCTTAAAACGACTGCAAAAATACATCAGGAATGTAAAAATGGGCATTGTTTATGAAAAATATCACAATATTATTGTCCACATACAAACACTTAATCGTCAGATTGGTTTTTCAAACTTCACTGCTGATTCTCTGTTTGTCTCAACGCAATTTTCGTGCACAGACAGATGTGCCTGAAAAAGAATAACTTGCTGAATGAACAGCTGACTTTACAAGTTCGGTACACAAGATCGAAATTGTGAAATTAACGTGCATAGGCAGAAAATATTTTCGTATATTGACTGAAATACTAGGCAAACGCACACAAATAGGCATTCAGAATTACTGGGAGAATGTAATCAATGAGGCCTCCTCTTGTTGTAAGTCACAACACAACCTGGAGTAAGTCAAAATTGCTCAATGGTACGTGCCAAATGTTATAATGCGTTTATCCGCACCTGAAGTACGTAGAGGGTGTTGTAAATTAAACCTGAGGAAGAATGATGGAACCCAGGGGGCCGGTACGATGGCCTCTACAATCGTCAGCATAGCGCCGTGTGGAAAACAGTGGTGGGGATCGTTTGAACACCCAAAAGCGTTTATGAGAGGAACTTTTGTCAGAATACACTTTTGAACGTTGAAAGTGTCACAAATAGTGGAAATCGAGTTACTACAATAGTAAAAATTGGCTGTATAAACCACTCTCCACCGGCTGTCATATACAGAACTCTCAAAGTGTTAACTATTACCGCCCCAGTTCAAAGAAATCAAACGTGCCTGCCATAACGATGTATGTACCGAGTCTAGATGCACAAGACTCTGGTTCTCAAAAGATACCTGTCAGCAGCAATGTCGGATGTTGAGCAACAGCACACACACCAAACAGTTTTAGAAAACGACCTATAAATAAATTTACGTTGAATACGAGTATGCGGAAAACGAAGGGGAACATTAGACTGTCATATGAAAAATGCACTGGTAAACCAGAAATCTGAACCAAGAGAAGTATCTAGTTTTTTCAACTCATATAATGGCGTGTGACGAGGGCCTCCGATCGGGTAGACCGCTCACCTGGTGGAAGTCTTTCGATTTGACGCCACTTCGGCGACTTGCGAGTCGAGGGGGACGAAATGATGATGATGATGATTGGGACAATACAACACCCAGTCCCCGAGTGGACAAAATCTCCAACCCAGGCGGGAATCGAACCCGGGCCCTTAGGATCGACAGTCCGTCGTGCTGAACACGCAGCTACCAGGGGCGGACGTTTTTTCAACTTATTACCCGTCGTCTCGCGGTAGCGTTCTCGATTCCCGGCGGGATCGAGAATTTTTCCTGCCTCGAGGTGACTGGGTGTTGTTGTATCGTACTCATCAACGTCATTCATCCCCAGTACGGTGGGAGGAAGGCAATGGCAAACCACCTACGCTAGGATCTTGCGTAGTACTGCGGTGCGGGTCTCCCGCATCGATCCCCCACTCTCCGTCATAGAGTATGGGACTTCATCATCACGAAGGATATATTATCTTATTTTCATCTGTAGAGTTTCTCCTGCTCGTTTATGTACGAAGACTAACTGTTGTTAATGATGGGACATTAGTGTTTTCAGCTGTTAAAACGTATAATTTATTTGTCATATGGTACGTGATAATATATTAACGGTGTGATGATATTACAGATGTTGTGTTTGCATGTTTTAGACTACTTGCAAGTGTGTTTTCTCGCAGATCTCTTTGGCTGGAACACAGAATTACATTGTTTCTAAATTTTTATTACCTGCTGGTCTACAATTAACAAATGGCTCTGAGCACTATGGGACGCAACATCTGAGGTCATCAGTCCCCTAGAACTTAGAACTACTTACGCCTAACTAACCTAAGGACATCACACACATCCAAGCCCGAGGCAGCATTCGAACCTGCGACCGTATCGGTCGCGCGGCTCCAAACTGTAGCGCCTAGAACCGCTTTACAATTAACGGCAATCGTACTTACGAGGTCTCATTCGTGCTACTTTGATCAGAAGGAGAAGACATGGAAAATAAACCAGCGGCAGACAACCAAGACAGAGAACATTTAGTTATATGCTACGAAAATCTGGTACTTGTGAAGTAAATATACACTCCTGGAAATTGAAATAAGAACACCGTGAATTCATTGTCCCAGGAAGGGGAAACTTTATTGACACATTCCTGGGGTCAGATACATCACATGATCACAGTGACAGAACCACAGGCACATAGACACAGGCAACAGAGCATGCACAATGTCGGCACTAGTACAGTGTATATCCACCTTTCGCAGCAATGCAGGCTGCTATTCTCCCATGGAGACGATCGTAGAGATGCTGGATGTAGTCCTGTGGAACGGCTTGCCATGCCATCTGGCGCCTCAGTTGGACCAGCGTTCGTGCTGGACGTGCAGACCGCGTGAGACGACGCTTCATCCAGTCCCAAACATGCTCAATGGGGGACAGATCCGGAGATCGTGCTGGCCACGGTAGTTGACTTACACCTTCTAGAGCACGTTGGGTGGCACGGGATACATGGGGACGTGCATTGTCCTGTTGGAACAGCAAGTTCCCTTGCCGGTCTAGGAATGGTAGAACGATGGGTTCGATGACGGTTTGGATGTACCGTGCACTATTCAGTGTCCCCTCGACGATCACCAGAGGTGTACGGCCAGTGTAGGAGATCGCTCCCCACACCATGATGCCGGGTGTTGGCCCTGTGTGCCTCGGTCGTATGCAGTCCTGATTGTGGCGCTCACCTGCACGGCGCCAAACACGCATACGACCACCATTGGCACAAAGGCAGAAGCGACTCTCATCGCTGAAGACGACACGTCTCCATTCGTCCCTCCATTCACGCCTGTCGCGACACCACTGGAGGCGGGCTGCACGATGTTGGGGCGTGAGCTGAAGACGGCCTAACGGTGTGCGGGACCGTAGCCCAGCTGCATGGAGACGGTTGCGAATGGTCCTCGCCGATATCTCAGGAGCAACAGTGTCCCTAATTTGCTGGGAAGTGGCGGTGCGGTCCCCTACGGCACTGCGTAGGATCCTACGGTCTTGGCGTGCATCCGTGCGTCGCTGCGGTCCGGTCCCAGGTCGACGGGCACATACACCTTCCGCCGACCACTGGCGACAACATCGATGTACTGTGGAGACCTCACGCCCCACGTGTTGAGCAATTCGGCGGTACGTCCACCCGGCCTCCCGCATGCCCACTATACGCCCTCGCTCAAAGTCCGTCAAATGCACATGCGGTTCACGTCCACGCTGTCGCTCCATGCTACCAGTGTTAAAGACTGCGATGGAGCTCCGTATGCCACGGCAAACTGGCTGACACTGACGGCGGCGGTGCACAAATGCTGCGCAGCTAGCGCCATTCGACGGCCAACACTGCGGTTCCTGGTGTGTCCGCTGTGCCGTGCGTGTGATCATTGCTTGTAAAGCCCTCTCGCAGTGTCCGGAGCAAGTATGGTGGGTCTGACACACCGGTGTCAATGTGTTCTTTTTTCCATTTCCAGGAGTGTATGTCTTGTCACATTTTGTCAATGTTTCAGTATCGCTAGAAGAAGACAACAAATCCACTATCAATAAATCGTATCAGAGACTATGGATGTTTGTGACTGACGAGGTAACAGCCGACAAAAAGGAGCTAAATAATAGAAGGAAAGTATTAAGGAGTACATCTCTTCCATCGCCTCTCCAGTAATTCATTATTCGAGGCAAGACTACCTAAATGTCACATCGCAGGTCCCAAGGAAAGTTCGAAACTGAATTCAATAAAACCCCTCATCTTGGCTTCATGAGATATTCACCAGGAAATCCAAGCTTTCTCTTGCCTGTCCAAGGTTAGTTACATGCTCAATTTGTAAGCCCAAAAACATTGATTTACGAACCAGTAAGAATCCAGTGCTCAGATATTTCATTGAGAAATCGTCAGAGCTTCATTAACGCCAGGCACAAGCTGCTCAACTCTTGGTGTTCTACTTTAGACTCCAGCGTATTCTCATTTGATTTACAGCAACAGATGTATATACCCACTGTAACGCACTCAGAAATGTATTATACCAGATAAGCAGCATATCTCAGCTTAGGTATGCGTTCAGAGGAAGAAAACAAGGGCTATATGAACATGTGGAATGAAACTGATGCAAAGCATCGCTCTAACGAGATAGAGATTGTATTGGACTTTATCGTGAAATATCTTAAAAGAAAATTAAAAAGCTTGTGTCATGGTGTGGCAACTGTAGTGGTCAAAATAAAAACCAGTGTGTTTTGGTAAAGCTGCCAGTTGTAGTCGCAAAATTAAGACTCTATTTTTTAATTTCTAGTCATATTAACCTGTCATGCGACAGAGATTTTGACGTCATTGAGAAGGTTAAAAGGGGTCTATTCCTCTGACACCCCAAGGAAGTATTCAAAAAACACGCCACACGACTGTACAGGAACTCGAGACACTCGAACAACCCTTTCATCCTTACTCTAAGAAACCATGATCACAACCATAGTTAGAAGCATAGGCGGCCAAAGACACTACTAGCTAGAGCATAATCACACGTGGGAATCTAACACACACTAACAAGCGACAAACGTCGGCAAGCCCTTGCATATCAGCAACTTTGGCTGGATATACGAGGCGCTATTAAAGCCGACCAACAGGTTACAGCAGGGAAACCGAAGAGCTCGCCCAACGACGCACAAACAAATCCCCAACGTCACCCTACACTGTGCATCTGATATATGACCTATCGGACACAAAACGATGATGAACCTAACTGTTGCAGGTTTGCTGACGCTGACCGAGAGATCAACACCTGCACCCAGTTGCAACCGCCAAGTAAGATCACCGCACAACGTCAAAGGTATCGACGTGCATGATACCCAGTACTAACAAAGCCTTGCGTGACCTGTTGCAGGCAGCAACGCATCCGCTATTGCTCTTACTACCCGACGTAAGTGTGGCAAATGTTTTATTCCGTTGGCTCTGGTCTCGGCACTTTTTTTCGTCTGCCCTTCAAACAATTATCCTTCGTTCGGCTTTCGAGCCAATCTATCTGCAGATGAGAGCGTATTAATGGTTAGTCTTAACCAGACGTACGCAAACATGGCAGTATCCACATCCTGCGACAGCTCACTTTAGTGGAAACTAACCCTTATGCAGAGATGGCAGTAGACCTTTTGAGTTGGCCATCATGCCGGTGTAGGCGCGGAGTCGCTCCACCTCTTTTTTGAAGAAGAAAAGACTCTGCCACCAAAACTCCTGAAGGAAACTATAGGCAGTACACATGTCGAAAGCCGTTTATATCATCCTACGAAATTGGACTCTAAAAGTATTTTTAAAGCCTTCCTTAACGTTAAACACCTACACGTAAGTGAAGATATCGAAACACATGTTCGGTGTAGCAGACGTGAAAAGAAGGTACTCGGAAGTGAGTTTACGGACATCGATCATCATTTTGCAGTCAGATAAAAACCCATCAGTGACTTACAAAACCTTAGTATTCAATTTAAGGAAACACCAGTTGCACTGCCGCAGGAGAATAGGAAGGATATGAAAACAATGCTACAATATTTAGAATTGTACGAAATTTTTTTCTACGAAGTGTTATTGAGTAACCATTTGTCTCTCTGTTATAAAACGTATGCAGTTCTGAACAACAGCTCTACCTGGTATTTTGCTTTCATTATATGCTTATATCTTTACAGCAATGTCATAAATAAATCTGATTGATTACCTTTAAAATACTGTATTTCATTTAAGTGACCAAATTTACTATGCTTTGATGTGTTACGATCTATTCACCAAGCTCAGTCTCATGTGCAACTGGATTTGAGTCACGGCTTTCTGAACTGTGTAATAAAAGGTGCTCTTCCTGGCAGATTAAAACTGTCTGTCTGTCTGCTAGTTTTAGGCACGGGAATTAGCTTCTTCTTCCTGAAAACTTACTTCAAGGCACATTCAGTGTCATGTTTTGGCACGCTTCACTTATTGAGCAGAGGAACACAGATGCCTTCCTTCGCAGCAGCGAACAATGCAGCAGGTCGAAGGGTGCTGGCCACACTAGTAAGTGCTGACACCAGCGCATCTCCCAGTCTCCACCGCCATGGCGAGTGGAGCACGCATACAACGGTTTATGACATCACAGCTAGCTAGCTGCCGCATGTTCTTTGTTGAGTGCACTAACTTGGTAGGTTAACAGATTGCCAGCGCACTCTCGTTGACGCCATAAACTGTTCCCTGGAAAGGCAGCCAAACAGCTCGGCACAAGATCTCCACAGTCATGGAGAGTAACGTCTTGGGCTCTCTTCCAGAGACAGGATATCGACATAGCAGCAAGTTAGGAGGACAGCAGTCATCACCCTCCTTCAGAATTACCGTGGTTGATCAGCTCGCCAAAGGTCACCACTGAGGTCAGAAGATGCCTGGTTGTGGAAGTCGACAATGTCTTCTTTTCATCAAAGGCGAGGGTCAGACAGCAGCAGCTCTTGGCAGCAGCGTCCACTGCATGGTGGCATCAAAGATCGTGGACGGCGAACTGCAACTTCCACCATTGTGTGGTTTTGTTGCAACACTGACCTTAGTTCCCAGGTAAGCTTTGGCATTCAGAGTATAATTATTTGTCGGGCTACAGCGATGATATCCTTCTGCAGGGACAGCCGATCGTGAGCCGTTTTCTGAGTTTTCAGCACCCTTGGTCTCATCAACATGTCGTAATTTTGCCTTCAGGTAGCTCTTTTCTGCTGGATCAGTTAGTGAAAAGCTACTCTGGCTTTGATATGAGTTTCTTGTAACACTTTGCACATGCTCCTTTATGATGATAACCTGTCGCCATGTTGTCATTTTGCTATGTTTCTTACTTGGGTGCACTGGCTCTCAAGGGTGTCACTGTAGCTCATTTATTTTCTGCAGCTATATCATCATTTCTCTCTCACTAACATTCTGCCTAGTCATTCTCCCATTTGGCTCTTCCTCTGCCTCCGACGTTGCCAAGGAAGAATGTTAAAGATTTTTTAATCCCTAATATTTGAGAACATATTTGTGTGTAGTACAGCGGTTTATTTATTATTTAAAACTGAATATAAACAGTCACAACCGCAATAAATTTCTTTCTTATATAAGGTTACCGGTTTCGGTATGTTTTAAACCATCTCTAGACCCATGCCATGATAGTAGATGGTGTCTGTGAGGTGAGCAGGCGCTACACGCTAACTGCAGTTACATTGTTGCAATAGGTAAGTATAAATAAGCATCTCTAAATTCACAGTTTTCACCAGATTATAACTCTATGATGTCAAGGATGAAACACACTTCTTAAACACAATGAACCGTTGAATAGGAACTTCTCACTTCTAAATTGGCAACTCGCACATTGGCACTACTGAAACAAATTGTAGATTAGCAGACGACTGCAGTTTGATCCCTGTACCAAAAATAAAAGTCATCTAAATATATCCAAACTGATTGCAAAACACTCAAATCCACTACTGCTGATCTAACTTGCAGCCTAAAGTGCACTAGTCGACTGTAATTGGCGAAGTAACCAAGGTAATTCTTACGTGAAATCTATTATCAAAGCCAAACAGTATAGTAATCGCTGCTTAAAAACATTAGCCTTGGGTCATTCTGTGTCAACGTACCTAGGCCTCTCTGCACGACCGTCAGTCTTTCGACGAAAGAGAAAACTAAAGTGAAGGTGAATGGCGTTGTTTCGCATGGCGTGTTTGACAGTCCTTGTTTTGTTGCAGTTGGTGTTACGAATTTTTCTCTACTAAAGGATGATACACTGAGTCATGGTATTGAATAGTTTACCGTTGCTATTGTTTGCTATGTCTCCGATAGCACTAGTAAAGTGTAAAGTTCTTCAAAGCAATACTGACAGAGTTTTAGTCACTTTTTTGACTCCGTGCGCGATTCTGCGCAGACCTACCGTGAATATCTGGCTAATTCAGCTGTTATAACTTGTGCAATGTTTTGTTAAAAGAAATGAAATTTGTCCGTATCGTGCAACGGTAAGTGTCCTCTTAGGAAAAATAAAGAACAGAATTTTACAAGCCCTATTCAAACAAACAATTTAGGACACAATCGCTGAAAAACTTGGTTCCAGAAAATATTTCAAGTTTGACTCCTTATATCTCAATGACTATTTGTACGACGAACATAAAACGTGACACATAGTAACTTGAAATACAAGTTTCTCCGATGAAGGGTTGCATTTGTGTACGACCTTTTAATACTGAATGGAGTACGTATAAGCCTGAAAATTTTCTTCAGAAGTTAAAATTGCACTATTTTCGACCTGTTTTTTTTAAGAAAGCTGTGTTCCATGGATATTTACGAACTTCGCTCATTAGAAAAACCGTGGTTCTTATCACGCAGAAAGTGTATTTCATTATGAAACGCGGTATTTGGATTGAAGCTGGGCGCGAAAATCGTGATATGAAAAAAATAGTAAACGTTGCATTATTGTATCTCGTTGAGTACACGCATTCTGAACATGAAACTTAATATGCAATAGCTTGGTGTTCCAAGGAGGTGGAATACAGTATTTCATTCACCTATCATTTTCCAATGGTGTGAAAATTCGCCGAACTGTGATGATTTTTGTTAGAAGGAGGAAACAGTGCATATTCGACACTTCTTTTAAGAAGGAAGAAAGCGTGGGTCATTAGAGACGGAACACAAGGGTGGATTGTGTCAAGGATGGGGAAAGAATTCGGCCGAGCCCTTTCAATGTAACCGTCCCGGCATTTGCCTGGAGCGATTTAGGGATATCACGGCCAACCTAAATGTAGATGGCCTGACACGGGTTTGAGCCCACGTCCTCCCGAATACAAGGACACTTCTTTTACAAATACAATTTTTGTTCAAGCTTCAACACCAGTCTAATTCGAAACAACGTATTTTAAACCACAGCCGTCCGCCTCACCCCCCCCCCCCCCTGCCCAACGCCTTCCGCCGCCCCTACCTAGCACAGTGAGTAAAGTTTCCATTATGGGGTAACAACTGAGGCAGACTAGCAGGAGAAAAGGCCTTGCCAATAAGGTTTTAACCTTGGCTTATTATATCTATTTAATTAAGCGCACGATAAAAGTGAAATTTAGGACACAATAACATAGTACCATAGTACCATACGGTTTTCCATCATAAAAACGTGTACTGCTTCCTAAATTTCTACGAAATTAGTTGAGACTTGATGTTCGTAAAAATTACGCATACTGGTCAAATTCAGATTGGCTTTAGAAAATCTCTTTTCCATAACGGATTTAAAACCATTCACAGTTGCGATGAGCATGTTTTCTGACATTCACGAAATCACGTACGATTTTCGAATGTGAACTAACACTAACTGAAAATGGCGGACAAGTTTGAGGTAATGTATCACGACAACAGGCAGGCAGCAAACTGTCGCCTGTGTTACATTGCATGTGGTTTTTATTTTTTAACTGAAAATTAGTATCTCACTACATTGGCTTGGTGCATGGTGACATTGTCTCGATCATTTCTAGGACATGAACCAACAACCCCTTCGGCATCAGGATCACGCCCGATAGCTGTGCAATACCAGCCATACAGCGTTCAATTCAGATCGAGGAGCTTGTAAATAGGCTCCCTAATTGTCCCAAAGCTTGTGGTCGTGTGAAAGCGGTTTTCGAAGTACTTTATGTCCATTTCTGAACTATCTCACATAGGCAGCAAGCAAAAAGTAATTCCAGTTTTGATTTTAAACTGCTCAACATTGCAACATTACTGACATATCAACGAAACAAAATTATTCACTGATTAAAATAGTTCATTCTCAAGTACTGACTCATTCATTTTATAGGCTCGGAAGACAGGATACTTGTTGGTTATTAGAACAACACTTTATTTCCCCGAACTCTCTTTCTTCGGTATCTTCATCCGATTCACAGGATAAATTTCGAGAAAATGAACAGCAGAAAGTGGCTCAAAAGTTAAATCGATATTACGTTTTGCTTCCCGACTTTGTGAAATAGTCCTACAGATTTAATAATAGCAAATAAGGTATTTAGAAAATGGCTTTGTAAGCAAGCCAGTACTACTTCAAGCTTTTGTAACCTAAGCTTAGTTTATAAGCTTGTGGGCCTGAATAAAGAAACCGACCCATGGCTGGTATCACGCACTTATCGGGCATCACCCAAATGTAGTCTATCTCCGTGGTGCATTCCCTCAAATATTTTCATCATGATCAGGAACTGTTAGCGCACATTGGAAAACCATGCGTGATTTTGTGAATGCCTTAAAATTCTCCCTTTCCCACGTTGATCAGTTTGAAATCACTTACGGGACAGAGAAATTTTAAAAGCGAATTGCATGTGATCAATAGGTGTGATTTTTGAGAAAATCAAGTTTGATATGATTTTACAGAAATTAGGAAAAAGTACCCGGAAGATATTTTAAGCTGGAAAATTTTATTTTGTTTTGTTGTTATCTTCTAAGTTTCATATTTAGCATGCCTTTAATCAACTAGATACAAGAAGCCAAAGTTAAAACTTTATTTGTAGCTCATTTTTCCGGCTCATTGTTAGGCGATGTAGGATATTTTACTCACTGTTCTGGCGGGCTTAAAATACGTTGTTTCGAATGAGAGTGGTTTTGAAGCTTTCGTCGGAAACGGTATTTGTAAATATAGAATACTTACAGTTTCTCAAAGAAATCATTGTATTTTGACGAATTTACACACTCTTGGAAAATATTAGTTGAATGAAATTTTGTATTCCACATCCTTGGGAAACCGGGCTACTGCATATAAAGTTTCGTGTTTATCATGTGGTTATTCAACTAATTATAATAATCCAATATTTATGTTTTTTCATAGCGCGATTTTGGCGTCCAATTTCTATTCAAATTATCCAACATTGTTACCTAGTGTTGGTCAATCAAATACAATTTTCGTACAGTTAAAACCATTGCCATTCTAATGAGCTCATTTTGGCAATATCTATAGACTACAGTTTTTCAAAAACCCAGGTCACAAATACACGTTTTCGCAGAATTTTTAATTACGCATTTAATTTATTCAGTATTGTAAGGCAGCACATAAATGAAACTTTATATCTGAGATCTTTGTGTTGTTAGATTACTGATGCCAAGTTTCACGTTTGTAATACATTTAATCCCTTAGATATAAAAAACCAAACTTGGAAAATTTTTTGGGAGCTGATTTTTTCGGCGACCTAGTCTACAATTTTCTTGTTGAATATAGCTCGTAAAATTTGATCCACGAGTGTTTTTAAAAGGGCACGTACAACTGTACAAGACAGCCAAATATCATTTCTTTTAACAAAATATTGACCGAGGTATAACAGCTCCAATTTGTCAGAAATTCACGCACATGGAGTCAAAGCGGCTATATCTCGATCAGTATTGCTTCGACAAGCCTTAAACTTTATCAGTGTTCGTCGGGGACGTGTGTGAAAATTCGCATAAAAGTACGACGAAATCCCTGATGATGGAGCAGGAAAACTTTAAATGTTCCGCAATTAGGCGATATGACATGGAATGACCCTCTGCTAATTCAGATGAACACGTCTGCTGTCACATAGTGCAAACTACGTGACACTTTGAGGGAATACGGTACTGAACAGTAGTGATACACATTCGTAAATATGAGAAACGAAGACCGCTTATCCTTTCAGTGTTAAGCAAACATTACAATGACTCAGTACTTGCGAATTACTCTTCCTTGAAGAATAAAACGTTTGTTATCTCCTGGTGATAACGTTAAATCGTCACATAGTGAAAACGACATGATACTTCGATGAAATAGCGTAGTGAACAGTAGACAGTGGCCACCATTACTCCAATGAGATCGACTATCTGTAACAAAAAAGTGCAGAGTGACCGTCAGTAGCCCAAACAGTAGCTACCACTAATCCGAGTGATGACTACCATTACTCCAAACGCACATGATGAGTGCCGTTACCCCAGGTGATAAATACCTTTACCCCAGATGTGAGTACCGTTATCCCAGTAGTAAATGCTATTACTCCAACCGGTGACTGTCGTTGCTCCGAGCAGTAACTTACGTATCCTCAAAAAGGTGGTTTTACAAGAAACTCCGGTTATATTTTGCAATAAACGATATGGCTCTTCAGTTTGGCAGCTGTTTTCCAAAGATGGTGCCGGCAGGTAGGACACCTATCGTAAGTGATGTCAAGGCACTTTGGAATGCTGTTGCATTGTGTAAGTTTGATAATAGTAATAGGTCCGCCCCCGGTAGCTGAATGGTCAGCATGGCGGATTGTCAATCCTCTGGATCCGGTTTCGATTCCCGGCTGGGTCGGGGAATTTTCTCTGCCCAGAGACTGGGTACTGTCCTCAACATCATCCTATCATTCTCATCGACTGCAGGTCCCCAAAGTGGCGTCAAATTTAAAGACCGGCACCCGGCGAACGGCCTGTCCGACGGGTGGCCCTATACTATTAAATAAAATGGTAATATATCTTAGACTTACATATCTTCGAGAGAGCTCATCACGCATTCCAAGAAGAAGGAAACATTGAAATGACGACTATGATAGTTCACAAGCAATGATTGGCCGTGAGTGGCTGCCTCAGTTCTATTACTCTCTTCCAGCTGAGTCAGATGAATAGTTTTGAATACTTAAGAGCATATCTGAGTGTTACTGCTGAATCAGAAAGTTCAAATCAGTTCAAATTGGTTCAGACTTGTCTTTGTTAGCAAGCAATGATTTATCGGTACAAGGAAAATGCTCATGCAAGCAGCTGAAAGTATGATGCACTCCTTTCTTGCCTCTATTACATTGCCATAATGGAAGTAGTTTAAACTATTCTTAATTGGTTTGAACTTACTGAAGTAGTAGCAAGGCTCTGAACTCAGTGTATAACAGCGATTTTGTGTTACATTTGAATCATATCTCTCACCCTGTACCATTTCGTCAACAACGTCATCATCTGCAGCGAATGAGCTGAAAAAATCCAGAAATAATTATGTGGAATTTAGAAAGTGAGTAATAAATATCTTTAGAAGAAGTAAGAAATTCTGTCAGGAATATCATTTTCAGAGGGAAGTGAACAAAAACACGTTTCCCTTCTTCATTGTGATTGTTTTTATTTGTTGCTAGTGCATCTGAGTGTTGAGCTTCGTCTGTGCACTGGCTCTTACGGTTGACAGCGCACCGCTTAAGGTTTTGAATGTTGACTGTCAACTCACGTTCTGTATAACAAAAAGTTAAGTGGAATCTCTCAATCAACACAACACTGATGAAGATTAGGATTCGAGAATGACAGAAAAGGTGATTGCCATGTTTGGATAGTGAGAGTCAATGTTTTGATTTATTGATATACGAAATCTGAAACTTTTAACCTGTACGAATGCGAGTTTTATCTCTTTTGCTGCAAGAGATTTTTGTTGTCTACTAAGAGGGCTGTGTAGTGCTTACCAGTAAAATGTCAATTGTAGAACGTATTTTCAACGTAGTACAAAACGTTAAAATTAACTATAGGCTTACTACTGTCTACACTTGAATATATATGGCTTTTCATTAAAATTTTGGCTGACATTGTTGAATAGAATACACTCTTTGAAATATTGAAGGCAGCAGTGAGAAAGTATAGGGAGAGTAAGATTATTTATAATATGTATAGAAACCAAACAAGAGTCGAAGAACATAAAAGGAAGAAAATGGTTGTGAGCAAAGTAAGACAGGGTTATGGCGTATTCCTGATGTCATTCAACCTATTCATTCAGTAATCAGTAGAGGAAACCCAGAAGTAACGGGAATTGAAGTTGAAGGGGAAGGGACACAAACTTTGATGTTTGAAGGCGGCATTGTATTTCTGAGACGACAACGGACGTGGCTCAGGAACTGAACGAAATGGATGAAGTTACAGTTACGAATGCCAATGAAAATAAAGCAAGGCTAATGGAATGTAGCTATTTTGATTCAAATGATGAGTCAATTAGATGAGGAAGTGGGTCACTAATAGTAGTTGAATTTAGTTATTTGATCAAAAATTGCTGACGATGGATAAACCAGAAGGTATTTTTATACATATTCCCCATTACACGAAAATCGCTTCAGAAAATTAAGACTTTGTTAATGTTGTTGTTGTCTTCAGTCCTGAGACTGGTTTGATGCAGCTCTCCATGCTACTCTATCCTGTGCAAGCTGCTTCATCTCCCAGTACCTACTGCAACCTACATCCTTTTGAATCTGCTTAGTGTACTCATCTCTCGGTCTCCCTCTACGATTTTTACCCTCCACGCTGCCCTCCAACGCTAAATTTGTGATCCCTTGATGCCTCAAAACATGTCCTACCAACCGATCCCTTCTTCTAGTCAAGTTGTGCCACAAACTTCTCTTCTCCCCAATCCTATTCAATACCTCCTCATTAGTTACGTGATCTATCCACCTTATCTTCAGTATTCTTCTGTAGCACCACATTTCGAAAGCTTCTATTCTCTTCTTGTCCAAACTAGTAATCGTCCATGTTTCACTTCCATACATGGCTACACTCCAAACAAATACTTTCAGAAACGACTTCCTGATACATAAATCTATATTCGATGTTAACAAATTTCTCTTCTTCAGAAACGCTTTCCTTGCCATTGCCAGTCTACATTTTATATCCTCTCTACTTCGACCATCATCAGTTATTTTACTTCCTAAATAGCAAAACTCCTTTACTACTTTAAGTGTCTCATTTCCTAATCTAATTCCCTCAGCATCACCCGATTTAATTTGACTACATTCCATTATCCTCGTTTTGCTTTTGTTGATGTTCATCTTATATCCTCCTTTCAAGACACTGTCCATTCCGTTCAACTGCTCTTCCAAGTCCTTTGTCGTCACTGACAGAATTACAATGTCATCGGCGAACCTCAAAGTTTTTACTTCGTCTCCATGAATTTTAATACCTACTCCAAATTTTTCTTTTGTTTCCTTTACTGCTTGCTCAATATACAGATTGAGTAACATCGGGGCTACAACCCTGTCTCACTCCTTTCCCAACCACTGCTTCCCTTTCATGCCCCTCGACTTTTATGACTGCCATCTGGTTTCTGTACAAATTGTAAATAGCCTTTCGCTCCCTGTATTTTACCCCAGCCACCTTTAGAATTTGAAAAAGAGTATTCCAGTCAACATTGTCAAAAGCTTTCTCTAAGTCTACAAATGCTAGAAACGTAGGTTTGCCTTTTCTTAATCTTTCTTCTAAGATAAGTCGTAAGGTCAGTATTGCCTCACGTGTTACAACATTTCGACGGAATCCAAACTGATCCTCCCCGAGGTCCGCATCTACCAGTTTTTCCATTCGTCTGTAAAGAATTCGCGTTAGTATTTTGCAGCTGTGACTTATTAAACTGATAGTTCGGTAATTTTCAAATCTGTCAGCACCTGCTTTCTTTGGGATTGGAATTATTATATTCTTCTTGAAGTCTGAGGGTATTTCGCCTGTCTCATTCATCTTGCTCACCAGCTGGTAGAGTTTTGTCATGACTGGCTCTCCCAAGGCCGTCAGTAGTTCTAATGCAATGTTGTCTACTCCGGGGGCCTTGTTTCGACTCAGGTCTTTCAGTGCTCTGTCAAACTCTTCACGCAGTATCGTATCTCCCATTTCTTCTTCATCTACATCCTCTTCCATTTCCATAATATTGTCCTCAAGTACATCACCCTTGTATAAACCTTCTATATACTCCTTCCACCTTTCTGCCTTCCCTTCTTTGCTTAGAACTGGGTTGCCATCTGAGCTCTTGATATTCATACACGTGGTTCTCTTCTCTCCAAAGGTCTCTTTAATTTTCCTGTAGGCAGTATCTATCTTACCCCTAGTGAGATAAGCTTCTACATCCTTACATTTGTCCTCTAGCCATCCCTGTTTAGCCATTTTGCACTTCCTGTCGATCTCATTTTTGAGACGTCTGTATTCCTTTTTGCCTGCTTCATTTACTGCATTTTTATATTTTCTCCTTTCATCAATTAAATTCAATATTTCTTCTGTTACCCAAGGATTTCTAGCAGCCCTCGTCTTTTTACCTACTTTATCCTCTGCTGCCTTCACTACTTCATCCCTCAGAGCTACCCATTCTTCTTCTACTGTGTTTCTTTCCACCATTGCTGTCAATTGTTCCCTTATGCTCTCCTTGAAACTCTGTACAGCCTCCGGTTCTTTCAGTTTATCCAGGTCCCATCTCCTTAATTTCCCACATTTTTGCAGTTTCTTCAGTTTTAATCTACAGGTCATAACCAATAGATTGTGGTCAGAGTCCACATCTGCCCCTGGAAATGTCTTACAACTTAAAACCTGGTTCCTAAATCTCTGTCTTACCATTATATAATCTATCTGATACCTTTTAGTATCTCCAGGGTTCTTCCACGTATACAACCTTCTTTCATGATTCTGAAACCAAGTGTTAGCTATGATTAAGTTGTGCTCCGTGCAAAATTCTACTAGGCGGCTTCCTCTTTCATTTCTTAGCCCCAATCCATATTCACCTACTATGTTTCCTTCTCTCCCTTTTCCTACACTCGAATTCCAGTCACCCATTACTATTAAATTTTCGTCACCCTTCACTATCTGAACAATTTCTTTTATTTCATCGTACTTTTCTTCAAATTCTTTGTCATCTGCAGAGCGAGTTGGCATATAAACTTGTACTACTGTAGTAGGTGTGGGCTTCGTATCTATCTTGGCCACAATAATGCGTTCACTATGCTGTTTGCAGTAGCTTACCCGCATTCCTATTTTCCTATTAATTATTAAACCTACTCCTGCATTACCCCTATTTGATTTTGTGTTTATAACCCTGTAGTCACCTGACCAGAAGTCTTGTTCCTCCTGCCACCGAACTTCACTAATTCCCACTATATCTAACTTTAACCTATCCATTTCCCTTTTTAAATTTTCTAACCTACCTGCCCGATTAAGGGATCTGACATTCCACGCTCCGATCCGTAGAACGCCAGTTTTCTTTCTCCTGATAACGACATCCTCCTGAGTAGTCCCCGCCCGGAGATCCGAATGGGGGACTATTTTACCTCCGGAATATTTTACCCAAGAGGATGCCATCATCATTTAATCATACAGTATAGCTGCATGTCCTCGGGAAAAATTACGGCTGTAGTTTCCCCTTGCTTTCAGCCGTTCGTAGTACCAGCACAGCAAGGCCGTTTTGGTTAATGTTGCAAGGCCAGATCAGTCAATCATCCAGACTGTTGCCCCTGCAACTACTGAAAAGGCTGCTGCCCCTCTTCAGGAACCACACGTTTGTCTGGCCTCTCAACAGATACCCCTCCGTTGTGGTTGCACCTACGGTACGGCCATCTGTATCGCTGAGGCACGCAAGCCTCCCCACCAACGGCAAGGTGCATGGTTCATGGGGGGGAACTTTGTTAATATCTGATATAAATCTGTCTCTTCTTGAGACATCCGCAACTGTTATCCACTGACAATGTAAATATCCGCTACAGCAGCAAAAATTACTTTTTTCTAAAAAGGAAATTTAGACACACGCACTAAAGCCCGGTACTGTTTTTCTTTTTAGAAATGAATAATATTTACAAGTGTTGTGGATTTATCACTGATAAAACTAAGTGTTAGAAAGCACTTTATGAAGGACATTTCATGGAGTGTAGCTTTGTACCTAAGTGAAATGTGGACTGGAAGCAGTTCAGACAAGAAAGGAATTGAAGTTTTTGAAATGTGAACCTAATCAATAATGCTGAAGATTGAATGGACGGTTAGTCACGTAACTAGTTCGGAGTTACAGAATCGTTAGGTAGTGCAGAATAGAACTGGGTAAGGAAAAGTGTCTATGACACGATTAAAAGAGATCAATGGACAGGACACATTGTAATACGTAAAGGAATGGTAAATATGGCATTGGAGAGAAGTGTGGGAGGAAAACGTGTAGAGGGAAACCAGTGGATGAATATAGGAAGTAGATTCAAACGGATGTAGGTTGCAGTAGTTATTCGGGGATGAAAAAGTTTCCACACGATAGACTATCATGGAGATGTGCAACAATTCAGGCTCGGGACTGAACAGGCCACAACAACAACAACAACAAGAACGAAATTATGCGATCTAACATCAACGGGAAGGAAGAAAGGCAATAAAATTTGAGTTTTCGATTTTATTATGTAAGTCTGAGGATTCAGAATGAAAATGTGCTCTCGTTACAAGTGCAACTTCATTACTACTGTGCTTACTGGGGGTATCAAATAACTCATTTATGATCATTTTGGGTTTAAGCTTAAAAAGATTGTTTCCGCAAGGTGTGTATGTACCTTCCTTCATACTAATGAAAAACAACAACTTGTTTTTTTATCATTAATTTCCAGTACGACCGTGCGGACGGTTATGTACAGTTTAAAGAGTTGGGTAGAAATGTAGAATTGCGGTGATCTGTTCCACACGTTAGTGCTAATTGAGGCTTTCTTTGGATTCTACAATTTAAGCCTGTCAGGTAAATGGCGTTTCGTACAAAACGTACTAGGACAATTAATATGGAATAGGTGGAACATTCATATGTAGAAGATACGTTATCCATTCAGCGCTTAAACCAAAATATTCATTACAGTAAACGACACTACTGCAGCAAAACGAGCGCAGGAAATTATACACAAACGCTTCTTGTTACACTGACAATTTGTGCGACGAAAACACAAGTACAACATAGAAAAAGTGGCATTACCTCATATACACCGCCAACAAAAGCTAAAGAGAGCTCATTTTCACTGATAATTGATTCCCAATAAAAGGGATAAATGCCAAATTCCGGAAATCCTTTCATATCTCCGTTATGTGGCGAACTCATATGGATAGAAGTAATCAACGTCAGGATGTTAAGAAGAGCCTCTTCTGAAAAAAATGTAGCAGCGGCGTACGTAACATTCTTCCGTCGACGTAGCCCCTCTGGAGCGTTAACAAGAGTAACAAGAATATACTGGAGAGGAAGTAAAAGCCACCACTTCGCGTGAAGTTTGTTGCGTATAAAAAGTTTAATTACGTACCTCCACGGAAGTTCTCCCGCCCCGAGAAACTTCATTCCTTTTCCCCCTCCTCTATATACGGCGTCTCAGGGGGAATACCAGTATTCAGGCACATGACAGGAGCGATCATTCAAAGCAAACAAGTCTAGTAAACATCGACACTAAAATTCATACCTCAAGAGCTATGACCACTTCATCTACGTCACTGAGTAACTTTCCATATTTTGAGAGTTCGTAGTATTATCGCAGTAAACATTCATTCTAAAGTGCATACCTAAAGCGCTATGAACAGTTACTCATAATCGCTGTAATAAAATGAATCTCCTTTAATGAACAATTGCTCATATCTTGTAAGGTATCTTTTTAAAGCCCCCGTTTACGTGGAAACTTTGATTGGAATGAGAGAGTCAATTCAAAACCGATTTGGGATTTGACAATTTTTAAACGCTATCTTTCAATCTTGTAAACATGAAATGAAGCGGACCTGATCGCAGAGCACCAACATACGTTTGTGATGGAAAATGGCGCCTGAACGTCGATAACAGGTAATGACTAAAAGCATCAAGATCACGCCATCCATCACTACATTTTATATTTTATATGTGTTAAGCACGCTGTTCAAGTATGCACAGTCAGAAGCTTTTTAGCCATTTTCCATTCAAACTGGTAGTAGACAGAGAGAGTCCTACTTGCGAAAGTTAGGAAGCGTCTGTGCAGCTACGGTATTTCCCTAGGAACTAAGGGAAACACCCCAGAAAGACTTTGTTGGAAGTGAGGGTGAGAAGCCTGTTTTAATTTTATCTGAAGTAGTATGACCATGAGGAAAAAGGATCTGATCCATCAGCTTATGTGAAAGTATTTAAGCTTACGTGCGTACAACGTAATCGCCTATGAACCACATACATAGTCGAAACAGAATGGTTACGCGCCTCAGTGATACAGATAGCCGTATAGTAGGTGTAACCACAAAGAACAGGTATCTGTGGAGAGACGAGAAACTCCTGTGGTTCCTAAAGAGGCGCCGCATCCGTTTCAGTTGTTGCAGGGGTAACGTTGCAAAAATAGACAATGTTTGATTGGGATAGCAGCAATCAGTGATTTTATAATGTTGCTTATAATCAGTCTTGATTGCAAAATTTTTTATTCATATGACCGGTTTCGGTTCATTCAGAACCATCTTCACATCTGATATTTCAGTTACAGGAGTAACCCGTCCAAATCCAGCAAATTTCACATGCTTCTGAATCAACCGAAACCGGTCATATGAATAAAAAATTTTGCAATCAAGACTGATTATAAGCAACATTATAGCAGGGGTAACGGTCTGAGTGAATGACCTTTCTGGTCATGTAACATCAGGTAACCTTTTCTTTTTGTGTTGGTACGATGGAAGCAAGGTCAACTACAACCCTTATTTTTCCTGTGGATAACAAGTATTACTATATGATGGAATGTCTTTGGCAACTTCTTGGGTATAATATTCCGCAGGTAAAACAGTCCCCCATTCGGATTCTGGTTGGGGACCACTCAGAACTTCAGAAAACACAAAACTGGCATCTGACGGGTCAAAGTGGGAAATCTTACATCCTTTAAGCGGATACGAAATTTCAGAATTTAAAGGGTTAAACGGATAGAATGAAGTTAGATAAAGTGAGAAAAATAGCAGAATAGTATGAACTGGGGAGAAGGGAATAAATTAGGAATCAGTCTGGTAGAATTTAGAACATGTCATAAATGATTAATCCTTATCACCTGGTTTAATAATCATCGAAGTCTATTTTTACGCGGATGAGACCTATACACAGTGTAAGGTTTCACACTGATTATATTATGCTAAGACAAAAATTTGGGAACTAGATTTTAAACTGTAAGGCGTATACAGGAGCAGATGTGGACTCTGACCGCTAATTTATTGATTACGGGCTGTGGATCAAGACTGAAGACATTGACAAGTACGAAATTAAGGATATAAGACCCGGGCAAGTTCAAGGAACCGAAGGTTGTTCAGTTTCAGAACGCGCATTAGACAATAACTGACTGCAACAGGCAAAAAGAATACAACAAATGGTTCAAATGGCTCTAAGCACTATGGGACTCAACTGCTGTGGTCATTAGTCCCCTAGAACTTAGAACTACTTAAACCTAACTAACCTAAGGACATCACACACATCCATGCCCGAGGCAGGATTCGAACCTGCGACCGTAGCAGTCGCACGGTTCCTGACTGCGCGCCTAGAACCGCGAGACCACCGCGGCCGGCAAGAATACAACAGATCACGAGGGAAGGCAGCAGAGGAACCAATAGATAAAAAGACAAGTTCTAGTAGAAATCTTTGGTTATTACTGGAGATATTGAATTTGACTGATGAAAAGAGAAAATACAAAAGATGCATCAAAGAAGCAGGCCATAAGTATTACATGCATATAGAGTCTAGGAGTGAGATTGACAGAATGTACAACATAGCTAAGCACGAATAACGAGAAGACAAATTCAAGCCTGTAGAAGCAGGTATGACTATGGGAAAGACAGATATTGCCCGCAGGGTAGTTCAAGAAAACATTGGAGAAAAGGAAAATAGTGGTTGTGATAGAGTAGATTTAATAATGAAATTAAAAACAGGAATTCTGGTACCGGTACACTACACTGAACAGCATTTTGAACGCATTGTCAAGGACAAGACAGACATGAAGCCAACACCAACCACATATGAATAGCAAGAGCTAAAGTGCATTACCAGTATTAAGATAAGGGAACTGTAAAGAGGAAAGAATATACTGAGAGCCAATACAAAAGAAATGAAATTCAAGGCACTATTATAGAAACGGTGGAGAAGAACATGAAGACGAGAGGGGATCCACGATAAAACGGGAACTACAGGTATCCTTGGGAGAGTCACAGTTGACAAAATTTGCTCCTGGTCTGTAGGTTCTATGAGACAGGCGAAATTCCTTTAGTCTTCAAGAAGATAATTCCATTTCCAAAGAAAGTAGGTGCTGACAGATGTGAATATCACCGATCTATCAGTTTAATAAGACATGATAGGAAAATACTGACACGAATTACGCACAAAAAATGGAAGAATCTGTTACAAGCTGGCCTAGAGGAAAGGGAGTTTGGGTTCTATAGAAATGTAGCACCACGCGAGGCTCTATAGATCGTACAACTTCTACAGTTTATCACAGAAGATAGGTTAAAGAATGAAAATCTACGTTGGTAGCATTTGTAGACTTGGAAGAGCTTTTGAAAACGTTTCTTGGAATGTACTCTTTTCAGTTCTGAAGGCAACAGGGTACATTACACGAAGAGATTAGTTATACAAAGGTTTTAGATAACCAGACCGCAGTTGTAAGAGTAAAGTGGAATGGAAGAGAGGCAGTGGTCAAAAAGAAAGTGGGACAGAATTTTAGCCTAGCCCAGATGTTATTCAATCTATAGAATGGACAGGCAGTAAAGAAAACCAAAGGAAAACAATTTGAGAATGACGTTCAAGGAGAATACATACAAACTGTTGAGGATTCCTGTTGGCACTGTAGTTTTCTAATGATTCAAATGGCTCTGAGCACTATGGGAATTAACATCTGAGGTCATCAGTCCCCTAGAACTTAGAACTACTTAAACCTAACTAACCTAAGTTCATCACACACATCCATGCACGAGGCAGGATTCGAACCTGCGACCGTAATGGTATTTTCCTACCAAATCTTCTTAAACTGATAGTTCGGTGAAATTCCCACCTGTTAGCACCTGCTTTCTTTGGAATTGGAAATATTGCATTCTTCTTGAAGACTGAAAGAACTTCGCCTCAGTACTGTTATATCACAAAGGATCAGTCAGGTCAAGAAATTTCGAGACTGTGCCAACAAATAGCAAAGTCATGCTCACAATGCTCTGGGATGTTAAAGGTGTAGTGCGTTTGAAATTCATACTTAAAGGGGCAACCATAAATCTTGTAAGGTACTGCGTAACCCTCAGAAAACTGATAGTACACACACGAAGAGTTCGCCCACATATGCAGCACTCTCTCCTTTACTGTAAAAATGCCATACCACACACGAGCGCAGCTACTCTCCAACAATCCGACATCTTGAGCTCATTATCATCCATCACCCAGCGTAGAGTCCCGACTTGGCCGCATCCAGTTTTAATTTTATTGCCAGAACTTCAAGAACACCTCCACGGATTTCGTTTCGATTATGATGAAGCGATGCGAGCATAGGTGAGATTGTGGATCCGTCAACAGAGTCAAACGTTTTACAGTGACCGTTTCAATGAACTGGTCTCTCTTTGTGTGAGTACTGTGAGAAATAAATATATATAGGGGAAGAATAAAAAGGTACATTTGTAATATAGTATTTTTTATTTAAAATGCTTTCAAAGTTTTCACATAAATAATTCAGAGCATCATATTTCGGCATGTCCTGGTGATAGAAGCTTATGTGTAAGGAAGGCTTTACCGAAGGTATTTGTCTTGAATGTAACTGTGTACGGAAATGAAATATGCCGACACGCAGTTCAGACAAGAGACAAACAGAAACTTCTGAAATATAGTGCTACATAAGAATACTGAATTTACCTCATTTTGCACCTCTAGTTCCGGAGGACGAAATTATGGAGCAAATCTCCACGATTGTAGAACGAGTCAGTACATGAAATTAATATCAGCAGAATTAATAAGAGATAAAAAATTTACCGTAATACAATGCAGACGTTAAGCAGCTGAGTATATGCTAGCATAAATAATAATATAACAAAGAAAGGTGCTTACTTTTAATTTTTTTTCAGGGGCTACCCAATGAAAAAGAAGGAGTGGCTTGAATATCTTTGAATAGCTGCCTTTTTTAAAATTATTGTGGTATATTATTGATTTTTGATTATTAGATTATTGCTGTAAAGCACGTTACGCTTTTCCACATGAGAGTTAACGAAGTGCGATCCAAATGGAGATATGATTTCTGTTTGACATCAACTGAGTGAGAGCTGGTAATTCTCAGGAATGAGTGCATGTTCTCAGCAACAAATAACACTAAGGAAAATATATATTGTGAGAATAGTGCTAGACAGACAGAGTAACGTCTACTGCTTGTTCGACTTGTGTAGTGTATATGTATACTATACTCCATTTGGTTCATCGACTGGAGAAATTTGTAACATTGTAGGCGAAAAGTTACAAAAGGATTAACTCAGGAAATGAGAACATCCACTATGGATGTCCTCTCTTGTGATAATAAGATAAAATACATGCTGTTTAACGTAGGTATAACGAGCCGAAAAAGTGGATCGCAATCCTTGCAAATAAGCTGATGAGTATATGAAACTGTGCCATACTCAACGCAAATCAGCACACTTGTTTCGGCTAAAAATTCGCCTTGATTTGTAAGTAACGTTCACTCCTCTAAACATAACAAATGAAATAAGAGAAATCTTTTTAATGGAGCTTGAAGCACCGTCAAAAACTCCTCGTGGAGAACAGAAAGACCTACAGTTGAGTGGCGTCAGCGAAGAGGAGTAGGAAATTTTGTCACATAAAGTCTTCCATTGCTAACCGAAATATGAGAAGACCTTCACCTTTAATATTAGATTAATGCATCGTATTTAATAACTTCTTCCAAGTTCTACCGAGTTCTTCAGGGCCGAAATGAACAATGCGCGCCGCAATTAACAATGCCATGTTATGTTTAAAATTATAGCCGAAAACGAACAAAGACCTCTGAGAGCTCTTTATCTGCAGAAATAAAAGTAAATAGATACCCTGTTTCCACATCTGACGGGCTAATTTAACTCCGACCATTAATTCCGTGACCGTAATTAAGGGTTTAGCTGAAGATTAACGCAGGTCCTAAGAGAAAACTTTGCGGTCATCCCGCGCTAAATGTCTTAAAAACACTGATTACCGCAGCGAATTCTAATTACACGGCCATCCCGCGGCTCTGAGGCGACCTGCAGCGATTGCAATTCTTTTCCAATTATTTGCCATTGTGTCTGCAGTAGTAGCTGAAAATGAATCTAAAGGATAAAACTAGCCCATTTATTAATTCAAAGGTATATCTTGTCTGTGTTACCGCCTTATCTAAATGTGAGTTATGGTATTATTTTAAAACGAGCGTGGCGGTTGGTGTTATTTAAAGGAGCATGAACATACGCCAGAGATCAAAATGGGTTTCGTTGCTCATGCAACATGCTGAAAGGGATACGTTTTTAAAGCAGAATGACATTGTTTAATACTCTTCGTTTGCCAAAAATGGAAAATTGTGTGAACTTGAAATTTGAATCTAACTGAAATGTTAATTGTCTGCAGAATTGGTCGTAGGTTTCTTAGGTGTCAGGCAAATCCAACTCCTTCCATGAAAACCCTGACATGATAAGCAAATCCAGTAGTATGCCACATAGCTCCGAATAAAACGTGACGTTAAATTAACCAAATTAATAGGAGTAACGAGTGAGCAAATGGAATACCACAGACTAACACAAGAATGCCTTAATGCATGTCATACCTACCCACCGTGAGACAGACGCAGTTCCGAGGGGAGAACCGAGAACAGAAGCCGAGGGCAGAACCGTGTTAAGCTAGAAGGCCCTACGATAAGGGATGGAGTGGACACCCACGTCGCCAGCTAACCACCAGGACAGCCCCAGCCGCAAGTTTTAGCGTGAGACATTTTCGCATCTCTGTTACATCAAGGACCACCCCCCAGCCCAAGTTAAAAGCTAGAGCGCCCCAGAAGAAAAGTATAGATCTTACGATAACACAAAAAGGGCCACACCACCCGCAAGTTTTAGCGTGAGACTTTTTCGTGTCTGTTATTTTGCAAACCTTAAAAACATTGCCCTACCACAAAAAGTATAACGTTTCTCATTGGATAGACAGAATTTTTGTAGGTGGAGCTTAAGGTTAACATTGAGTCCCTGATTAGTCAGATGAAAACACAACCAGATAATTTTTTTTACACCAACTTCGGTAAATGGTAGTAAGGAGAAGTTAGGAGAAGTTAGTTAGTTCCGAGACGGCGAGCTGGATGGCTGCTGCGCCGGCCGCCGCCCCCTGACGAACACCAACAAGGTAATGAACGCACGTGATGCAGCATAACAGCGCATAAAGCTTCACTCAGAACTGCAGAAGTCTCATCTGTTACACCCCCTTTTTTGCGTAATACTAGTGTCGATCTTAAATTAAAGCTCAGGGTGTTCACATTTGGCACTTGAAGTAAAAATCTGAAACGCGATGATTTTTCTGTTATATAGTTATTGAGAAGCCACATCAGCCACTGTAATTTCCGGCAAGTTAGATAAGTAATTGAAGATAATTGAGGGTCACTGTAGACCATTTTGATAATTTTCTCTTTTGTGAAACTTAATTTAAACCTAGATTATAGATGTGATTTGGCATAGGTCATCCTTCGATCCATTGTAGAACTTGGAAACCCATTCAGGGAATATTCGTTCACATTTTTGTTGAACGCAGTTGGTTTTTACCATCCTGTATTAAAACACTTCCTTTTATCAATAGTACAATTTATAAACAATGTTTTGTGAGCAGAATAAAATTTCCAGTGGTAAACTTAACTGATTTTTCGACGTTATTTTACCAGCTAACTAAAATAGGAAAGCCTTGAACCCCTTCCACTAAATTTAGTTAGTATTAAGATTCTTTTGCAGGGAGTGCAGTGGAGCTAACGCTGAAATCATTAAGTATATGGATATATAATCGCTAGTCTCACTGAACTCTTCTGAATTCAACATGTTATGTGTGGTCTGGCGTCTTCTTACCAGCAACAGGTCCCAGGTTCAAACTAGTCAATTCCCTAAAAAACACATTCAGAGCGTCGTTGCGCGAAAGTGGTAGGGAGACACGATATAGAACGAACACACACCACCCACAATGTTAGAGGTTATAATTCCTTCCAGCACTGTCTGAAAGTCTACTGGCGTTATAGAGCGTATGACGTACTACGTTTCCAGAAGTAGTGGCTGCATAGCAGTCAATTCTTCCAAAAAAAATGTAAATTAAAACTACGAATCTCATTTGATTCTAGATTTAACTCATTCAGGGGTTAATGTTTCATTACTGGTATAGTTGTAACTGCGTCAGTAAATCTAGCATTTCACATGTGGTCTCCGTCCAACGACTAGAGATATAAAATGAGCGATCATTTACTAACGTGCGATCCATGGAGACCTGACCATTAGAAACAGACTGTTCAGATTCATGTCGAACGAAATGAGTGGCATTATATTTTATCAATAATGTTTGATTAATTCTCCAGAAAATCTGATAAACGGTGAGATGCAAGATTAGCTACCGGTATATCGTTAAAGCTATTGTGAGGAAAAAATAGTTTGAAGCAACCACAGACGAAAGTTCGGAAAGAAAAAGAAGTGTATCTGGTGGGTATAGTTAGGATAAATATCATAAAGCGGTAGAATATTTTTGTGTCAAATATAGTGAATGCTGTGCATCGCTGTGACTGTTTCTCTTCTTCCAGTCATTGTTTTGCATTTTAACATGTAGGCTTCAGATATTTTCTATAGAATGTAACAGCAACAACAGAAATTTTTCATCTCGTTCAACTTCTAAATAAAATATGTAAAAATACTTTATTTTCATTTGAAAATATTCACAAAGAGGAAAACAAATCACAGTGGTCAAGATTTTTCAAAAAAAGCTGATACGTACAATTCGGAAAACGATTATTAATTGTGTTAGTAGATGTAACGCTGACTTTGTGAAATTTGGTTGATCGTTGTGATAGATTTTTAGTGTGCATGAACAACCAGCAAAACATGGAATATACTCCCTAAGGCGGAAATGAAAATCTCAGTGTTAGACGTCCAACTACGATCTTGTTTTACTTCAGTGAGCTAAAATTTGAACTGTACTGCAGATATAGATCTTTGAGAAGGCAGACGTGATTTTAATTAGTTGGGGACGTAACCCATTCTTGCGGATTGTTGTGAACTACCGAATTACAAACTTTCTTGGCATTTATACTTAGAAATGACCTCCCTCCATGAACCATGGACCTGGCCGTTGGTGGGGAGGCTTGCGTGCCTCAGCGATACAGATCGCCCTACCGTAGGTGCAACCACAACGGAGTGGTATCTGTTGAGAGGCCAGACAAACGTGTGGTTCCTGAAGAGGGGCATCAGCCTTTTCAGTAGTTGGAGGGGCAACAGTCTGGATGATTGACTGATGTGGCCTTGTAACACTAACCAAAACGGCCTTGCTGTGCTGTTACTGCTAACGGCTGAAAGCAAGGGGAAACTACGGCCGTAATTTTTCCCGAGGGCATGCAGCTTTACTGTATGATTAAATGATGATAGCGTCCTCTTGGGTAAAATATTCCGGAGGTTAGTCCCCCATTCGGATCTCCGGGCAGGGACTACTCAAGAGGATCTCGTTATCAGGAGAAAGAGAACTGGCATTCTAAGGATCGGAGCGTGGAATGCCAGATCCCTTAATTGGGCAGGTAGGTTAGAAAATTTAAGAAGGGAAATGGATAGGTTAAAGTTAGATATAGTGGGAATTAGTGAAGTTCGGTGGCAGGAGGAGCAAGACTTCTGGTCAGGTGACTCCAATTTTATAAACACAAAATCAAATAGGGGTAATGCAAGAGTAGGCTTAGTAATGAATAGGAAAATAGGAATGCGGGTAAGCTACCACAAACAGCATAGTGAACGCATTATTGTGACCAAGATAGATACAAAGCCCACAACTACTACAGTAGTACAAGTTTATATGCCAACTATCTCTGCAGAAATTGATGAAATGCATGATCAAATCAAAGAAATTATTCAGATAGTGAAGGGAGACGAAAATTTAATAGTCATGGGTGACTGGAATTTGGTAGTAGGAAAAGGGAGAGAAGGAAACATAGTAGGTGAATATGGACTGGGGCTAAGAAATGAAAGAGGAAGCCGCCTGGTAGAATTTTGTACAGAGCACAACTTAATCATAGGTTCAAGAATCATAAAAGGCCGTATACATGGAAGAAGCCTGGAGATACTGACAGGTTTCAGATAGATTATATAATGGTAAGACAGAGATTTAGGAACCAGGTTTTAAATTGTAAGACATCTCCAGAGGCAGATGTGGACTCTATTGGTTATGACCTGTAGATTAAAACTGAAGGAACTGCAAAAAGGTGGGAATTTAAGGAGATGGGACCTGGATAAACTGAAAGAACCAGAGGTTGTACAGAGTTTCAGGGAGAGCATAAGGGAGCAATTGAAAGGAATGGGGGAAAGAAATACAGTAGAAGATGACTGGGTAGCTTTGAGGGATGAAGTAGTGAAGGAAAGAGGATCAAGTGGGTAAAAAGACGAGGGCTAGTAGAAATCTTTGGGTAGCAGAAGAAATGTTGAATTTAATTGATGAAAGGAGAAAATACAAAAATGCAGTATATGAAGCAGGCAAAAAGGAATATAGACGTCTCAAAAATGAGATCGACAGGAAGTGCAAAATGGCTAAGCAGGGATGGCTAGAGGACACATGTAAGGATGTAGAGGCTTATCTCACTAGAGGTAAGATAGATACTGCCTACAGAAAAATTAAAGAGACCTTTGGAGATAAGAGAACCACTTGTATGAATATCAAGAGCTCAGATGGAAACCCAGTAATAAGCAAAGAACGGAAAGCAGAAAGGCGGAAGGAGTATATAGAGGGTCTATACAGGGGCGATGTACTTGAGGACAATATTATGGTAATGGGAGAAGATGTAGAGGAAGATGAAGATACGATACTGCGTGAAGAGTTTCACAACGCACTGAAAGATCTAAGTCGAAACAAGGCCCCAGGAGTAGACAACATTCCATTGGAACTACTGACGGCCTTGGAAGAGCCAGTCATGACAAAACTCTACCAGCTGGTGAGCAAGATGTATGAGACAGGCGAAATACCCTCACACTTCAAGAAGAATATAATAATTCCAATCCCAAAGAAAGCAGGTGTTGACAGATGTGAAAATTACCGAACTATAAGTTTAATAAGCCATTGCTGCAAAATAATAACACGAGTGGAAAAACTGGTAGAGGCCTACCTCGGAGAAGATCAGATTGGATTCCGTAGAAATGTTGGAACACGTGTGGCAACGACCTATCTTAGAAGCTAGATTAAGGAATGGCAAACCTACGTTTCTAGCCTTTGAAGACTTAGTGACAGCTTTTGACAATGTTGACTGGAATACTCTCTTTCAAATTCAGAAGGTGTCAGGGGAAAAATACAGGGAGCGAAATGCTATTTACAATTTGTACAGAAACCAGATGGCAGTTATAAGAGTCGAGGGACATGAAAGGGAAGCAGTGGTTGGGAAGGGAGTGAGACAGGGTTGTAGCCTCTCCCCGATGTTATTCAATCTGTCTATTCAGCAAGCAGTGAAGGAAATAAAAGAAAAGTTCGGAGTAGGTATTAAAATCCATGGAGAAGAAATAAAAACTTTGAGGTTCGCCGATGAAATTGTAATTCTGTCAGAGACAGCAAAGGACTTGGAAGAGCAGTTGAACGGAATGGATAGTGTCTTGAAAGGAGGATATAAGATGAACATCAACAAAAGCAAAACGAGGATAATGGAATGTAGTCGATTTAAGTCGGGTGATGTTGATGGTATTAGATTAGGAAATGAGACACTTAAAGTAGTAAAGGAGTTTTGCTATTTGGGGAGCAAAATAACTGATGATGGTCGAAGTAGAGAGGATATAAAATGTAGACTGGCAATGGCAAGGAAAGCGTTTCTGAAGAAGAGAAATTTGTTAACATCGAGTATAGACTTAAGTGTCAGGAAGACATTTCTGAAAGTATTTGTATGGAGTGTAGCAATGTATGGAAGTGAAACATGGACGATAAATAGTTTGGACAAGAAGAGAATAGAAGCTTTCGAAATGTGGTGCTACAGAAGAATGCTGAAGATTAGATGGGTAGATCACACAAGTAATGAATAGGATTGGGGAGAAGAGACGTTTGTGGCACAACTTGACCATAAGAAGGGATCGGTTGGTAGGACATGTTCTGAGGCATCAAGGGATCACGAATTTAGTATTGGATGGCAGCGTGGAGGTTAAAAATCGTAGAGGGAGACCAAGGGATGACTACACTACGCAGATTCAGAAGGATGTAGGTTGCAGTGGGTACTGGGAGATGAAGAGGCTTGCACAGGATAGAGTAGCATGGAGAGCTGCATCAAACCAGTCTCGGGACTGAAGACCACAACAACACTTAGAAATGAACTGAAGTGTAACTTTAAATGCGAACATTTTTAGGTTAGGCTTTACCGTGACTGTTATTGACATTAAATGAAGACAATAAGTTTACTGTTACCAGTCACTGTTTATTTGTTTCCACGACGCGTTTCGAAGGTTTAAACCTCCATCATCAGGTGGATATACATCAGTTAATGTGGCATTTGTGTGTTTGTGTTGTGTTACGATTTCTTTGGAGGAAGTTGTGACACTGCCTAGTGGAGAAAACAAAACAGTACTTCAGAACTTGGTCTGTTTTGACAAAAATTGAACTTGTATCTAGCAGTAAACATAAATTAAGTAAGATAAAGTACCTCCAGTGGTCACAGGATCCTTTCACAGTCGTAACACATCACATGAACACTATCATATTGTATAAACAAATATGGCGTCGTAATCTATTATGTGCATGGATCGTACAGCAAAAGAGAAAACGTTCTCACAAAGTCCAGAGAATATACGTCCTAACAACATTATTACAGAAAACTTTTTTGAAGGATTTGGAGGTGTTGAATACATTTGTTGGAGTAAATACTTCAGGCAGTAAGTAAATACGATTTTGACAGCTTAAAATAGCATAAAGTTCATACTCATTTATACAATCAGGTGAGGTGTTAGAAACTTTAAGTACAATAATCATATTGGCTACAGTGATAAAATAAAATAAAATAATACACAATTGGCAATTCTTATAGGGGTTCACAGGTAGATATGAAAGGCTGGAGGCAGAGGGGGAAGGAATATGAAGAGAACATGAGAGGGAGGGAGAGGGTGGAGAGAGAGATTGTATGACAGCAAACTTTACAAGGCAAAGGATCTTAAGATTGTGGTAATACATCGGTAAATGCTTAAAAAGTGCACATGGATGTGCATTTGTATCAGCAGTTGTATACATAGTTTCAAGCTGACAAGGGGTACAAGCTGTTGGTGTGATTGTATATCTGTAAATGAAGTCAATCTCCTGTACACTCAGGGCTGTTATTGTAGCATAAATAAATATTAGTGGTAAATCTTAAGGTCTGTGTGTGTGTGTGTGTGTGTGTGTGCTTAGCAATTTTTAATGACGTAGGCAGTTGTTGCAAACAGAGATGATACTACTGTAAATATTGTCATTTTTGTCATTTAAGATGCATTCAGGTTGTTTAGTTTGATGTTTGTATATTTGGAGTGTTTCAAGGATGTCTAGTTTTCTGCCTTTTGGTTGGATGTGTAGGATGCTGATACTTGTGTTGTTAACATGGTGTTTTGTTTCATGCAGGTGGGTGGCAATAGCTGATGTGTGGTATTTTTTGTTTTTTAGTGCTGCCATGTGTTCTTTGAACCTAATCTCAAATGATCTCCATGTCTGGCCTATGTAGAAGCAGTTACAGTTTAAACATTTAATTTTGTATACGCCTGTGTGATGCAGAGGGTTTTGTGTGCTGATGTTGTGGGGTAATTTCTGTCCGATCCTGTTGTCTGTTGTGGAGGATATGCTTATGCCTTTTCGTTTGAAGACACTGGCTATCTGATAGGAAATCTTACCTAGAAAGGGGATTGTGTGGAAGATGATATTTTCTTTTTGTTTTTTGTGTTGTGATTTCTTTGCCATTATTGAGTGTTTTAGGGTGTCTACTATGGAGCTGTTATAACCATTTGCAATAGCTGTTTGTTTTATTATTTGAATTTCTTGATCACTTTTGTCTTCAGAGAGTGGTAGTTGGATAGCTCTATTGATCATGTACCGGAATGCTGCCATTTTGTGTGCTGTGGGGTGACAGGAGGAGTTGTGGATTGTAGTATGTGTTGTGGTAGGCTTCCGGTAAATTTCAAACTCATGTCTGTTATTCCTTATTCTAACTGTAAGGTCTAAGAAATTTATACTGTCATTTGTTTGGTGTTCAACTGTGAATTTTATGTTTTCATGGGAGCTGTTGAATAACTGGTTCAACTCACTGATGTCATCTTTAGTGCCTTTGATTAAAATGATGGTGTCATCCACATATCTGCAGTAGTAGATGATATTTTTGAGGAGGTGGTGCTCAGAATTCAGGATTTTGTCTTCTAACTTACTTATAAATATTTCAGCTAGCAACCCAGAAAGATTCAAGCCCATTGCCAGGCCATCTGTTTGTATGTAGATTTTATGGTTGAATTTAAAGTAGTTGTGTGAAAGTGTGAATTCGAGCAGGTCCATTAGCTCAGTAATGTGAGATGAAGGGATTTTTTTATGTTTTTGTAGGTTGGCATTGATTATCTGTAGTGTGGGATCTATTGGCACAGAGGAATAAAGGTTTTGTATGTCAAATGAGGCAAGTGAGGCTCCGTCAGGTACTTCTATGTCTTTGACATGTTGTGTGAATTCAGTTGTGTTTTTAAGTGTTCTCTCATTATTGAATGTGTATGCTTCTTTGAGAATTTTGAAGAGCATTTTGTTGAGTTTGAATGTTGGGCCGTTCCTGCAGTTCACTATAGGTCTTATGGGGGTCCCATTTTTGTGTATCTTGGGTTGTGACCGAAGGCAAGGTGCTTGTGGGCTCATTGTTACAATATTTCTTGCTTCTTGGATGGTGAGTAGAAAGTTGATGTTGTTTGACATGTGTTTAATCTCTTTTTGAATTCTGGCTGTTGGATCTTTATGTATCTCTGTTATGTGGTTGGTTTGGAAGAAGTCTAAAGTTTTTTCTACATATGTTGCTCTGTTCATTACAACAGTTGTGTTACCCTTGTCAGCTTTTACAATTATTGCATTATTCATGTTTAATTTAGTCTTAATGGTACGTGTAAGGATTTCTTCTCTTTTCTTGTATGCTGGGAATGGTTTTGCAATTTCCTTCTCAATAATTTCATTAATTTTGTGGCAGGCTGCTATTCTGTCATTTTGCTTCTTAAGGGCGATGGTTGAGATCTGTGTGGCACTAGTGATGAGCTTTTCTTGGTTCCTTGGGTCCAGTGGAACTTGAACATTGTGTTTTAAACCTTTGCAGAGTAGTGTTTCTTCTTCTGCAGTGAATATTATGTCTGTGTTGTTGAGGAAAGGTGTGTAGAATGTGTGTTTCCTTTGGCTGTTTTGGTTCAGTTTGGGAGGTAACTGTTGATTTATAAGACTGGCTAGTTTTTTCTTCTGTGTGGTTTTTGTTTTCTGTACAATGAACTCGATGTACTTTATGACTTTTTCGGTTATGGAATCGTAGTCTAGTTTATGAAGCAACTTTCCCAACCGTATATCTGCATTATAAAGCTGTGTGTTGAACATTTGTTTTTTAATATAAAGTTCTTTCAGTTCGTTTTTCACCCAGAATTTCCGTGCGTTTATCAGTGTTTTCTTTGCAGTTGTCGTGTTTATTTTGACGTCAATCTTTACATAATTTAGAATGACGTTATTTCTGAGACAATGTCTCCTCAGAAATCAGCGTAACAGCTCATGCATCGAAGCTGCTTACAAGAATAATATACAGAAGAATGCAAAAGAAAATTGAGAATGCGCTAGGTAACGATCAGTTTGGCTTTAGGAAAAGTAAAGGCACGAGAAAGGCAATTCTGACGTTACAGCTAATAATGGAAGCTAGGCTAAAGAAAAATCAATACTCGTTCACAGGATTTGTCGACCTGGAAAAAGCGTTCGACAATATAAAATGGTGCAAGCTCTTCAAGATTCTGAAAAAAGTAGGGGTAAGCTATAGGGAGAGACGGGTCATATACAATATGTACAACAACCAAGAGGGAATAATAAGTGTGGACGATCAAGAACGAAGCGCTCGTATTAAGAAGGGAGTAAGACAATGCTGTAGCCTTTCGCCCCTACTCTTCAATCTGTACATCGAGGAAGCAATGATGGAAATAAAAGAAAGGTGCAGGAATGGAATTAAAACACAAGGTGAAAGGATATCAATGATACAATTCGCTGATGACATTGCTATCCTGAGTGAAAGTGAAGAAGAATTAAATGATATGCTGAACGGAATGAACAGTCTAATGAGTACACAGTATGGTTTGAGAGTAAATTGGAGAAAGACGAAGGTAATGAGAAGTAGTAGAAATGAGAACAGCGAGAAACTTTACATCAGGATTGATGGTCACGAAGTCAATGAAGTTAAGGAATTATGCTACCTAGGCAGTAAAATAACCAATGACTGACGGACAGAGCAAGGAGGACATCAAAAGCAGACTCGCTATGGCTAAAAAAGCATGTCTGGCCAAGGAAAGTCTACTAATATCAATTACCGGCCTTAATTTGAGGAAGAAATTTCTGAAGATGTACGTCTGGAGTACAGAATTGTATGGTAGTGAAACATGGACTGTGGGAAAACCGGAACAGAAGAGAATAGAAGCATTTGAGATGTGGTGCTATAGGCGAATGTTGAAAATTTGGTGGACTGATAAGGTAAGGAATGAGGAGGTTCTACGCAGAATCGGATAGGAAAGGAATATATGGAAAACAGTGATAAGGAGAAGGGACAGGATGATAGGACATCTGCTAAGACATGAGGGAATGACTTCCATGGTACTAGAAGGAGCTGTAGAGGGCAAAAACTGTAGAGGAAGACAGAGATTGGAATACGTCAAGCAAATAATTGAGGACGTAGGTTGCAAGTGCTACTCTGAGATGAAGAGGTTAGCACAGGAAAGGAATTCGTGGCGGGCCGCATCAAACCAGTTAGTAGACTGATGACAAAAAAAAAAAAAATCCGCATACCGCAAGTCACCTGACGATGCGTGGCGGAGGTTACGTCGCGCCACTAAAAGTCGCTTCCTTTCTTGTTCCACTAGCAAATAAAACGCAGGAAAACCGACTGTGTGTACGCCTCCGCAAGAGCCCTTATTGGTGTTATCCTATATTCGTGGTCCTTATGCGAAATGATTGTCGGTAGTACGATTGTTCTATAGTCAACTTAGAATTTCGCTTCTCTAAATTTTCTCAGTGGTACTCAGAAAGAACGTAGTTTTCCCTCCAGGGTTTCCCACTAGAGTTCCCAAACCATTGTCGTCATACTTGCGTCTTAACTATACCTACCGGTAACAAATCTATTAGCCCTCCTCTAAATTTCTTCGACATCTTCTTTAAATCCGACCTGATGAGGATCCCAAACAACTGAGCAGTGCTCAACAATGTGTCACTCTAGTGCCTTTTATGCTGTCTCCTTTAGCGGTAAACCACACATTCCCAAAACTCTGCCAGTAAACCAATGTCGACCATTCTCATTTCTTACCACAAATCCTTACGTGCTCGTTCCATTCCGTATGGCTTTGCAACGTCAGGGTCAGATATTTAATCGACGTAACAGTGTCAGTAGCATACTACTAACGATGTATTCTAACATTGCGGGAATGCGTTTCCTAATCACCTGCATTATTTACATTTTTTTCTACATTTAGAGCAGGCTGCCATTTCTCAAACCAAATAGAGATTCCATCTAAGTCATCTTGTATCCTCCTACAAACACTGAAAGGCGATGCCTTCCTATACACCACAGCATCATCAGCAAACAGCCGCAGACTAATGCTTCCCTTGTCCGTTAGAATATTTATGTAGTCTATGTAGGGAATAAGAGCGATTCTATCACACTTTCCTGTGGAACTCCCGATGATACCCTCTTATGTGATGAGCACTGGTCGCCGCGGACGACATACTGGGATCTTTTACTTACTACGCCTTCGAAACACTCGTATATTTGAGAACTTAATCCACACGCTCGTTCTGCATTAACCGTCTGCAATGGGACACCATGTCAAACGCTAACGCTTTTCTCATATCGAGGAACATGGAAACTGTCCGTTGCCCTTCATCTACAGTTCGCAGTACATCATGTAAAGCACTTATTTCAATTGTGGCACAAGTCCATTTTTGTTACACTTATGTATTGTGTATACACTTGATGGTATCTCAACTGCAGAATTTTCAGCGCTCATTTAACTTTAGGACTCTGAATCTTAGAATGAACAGAAGAGTTGTACCACTACTGAAATAAGCCCTTCAAGTGAGAAAAGGGAAAACTGAATGTTGCACGAGGAATGTTTTGTAGAGCTGTGTCGATTTATGGACAGGAGGTGTTGCTTCTCTTGAAATAAGCCCTTCAAGTGAGGAAAGGGAAAACTGAGTGTTACACGATTGGTGTTTTGTAAAACTGTGTTGATTTATAGACAGGAGGTTTGGCTTCTCAGCGAAATTTACTACATTAGAACTGACAATATGTTCAATAATTCTGCAGGAAACCTGTGTTAAGGATATTTGTCTGTAACGTTGCGGCTCAGTTCTTTTACCCTTGCTATTTACAAAAGTGACCTGAGCTCTTTTTCAGTCGCCTGGGACTTTGCTCTGGACGAGAGAATCGCGAGAATGCAAGGTAAAGATGCGCCCACTGACGTTCTCTTTGTAATATCGAAATGGGATTCCATCTGCACCTGGTGACTTCCTTGCTTTCAACTCTTTCAGTAGCTTCCCTACGCCAGGCTGCCTATTAATATGTCCTCTATATGGGACTTCCTGCGATTGTTAAACGACGGTATGCTTGTACGTTCCTTTCGTGTGGCCGGTTTCTTAAACGCAGAAGTTAAAACTTCAGCTTTTATTTTTGTACCCTCTCCTCGCACGTCAGATTAGTCAAAGAATAACTGGTTAGAGGCATTCGACCCGATTACCGATTTAACGTAGGACCTGAATTGTCTCGGGTTCTGGGCTAGACCATTTGTGAAGATATGATGGTGGTACTTGTTGCACGCTTCGCACATCGATCGTTTCACAGACTCACGAATCTCTACTAACTTCTGCCTTTCGTCATTTGCGCGTTCTCTTTTGAACCGAGAATACAAAAGTCTTTGCGTCCTCAGTTTTTTCCAAAATTTTTGTTAAGCCACGGTGGGTCTTTTCCGTCCTTAATCAACTTACTCGGCATGTACTTCCTCAGGGCGCAATTTACAAAACATCTAAACGCTGCTCATATTCCTTTACTTCCATCATAGTGAAACTATGTTACCTTCATTCTCTAAATGGGATGCTACAAACTGCATATCTGCTCTTCCTAAGAGAAATACACTCCTAGCCTTCTTGATTACTCTTGTAATCATCGTCTATACGATGATATCGGATCAGTAATTCCTGTCTCTACATTGGCAAATATTTACATAGGAAATTCGGAGACATTACATTCCAGCACAACCTTGTACTTCAAATGATCCGCGACCGATGAAAGAACAAAAACGTTCGAGATAAAAGCGCTGTATGTTACTCAGAAGTGAAATACACAGAAACGACAGGGAAGACAAGATTAAAAGCATGTGGGAAAACGTGAAGAAATAGAAAAAAGATCTGATTGTTGGAAGGAATCGTTAAGCATAGATGGAAGTGCGAATACCTTTCTGGGAAATTAAAAGCGAAGGCGTCTACATTAAGATTGTACTAAGTATTCCTGTGTTAAGACGTAAAGGAGAGGGGTGAGGTGGAAAGAGTACACTGAAGGCATCTATGGGGGTTGAGACTTGTCTGATAAAGAGATATAAGAAAAGATGTGCGTCGATATTGTATATAGAGGAGATCCAAGGCAAGACTGAGAATTAAAAGAGCATTAGAGGACTTACAGTCAAATGAAGCACAATGGTAAGCACCTCCTTCGAAATTACTAAAATTATTGAAGGAAGTGGTAACCAAATGACTATTCAAACTGGTGTGTAGAATATATAAAACTGAAGATATACAATAAAACTTTCATAGAAGTATAAGTCACGTTATCGCAAATGTAGCAACGTCAGATAAATGCTTGGACTATCTCATAACCCGCTTAGTAACTAATTTTTCAATGCTTCTGTTAATACCTATATAAAAAGAATGGAAAACTAAACGGAATATCTGAAACATCCTGGCAGATTGAATCTGTGTGCCGGACCGAGACTCGAATTCGGGACCTTTAACTTTCGCGTGCGAGATTGGAACGTCGGAGACGAGATAATGGCAGTACAGCTGTGAGGACGGGGCGTGAGTCACGCTTGGGTACCTCAGATGGAAGACCACTTGCACGCTAAAGGCAGAGTTCCCGAGTTCGAGTCTCAGTCCGGTACACAGTTTTAATCTGCCAGGAAGTTTCATATCAGTACACACTCCACTGGGGAGTGAAAATCTTATTCTGGAACGGAATATCTGTTGGATGAGGATCGGTTTGTCTTTAGGAGAGGTAATGGGCAGAGAGACGGTTCTGACGTTGCCCTTCACAACTTTGGAAAAATCATGAATCTTTCATAGAATATGTTGACCTAAAAGTACTGTTCGACGGCGTGAAACGGTGCAGGATGTTCTAAATTCGAAGAAAAATTTAAGTAAGCTATAGCGAAAGGCCGGTACTGTACATTGTGTACAAGATCCAATAGGCAACAGTAAGAATGGAGATATGTAACTAAGTGTTCGTATTCAACAGAGTGAATGCTAGGGTTAAACGGCACTACAATTCAGGACGAAAGGTGTAAGTGGTAAGATTAGCTGACGAAATTTTTAACGCCACTGAACATGAAAAAGTTTTACAAAAATGTTGAATCGGATGAGCTGTCAATTTAGTAAAGACGGCGATTTAAGAGTAAACCGTAGAAAGGTGAAATAAATGAGGAGTAGTAAGAATGAGATTAACGACAAACTTAAAACGAAAATTGTCCACGATGTAGGCGAATTTAAGAAACTGTGTTACCTTGTAAGCAATAAACACATCATGGTGAAAGGGCGAAGGGCATCGAAAACATTGTAGCATAAGAGCAACCAAAGTTGGTATTCATGGTCAAAAGAAGGCTAGTGGTATCAAACAAAGACTTTAAAGAAATTTCTGAGAATGCATGGCTAGATCACTACACCACCGTGCGGTGGTGCCGGCCGCTGTGGCCGTGCGGTCAGGAACGGCGTGACCGCTACGGTCGCAGGTTCGAATCCTGCCTCGGGCATTGACGTGTGTGATATCCTTAGGTTAGTTAGGTTTCAGTAGTTGCAAGTTCTAGGGGACTGATGACCACAGATGTTAAGTCCCATAGCACTCAGAGCCATTTGAACCATTTTCTTTTTTTGTGCGGTAGTGAATCATGGAGTGTAGAACCATGTCATTTTTCATTCATACAACATTTTATGTTCAGTTGAATGTGTACTGGTATAGACCTTGTTCACCTTAGTAGCCGACACGAGCACACATTACTGCAGAGTTAAGAGTACTGTAAACTGCCTTCATCAGACAAAGTATCCTCTTCACAAAACACAATTTTTCAGGTTAAAGAAGTGCAAAAGCCAGTCGATGTGGCCTAGAGCTTCTAGGCACTTCAGCCCGGAACCACGCTGCTGCTACGGTCGTAGGTTCGACTCTTGCCTCGGGTATGGATTTGTGTGATGTTCTTAGGTTAGTTAGGTGTAAGTAGTTCTAAATGTATGTGACTGATGGCCTCAGATGTTAAGTCTCATAGTGCTTAGAGCCATTTGAACCATTTAGAAGTTCAAAACCCCGATGTGAAGAATTTTCTTCAACCCTCCAAAACTGATTGTGGGCAGGGCACCTATTTACGAACTAACCATTAAATTTTGTCGCGAGAAGTTAAATGGATAAAGCGAAAATTAATACCCAGACACAATTGTTAAAGTGGGAAATTAGCACAGCATTTCACTTTGACGAATGCTGTCTGACTGGAGTGTTATGTTGGTTATCATTTTGAGTTGATGGTTAATATCTTCTAGGACAGAGATAAAAAGCCTACAACATAAAGTAAGTGAAGAGGTGGAACAGAAACAATCGTTAAATTCAATACTCACATTTGTTCATAAACAGATTTATGGGATGAACATACAAAATAAACAGCCAAAGACATGTGAAAAGTACATCTATCGATATTTGCATGAAGATTAAATGGAAAGCCGCGTCACTTCCCAGTCAGTTAAATTACTTCTTACCCTTTTAAGAATTTACTCTTTCCCAAAATTTAACGATAACTGAAAACAATTTAATCCTGAAACTCTCGATCGAAACAGTGGCTGGAAGTTGGTGACTAAAACCTTGAAGTTCATACCAGTGTTAATGTAGATAAGATAGGCAACTGCCCTTGATTCCTCAATTTGAAATGAAGCTGAACCAGACTGCCGGTGCTGCGATGTATCCTGACCATAAGTATGATATTCTGCGCCGAGCTGTGTGCTGCAGATGTGGTTGCCACTTCACGAAGACGGAGTCATCAGCGCCTTTTCGGGACTCCAGGATGTGGTATCTTCTGCTGCGCTTCTGCGCCACGTCTATCAGGACACCACGAAGTCCTAACACAAATCTGATGCAGACCTTCTGGCGTCTTACTCTACTCTCAATGCAGACACTGACGCATCCTACCGCCAACAGGTGCCAGTCACCAATCGCATAATTACGAACAAGGGCCGTCCAATTACGACACTTCTCTCCAACACAGACACAGCCAAAAATAGAGCATCTTTTTCAATCTCCAGTGACAACAGGAAACTCTCAAAAAATGGTTCAATTGGTTCTGAGCACTACAGGACTTAACTTCTGATGTCATCAGTCCCCTAGAACTTATAACTACTTAAACCTAACTAACTTAGGGACATCACACACATCCATGCCCGAGGCAGGATTCGAACCTGTGACTGTAGTGGTCGCGCGGTTCCAGACTGAAGCGCCTAGAACCGGTCGGCCACCACAGCCCGTATGAAACTCTCCCCTGCTATCAAAAATCATTCATTTCAGCACTGTTATGTCACGTCACGCATCTTTACGTCAACTGCAGATTCTCCTACCAATGTCCTTTGCCTTGGAACTTGGTTTGAGAAACTGAGGAAGGACCGGTATGAGATTAGAGTTTTTTCCTGTGGCCCTCGCTTTCTACAAGTGACAGATCCCGCGACTCCTATACAAGGCACCGTACTGCCCTCTCGCTGGACAGCAGCTGCAAGCAGTCGTGTGGGACGACAACGCCTGCCGCTCCCTGTCGGCACCGTGCAGACTTCCCGACTTCACTTCCAAGAATCCTGCGCCACCCGGGCCGCGCTCCCATCCTCCGATTACCGACCTGCTTGGCCAGAGGGTTTGCTGTTGCTCTGTCTCAACTCCAATGTGCTGCATATTCATATATGCCCCATAAACATTCAGAATACACTGAAAACTGTCACCGAGTCAATAAAGAGAGACATGAAAATGACACAGGACACCTTACTGCCAGTCATCATGCTTTATAATACGAATACCGATTTTCTCTGTTACCAGACTCCGACTTGTAAATATATTCTAATTATTGATGAGACCGGCATTTAAAATGCTTGCCGCGTTTCAAACGCAGGTGTCAGTTGTAGAGATATTCAAGTTATGTGATGCAGTCCTATTGAGAATTCGCATTTTGTGATTTGTACTTCTTGTCAGTAGGTATTAGACGTTACAAGGTGCCGTCACGCCTGCACTGTACAGGTCTTTTCTACAAGAAGATACACATTTATGCATACGAGTATTATACAGTCGTTGAAGATCTTTGTTGTGTGTTGATTTACTTCAATTTATGTTCAAGACCCCCTTTACATGTTCCATTGCGCTATGCTTGTGTACTTATTATTTCAATATTCATTAACATTTGTGATACTGTGTTGTTATTCATTTGTGGGACAAATTTTATACAAGGGAAATGTTTTCAGTTGATTAATACTGGACGCATAAGTGCTATGCATTATTAGATGAAACAGTAACATGTAGTAGCGCTTTTATTGTATTGAGCTATGTTAGAGAAATGTTGTTATCAAACGTCAGCTAGACTTAATACAAATATTTTCCCATGAATACATTCAAAAAAACTGGAAGACACACAAATTGGTAATGAAATTTCAGGGACTGGATACTCCAGAAAACGAAGTGCAATAACTGAGATTATATTATGCCACTTAGAGGCAAGTCTGGAAAGAAATGCAAGAACATTGTTGCAGCACATCAGAGCAGTGTGTCTGTAGCTTCTGCTCACAGAATCATGCAGGAAGTCAAGCTGAAAACTTTAACGGCAGAGTATACAGTGATAAGTGGAGATACTGTTACTCAACATCAGTACTGCAACTGGTTTCGTAGTCTGTGTTAAGATATCAGAGAGTAGCTTCCAGATACTAGAAAGAGCTGTAGACTGTAAATCTATAGGGAAAAAATAGATTCGAATACATTTAACAAAACATTGAGGATGTAGTGCGCAACTGATACTCTGAAACTCTAATATAAAGTGGGCATATGAGAGGAATACGAGGCGTGGAATAGTAAACAAATCAGAAGATAAACTAACCACAACACTGATTATTCAGAAGATACATCTGTAAAGGAAAATGAAATAACTTTCATAACATATACACCAACTGGTCGCAACAATCTTTTGTCATTTGTATGAGAAGCGTTATGTTATTTCTCATTGTAGCCTTAGGTCATGTATACTAAAGAATATGTTGGAATCTGACTTTGGCTTCCAAATACTTGCTAAAATAATATGTGCTTCCACTGCATCCCAAAGGACTGCAGTTACTACCAGACAATAAAGTTTTCTAGTATTGGTTGTTGTCCATCCTCAATAGCTATTCGCTTATTACAGATAACTCAGAATTTGTGAATGTGAAAAGGGACTGGTGATCGTGGGAGCGAGATAGGAAAGTATGTCCGACCTAACAAGAAGTAACTATAGCCTACGAATATGACAATGGTCCGGTAAGTAATAGAGGGTGCTGAACGAAACCGCTGTAAGGAGAAGCCTGGATTGTCTGTAAAGCAGAATGCCACTGTGAACGTTCGTAATGGATGATCCTGTAAAGTACTGACTGTAAATATCGGTGGTTTCTGACGAGTTTTCCTGGCCACACAGTTATGTGATATTGCGTTTACGTCATACAGCGGTAAATATCTCGACCATCAATGTAATTCCGTCTGCAGCGACCAAACGAAAAAAGACGACTGAGATGAAATGGGCATAACCCCTCTGAGGAATACCTCACTGACCGAAAGAGCGCAGTCACATGCAGCAATTTCTGTTAGCATCCTGTGCAGCTGTTGACACTGACCGTTGAGTTTGACCAAATGTTTATCGACCTCATGCATGCTGATTATAGGCCGTTTAGGTGGCATTCTGTCTTACAGCAGCTGTGATTGTTACTGAAAACAATACAGCCTTCCATTTCGGAGACTTATTTCCCACAAATAGTTCCAATTTTTTATGTAGTATACAGAAGTACAAATTTTTTTGATTACATGCTTACTTTAAGTGTAATAATTCGCCAACACTGTCAACTGTTAGTAAAAAGCAGAAAGAATGATAATCAAAACATCAATGGTTTTATCTCTTCACGGTAAGTAAGAGATCATCGAAGTGTCATCTGTACATTACCCAATTCATAGTTCGAGAGCTTGGTAAAGTGGACAGGTTTACCTGCAACAAAAGAAAGGAAATGAAAAGTTGGTATTCAAATTAGTGATTATTTACTGCCAACACTACGTAATAAGAAAATGTTTTATCTACAATGTACTATTTCGTAAGAATACGGAACACATAAACTAATACAGAGGACGTCGACAAACGTTTTATTACTTTCGTAGATGAATTCAGTGTCGACGCAACCATCTTATTTATTTTTGCTTTTAATAATTCCGTCATAAATTATTGTAAATCATCATCTGGAAATGACACAGTACCTATCGTTACCATAAAAGATAAAAGTAAATTACATGCCGGAGGAACATAGGAAAATGATGGTGCATAACATTCTACCACACCTTCATATATCAGGCATAAAGTTGAATGTTGTCTGCTCTGATTTGTCAACTTGTATGTATTATGTTTTACGTACCTCTTTTCGTGGAAAATGTTTGCTATGATATCTGCTCCCGCTGTTCGATTATTTAAACAGTCGCTTTTGCTGTTGTAGCGTTGATTTATCTTCACTAAGATATTCGAGCCAATGAGAACTGGAAGCACAGCTGCAGTCCGCAAAGCTTCGAGGTTCCAAGGGAACAAAGGGTCCTTCGTGCTATTCTATTCGACTCCTTTCTGGACGTTGGTGGTGTGCATTTCGTTGCTGTTTGCTACGTGCGGCGATAAGCTTGGCTGTGAATTTTGAATAGAAGGATACAGAGTGGTGCACTCGTATGGATGCAGTCATTGATTTGTATAAATGAGATTAGGCTGAGAATTGCAAACATTATTTCTCCATCGTTCTGCTCTGGAAAAGAAGGAAACAGTTTTCTGTAATTACGAGCATGCCGATCCATATTGGAAAAGGAATTTGTTTTGAGTGCTGAAGCAGTATGAATAGCAGAATGGGACTAACAGTCAGGATTAATGTGGGTTGGTATCCGTTCCCTTAGCAGAGTGTATTTTTATTCGTAACCTAGTTAAGCAAACAGCTTTTTCATTCAGCAAAGTTGAGCATGCATTTTGTCAGTTCTGCAAGTACTCCGGGGTGGAAGTTCTTGTTTAATGGTGGCTATAGGTAGCACCTGGCTCTCTTGTGATTAGCTATCACGTTACTTTGAAAAATATTTTCAGTAATTATTTTTTACTTCAAAACCTCAATTTCTTAAAATGTTGTTCTCTCACTAAATTAAATACAAAGGTACATGTTTCTGTACTTTGTCCGTGAATGATATGAGACAAAGTATACCTGCATAGTACAGTATCCACAACTAGTCTCAGTTTTGTGTAACTGGCGCTGTCATTAAATGTATGAAAATGAGTCTCACACTGAACAGATTTTCCAAAGGTGAAGGGTTACACACAGTGTTCTAGTGTAATTGTTAAGGCTTTCGGCACGTAAGCGTACGTCCAGAATTTCGTAACAGTAGTGCGTATGTCCGTTGAGTGTAATTTATGTTGAAAATTTGTGTTCTGAGCATTGGATTATAATTAAGATCCAAGCATGTTCCTCATAACTGCTTTTCCTGTGAGGCAAACTGTAGGAAATGCTTCACGATTACGTGTTAGTGTCTGTAATAGGCAACTTGTACACTATTAAGTAGGAAATGATTTCTATCGCCCAGTTAACCATTGAACTAAGTAAGTTTACCTGTGTTAATATTGTCTCTGAGGTCAGACAGGGCTGTAAAAGTATTTTGTGGGTCAATATGGTTGGAGAAAGGTAGACTTCTGATCAAGGCAACATTTGGTGTTTATTTCCGGGGCCACTATTCATTTTACCGTGCTCAGGCATCCCACATCTGTAAGAGCCTGTCCAGATCGAACTTATTGCAAGACATTCTATTTAGTGATTCACAGAGTCAGTGTCTTCCAGCTTACACCTGTTCGACTGTGCATTGCTAATGAATAGGGATTATATTTGGGCTATTTGTTAACACACACCTACATTTTATTATTTAATAAATAATTTAATCAAATATAACAAACTTTTCATTTCCCTGATATAAATTTTATTTTCATTAAAACAGCTATTTGCCAGGTATACAGTATATTACAGGATTCATTACACAAATTGATAACAGAGGATAGTATGCATTTCAAAAAGACAGTTCATTTCTTCTTCTGTGGGGAATTTTCATAGATGTGTGTGTGTTTTGCGAAAGTCAGTGGAACCCCTGTGCACTGTTCTGAACGTCAGTTTTTTCGTTTTCTATTATCGTACAGCTACACCTGCAAGGTGCTAATAACTCTATTAAATTGGATAAGTAAATTAAGTGGTCAAAAAGCATAAAAAGGGCATTAACAAGTTTATTTATGAATAACTGCGGGAAACGCGCTTATTGAAGAGAATTCTTTTGTTTGTTCCGCGGCTCATGCTAATTGCCTTGTTGAATTGGTACACTACTGTGGGACAATTTTTGATGGTTAGTCATGATTTGATTGAAGTCCAGCCTTGTTAATGGTTATTTACTAGAAGATGTCTGTGATTTGAAACAAGGAGTGTGAAACCTGAGAAAAAATTTGGGACTTTGTGGTGCACTTAGTATCTATTTATTCAAATTTAAATGAACAGTGACAACTATTTTCTTTGAGAAATTTTTCTTGGAACTTACGTCCAGACTTCCATGCAGAGTGCCGAAGATGTATACTGATGTGACACTGAAATGTTTCATGAACATAAGTATAATTAGCCAATGCTTCTGACGAACATTTTTCAGGGAATTTTTAGCTCTCTCATTTATATGGTGATAGTGATTTTTCTACGTTGTTCCATATAGAACAATTTTCTGTTATTTGTCTCCTTGCTCCTGATGGAACTGACAATGTTTTGAGGTATATTCATTATTGCCTTCTGAATTAATTGATTTGTTTATTATTTATTTATTTATGCATTTATTTTACCTTCAGGCCCTCTCTTACACCGAACCAGGCATACTCAGATTGAACGAGTTACAGTTTCTACATAACATTAAGGACATATAACGTATTATGCAGTATTGATGTTATAGAAAAAAATAGATATTATAACAGTAGTACAATGATAATTATAACAATAAAAATAATTATAACAATCAAGAATAATAATAATAATAACAATAATAATAATAATGACTATGTATATGAAAGTAAACATACTTTTCTTTTGTGAATGTCAGTCCCATTGTTAGTTGGGAATTTTCTCGTTATGTTCTTGCAGCTTGTGAGTTATTCTCATCGAGCAGAGACATAAGACGATAGAATGGGGTGAAAGAGATATATAAGAGGTAGATGGGTTAGAGGAAGAGAAACAGAATGGTAAAATTCGAAGCTGTGATGGAGAGGAGAAAGAAAGAAATGGGAGGGGAACAACAATGGTGGCTATACCGTCCCTAATATGTAAGTTTTGAGTGCCCTCTTGAATGTTGAGTAGTTCTGGATAAGACGCAGATCACAGGGGAGTGCGTTCCATAGTCGTATGGCTGAGATGGAGAATGACACGCAGAAAGATTTTGTGTTATGTATAGGTACAGCCAAGATGATAGACGTATCCGATCTGGTATTGCGATTGTGGAATGATGATAGGTGTTTAATGTGAGAAGATAAGTATTGGGGGCACCAGTGGCTAAGAAATCGATGAAGTAAGCACATCGTGTGGAGATCGCGTGCCTTATGTGGGCGTATCCACCCTAGCAGGGAGTATGAAGGACTGATATGATCATACAACCGAATATTGCGCACTTATCTAACGCAAGCATTCATCACTAGCTCGAGGCATCTAGAATTTTCACTATTTGTGCCATGTTGAACTACATCACAGTAGTAAAGATTAGGCAAGACTAGTGTTTGGACTAATTGTTAAAGATTTGTTAATGATTACTGTAAAGTTTTAGGTCTTCCTTTTTCTCGAATTCGGGTCTTATGTATTTTTCTTGTCACTTGGCGTCTTCTGAGCTTATTTTCAGATTGTTACTTGGGCTTTTCTTGGAGCTAATATTTTTGAGAGGTGTAGCAAAGAGATGAATTTAAATTTGTGGAAATTCTGATGCAGATATCATGTCAACTGCATCTACTCGGGGAATCGTAATGAATTATATACTGATTCAGTTGGCAATTCTTATAGTCAAGGAGAATGTGATGTTACCAGAGACGTTAACACTGAAATTCAAGAAGGCATTATTATAGACATATATAAGCGTGATGTTGGCGCTAAATTAATCCAGAAATATGGAACAAATGGAGTGGAAGCATTATACTATCACTTTTGTGGGCCAGGTGTTCAAAAAGTGTGAACACAATTGTTCAGTCACTGAGCTTGAAGCTCTAGGTGTAGCATGGCTTTTCGGGGGAATTTAGGTGTTATCTGATCAGAGAATCAACGACTCAGAAGTTGACTCATGATTGTTTAGCCAGGTAGGGCATGTACCTTCAAGAGTTCAACTTCAAGACGGTGTATGTTATTTTTGACACGTTTTTGAGATCTCTAGGGTTGAATAAGTGAAGTGATGAAGATCTCAAGGAGAATGATTTCAGTATCATATACTTCCAATGCCAAACTTCCAAGTAGTGAGACAAGGATCGGTCATGCCACGACACAGAGACGACGTGGAGACATCACAATAACATTTCCATTCCAGAATTTTACTTAGTTACAGATGACACCTAATTCTAGAGGAGAGGTAGAGATAATTCACAGTAGGGTGTGTACATTCCTGACTAATTGCTCAGTAATTTAGTATAAAATATTCATTTAAATTACATATGCTTCGGTGCAAGGAAGCACAAATTTTATGAAACACACTACATTTTGCATAATGAGAAACATATTTGCATTGTTCTGGCTCCATACAAGCCCTATCAAAAGGTGAAACAGTTGACAGTGTCTCATCACACACTATTATTTCCGGTTAATCCTTCAAGATTGAAAGAGTTTGCTGCAGTAGATTTATTCATTCCTCTTACAAAAACTAATCAGTGCTATTCCTATATTTTGTGGCTGCTGAGTTGACTTCCAGATTTTTGTCGTTCAAGTCAGTGCTGAATGTTAGCAGTCAGTTTGTTAGGAAGGCATTCTTTAATTCCTTCCTCCATATAGTTGGAATGGTGGACAAAATGTGCATAGATTAGAGGAATCCAGAGTTGAGGACCGGACATAGGTATTTTCCCTGTGAAAATTCGTGAGCAAGAATTAATAACTGAGGTTATTTGGAATAACTTAAAGGCGTATTGTATCTAAGTTAAATCTCAAACAATGCAGAAAGAAGTGTGAATGCGAGAAGCGTGAAGCAACTACTAACATAAAAAATTACCAATACTGTAACGGAAGGGTCTTTATGTATTCTGACTCCAGGCTGAAACTGTAGAACTTTCGAAAAGCTAGAAAACTGGAGGGGACGGGGGTAGGAACTGGCTAAACTGAAAGAAACAGAGGTTCCAGGATGAAATTTTCATTCCACAGCGGAGTGTATGGTGGTATAAAACTTCCTGGCAGATTAAAACAGTGTGCCAGACAAACTCGAGCTCATGACATTTGAATTTCGTGGGTAAGTGCTCCAACTACTGAGATACCCAAGCATGACCCACGACACCTCCGCACAGCCTGACTTCCGCCAGTGAAGCAGTTACCCTCGAAAAACAAAGATCCTAAATTGGAGTCTCGATACAGCTCACAGTTTTGATCTGACAGGGAGTATCAGAACAAAGATTTCTGAGTTTTTCAAACGGAGCATTAAGCAAGATTGATTTCAATAGATGAAAGGAACATAACAGCATGTAGCTCGTTAAACTGAATGATGAGACAGTGAAGGTAACAGAGGAGCAAGTAGGTAAACAGACAAAGTCTAACAAAAATCCTTGGATGTCACAGAAGATATGAAATTTAACTGATAAAAATAAGAAAATATGTATGTACGGTAACTGAAGTAGGTGAGACTCAATATAAAGTTTAAAAATGAGATCAAGGGCAAGTGCGAAAGCTCTAAGTAGGAATCGCTAGATAAGTAATGAAAGTATATGGAAAACTATGTAATTGGGGAAAAGGTAGATATGGCCAACAAAAAGGCGAAGGAGGCGTTTGGAGTTAGGAAAACCAATAATAAGCAAAGAAGGGAAAGCTGGAAGTCAGAAAGGCTATGTATACGGTCTATAAAAGGGCAATATCATAAAATGGCAAGAAAAAGCAGATAAAAATTAGATATGATACTGTAATAAGTATTCGACATAGCACCGAAAGACCTTAGCCGAAGAAAGCTATAGAGTAGATGAAAAACGCTAGTATTCCTGGGAGACAGTCATAACAAAACTTGGTGGTCAAGATATGTGAGACAGGGGAAAGACCCTTAGACTTAAAGAAGGAAGCAATAATTCCTATAGCTAACAAAGCAGGTGTTGACAGGAGTGAATATTATTGAACTCTCAGTTTAATAAATTATATTTGCAGAATACTGAAACAAACTACTTAAAAAAGAACAGAAAAGCTGGTAGAAGTTGACCTTAGTGATTACCATTTTGTGTTGGTGAGAAATGTTGGATAGGTGAGGCGACACTGACTGTACCCCACTATCTGAAGAGTTCACAATGGGGTGGACACAAACACCTCTGATGTTCGCTACCGACGTCATGCACGCTGATTATAGGCCATTTAGGTAGCATTCTGTCTTACAGTAGCTGTTACTGTTACTGAAAGAAATACATCCTTCCATCTCGGAGACTTATTGCCCACAAATAGTGCCAATTTTTTATATAGCATACAGAAGTACAACATTTCCTTTATTACATGGTTACTTTAAGTGTAATAGTTCGCCAACACTGTCAACAGTTAGTAAGAAGCAGATAGAATGATAAAACATCAATTGTGTTTTCTGTACATTACCAATCTCATAGTTCGAGAGCTTGGTAAAGTGGACAGGTTTACCTGCAACAAAACAAAGGAAATGAAAATTCTGTATTCAAATTACTGATTATTCAATGCCAGCACTACGTAATAAGAAAATGTTTTATCTACATTACACTATTTCGTAAGAATACGGAACACACAAACGAAGACAGAGGACATCAAAAAAGTTTATTACTTTCATAGATGAATTCAGTGTCAAAGGAAACATCTTATTTATTTTTGCTAATTCCTTCATAGCCTATTGTAAATCATATCTGGAAATGACACAGTAACTATTGTTACCACAAGAGATAAAAGTGAATTACATGTCGGAGGAACATAGGAAAATGGTGTTGCATAACATTCTACCGCGACGTTGAGATATCCGGCATAAAGTTGTTTCTTTAGTATGTTCGCTACTCTATGTGTCAATTTATGGGTGTAACTCGTAGTGTGACATGTGCTTATTTGCTGTGTGATATTGTCATTGTGTATTGCGTGTATTTTGGGTTTGGAACTTGTGTTTTTCTGCGTTAAGGATGTGTTGTTTTTGTTTCGTATTACAGTATTTTGAGTTGCAATTTTTTATTGAGTCTGTACTAGATGTGTGTCATGCCCTTTTTCCTACCTATCTCTGTGATTGTACATTTTCATGTTCAAAATTTCTTTTGTTGAGTGGAATCCTGTGTATTATAACATGTGTCTTAGTGCCATGATTGGATGAGGAACGTATTATTGTGTCTGTGGCCGTTGCTTTTCTGAAAATTTCGCTGGAGTGTTTAGCATTTTCTTTTATTATTCTTAAGTCAAGAAAACTCATTTGCCCCTTTTTTCTCTTTTTCAAGTTTAACTCTTACATTCTGATGTGTTTTGTTGATTTCAGAGTAGAGTTCATCTCTTCATTTGGCTTATCCACCAGGAAAGTAATGTAATCCACATGTATGTACCAACATGTGGTTCTAAATGTTTCATCAGTTTCTATCTTTTCAATTATCTGGTTTCCTAAATAACTGATAAGAATATTGCTTACATTTCCTGAAAATGTGGAAAGTCAAAGTGGAAGTCTTTCTGCTCAATAATCAGTCTGAACATACTTGCTATTTCTGTTGTTGCTTCTGTATGAGGTTCTTGTGGGAAGCGAGTTTTGTCTTTGATACTGATGGAAGTTCACAGAATTAGTAACACAAGAGATGTCTACATTGTTCATTTCTACTACGATCTCGATAAATCATATTTCTTGCAGGTGCACTCGGATATACTCTTAGAATTAAAATGTGAAAAATATGGCTTAAATGAACGTTATACGAATAGTTCACACAAGGCAAGTTGATGATCCGCTGTGAAGGAGGAGAAACGTCTAAGATATTAGGTCAGGTGACAAAGATTAAACTACTGGAAAAGAGCAAATGTACTTTGAGAAGGACAATAAAAATAAACAAAGGGAAGAGAGAAGTAGATGAAGTGAAGTCAGAAAGGTATAGATGGTAAAATCGGTAGGCAGCCAGTAAAGTTAAAGACGAAGGTAGGGGAACAGATGGAGAGCGCAGCAAATAAGATCCGCTGAAGCGTTTAACGGACTATAAGAAGCAGGCGGTAGGGTAGAACAGCTGATTTAGCAGCACGGAAGGCACTGGGGCTGAGAAGTAAGAAAGCCAATACGGCAGACTCTACTAGATGATACCAGCGTGAGAAGAATTGGAACTACATCATACCACTTCACCTTATATTAGAAGCACTCGGGGAACACCAGAGGCCATATACTGACATGATTTCCCACGGGGGGCTTACTGCCAGTTGAATGAAACTCACATCCTCTCTCTCTGAAATAGTCAGAGGATTTTCGCGGGAGCAGAACGTAAGATTATGTTAGAGTTCAATCGCCTACAAGAAATGAAACATCTTTCTAAGCCTCAACTCATTTATAGAGGTAGCACACGTCACGTAACATAATTTTTCAGCCGAAACGAAGCATTTCTCTGCAACAATTAATTGCTAGTGAGATATCATATACTTGCAGCACAAGGGATCAAAATATGTCCAAGGAATGTAAATCTGTGAAATTTAAATGTATGAAGAGTAAAATATGTTTTCCTTATACCAAAATTTACGTCAAAGAAGCCATCATTCTTCTGATGCAAAACTAAGCTGTTGAATGATTTCAAACAAATTGTCCTAACAACGCCTTAAATACGGAATGCTGTAACGGTGACATTTTCGAGCAGTCGTCTTGCTCTAACATCTCGAGTGTAAACCAGTGGAGGAAGCGTCATCAAGAAGCATCCACCGTAAAGGCTACAGGATCCTTTGCAACTGAAATGAAAGGAAGTTGGTCTTAAGGACTTGTAGTCTTATCTAAATCTCTTTGTAGTCATTTCCTATACCCAATAACTGTGATGTGAAAAAAAATTCCAGAAGCCTGTGGTATTGAGGATCTTCATGGGGCACCAAGCTGACACGTAACGTGAAGCATATATCTGACGCAGAAATAGCAAATTGTCCGTCGAGTTACACTTCACATACAGCTACGTACGCAGATTATCTGTTAAGAGGATGAGTGATGAATACGCTGGCAGATAAGAAATGTGTTTGTATCACCAGCCAGACTGTTAGGAGGTCAGCACCATCCAGTATCTTACACCTTTTCAGTTGTATACCATCACAGAAGTAAAATTTTAAAAAAAGTATAGGCGGAAGGTAACGACAAACGGACGGTATGTCAATTTAGGACGCAATCGAATGAAAAGTACAAGACAGAAAAGTGAATGAAAATCAGCTAGAGACTCTTGTGTTATTCTGTAACAAAGAAGCTAATTACTACATAATACCACGGACGTGACACTGAAACTGCAAAGGAAGGAAGAAATGTTACCATTTAAGGACCTTGACGTGGAATAAGAGAGACCGAGTGTTAGCTTCGGTAGGCTATGGGGGACCATCCGTCCGTGGAATTGCGAAGTAAATGACCTCCGCATGAAGTGATTTTTTAAGAAAATGACCAAAGACTAAACAACTGTGCTAAGACTCACAACAATCTGTACTCTCCCCGTAAGGCCTCCATTGAACGAAGAAAAGCATCAAAACTAGGTAGGTAGTTAAATAGGACAAAACTGGACCGTTACCAATAATGCAGCAGATACCGACATATAAATGCTGTAAAACTAACTTTTGTCACGTAGAAGAAGATTCAAGACATTTTCATTTTGCAGCAAGAAGAAATTTGTGTTTGAAATCAAGTCGAGGAAACAATGTTAAGTAGAGAAGACGAGCCGTCCAATAAATAAATTAGTATTGAAGCGACGAGGAATATTTAGACAGCGGGTGGGAAATTAATGTACTGATCCCATGCTGCTCCATTCCTCAATTATTTGCTTGACGTATTCCAATCTCTGTCTTCCTCTACAGTTTTCTCCCTCTAGTACCATGGAAGTCATTCCCTCATGTCTTAGCAGATGTCCTATCATCCTGTCCCTTCTCCTTATCAGTGTTTTCCACATATTCCTTTCCTCTCCGACTCTGCGTAGAACCTCCTCATTCCTTACCTTATCAGTCCACCTAATTTTTAACATTCGTCTATAGCACCACATCTCAAATGCTGCGATTCTCTTCTGTTGCGGTATTCCCACAGTCCATGTTTCACTACCATACAATGCTGTACTCCAGACGTACATCCTCAGAAATTTCTTCCTCAAATTAGGGCCGGTATTTGATATTAGTAGACTTCTCTTGGCCAGAAATGCCTATTTGCAATAGCGAGTCTGCTTTTGATGTCCTCCTTGCTCCGTCCGTCATTGGTTATTTTACTGCCTAGGTAGCAAAATTCCTTAACTTCATTGACTTCGTGACCATCAATCCTGATGTAAAGTTTCTCGCTGTTCTCATTTCTACTACTTCTCATTACCTTCGTCTTTCTCCGATTTACTCTCAAACCGTACTGTGTACTCATTAGACTGTTCATTCCGTTCAGCAGATCATTTAATTCTTCTTCACTTTCACTCAGGATAGCAATGTCATCAGCGAATCGTATCATTGATATCCTTTCACCTTGTATTTTAATTCCTCTCCTGAACCTTTCTTTTATTTCCATCATTGCTTGCTCGATGTACAGATTGAAGAGTAGGGGCGAAAGCTACAGCCTTGTCTTATACCCCTCTTAATTTCTCGTCAGCTCGTGCCGTCTTCGGAATTGTGTGGATGATGCTTTTCCGAAAGTCAGATGTTATGTCACCAGACTCATATATTCTACACACCAACGTGAATAGTCGTTTTGTTGCCACTTCCCGTAATGATTTTAGAAATTCTGATGGAATGTTATCTATCCATTCTGCCTTATTTGACCGTAAGTCCTCCAAAGCTCTTTTAAATTCCGATTCTAATACTGGATCCCCTATCTCTTCTAAATCGACTCCTGTTTCTTCTTCTATTACATCAGACAAATCTTCACCCTCATAGAGGCATTCAATGTATTCTTTCCACCTATCTGCTCTCTCCTCTGTATTTAACAGTGGAATTCCCGTTGCACTCTTAATGTTACCACCGTTGCTTTTAATGTCACCAAAGGTTGTTTTGACTTTCCTGTATGCTGAGTCTGTCCTTCCGACAATCACATCTTTTTCGATGTCTTCACATTTTTCCTGCAACCATTTCGTCTTAGCTTCCCTACACTTCCTATTTATTTCATTCCTCAGCGACTTGTATTTCTGTATTCCTGATTATCCCGGAACATGTTTGTACTTCCTCCTTTCATCAATCAACTGAAGTATTTCTTCTGTTACCCATGGTTTCTTCGCAGCTACCTTCTTTGTACCTATGTTTTCCTTCCCAACTTCTGTGATGGCCCTTTTTTGAGACATCCATTCCTCTTCAACTGTGTTGCCTACTGCGCTATTCCTTATTGCTGTATCTATAGCTTAAGAGAACTTCAAACGTGTCTCGTCATTCCTTAGATCTTCCGTATCCCATTTCTTAGCGTATTGATTCTTCCTGACTCATGTCATGAACTTCAGCCTACTCTTCATCACTACTATATTGTGATCTGAGTCTATATCTGCTCCTGGGTACGCCTTACAATCCAGTATCTGATTTCGGAATCTCTGTCTGACCATGATGTAATCTAATCAATTAGTCTTTCTCCTCTTTCATTCTGTGTCCCAAGCCCATATTCTCCTGTAACCTTTTCTTCAACTCCTTCCCCTACAACTGCATTCCAGTCGCCCATGACTATTAGATTTTCGTCCCCCTGTACATACTGCATTACCCTTTCAATATCCTCATCCACTTTCTCTATGTGTTCATCTTCAGCTTGCGACGTCGGCATGTATCCCTGAACTATCGTTGTCGGTGTTGGTCTGCTGTCGATTCTCATTAGAATAACCCCGTCACTGAACTGTTCACAGTAACACACCCTCTGCTCTACCTTCCTATTCATAAAGAATCCTACACCTGTTATACCATTTTCTGCTGCTGTTGATATTACCCGATACCCATCTGACCTGAAATCCTTGTCTTCCTTCCACTTCACTTCACTGACCCCTACTATATATAGATTGAGCCTTTGCATTTCCCTTTTTAGATTTTATAGTTTCCCTACCACTTTCAAGCTTCTGCCATTCCACGCCCCGACTCGTAGAACATTATCCTTTCGTTGATTATTCAATCTTTTTCTCATGGTAACCTCCCCCTTGGCAGTCCCCTCCCAGAGATCCGAATGGGGGACTATTCCGGAATCTTTTGCCAATGGAGAGATCATCATGACACTTCTTCAACTACAAGCCACATGTCCTGTGGATACACGACTCAGAAAGAGGCCTCTGGCAATGTGTCACGAGGTGGTCGTTCAGCATCGGGTGGCTATCAGTGCAAGGTTGGGGGAAGTTTATTCCTTTCATCAAAGTGAGTTGAGTGGACGAATATCAGTAGAAGCTAGAAACCTAAGTGTAACATTCAAGAACTGAAATAAATGTTTCCCATTGTGTTCCTTGTACTGTATTGGTGACAGTATAACAACATAGGTATAGAACCAACATCACTAAAAATGTCGATTATCATGAGTACAAGAAAAAAGTTCTTGGCATTCTAAATTGTAAATGTGATCACGAAGCTGTGTTGAGCTTACGCTAGCCAGTGTTTGAAACGAGTATAATAAATCACCGATGCATTAGGGACATTCAGACTACGGGAACACTCGAAGTTTAAAAATAGAATAGAATGTTGAAGGGTCTACAGAGACTGCCGCTTAAGTACAAAAATCATAACATTCGCTGACAAATTAAATGTGTGTAAATAAAGAAGCTAATGCTGGTTTCTAAGATCATATAACTACATGAAAGGCCGTTTCACGTATTAATATTGTTAACACGGAATAGGAAAAACATAAAATAATGACGGATGTCTTAGAATAGGCTTCAACTTTTTTTCTCTTTTTCTCTGTTGTGTTTACCCCGTTCCCGCATGGGTCGTCATCATTACTACCGTATTTGGCATAATTTTAGGGAGTGCCCAGCTACCGCTCCTGTAACTATCACTTAACACGCAGGTATGGAATTTGTGTAACCCCACGGTTTTCAAATTGTGGAACGCACTTGAGAGTTTGTGAAAATTCTCTAAGAGTTTCCGAGTCGTGTAACTGAGACAGGACCTGGGTACCAGCCCGGTATTCACCTGGTGGGATGCGGAAAACCGCCAAAAACTACATGGAAGTTTGCTGACACATCGGCTATCGTCGTTAAAGTGGCCGGCGGTCCTTCCCGAACCCCTGAAGCGGTGTGCTAACAACGTTGCTATTCGTGAGGGCAAAAAAGAATTACCGCCTAATGGTATATATCGGAAAATGTACACAAGAAGAAATGAGTAATCTCTTTTCCTGGAAACAGAATTATGTGGGAATCGAAGACGGATAACAACATCATTGTCAACCGAAATTATCTCGCTTCCAGTAAGAATTCATGCTTTAATACCAAGTAGTCTATGAAATTAGCTGTGTTAAAAATTAAATATTGTGAGAGTGAACGTAATGAAAGCGAGACGAAAATATGAAACATGATATGCATAATCGCACAATATCTGCAGCTTTGTTCAACATAAAAGCCCGACGTGGTAGTATACGTTACAACTGGGACATTAAATGGTAGCCAGTAGATATGTCAATTTCGAATTATATATAAGTGACTTACTGTAAACTAAAATTTTATTCCTGTAGTTCTACATACTCCCAAGTGTTACAATAAATCCCATTTTTAAAGACCAGAAATGAATTCTACCATTTTTATAATGGACCGGTAATTTCCAGATACACATTTTCTCACAAAGTCAGTACACCATATACAATACTTTAATACGAAACGTATCACTTTGAGTCTGATATGGTGGTAACATAAGGACGCACAGGCATGCATCGACCGTATTAAGTACGACGTTCTGAATATTGAGAACAATAAGAATAAAGTACAGATTTAGATAAATAATCAGCAATACACGAAAAAGAAGTATACATTTTCCATGCAAACATAAAGGCAGAAAATTTTCGATTAATTAGTATGCACAAAGTGAGGATGCATTGCTGCCTATCAGCCCTCAACTTTAACTTAATGAAGAGGCAACAAAAATAACAGCAGCAAATTGCATAGCAGGATTACCACTCTAAAGCCAGCAGAAAGTAACGATGTCATAAGACTGTGCAGTAGAAAATATTGTCTCCAGAAGGAAAAAGTGGTATGCAGTACATGAAATGACAAATGCACCTTCAGCGGGCCTACATAAAATACGGGGCACGCGACGTCGTACTTGTAAACTCGTAACGTCGCAGTAGTCTTGGGATACTTCGTAATATCCTGTCGGACCTCCTCCTGTCGGGCTTAGCGCAGCCACTCGGCATGGCCTGGACTCAACAAGTCGTCGGAAGTCCCCTGCAGAAATGTTAGGCAGTACTACCTCTATGATGATGATGATAATGAGGTTCCATACTCCGAGGACCGTAGGGGACGATGCGGAAGACGTGCAACGCCGGCTAGGTCAGGTCTGCATCCATACTTGCGAAAGAGTTGCAAAGTGCAGGATTTTGTACACGAACTGATCTCTCGATTATGTCAGATAAATGTATAATGAGGTTCATTTCTGGCGATCTCGACGGCCAGATCATTCTCTCGTATTGTTGTATTCTCTGTGACTGCGCCACACTCGAACCCTACCATCACCTCTTACCATTTGAAGTTGGTATTCATCTGACTGCGTCATGGTTTTCCTGTCGATTAGGATTCCGTCAGCATAGTCACGAGCCGAGGAGAGGCGCTGCAGCCGATGTGTTGTGTGCAAAGGCACTCGCGTCGGTCGGCTCCTACCATAGCCCATTAACGCCAAATTTCACCTCACTGTCCTAACGGATATGGACGTTGAACGCCCCACATTGATTCTTGTGGTTGTTTCACGCAGTGTTGTTCGTCGGTTAGGACTGACAACTTTACGCAAACGCCACTATTCTCGGTCGTTAAGTGAAGGGCTTGTGCCACTGTGTTAACCGTGGTGACAGATAATGTCTGGAATATGGCATTCTCCACTTACCCTTGACGATGTGCATTTCTGAATATTGAATTCCCCGACGATTTCCGAAAGGGAATGCCCGCGCTTCTAATTTCAACAAACATTCTACGTTCACGTCGGAAACCTCTTCATATGGGTCACCTAAGCTCCGTCAATGCACTGCCATTTCGTACCTTGCGAACGCGGTACTATGGCCATCGGTATACTTCTCAATCCCATGACCTGTCACCTCAGTGACATTGGAAACAATCGGCTACATTCGGCGCCAGGTGGGAAATCAGCTAGTCAGTAAGAAGGTACTCAATAAAGTCCTCACCTTTGTTTAATCTCATGATGTGGATACATATTAGCGTCAGCTACTTGTGACAAATGAAAATTGGCGCGAGACGGTAACTCTAACACGCGCTTCCCATCTGTCGTTAGCATTGGTCTTAATGATATCTGAGTATGCGGCATCTGCCAGTTCAAACCTCCATCCATTACCCATTCAGAATGCTCGCATATCCGTGAAACTATGCAGAGGAAGATCTTTGTTACTATTTTATATTGTCATTTTAGGTCCGAGCGGCATAATTATATCATTAATGGTGACAATGTCTGTGTTGGTGCAGTAACTGCATTTATTATAAAACAATGTCCATCAGACATGCAGGGATAACGGAACACATGAAGGTTTGGACCAGCACAGGATGCGTACTCGAGTAGGAAAAAAAGTGAAGGTGACCCCTAATGACAAGCAGGAAATCCGGGTTAGAATCCCCGTCTGTCACAAATATTCTTTTGTCGCAAGTAGCTGACTAACATGTATTCATAATATGTAAATCCATTTCATGACTTTCGCACCTGTACAGCGTAGAAGACAGTGACTGTTCCTTCAGACATGTATGCATGCTTGCATTGTTTTGTAATAAATTTAGTTACTACTTCAACACCGATACCGTCGACTTTAATGATACAGTCACACTTCATGGGGCTAAAATGGCCATACAAAAGAGTAAATAAAGGTCATCCTAGGCTTAGTTTTACGAATGTGACATCATGTCTATTGTGACTTCATGATATATGGAGATTCTGACCTGCATCTGGGGGCACGGTCGGATAGCTAAAGTGGTTAAGGCTACTGTTCATGATAAGCAGCATGCCAGGTTACGACTCCTGGTTTAGCACAGATTGCAGATTTCGCAAGTAGCTAACGCTAATATGTATTCACACATGTGAATCCATTTCACGACTTTCACAGCTACACATCGTCAAAGACAGTGTATGTTCCTTCAGACATGCATGCAAGTGCTTCGAGCAAACCTGGTAAGGCTGAACGCCTTACGCACACCGTCCATCCAGTGCAAGGTGGAGGTTCCCTGGTATGCGAAGCACGCCGCTGGTGGTCATGGAAGGTGTACGATACGTGAATGCAAACCTCCGACCAAAAGCGGAACCATATCGGCACCACACTGGCGAGCCATTCTTCATCATGGACAACAGTTCGCATCCCCATCTTGCACATCTTGTGAATGACGTCCTTTACGATAACAACATAGCGCGACTAGAGTGACAGCACGTTCTCCAGACATGAATCGTATAGAACATTCCTAGGAGAGATTGAAAAGGGCTGTTTACGGACGACGTGACCCACAAACCACTCTGAAGGATCTACTCCGAATCGCTGTTGATGAGTGGAACAATCTGGACCAACAGTGCCTTGATGAACAGGCGTGCATGAATGTAAGAGGACGTGCTACTGGGTATTAGAGGTACCGATGTGTACAGCAATCTGGCAATCTCGTCCACTAGCTCTACAGGTCTCACTGAAATGCCTTGGCTAGCATGACAGAGCGGATTAGGTTGTGCAAAGGGGATAAAAAGAGTTCCTGTCAGTTGTACTCAACATACAAACTTTATCAACACACAATAGTACAACAAGGATGCAAAACACTCAAAACTGTAATCTACTTCCTTCGATTAACGTTTAGGTCGGCTGAAGGCTACTTTCAAAATCCAAGACACAAGGCGTAAGCAAAATTAAAGTATAAGGTTCTTCTGGAGGTTTCACCCAATAATATTTTCTAAATCTTCAATCTAATCGCCTGAAGGCCTTAGCAATTTTGTATTAATGGGAGCAGTCTGGAGGTCACATATTAAGCAACAAGAGAAGTTTCAATTAAAAGGCAGAAGGCCATATCTTAAAACCTCTCCACTAAAATGCGGCTGAAGGCCCCTTTATAAAAATAAAACAATCTCTTGCCTTAAGGGCAAGACAAGATCATTAATTTAAGAGATATTGATACTCAGCTGAAAGCCACACATCAGACAAACAACTAAAATTCAAACAGGGAAATTACTACTAAACAGACAAGGAACGGCGCTCAGAAGTTTCCAAGTATCGGCGTGTGATTGTAACACTAACAGGCAGCATGTCCAACGACTTATTAATCTGGAGGCAACCGAACCGACTGGCAGCCAACCGACCAATCAACCAAATTAGTTCCGTTCCACGCTACCAGCAAAACGACCATAAGATTTCAATACACGGCACACAGAATATTGGCACCTGCAACGGCCAACTACACGCCGCTATGGACAGCAACAAGACTATGAGGGAAACATACTGTCTCAAATTACGTGAACGACCAGGGCAGGCAACCGGAACGTCAATGGCCACAAGGCAGAAGATACCGCAGGTGAACTTCCATAACAGGAAATAAATTGAGTTAATTTTCACAGGAAGAAGGCTGGTACCTTAGCCGACATAAATATATATGCGTTGTTTTTTGCAGGAATGTCCCAAAAGCTACAACCTAGATCAAGAGAAAAAAATGGTTCAGATGGTTCTGAGCACAATTGGACTTAACATCTATGGTCATCAGTCCCCTAGAACTTAGAACTACTTAAACCTAACTAACCTAAGGACATCACACAACACACAGCCATCACGAGGCAGAGAAAATCCCTGACCCCGCCGGAAATCGAACCCAGGAACCCGTGCGCAGAAAGCGAGAACACTACCGCACGACCACGAGCTGTGGGCGACCAAGAGAAGAAATGTAAACAGTTGAGCCTCGATAGTAAGTTATGTGAGGACTCAACTTTCATGTCCAAGAACGGTGGGGGACGCACTTCGTAGCACTCGCAAGCAGCGCCTCACACTCCAACCACACGTGCACGCCGCCAGCGGCTCCAGCGAGACTCCACGCGACGGAGGCTCGCTTGCTGCTCCACGCTACCCGACCGACTGGACTGCTCGTCCGTCCGCGACTGCTGCTCCGTCGCGACTGCCCTGCTGGTGCGTCTCCCACGCACTGACTACCCGACACACGACGTCCCGGGAATATTATCGGTCGCTCCAGAGATGGTAAGACAGTTCGCTTATCGATGCGAGCTGCTGCTGTCACTCACGAGCAAGGAAGGCAGGATGTTAGTGACGCCAGTAAATGGAATAAGAAAACAAAGTGGCACTACCGTAATAGAAGATAACAAACGATTAATGGGATGAACACGAGCCGCGTATGGTGATACAACACGCAGTGTGTGGTTTTCATGAGCAATAAAAGGGACGGAAATGGTGTTTATGCTATATCTGTATTCCAATTTCCTATACAGGTTCCGGAACTCTCAGAATCGAGAAGATGCAGAACTTCTTTGATGTGTGTAGTAATTCCTTCCACACTGGAGACGGTCACTACAGCTCATGGGACAAGTACTGCTGTGTGTATCTCGTTGTCTCCAGTTACGTGCAGGTGTGTAGTCATCATGGCCACATGTTGCGAGTTAACAGGACAATCGGTGCATGTAAGTCGGAGATCACACAATAATTCCGATTTCCGAAATCAATAGCGTGTAGGCTAAACTTAAGTATCATTGTGCTTCCACATTTGTTGACAGGTAGACGACAAATGTACAACGAACGGGCGCCACACCGGCCCACACATTCATGTGGGGTGATTACACGTCGACTCACAAGAGAATATTCCAAAGTCTGAACAATCTATCTGGATGAAACTTGGCGGGTGCATAGGTATGGCAAAATACTGCAATACGTCCGTGCCCAGCTTCACTCGTAAGGGGGAAAAACACCCCAAATGGTGCAACCGCATGGAAAACGACGTGCAGAAATGTTTTAGGAACATACGTAGACGTCCGTGGACTCACAAGTTTGCTACTTTGAAGGCGACCATCACAAAGCGAACGCATTTGGTAAGTACAGCAATTTGCACCATCGCTGTTGTCACTTTTTGTCACATCTCGAATACAATAATATCTACACTAACTCACCGCAGTTGCCACATTGTTGTGTGCAGCGTTTTTTTTATGTTTTATAAGTTCTTTATTTCTTGATTAATACAACGAATCGGAAGTCGCGTTGAAATGTCTTTACTTTACGGGTTTACTGCAGCGTGGAACCATCGATCTCGTAAGTAGGCAGATTTGAAATCATTAGGGCTAATATTATTCGAATACGAAATGCATCAAAAACAGCCCCTGAAGGGACGGAAGCTTACGGCAGATCTGTTTTCGACAAATAACCGAGCTCATGTTTTATGCATCAGGTACTAAACCAGGACACGGGTCCCGTCGGCCATTCATTTTCTCTTAGCAATCACAAGATCTATATATTGTCTATCCACTTAGAGAAAAATCTAGACTCTAGCGAATTTTTTACATAACTGCGGTTTCGTGGAAAAAACAATACTAAGGCTGCTTTGATTTTTCCTCTCACCATGAAGTACAGTGAGATTCGGTCTGACTTTCAGAATTGTGTCAGCAGTACAGTACGTATCAAAGAACACTATCGCATTTACTAAAACATAAATCCTCTTTCAACAACGACTAGCCAGATATAGGAAACCTTTATTTAATGAAACCCAAGCTTATTGATAGCAAAAGCTGCTACAAGATATACTAAAATTCGCTGCCACAGATCACCTTATAATATTGCGTGCATGTTTTCTCCCAAACAATATTTGTAATGGCGATAATTTATAGTGTTTTAAAAAGCGCAAATTTACTCCATATTTATTTTACGCTCTCCTTTCTGTCGTTTCGTAAATCTTACAACATATTTTCATTTTGCAACCCTTATAAATGTAGTCGATCGCTTGGTGAAGTAAACATGAAATAAGATTGCACTCATTTCCAACACTGGCCGAACCGTTGCAGAATTTTAAGTATTAACAATTGGGTCACAAAGCCTGAAGCTTTTTTGAATATTACTGCAGTCCACTTGCGTCTCCCCGCGTTTGATGTTTTCTCCATCATCTAGTACACCTGGAGCGCTATCGAGGAGCAGCTTTGCACTTACGAGCCACCGACCCATAGTATATGGAGATCGATGTCTAGATAACTGGTGACATGTATACCGACACCTACCAAAGACACGTCTAATCGATGCCGGGCAGTAATGCTGCTGTATTGCTTCCAAAAGGCAGGCCAAAACGATAATATGCGGGTAATTGTAATGGCCTGACTCCTCAGTGCATCTATTCCCTTCAGGTCATACATACAGGCATTACCCTGACCTTAGGCCCAATTGTTATGAACGTTAACAAAAACAACACTCGAGTGCGTTGTCCGCAACTATTGGCTTTACCCACCATAGTGGTGTGTGTTAGCAGTCGCCGTCCTTGGAGGTACGTGGTTGTCTAACTAGTGCGCTAGTAACTACGTCCACACGAACATTCTTCAATGCACTGTACACTCCATGACGTACAATACTTCCTACTAAGCCAATCCATGTTCCGTTTTATTTGTTCATGTATTGAGAATAGGAAAACTGATCGTATACAGGATTAAGTTGCTCCGCTACCTCGCTATAGTTGCATGAAAATCATGGTACTAGCTATGTTCAAAGACGGTGTTCAGACATCCGTGTGACGAATATTGTACTAGAAGTTTTTCTTCTAGACGTCGTCCGTTTATATTAATGCACAACTAGTTTAGAATGACTGTCTAAAATTTTCAAAACAATTGATGTATTATGAGCGATGGCTACACCTTCAGCAAAACGAGAAAACTGCTCTGATGCAGTATCTACACACATCTAAAAACGTTTTTCATCACCTCGATTCCGAGAGTTCCAGAACCTGTACAGAAAATAGGAATACAGATGAACATAAACATTTGCGCACTTTTTATTGCTCATGAAAATCACAAATTGCATGTTTTACGTACAGCGAGAGATTTAGAGGTGGTGGTCCAGATTGCTGTACACACCGGTACCTCTAATACCCAGTAGCACGTCCTCTTGCATTGATGCATGCCTCTATTAATCGTGGCAGACTATCCACAAGTTCATCAACGCACTGTCGAGCCAGATAATCCAATCCTCACCGGCGATTTAAAGTAGATCCCTCAGAGTTGTTGGTGAGTCACATCGTCCATAAGCAGCCCTTTTCAATCTATCCCAGGCATGTTTGATAGGGTTTATGTCTGGAGAACATGCTGGTCACGTTAGTCGAGTGATGTCGTCATCCTGAAAGAAGTCATTCACAAAATGTTCAAAATGGGGGCGCGAATTTGTCGTCCATGAAGACGAATGCCTCGCCAAAACGCTGCCGATATGGTTGCAATATCTGTTGGAGGATGGCATTCACGCATCGTACAGCAGTTACGGCGCCGTCTATGACTAACAGTGGCGTACTACAGCCCCACATAAAGCCACCCGGAAACAACAAGGAAACTCCACTTTTCTGCACTCGCTGGGCAGTGTGTCTAAGGCGTTCAGCGTAACTGGGTGGCCTCCAAACACGTCTCTGACGATTGTCTGATTGAAGGCATATGTGACACTCATCATTGAAGAGAACTTGGTGCCAATCCTAAGTCATCTTTTCGGCACGTTGTTGGCCCCATCTGTTCCGCGCTGCATGGTGCCGTGGTTGCAAGGATGGAAGTCGGGAGTGAAGTTCCTCATCATGCTGCCTACTGTGCACAGTTTGAGTCGTAACACGACGTCTTGTGGCTGCACTGAAAGCATTATTGAACATGGTAACGTTACTGTCAGGGTTTCTCCGAGCCATAATCTGTAGGTAGCGCTCATGCACTGCAGTAGTAACCGTTCAGCGGCCTCAGTGAGACATGTCATCGACAGTTCTTGCCTCTCTGTATCCCCTCTATGTCCGAACAACAACCCTTTGTTTCCCTCCGAGACGCCTTGACACTTCCCTTGTTGAGAGCCCTTCCTGGCACAAAGTGACAATGCGGAAGCAAACGAACCTCGGTATTGACCGTATAGCCGTGTGTGAACTACAGACAACACGAGCCGAGTACCTCCTTCCTGGTGGAATGAGTGGAACTGATGGGCTGCCGGACCCTCTCCATTTAATAGGCGCTGCTCTTTGGGCGGTTTTAGTGGCATCTCTGAACAGTCAAAGGGACTGTGTCTGTGATACAACGTCTATCTTGAGCAGGATTTCTGGGAAGCGTAGTGATGCAAAACTTTTTTGATGTGTGCATCAATGTCTCGTACACCAAATATCTCACTCCAATTCCAATAAGAAATCTGTAGGAATGATATGGGGAGAACGATGTAACAACATCACTGGCTAATCCCTCCGAATCCAGGTCTTGGGGTAAGTGTTCCCTGACATCAGCGACAGGATACGGTGGGACCGCGTCATGGTGCTTTGTTGCTTGGTTCTGTGGAGGGGACAAAACAGCGGGGTCACCGGTCCCATAGGATTAGGGAAGGATGGAGAAGGATGTCGGTCGTACTCTTTCACAGAAACCATCACAGAAATTACCTGAAGTAATTTGGGCAAATCACGGAAAATCTAAATCAGGATGCCGGACGCTGGTTAGAACCGCTGTCCTCCAAATGCGTGTCCAGTGTGCTAACCACTGCGCCACCTCGCTCGATCAGTCGTGCTGGAACGACAGTTGCCTCACTGCTAGTGCGACTTTCTCCAAAGTTTCCTGTATTACTTCACACAGAAAGGTATGGTAATATTGATAGCATACGGACGAGATTATCGTAAGGAGCATAAAGGAACAAATTAAAGGTATCTAGGCTCACGAGTTGCCTCAGGATCCTAATATAAACGAGTCGAAACCTACTGTAAGCTTTAGGCCTAAGTATGTCCATTGTCAAACAATTCAAAAACCCCTTGCGGAGAAACATTGTACTTTTCACATTCATGTAACATAAGAAAAATTGTTCGTTACTTTTTCCCTAATAATTTTACAAAAGTGGATACGTTGTTGTTTCTGTACCACTTGTACTCCTCTAAACTCGTGCTAGTCTTATTCTCATGATAGGTACTCGAGATAAGCTGTTTTCCCAATAGCTGTCACACCCCCTCATTCGAATACAGGTTTACTAAAATTACCCAAAGCTTCAAGAGAATTAGCTTGCCTTTTGAATCCTGGTTGGTAGGTACTCAGAGTGTGCACAGGATAAGGTTACGATTGTAGATGGGGCCGTAAACAATTATTGTGAGTTGTGCAATCAAACATACAAATTTATTTTTCTTGCTTTAAAAGATCACAATTGGACAACACGGCTGAAGGCCTACTTAAAGAAAGCTTGACATGCTTTCTGGGCTGAAAGCCCAAAACCACACCAAAAACGAGAACGGCTGAAGGCCTGGCTTAGAAATCAGAAGCAATTGAAAACCGAAGGTAATTTAAAAAAACATGCAATTGAAAACAATTAGCGGCTGAAGGCCTACACTACACGTCTCAAAGACAACTATAATTAAAACACATTAATAAACAAGAAATTCATTTTTAAACTTACAACGGAACGACCGAAAGCCTAATTAAAGAAATATTAACTTATTGCACAGCTGAAGGCCACAAACACTTTTGAAATAATGACTGAAAAAAATGGCTCTGAGCACTATGAGACTTAACATCTATGGTCATCAGTCCCCTAGAACTTAGAACTACTTAAAACTAACTAACCCACCATCACAAGGCAGAAAAAATCCCTGACCCCGCCGGGAACTGAAGGCGGGAACCCGGGCGTGTAATGGCTGAGGGCCTGCACAGTAATTCAGACAAACTATTTAAAATTAACCCCTTCCTTCATATTAAAAATTTTCCTTTAAAGAATACACACAGCTGAAACCCATATTAAAAGGGTTTCTCGTAAATCCTTGGCTGAAGGCCACACATAACACATCAAACAACTAACAGCTTAGAGCCTGGATTACAAACAATTTCAGATACAACAAAGCGTAAGGAAAATATTTCTTAAAAAAAATTGATCTTCAAAAATTTAACAAACTTAACACTAAAATGAAAATTTCAATATAAAACGATGACAACAAGTGGTGCTCAGAAGGGTTCCATGGCTCGGCCTGAGAAGGTGGCTCAGAATTAAGGTGAAGTGAGACAGGCGGCCAATCGGATGGCAACCCAAACTTGGGACGGCCCAAGGACCAACAATCAATTTAATCAATTCCCTTCCAACCGACCAACGGCACAATGATGGAAAATAGCAGCCGAGGACGAGGATACTAACAGCACTACATCTTCAGAAATTGACGTCTCAAATCAGCCGGTGCGGTTCTAGGCGGTACAGTCTGGAACCGAGCGACCGCTACGGTCGCAGGTTCGAATCCTGCCTCCGGCTTGGATGTGTGTGATTGTCCTTAGGTTAGTTAGGTTTAATTAGTTCTGTGTTCTAGGCGACTGATGACCTCAGAAGTTAAGTCGCAAAGTGCTCAGAGCCATTTGGAACAATAAACACTCAAAGCAAAATATGAACCAAACAACTTAAAAGGCTGTCGAACTACACATCATGCCAGACAGACTCAACACGACGAGGAAAGGCACACTGCTGGGAAACAACGTTAAACGCCCAGGGCAGGTAACTGGGGCGTTAGCGGCCACAGGGCAGAAGATACCGTTGGTGCACGTCACTGGCAAGTAGCAGTCAATTTAATAATTAATCACAATATAGGAAGACGGCTGCAAGATTTTGCCGACTCCAGCACATCATACGTTGCTGCTAGCGCGAATGGCCCAGGGAGAAACAACCCACAAATGAAGAGATGTCACAGTAGTTGAGGTTTCATAACAGGTTAACTCTCCACTCAACCTCAGCGTCAAGGTTTGGTGTGCAACGAACCTTGTCGCTCCCACAGCTAGCGTCTCACGATCCGACAGCGCGTGCACGCCACCAGCGGTGCAAGCCTGCCCCCGCATCGTGGGGCTTTCTCGCTGCTCCGTCCCAACCGACTGACTACCACACACACCACGAACACCCCGATATACTAGCGGTAACACCAAAGACAGTACTAGTATTGATAAGCGCTGCTGCTGCCACTCAAGGAGGCAAGCCATCAGCTTCATTATACCAGTAAGAGAGGAAGTAATAAGTCGCCATTCGATGTGACAAAATGCCACAGAACAAACAGCACGAATGCGAGCCGCACACGGCTCACCTTTGTATAATTGCTTAGGTTTCTGAGGCTACAGTCATTTGACGTAAAGGGTTTCTGAGTACAGTACCGTATCGTAGCGTAAATATTTTTGCTAGAGAAACCAACGTTCCGGCCACTGTTACAACAGACTCCTTTTGGGTCTACAGGTCTACTGTAACAGTGGTCGAAACTTTGGGATCTTCAGCATAGATTTTTTATATTACGACGCGGTACCGTACCCAGAAAACGTATGTCCACGTCGTCTCTTTTTCAAAATACACACTGAAGTTCTCCAGTTATTTATGCTACACTTTCGTATAGTATTTAACGGCCTCTTACTATCACAGCAGCCGGCCGCGGTGGCCGTGCGGTTCTTGCGGTGCAGTCCGGAACCGCGGGGCTGCTACGGTCGCAGGTTCGAATCCTGCCTCGGGCATGAGTGTGTGTGTTGTTCTTAGGTTAGTTAGGATTAAGTAGTTCTAAGTTCTAGGGGACTTATGACCTAAGATGTTGAGTGCCCTATCATAGCACCGGGTTCCTGAATTATTTCTATTGGCCTGCTTTATATTGATTCTCAATGCTTGTATAACACTAGTATTGGTCGGGCTATTTCTGATTCCTTAAGGGTTTCCTAATAGGTCGCCACGATTCGGTCTTGGCTGACTTTGTGGATTCCAGGCATGTAACAGTTGTCGGCAGTGTCCTGCAAGGAGTCTACAACATCTATCAGTTTGTTGCATCGCCTATACACCCATCTGATGGATAAAAACCACTGAGCCTTGCGTTCGCATAATGTTTAAGATTAGTTCCAAAAGTACAGCATACTGAAAGCTGACTCTTGAAAGCTGGTGATTTTATCCTTGCGATGAGGCAAACTGACTGTAAAAATAAATATGCCTGGTTATCATGGCCTCCCAGCCAAAACGAGTAGGCCATGTGACGTCACTTCCACTAGGCCAGTGGTGGAAAGACAGATTTTGCTGCAACTAGCGCTGCTGGTGGCCAAAACTGGATCTAATAGTCATACCAACCATGCAACAAAAGGCACCGGTAGAATACATTGTTCGTTTAATTGAAAATGAGTATATGAAGCACTGCAAGAAAAAGTAGCGCCTTTTACAAAGCAATATGCAATAAGAAATCTGCACCATGAGATGCTATGCTGAATTTGTTTGGATTTACCTTTATAAGCAATTCGAAATTCTGTGTTTATGTTGGCTAACCTACCCGGGAAACAAAACTTGTGTTCTGTTTACTTTCAAAGTATAGTGGTTGATTCGTCGAAATTACATCTCCGTTTAACTCTGAGATATGATTTAATCGTTCGAAATGGTGTATAAGTGTTGTGTTCCATGTTGCAGAGAAAATTACGAAAATGGGCCACGAGTAGCGGAGTTTTCTTTTCCTAAAAGCACTGAACTACAGCAAAATGGATATCTGCAATACATTGTGAAAATTTACAGGTTACACAGAATTCGAAGGTAAGCTGAGGTTCTTCACAATTCAACTAGATTGTCTTAGGGTGTGTGTTCTTTAATTTAGAGAGCGGGAGCAACTAATCACATATTTAAGTAGCACGCTCTTTAGATGTTCATTAACAACATGAATTCGATTGATTTGATGCCCTTCTCTAGAAGGTCAACTACATTACATACATTACTGAGTCACTTGAAACTGTGATTTACTTATGCAAGAATAGCTTTAGCCTTTTAACCCGAAATACCGAGTGAATAATAATCGATTTGATCTGAAGATAACTGACACTAATCCCATGTGTTAGCATTACTTCCCCTCGGGATTATTACATGTAGCTGAGAAAATATTTTCTCATTATTTCAAGGTCTGCGAGCTCCACTTCACTGAAGACCACATTCTGAAACATACTGAATATTTCGACAGTTCTACAGGGAAGAAATATTCTGTGCCACTTCCAAAACCTCGCCTTAAAACAGAAGCCATACCATCCATTCTGTCTAACTGTCTGAAGTATCTTTCGTCAGCTTCTTGTTCGATGGAAAGTGGAGATGAGAGATGAAAGCGTCTAGAAAATAGAGACTTAGAAATAGCTGTTGCAGCGAGTGAAGCAACTCATGCTCAGTATGAACAGGCAAGACATTTTGTGGACTTTAATGGTTGTGTTTAGTGTTTAGTGGGTATCAAGCTGCCTAATGACTGGCATCTGATATAGTCAGAAGTTCCACAACTTTTGTTCTAGTAGATGTGAAAGAGATTCCTACACTTTTGTGTTCTGTTGTGCTGACTACTAACCTGAGTATGTCTTTATATGAAGGTAAAAGTGTAATCTCAAAACTTGGTACCTGAAGTTCCCTTTAACTTTAAACCATTTAAATGACTTAATTAACACTATTGATAACTTGGAGAACTTTACTAGGAAAAACAATGGTAGTACTGTAAAAGACCACTTGCTATTCGTTACTGATTATTTGAAAGATATGGCATAACATTTTGATGAGAGTGAAAGTAACAAAATAAATTTTTTAGGTGAGCAATTGAATCTAATGGGATCCCACAAGAGCCGTTATAGATACTAAACAGACTGTATTATATTTTGTAGTATTCTATTTTCATTATCACCACATGCTTATAATTTTATAAGAAGTACACAGTATCTTCTGCTACCTCATACTAATACCCTGCACAAAATCTGTTCACATCTTCAAACAAACCCAGCGGCTGAGCAGCTAGGTGGAAATTTTCTGATGTATATAAAAGAGAAATTCCAGTTTCTTTGTGAATCAGATCATGTTGTTTCACTAACGTTAGATGAAATACACTTGAAACCTTATTTAGACTTCACAGGAGGTAACATTTGGGGTGCTGCATTCAATTCTAAAAATGTGGCAACTAGTGCTCAGGTTTTTCTGATACAGAGTTTGTTGTCTTCATAGAAAGATGTAGTTCACATTATTTTAGTAAAAAATATAAATGGTGAAGGACTTTTCACTTTAATAAAGAAAACCATTTCCGGACTGCATGCAATAGTTTTTAAGGTAGTCTGTGTTGTTAGTGACAACAATTCAGTTAACAGAAGGGCAATGTCATTCTTTGCCTCCCCTCCTCAACTGTCAATTGTGTACAAACACCCCTGTGATGACACTGATCCTCTTTTTTATGTTTTAGATTCTGTTCACATTTTAAAATGTGTCAGAAACAATTGGATTAGTAAAAAATATCCTGATCAGACAATTATGTAGCCCCAGTTTGAAACAGATACAGAAAATACACAGCTGTGTATGGCCAGATTCTCCTCAGTTAAATAACTTCATGATGTAGAGTGTACACAGATAGTAAAATTTGCCAATAATCTTAATTTAAAGTCTCTTGTTCCAAGTAACCTGCAGCGACAAAATGTCAAACTTGTACTTAATGTTTTCAATGAGATGACTGTCCAAGGTTTGTTAGCCTTGGGGGAACATCATCATACTGAGAAGCAGTGGTTAGAAAACCCACTTCTTTGAGTAAATTTATATATCATGTTCTTGAATTTACACCACAAATGAGTCTTATTTCACGCTTTTGCATTGGTTAAATGAGCGTTTGTAATTAAACTTTTCACTGTGGCAATATCTCCAATATCTATGCGATCATTGATGAGCCATTCATGCCACAGTGAATTACATTTTTGTCCCGGTAATAAACATACGATCACTACAATAATTTCGTCATCCTGTCTGTTAACTGTTACGAAGTATCTCCGTTAGTGTCATTTACTGACTAATGCATCTAGGTTTCTGTAGCGACGTTTTTCTTAACAAGTAAGTCAGATTTTGCATACGATTTTAAACACAACAGACGGAGATCACAATATGCTGTAATCAGTGTGCCACATTGCGCGCCATATCATGCAAGGGCGGCACAATATCTCTGTAAAGGGAAAATTTAACGATCAGTGAATTTGTTATGGTTTCACGAAAGAAATACACGTTCATCGGCTCTAGCGCACAGGCTGTCTTGCAGCGGCAGGTGTTGGCCTAGCGCTGATGACGTCATAGTTCCGCCGTGAGGCCTGTGTATCAGAAGGTGTTGGCTAGCGCTATTCTCTCCGTCAACAGATGGCAGCACTTTTGCCGCTCTGGTTTACCAATTTGTCTCCTCGTTCGCATCCGCTACTCCCTGTTCTGCGCTCATAGGCAGCGCACCGCGGCCGGTACACGCAACTCTCGGGGACCACAGCACAGCGTAAGTGTGGTGATACCATTTGTATGTATTCCCTACCCAGGCAGTCGTCTGTAGTACTGTCTGGTGCCACTTGCGCATTGACACAGGTCGACCGACGGTTTCGAAATGTTTTTAAAAGTTTTTAAAACTTTTTAGAGAAATTATTTTTTTGTTTATTACGTATGTTGCAGTTTGTGAAAATTATCTCCCGGCTTTTGCTATTTTCAGTACGACACCCGAAGATGGGCTTTTAACAGTCCGAAACTCGTGGTATGAAAATAAAGAAATTTTCAGCTGAATCGGTATTTTCAATCTCTGCTAATATGAAGCTGATAAAAGTGTGACACCACCCTGTCCACATTTAGACCCGGATCTACTGAATTAACTTCGATCCCAGTTCTGTAGTATTGAACTTCTAACGTCGCTCCGTCGTATGTCTATAATCGATTCCGCGAAATCTCTACCAACTTTTATTTTTACCTCTGACTGTCAAGCAGTGATAATTAGTTTCTGTATCTTCGCGCAGTATTTCGCCACCTATACATTGTTTATTAAAAGTAATTCCAAATTACGCGTATTTCAATCTACCTCGCCTTCTCACACAGAGTGAACATTAATAAAACCGCAGAAACGTACTCCTACGAACATGTCTCCGAAAACGGACAGTGTGCATGCAAGGATGACGAATCGTCCCGGCACACAGTACACAGCTACATCGTATCCACGTCGCAAAATATGTTGAAAGTTTGGTCCGTGGGATGCAATACACTTATTCATGCATCGTATCACTGATTGTTCCACTCTTTCGCAAGTTCCGGCCTCTCTACGAATAGCGTCACAGGCATCGTGAGCACGCTGTTTGTAACGTCCCGAGTTAATACACGATAACTTTATGGCAGTAACCTACTTTGCAGAAGATCCCGTACCATTGGAGCTGCTGGCTGTGAAGTAGACAGCCAGTTGTGGCTTAGCAATGACTCATTCGCACCTGACGTCGCTATGGTAGCCGTGGTAAGCGGTATCTGTGTCACTTCGAGCGACTGAATATTCAATCTAACTAAACTACATTACTTATTATTTAATGTTTTTAAAAGTCGATATACTTCCTTTCGTTATTCAAGAGAAGATTGTATCAAAATTTCAACCTTCTATCTATCATAGTTTCGGACATAGAGAAAATTACTTAAAGTCAAAAACCGACACTTAGGGAGTTAAATTCAGTTAGGAACTATAACAGTTTATCTTTTGGTATCATTTGAAAACATATCCAGAACTCCCAGTGTGCAGAATTGTTTAATTAAGATTTAATTTCAAAACTTTAACTACTTTACATTTTCGTAATATAAAAATTCTGACAAAATTTTATTTTTGCCTTTTATTGTTGTGAGAGTAAATGAGTGAGTGAGAGTGTGTGTATGTGGGACATTCGTTAAATTTCAATACTAAATTTATGTTATACATTACGTAATCATAGCCTGGGATAGATGTTTCTGCCCACTTTGCTGATGACATATGTCTAAGTGTACTTGCTTCTGTAAGAAGGCAGCCTGAATAACAGTTGAAAGTAAAATCATATTCTAAATCTATTCCAAGATTAATTTTCTTTTCGTTTGATTTTATTAAATCTTATATTGGTATTTGCATGTTGTAATGACGTAAATGCATCTATGAATAATGACTGGCGCAGGACAGATTTGGCGCGAGAACGATATCGAACGATTGTTCTGATTGGCTGGTCGTTTCGATCAAACAATCAGAATCTAGCAGTTTCCTCGCAGTGCTAGGTAGTTATAGGCTGTGGAAGGAGCAGCAGTGAGGAGTCACTGGGTAGGTATTGAACGTGCAGGCCATGTTGAATGTGTCTGTCTGCATAATGTCTAAAATGAAGAATTTATTGGAATTTCGCATCCAGATTGAATTGCCATAGAAGCAGTTGCATTTACGGACAGTTTTGAAAGATTGTAAGTTCTAGAATTGTTTTGTTGGAAAGATAAACGCTTGTGGACTTGCGGCCTTTGCAAAATTCCGCGTGCATGTTTAGTATCTGTGTATGGAATTTTTGGCGAACAATTTCTTTAATACAAATACAATGAAAATGACTGAATGTGAAACTCAGATACAGTTGCGGAGTATTGACTGTGAAATCGCGTCATTCTTCGGGTTGGACTTAAGTACATTCCTGGCTTCCTTGCGTGTGTAATGGGTTGCATGAACTGTGAACTGAGGACAGTGATGTTGTTCGCTACTTGCATGTGGACTGATGGCAGGTATTTTTTTTTTTTTTTATGAACTGAACTGGGATAAAAGACTGGTTTCAGAGATATTTTACCGAGAGAACGAAGCTACCACTTCCTGCTCGAAAAGTATTGTAATTTACAGGATAGCTTGCTACCAGAGTTTACACGCTCCTTGTAGCGTACGTATTGACTGTGTTTTTCTGCGACGCTGCTTCTACGTCGTCAGCGCAGTACATACGTATGCAGAGAAACGGGCTGGTGATCTGCCTCCTTACTGAGTTAGGTGGAACTATTTGCAGTGAACAAAACGACGAACGAGCAGACTTTTCAAACCCGCACCGCCGCATGTTCAAAGGTCTGCAGATGAGGAATTGGTTAAGCATACACAAGGTTTCTCAGATGCCCCCAGAGGTAAAATTCCAGGGCCATGCTACAAGGCTTCCGCAGCCTATCTAACGTCCAGGGAATATGCCCTTGAGAAGTCGGCGAACTGTAGTAGAGCAGTAGGGTGGTGCTCTGTCATGCAGGAAATACATAACCAGTCGCATTGCCAAAGACACACTCTCAGCCAGCCCAGGCGGGGTATTCCCAGGAAATCCAAGTGCGTTCCTCCGCCAAGGCGTTGTGAAATAATAACCGATCCAAGAACCCCAGCCGACATACTGCTGCTGAACCGATGCTGATGAGACGCTTCAACAATTCCCCGGGAATCGTCTGTAGCTCACGATAACGATTAAGCAGATCGGTGATGCCATTTGTGGCAAAGGTTGCTTCATCGGTAAAAAGGACTGACAACAGAATTCCCATAATTGTGATGTACAAAAACAAAATCCTCCCAGTAGAGGGAAATCCGCTGCTGACAATCCTTGCACTGGTAGGTGATGGGGCCGGTAGCGTTAGTTGCGGTTGTCATGCAGGACACGCGTAATCGTACTTTAGCTTAAACCATATTGGTAGGTCACTTGTCTAGTGCTTTTACTCGGATTTGTCTCAGTATCATGCAGAATCCGGTTCTCTAAATCTGGTGTAAACACAGTCCGCCGTCTCCCTGCACGTTCATCTGTCTGAAAGGATTCATGACCACAGACGTCTAAAAAGGACTTGAAATATTGTGTTATGTCATTCGTTCCTGTGAAGGTACTTGTTTCTTATAGTCATGCTGCCTCAAGACCCTTTCCATCTGCTTGGCTGTACGCAAAAGCCGTCTCGGTTTGTACTCGACATGAATACCGGACCATTGTGCCTCTAACAGCCGACTGCGTCAATTACACAGCCTGCACCACACGGCACGTGGTCGCGACAGCGATGGATATGTTACCGATGATGGCGGGTGCCACTAAAGCGGAGTTACTAAATACAGTTTTCCGTAGTTAATTCACGAAAGAAGACGAAGAAAATATTCCAGAATTCGAAACCAGAACAGCTGTTAGCATGAGTGGCATAAAAGTAGATATCTTAGGTTTTGCGAAACAACTCAAATCACCTAAGCGAGGCAAGTCTTCCGGTCCAAATGGTATACCAGTCAGATTCCTTTCAGAGTACGCCGACACAATAGCGCCTTTGTAAACAATCATATACAACCACTCAGTTGATGAAAGGTCTGTTCCTACAAACTGGAAAGTAGCACAGGTCACACCAATATTCTAGGAAGGAAATAGGAGTAACCCATTGAATTACAGACCCATATCACTAATCTCAATCTGCAGTAGGATTTTGGGCATATATTGTACTCCAGCATTACGAATCACCTTGAAGAAAATGAGTTATTGATACATAACCAACATCGTTCTTGTGCAACGCATATTCCTAGATTTCCAGAAGGCTTTTGACGTCGTTCCTCACAAGCGACTATTAATAAAATTGCGTGCATATGGAGTATCGTCTCAGTTGTGTGACTGGATTCGTGATTTACTCTCAGAGGTCACAGTTCGTATTGAAAGACGGTAAATAATCGAGTAGAACACAAGTGATATCTGGCGTTCCGCAAGGTAGTGTCATAGGCCCTCTGCTATTCCCCTTCGATTGTTTTCAGATGACGCTGTTATTTACCGTCTAGTAAAATCATCAGACGGTCAATTCCAATTACAAAATGATCTAAAGAGAATTTCTGTATGGTGCTAAAAGTGGCAAGTAGCCCTAAGCAAAGAAAAGTGCAAGATCATCCACATGGGTACTAAAAGAAATCCGAAAAATTTTGGGTATACGATAAATCGCACAAATCTAAGGGCTGTCAATTAGACTAAATACCTAGGAATTACAATTACGAGCAACTTAAATTGGATTGAGCACATAGATTATATTGTGGGGAAGGGCGAAGCAAAGACTGCACTTTGCTGGCAGAACACATAGAAGATGCGACAAACCCACTAAAGGCACAGCCTACATTGTACCTGTCCATTCTCTGCTGGAATACTGCTGTGTAGTGTGGGATCCTTACCATGTAGGATTGGTGGAGGACATCGAAAAAGTGCAAAGAATGACAGCTCGTTTTGTGTTATCGCTCAATAGGGGTGAGGGTGTCACTGATATGATACCCCAGTTGGGGTGGCAGTCACTGAAACAAAGGCGGTCCTCTTTGCGGCGAGATGTGTTTACGAAATTTCAGTCAACAACTTTCTCTTCCGAATTTGGATATATTTTTTTGACACCCACCTACGTAGGGAGAAATGACCATCATAATAAAATAAGAGAAATCAGAGGTCGAACGGAAAGATTTAGTTGTTCCTTTTTCCCACGGGCCATTCGTGAGTGGAATGGTAGAGAAGTAGTATGAAAATTGTTCTGTTAATCCTCTGACAGGCACTTATGTGTGAATTGCAGAGTAACCATGTAGATGTAGATGTAGAGCAACTTTCATTCGTCACTGCCATTTACCATGGCAATGATGCCATTCATATGACGTTTTTCTCTTTATTTCCAACCAGGAATCCGTTCTTAAAGTTTCTCTGTTTTATTCATGTTCACCCTGTACATGTCCTAATTTCAACAGTTCGCCATCAGCTTGTCGTAAGCCCACAGTTACCCGTTTAATGACGGTAACTTGCACGAGTGTGTTGATCGAATAGGTTGTCCGCACTTACCCATAAATCAAGCTGATGTCCAATATTATTTTCTTGGCCATGCACACTCAGAGCATACAGGAATCCCGGATCTACCTGCATCTGCATAAATACACCTAAATTCAGTCTACAATGCACGGTTGACAGTTCATCATATCAGTTTTGTTGATCCTGTTCCATTTGTGCACTGAGCATAAAAAAAGACTCTATATTTGTTCCTCTTCGCATGCTCACCTCGCTTTCGCATGAGCCCGACAGGGGAGGGACGTCAGTGGCAGCATATTTGTCACACAATCTTCACCGAATACAGATCTATAGGTTTAATCAACAGGGTGAAACACGTTAGCCACGTGGCGGACTTACATGTCTCGTGCATCATTGCTCTTGGTTCACTCTATCGTAATCTGTACCACGTCTCTACCAGCTGTTGAATATCTGATACTGATAATTTGAGTGATATCGGTGACTGCCAGGATCAAGCCCCTAACAAGTTTTAATTTCTCTCTATCTGTGTAGTTAACTGCCTGTCCATTTCCGTTGTGGCGAACGAATTTGATGGTATGTTAGATAGGTCACACGGTAGGAGGGGCAAGGCCGGCAACTGACCATCCCCGTACCTTCCTGGGAAGAATATATGTTTTAAACATTAGACTGCTTGGAGCAAGTGATGGTGTTATGGCACTGACCACCAGGTAGGAGTTCACGGGTCCAATATTGTCCACCGCAGTTCTGGTAAGGTGGTGCGGTCGAGATTTCACAAACTGCGACCCATGCACTATGCCGTCCAAGACTCTGGCTGAAGCCCCCAGTACAATTAACCTAAAGTTATCTGCACTTCAGTCAAGTGCAGAAAGAAATATTTTTAATACGTCGACCTCTGTGCCCAAGGAACAGATTGGTAGAATGTTGTTTCCGCCAGTTATGCCTTTTTTGTAGAAAACTGGAATGTGCCAAGCTGATATTTATCTCTAATTCTCGTAAAAAGAGTAAACAGCCAGTCAGATGCAAATTGGAAGGTTTAACAATACCTCTTTACTATGATTTCAACGTTTGTAAAAACATCTTCTCGGGGAGGAAATACCAAATGGTGACAACCACGCTGCGCCTCTTTTAATTCATTGTGTTCATACTCCAGCCATGCACGAAATTTTAAATTTAGTCTCTATTTTCTTGTGGGAACTCAGTGGGTGTTTATTGTTAAAAAAAAAATTCTCTCCTCTTGCAGGGCAAAAGGGCAACAGCCAGGCGCCAGAGTTTGTCTCTCTGTCGCGAGGTGAGAAGATAGCCCACTGAGTGATCTAAAAATATAACAGTAAAGATAAGTTCAGTTCTTTGTTCTAGAAAGTCCAAATGTGGCAAAACAATTCATTGGGTGTCGAAAAAAAATTTCTGATAAGTAGCAGTTTGGAAGTTGGTGCTCTTAGAATTGCATACATGGAAAGCTAGCACACTGCATAGGTTTTAAAATATTTATCAGGTGGGGAGCTCTACCACGGTTTCTAAAACATGTCGAAATATATCATTGCCCGGTGGTTAGTGTATCCTTCTCACTGGTACGGTATCTTTTGCACGTGGCTTTGTACGGAGCAGAGAGGACAGAGAGGAAGAGGTACTCAAATCACACATTGGCTGATAGCAGCGGCAAGCGCACCCATGTGCCAGACTTGACTCTCCAACTCGTCAGCTACGGTGAGAATATCTGGTAGGCTACCGGGAAAGGAGAGCAGCTAGGCGTTTTTCGGTGTGTTGCTTTTCGATCATGCCAGTGATATAACACTGAATCTGGTATTTAAGGGCTTGCCAATAACAGAGCGAACTCTGTCGTTTACGTGTGGATTTCATACTTCTTTAGGGTATGGTCGAGCAATCATTTGTTACTTGAGGGTTTTGCTATACCAGCCTAGCTCTGTCTTAAATTTATTTCAATGTTCATAATTATCACTTCCTTTCACTCTGTATTTCATTAATAACGTTCAATTATTGCTTCCTTGGTTGTGTGATCACAAGCAGTAGCTGTAATCAAAACAGGTGAGAATCGACGGGCTTTATAATTCAGTAGATAGATTAACCAATTCCTAATTATTAAAAATTCAACACTTTGCTTAAGAACCAACAATTGGGACTCTTAAGAGGGCTATTCTATTAATACTATTGTGGTGGTAAGTTCCTATGGGGCCAAACTGCTGAGATCTTCGGTCCCTAGGCTTACACACTACTTAATGTAAATTGAGCTAACTTATGCTAAGGACAACACACTCATGCCCGAGGGAGGACTCGAACCTCCGACAGGGGGAGATGCGCGAACCATGGCAAGGTGCCTGAGACGGCGTGGCTACGCCGCGCGGCCCTGTTAATACAGTTAAATCCATTGTCTGCCAGATACACTTGTGTATCTGTGTTCATAGGGAGCAATCTGTCTCTGAGTCCAACTGGTACAGGTCATAAAGCAGACAGAAAGGCTTTTCTTGGTGTTTCTGAGCAACAGTCACACCACCATATGACTTTTTTATTATTTATTTAAGTACAACATATGTTTCGGCCTTTTATGCCGCACGTTTTTAACATATACTGCAGGACACTTAACATGTTTTACTTTTACTGCGATATATATAAAGGACATAAAATGAAGTAGTTGAAAATGGTGTAAAAGCCAAAACCTGGGTTGTACTTAAATAAAAAATAAAATAGTGAAATGGCGTTGTGTTCCTTAAAGAAAAATGAAAAGGAAAAAGAAAAAAAGATGTTTGGCGTGACTGTCATCCTACAAGGGTTTTACTTTAAAACAGTGTCTTCTCCCAGAGAATCATTCTTATGTTTCCTAAATATATCTGTTACACACTTGTACAGGCTATACTGAGCTGTTCGGCCCTAGAGCGCGTTCCTTAATTCATTTGATGTCATTTCTGCCGCGCGGGATTAGCCGAGCAGTCCGAGGCGCTGCAGTCGTGGACTGTGCGGCTGGTCCCGGCGGAGGTTCGAGTCCTCCCTCGGGCATGGGTGTGTGTGTGTTTGTCCTTAGGATAATTTAGGTTAAGTAGTATGTAAGCTTAGGGACTGATGACCTTAGCAGTTAAGTCCCATAAAATCTGACACACATTTGAACATTTTTGTCATTTCTCATGCTTACATTACATGGACTCCTAAAACTGGAACTGGTCACACCTGCGTCTTGCATGCAAGAAAATTGTCTTCCATGACTCTTGCCAGTGATTTAACGTGACCATAACGTGACCAGCCCATATCTTTCCTTATCACAACCTCTTCATATATATATATATATATATATATATATATATATATATATATATATATATATAGTGGGCTAGATGTTCACAACCAATTTTGTAATCAGGTAATACACAGTTCTTTCTCTTTATTATAGGAATTCATTGTACCAAGGACAAATTCTGTCAAGTTTCTGTACAATTATATACGATCTTCCACTTATGACACTTTCCCACATTTGCGCTGCAGGTGCATGAAGTACATTTCTGTGCGAATGGCAAGTAATATGGCACTTTGTTTCGTAATTCACTAGTATGTCAGTGATCGTTAAGATGTAGCATTCCAACTGTGGTGGTGTGTCAAGCAAGCTGCACTTGAAAATATAGATTTATATCTTCACCTGAAGTTTCGAGATATCTAAGAACGCTGGCTAAAGTATACGGTAGCCGTAACTGACGGACTCTTAACTCGGAAATTAGGCAAATCGGACACTAATGTAGGGCTTTCATCTTTCTCGTGCATTGTGAGTCTATCTTGAATATATTTTAACGCTGATTGTGCAGCCACATGTATAATTATTCGGAAGGTTACTTTCTACCAATGTTTACTTAAATATACAAACGAAACAAAACTGCATTATGAAATACAAATGATATCACTATCGCATACTCTCACAGCACATCTGTGAATGTATATTTATACAATCGCAGGTGGAACCCTTTCTCTCTCTCTCTCTCTCTCTCTCTCTCTATCTCTCTCTGCTCTTACATCACGTATCATTCTGTGATAATGAAGCACACTGCACAAGAGATGGAAACGGGGCGTCTGACTTCGGCCGGGGCCACACGAGCGGTGTAGCTGCGGAACGTCAGACCCGCGGTAAATGACCATACCGCTATGGCGCATGGGGTAGATGCAGCAGTCCACATGGGGCAGAACGTCTGCGGCCGCGGAATTTTGCTGCTTGCCAGCCGCATCGCCCGTAGCGAGGCGGAAAACCCGCTGCGGCACACACAGCGCTATGGGTCGTGAGAATCAATTGGGCATTTCACACGGGCTGTGCGACAGGTGTGCGGTGAATGGCCAGCTGACAGCAGTCAGTGCTGGGAGCGGAGTAGAGTGACCATTTGCAGCAGGCAGTTGCGTGCTCCGTTCCTTGTGACTTCAACGATGTGTCCACTAGACATTGAGAAAATAGATATGGAGATTCTGATAATGGAAGTGGAAAAAAGGCCTTGTATTTGGGATGTAAGGACCGAGGAATATAAGGACAGATATAAGAAGGATGCAGCATGGCATGAAATCTGCTGTGCATTATTCGATGATTTCGCAGATCATTCAAGCACAGAGAAAAAGCCTGTTTTTGTCCACTATTAGAATAATACAATTGGTTAAAAGATCACTCTGAATTGCAACATAGTTAGCGAATTAGTTTTCTGGAACTCGTTAAGTATTTTTGTTTAGAGATTTCTGAACAATGGTAAGTGTTGAGAAAGCGCTGAATTTCTATTATTGTTGGCATGTTACACATTGATAATGTAACAGTGCACAAATGTAACAATAGAAAAGAACAGCATATTTGGGCAGTAATATATAAGATTTGGCTATAATGGTATCGATTCTTTTGCGTAGCACGAATTAAGCCACATGATCGCCATGGACAATTACAATATTGGATAGAGCGATAAATCACTAAAAATAGAACATTTAACAAACCAGATGCAGTAAGCACTGCTCTCAAACGAGTTTCTGGATAGTGTATGAAAGAGTCAACAATAGCTGATAAGTTAGTTTTATTATGTCTCAGGTGAATTTACAGTGTAATTACCGATAATAACAAGCTAGAACAATAAAATTAATAAACCTGTAATCATTAAGGAAAATGCATAAAATTCATTTTCTGCTCTATGTAACACCTCAGATTTTGCTGTCCTGCCAAGGTTCTTTACCAGCCCCACTTACAAAATAATTTGCCATTACATCTCTGTTTCTTATTGTTGACACACGTCTTCTTCTTTCATCCAAGTTTGTTTGCAGTCTCAAATCCATTCACAATAAATGTGTCTTCAATTTGGTGCCCATCTCTCTCGCGCACATAATTATGCAGAACACAACATGCTTTTGTTACGTCAACACCAAAATACAATTTCACATTCATGGATCGCTGGAACACGCGCCATTTGTTCGACAATATGCCGAAGGAACATTCAACGTACCTATGAGCCCGTGACAAACGGTACTTGAAAATTCTCTTCTCGCGTGTCAACATTTTACCACCATATGGTCGTAGTACGTGTTCTGAGAGTTCAAAAAATGGCTCTGAGCACTATGGGACTTAACATCTTAGGTCATCAGTCCCTTGGAACGTAGAACTACTTGAACCTAACTAACCTAAGGCCATCACACAACACTTCTTTTTGCATATCCATTCTGTTAATTTCATTTACAGTTAATTGATGTTTCTTGTCCTCAGAAGACAGATTTACATGTAACATTTCATTCCATATCCATAAAGAAAAGAGAATTAAACTTGTTCGTTTATTGACCTAATCATTATCTTTTTTTAAAAAATTGAAATGAAAGTGTTGTTAAAAGTAATGATAGACATTACTGGGTTTCTTTAATTTTAGCTGAGATAATTTTTGGCCGAGACAGGATACTTACACATTAGAATTCACTTACCGTAAAGTTATAGCCAGCATTTCCATTGGAGGAAGCGAGTCTCATGTTCGTGTCTTGCTTCTGCAAAGCGTTTCTAAGCGTGTGATGTAATTCATCGAAGCTTGAGAAAGACATTCGGAAATAGTTGAAAAATTTCATTTCATGCTCTCGTAGCTCGTTAAATATAACGTAAAACGCTTCTTGCAACAACCGACTGCTCACTGCTGGATGCACCCAGTACTTACGGTATATTTTTCTCTTTTTCACTATTTTTAACCCTACGTATGCCACTAGTGCACAGTGTCGAGCATTCAGCGCGACTACCAACTTAAAACATAGGAGAGAACAACTCCGTCTATTTGGTTGGCCTCCTCGTGGTTATAAATCGAACTATCTTCATTCGAAAAACATTTCGCGCTGTACTAGAATGAAAAGTGTATTTTTTTCTCGTCTCTATTGTCATTTAATCGCAAGGTAAACAGTTACCAGGTCGACTTCACTTACTTACTTAAAAATTGTGTTGATAATAGTTATTTAATGTTTGGTGAATGAAACAGTGTAGACAAGAAAAAAATGACACATATAGCAAATAGCTAATTCTGCACCTGAATCTGCAAATGTCTTTCTCTACATTTATAATGATGAACCTCTTAAAGATGCAACGTTAACATAAAGTGTGACTGTAAATGCCTTCATAGACGACATGCGGAAAATAAACACAACACAACTCTGCATTGTGAACGACAACAGCCTCGAGCATGGCGCGCCGTAGGCAGATGCGGCCAAGCGCCGATATATATATATATAACTCGATTACTCGAGACTGGAAAAAGATATGGCTCTCCTTCCACTGTTAAAAACAATTTCGATATCTTAGGTACAATTCGTAGGCAGCATTATACGACCTCAAATGCAACAAACGCAAAGTAGCCAGAGACGACATTTTTTACTGCAAAGTTTTCAAAATATGCGCTGTATTTTACTTTATTATGAAGTATCACGATAACCATGGACAGCAGCGAAAAGAAAACCAGTTCATTATCAAGCTGTGATATCAGGCTATAACATGCGTAAAAATAATTTTATTTCGTCGAATAGTTTCCTCCCAATCGACTGAGAGAGATTGCGTAGCGCAGAACACAGACGAATTCCAAAACAGTGGTTTTTAATTTTTTACACGAAAAGTATAAGTTGTAATGATAAACTAACTACATGAAACAATTTTTTTTCGAGACAAAATAAATGACTAGATATTTGGCTCTCCGCACGAACATTCCGCTGCTAGCCGCATGGCTACACAGGACTCTGCGCCTAGTCGGAGGCCGTCGCCCGTTGCGGAAACAATCCGCTCGTGTGGTCCCGGCTTTAGTCAGTCACTGCTTCCAAATCACTCTCTCGCTCTGCGCCCAAAGTCATACAGCAAGTATTACCTGCTAGCAGGTTTCATTCAGCAGCACTGCAAACAGCGCTGATTACGAACTGATGGTGCATCGACTACACTGTATGAAGGACATTATTACACCGGAGGTTGCGACAGCGTGCATTCTGAACTACGTACGTGTGTGGTACCGTAAAGTACAAAACGTGTTTACAGGGAACCACCAATTTTAATTTTCCCGAGTTTGATGAAATTGTTAGTCTGTGGATGGAGGAAATTGTCTGTAATATGGTACAAGGAATAGACGAAAAATACGATTTTACAATAGCCAGTGAAGACAGTTCTGTTATCGAACAAGAGCATCACCCAGAGGAAGAATTTTAGAACAGTCGTGATAGGCATCTGTGCGTTTCCCCAAAAAAGTACTAAAAGTGCTAGTTAAAATCAAATGTGTTCTGGTTGGCGATAAGGAAAATGTAGAACCCGACAACGAATGTCTCTTTGCAGACTTTCTCTTCATACCTATAGAGTAGAAACTTTATGCTCAAATTCAAAACCTAAAATCTAGTTTTTTGTGCAAAGATACTTGCCACAGAAGTAGTATAAGTTTGGTTCTCTACAATTCATTTATGTGTATCATTTAAAAAACCACACAAATGTATGCGATTTTGTAAATAGTAAAATGCTGCACGCTTTATTCAGTGCTTATAAACAACACTTAAATAATTGTAAAAATAAATGTCATACTACATAAATTATTTCATATGATTTGTGCCCTAATCACGGTTTAAACATAGTCACAGAAATACCACCTCGAATTATACGTTACAGAATAGCCACCTCGTGAGTTGAGTGTTACATAGAATTTTTTTTCTGCACTGACTTCTACTCCGAAACTGATGGCCCTCATTAGTTAGTAATCAATAGTATTCAGTTTGTACAGACGATTGTACATTTATCTAGTCTCGAAATCTGAATATTATTCTTCATAGTGTATTATCATGACTATTGTTCTCGTTACTGAACGAGAGTGTGGCACATACACTCCTGGAAGTGGAAAAAAGAACACATTGACACCGGTGTGTCAGACCCACCATACTTGCTCCGGACACTGCCAGAGGGCTGTACAAGCAATGATCACACGCACGGCACAACGGACACACCAGGTACCGCGGTGTTGGCCGTCGAATGGCGCTAGCTGCGCAGCATTTGTGCACCGCCGCCGTCAGTGTCAGCCAGTTTGCCGTGGCATACGGAGCTCCATCGCAGTCTTTAACACTGGTAGCATGCCGCGACAGCGTGGACGTGAACCGTATGTGCAGTTGACGGACTTTGAGCGAGGGCGTATAGTGGGCATGCGGGAGGCCGGGTGGACGTACCGCCGAATTGCTCAACACGTGGGGCGTGAGGTCTCCACAGTACATCGATGTTGTCGCCAGTGGTCGGCGGAAGGTGCACGTGCCCATCGACCTCGGACCGGACCGCAGCGACGCACGGATGCACGCCAAGACCGTAGGATTCTACGCAGTGCCGTAGGGGACCGCACCGCAACTTCCCAGCAAATTAGAGACACTGTGGCTCCTGGGGTATCGGCGAGGACCATTCGCAACCGTCTCCATGAAGCTGAGCTACGGTCCCGCACACCGTTACGCCGTCTTCCGCTCACGCCCCAACATCGTGCAGCCCGCCTCCAGTGGTGTCGCGACAGGCGTGAATGGAGGGACGAATGGAGACCTCTCATCATCAGCGATGAGAGTCGCTTCTGCCTTGGTGCCAATGATGGTCGTATGCGTGTTTGGCGCCGTGCAGGTGAGCGCCACAATCAGGACTGCATACGTCCCAGGCACATAGGGCCAACACCCGGCATCATGGTGTCGGGAATGATCTCCTACACTGGCCGTACACCTCTGGTGATCGTCGAGGGGACACTGAATAGTGCACGGTACATCCAAACCGTCATCGAACCCATCGTTCTACCATTCCTAGACCGGCAAGGGAACTTGCTGTTCCAACAGGACAATGCACGTCCCCATGTATCCCGTGCCACCCAACGTGCTCTAGAAGGTGTAAGTCAACTACCCTGGCCAGCAAGATCTCCGGATCTGTCCCCCATTGAGCATGTTTGGGACTGGATGAAGCGTCGTCTCACGCGGTCTGCACGTCCAGCACGAACGCTGGTCCAAGTGAGACGCCAGGTGGAAATGGTATGGCAAGCCGTTCCACAGGACTACATCCAGCATCTCTACGATCGTCTCCATGGGAGAATAGCAGCCTGCATTGCTACGAAAGGTGGATATACAATGTACTAGTGCCGACATTGTGCATGCTCTTTTGCCTGTGTCTATGTGCCTGTGGTTCTGTCAGTGTGATCATGTGATGTATCTGACCCCAGGAATGTGTCAATAAAGTTTCCCCTTCCTGGGACAATGAATTCCCGGTGTTCTTATTTCAATTTCCAGGAGTGTATATTCCTAGGTGAAGCTCATTTTCAGTTGTGGACAACAATTGCACAAAATTTATAACGCGTGGCAACACAGCTGTAAGTGATATTGCCGTTACCGTGCCTGACATGTAGTCGACACGAGTGAACATCAGTAAGAGAAGTGTGGCTACTTATCAATCTGCCTGCACCAATGTAATGGCGGTGTTGGCCATTCGCCCTCCAGAGGCACATCTGTTTTTTTTCCACTGAGACAGGATTAACAAAATTCGTTGTATGAACTGCCGTAGCGAGGTAAAAGTGTTCATTCAGAAAAGGCAGCAACCGCTCTGGAGCACAGTAGGCCAAAGATAAGTTTCTTCACTAACTTTATAATTTTCACCTGAAAGTACGCATGTAATCAATTGGTTGCACCAAACTGTAAAGTAATTGAATGGAGTGAAGTTAAGCTAAGCAACTAAAATCTTTAAAAGGAATAAATCGATTTGGTTTGTTTCAAACATATCTATAATACTAAACCGTTATCCCGGAACCCCACGTCAATTGAAGATTGCCTATTGAAAGGTGCCTCTTCAGTGAGGAAGACATTTTTACCAGTTTTAATAAATTGTCTCTCACTGGTGTATTCACGATAGTTCGGAAGTGCTGTAGTCCGTAGCCGACCATGAGTCGGAGAGCATTTCCCACGCTGGCTGGCTAGGTGACGAAGCACCATACGTCGCGCGTAGTGGGGTGGGGCTCGGTGCTGGACCGCAGCAACAGGCGTCAGCCTGGGAAATATACGTGACGGGAAGTACCGCCATCTTGCCGCCAGAGTCACCGATTTTGTTCATTTATATTTAATAATTAGTCATTTATGACAGCATGAATACTAGGAGGAGCCTCTGGTTGCTTAAAACTATTTATCAAAATTTTGCCTCGTTAAAATTCACACCAGTTCATTAACAAATGCATATCTTAGTAAGTACGCACTTGATCGGAAATCCACGAACTGTGATGAAACTAGTAAGAGATACGGACTGCGTGCCAAGTCGGCAATCGGCGTTGAGAGCTCTTCCAGTCTTGTTCGGTGGCAGCCATGCTCTCGGTTACGAGTAGTTTGTAACATAAATGTTTCATTATTGATCTAATCGGAATAAAAGTAATATTACGGCATTCTGAATGTTATTTTCGAGTAAATATACCCCAAAGCTGATCGACAGCAATTTCAGATAATTAGCTTCCACCGACAGACATCCAGTGCACCAACGAAGAATCTACACGATACGACATTTACGGGAGCTGCACCATGCACAGGTGGAGGAAATTCGACGACATGACCCACCAATGCGGATCAAGGAAGGTCCGACTTACACTCGCAAATTCCGGGTGGAAATGCTGACCTGTAATATTCTACGTCACATATATCACCCTCTACGGACTCGTGGCTAAGCTGAGTAATAACAGTATCAGTTTAGAAGCGAAGGGATCTTGCACTATCTAAAAATTATCAGGGGCAACAAAAATCTGATTTTCAATATTGCACATAATTATAATTCAAATTTTTAAATGCTGTCATAATCTGATCTGTAAGAGGTACAATCCTAAGTTCAACACAGTAAGATAGTTATTGAACTTAGAAATTGGGTGTTTAATTGTTGGCGCGCAAATACGCCGAGTTAATTCAACCACTATTTGAGAATGAGAGCATTTAGAGACTTCTAGCAAATTTTGAATATAGTGTGAATCCTTTACGAAACATAATGAAGATGTCCAAAAGAACACACCATCTTCATAATGTTATGGCTATCCGGCCAGTTACCTCCTTCTTCCGTGCTGGATGCACACGCATTTCCAGAAGGATGGCTAGAGGACAAATGTAAGGATGTAGAGTCTTATCTCACTAGGGGTAAGATAGATACTGCCTACAGGAAAATTAAAGAGACCTTTGGAGAAAAGAGAACCACTTGTATGAATATCAAGAGCTCAGATGGAAACCCAGTTCTAACCAAAGAAGGGAAAGCAGAAATGTGGAAGGAGTATATAGAGGGTCTATACATGGACGATGTACGTGAGGACAATATTATGAAAATCCAAGAGGATGTAGAAGAAGATGAAATTGGAGATACGATACTACGTGAAGAGTTTAACAGAGCACTGAAAGGCCTGAGTCGAAACAAGGTCCCCTGGAGTAGACAACATTCCATTGGAACTACTGACAGCCTTGGGAGAGCCAGTCCTCACTAAACTCTACCATCTGGTGAGCAAGATGTATGAGACAGGCGAAATACCCTGAGACTTCAAGAAGAATATAATAATTCCAATCCCAAAGAAAGCAGGGGTTGACAGATGTGAAAATTACCGAACTATCCGTTTAATAAGCAACGGCTGCAAAATACTAACGCGTATTCTTTACAGACGAGTGGAAAAATTGGTAAAAGCCGACCTCGGCGAAGATCAGTTTGGATTCCGCAGAAATGTTGGAACACGTGACGCAATACTGACCCTACGACTTATCTTAGAAGGAAGATTAAGGAAAGGCAAACCTACGTCCTTAGCATTTGTAGACTCAGAGAAAGCTTTTGACAATGTTGCCTGGAATAGTCTCTTTCAAGTTCTAAAGGTGGCAGGGGTAAAATACAGGGAGCGAAAGGCCATTTACAATTTCTACAGAAACCAGATGGCAGTTATAGGAGTCGAGGGGCATGAAAGGGAAGCAGTGGTTGGTAAGGGAGTGAGACAGTGTTTTAGCCTGTCCCGGATGTTATTCAATCTGTATGTTGAGCAAGCAGTAAAGGAAACAAAAGAAAAATTCGGAGTAGGTATTAAAGTCCATGGAGAAGTAATAAAAACGTTGAGGTTCGCCAATTACATTGTAATTCTCTCAGAGACAGCAAAGGATTTGGAAGAGCAGTTGAACGGAATGGACAGTGTCATGAAAGGAGAATATAAGATGAACATCAACAAAAGCAAAACGAGAATAATGGAATTTAGTCGAATTGCGTCGGGTGATGATTAAAGAATTAGATTAGGAAATGAGACACTTAAAGTAGTAAAGGAGTTTTGCTATTTGGGGAGCAAAATAACTGATGATGGTCAAAGTACAGAGGATACAAAATGTAGACTGGCAATGGCAAGGAAAGCGTTTCTGAAGAAGAGAAATTTGTTAACATCGATTATAGATTTAAGTGTCAGGAAGTCGTTTCTGGAAGTATTTGTATGGCGTGTAGCCATGTATGGAAGTGAAACATGGTCGATAAATAGTTTGGACATGAAGAGAATAGAAGCATTCGAAATGTGGTGCTACAGAATAATGCTGAAGATTAGATGGGTAGGTCACATAACTAATGGGGAGGTATTGACTAGAATTGGGGAGAAGAGGAGTTTGTGGCACAACTTGACAAGAAGAGGGGACCGGTTGGTAGGACATGTTATGAGGCATCTAGGGATCACAAATTTAGCATTGTAAAAATCGTAGAGGGAGACCAAGAGATGAATACACCAAGCAGGTTCAGAAAGATGTAGGTTGCAGTAAGTACTGGGAGATGAAGAAGCTAGAACAGGATAGAGTAGCATGGAGAGCTGCATCAAACCAGTCTCAGGGATGAAGACAACAACAACAACATTGTGGTGTGCTCTGTAGTATAGTATAGGGAGTTATTACAGAATGCCGCAGAGTAATAGATGACTTGTCTAGGTGACATTCTCAGCCTTCTGCAGTTGATAGAAACCACCATCAATGATGAATGTTCAGTCTATGTTAAAATCGGGAACAATCATAACTTAACCGATTGCAGTACATTATGTGACGTTGCGAGAATAGTTAGTGCAGTAAGATACTTTGCAGTACAACCTGCAGTATTGGAGCCATTGTTTCTGAAGGAGACAGCAAGTTGTGTCTTAGCGATGAGTCATTCGCACCTGTCGCTAATGCTGGCCGTGATTTACGGCATCAGTGTCACTTCGAATGACTGTATATTCATGCCACTTATGAACCTAAATGAATTATTTTAAATATTATTCGATCATTTTTAAAATCGGTACAATACCATTTGTTATTCAGGGGAAGATTGGATAAAAATTTCACCGCTTTAACTATCGTAGTTTTGGAGAAAAATTCATTTAGGAACTGTAATAGTTTATCTTTTGGTATCATTTGAAAACATAACCCAAACTCTCTGTGTGCAGAATAATTAATTGGGATTTTCATATTAAAACTTTACTTATTTTTTTAATTTTCGTAATATAAATTCAGACAAAATTATTATTTGAGTCTTATGTAGTTGTGGGAGTAAATGAGACAGAGTGACAATGTGTATGTGGGGCATACGTGAAATCTGAAGATTAATTTTATATAATACATTACGTAGTCATAGTTTGAGAAAGATATTTGAACCCACATCGCTGATGACGTATGACTAAGTGTACTTGTATATTTAAGGAGGCAGCCAGAAAAACAGTAGAAAGTATATTCATTTTTTAGATTTATTCCAAGATAGATTTTCTTTTCGTTTGGTTTTAATAAATTCTAAATTAGTATTTTCATGTCGGATGACTTAAATGCGTCTGTGAATAGTGATAGTTATGGCACGAGAATGATATCGAACTATTCTTCTGATTGGCCAGTCAAACGAATCAACCAATCAGAAATAAGGAGTTCCCGCCCACTGCTATTTAGATATGTTGTGATAGAAGCAGCATTTGGGATGTCGCTAGTCAGCTATTGGACGTGCTGGTCATGTAGAACGTTTCAGTCTTCATTGTGTGTAAAATGAAGATCTAATTGGTTTCTCGCGTCTAGATTGTGTTCCATTTTCGAACAGTTTGTTGAAGGTTGGAAGTTTTGGAACTGTTTTGTTGGAAAGTTAGCCGCGTGGGAACTTTCGGCGTTTGTGTAAATTCCGCGGGGCCTGTTTCCCATACATACAATGGATATTTGGCGAGCAGTTTCTCTTAAAGAAATCCACTGAAAAGGATCGAGAGCGAAACTCACTATTAGTAGCGGAACTGTAAGAATGAAATCGCCTAATTATTCGTGTTGGACTTATGTACATTTCTGGCTGTTTTCCATGTGATCTGGATTGCATGAACTGTTAGCTGAGACCAGTGATTTTGTTTGTTAAGTACATTTGGACTTGGTGGCAGGTTCTTTCATTTCATTTGAGCTAAAGGAATATTTGTATTAGAATTTTGACATTTTACTGAAGCAATGAAGCAACCACCTTCTGCCGAAAATTATTATACGGTATTTAGAGGAGAGCTGGCTCCTAGAGTTAGACGGACTTTGCAACGTAAGTATAGGGGTCGTTTTACCAACGCTGCTTTTTCGACGTCCTAATATTACCTACGTTTTCAGAGAAATGGGATGCTGAACTGAAGCAGTACTGAGGTAGGTGGAACTTTTGCACCGAACAGTACGAAGAACAACTTTTTAACCCACCCCGCCGCAGTTTCAGTGCCCTATTTCAAGCAACGGACGACGCCCCTCATAAATGTTATCAAGGAAAATATGGGGTCCGGAAGCGCATATGCATAGGTGTGTTTGTCACCAACGTGATAGTAATCGTATCCGCTGACAACACAAGTTACGAAGTGTCAAGTGTTTTGCCGGAGCGTGTGCGATGGCTGCCGTCGTGTGCGATGGCTGCCGTCCGGGTACTAGCACAGTAAATCGAACTAATCGAAGAGGTGACGGTTTGCTAATTTAACACAAACTCTACACTCATCATTAGTGATGAGTTTTATCAATTGAAGAAGGCTGTCTAGCCACACCAACAGTTGTCCTGATGCGTTCTGGAATAGTTCCCTGTTCCATATGACTTAGTGTTATATAGACTAAAATATCCAACTCAGATGTTGCTATAGCAGTTGCGTGAGTCCTTAACAGACTTATGTAAATACAGCTACAGTGGATTACTGGACTTGTCATTCTGTTTTATCGTTTAATATTTTATCATCTGTATCTAAAAACCGCTTATACTGTATGAATTGTCAATCAGTTATGTAAAGTTACTTTAACTGTGGCTTCCCTAGTTTTACAGATATGATCGTATATGAAAGCATGAGTAAAAATACCAGCAATCGATTTTGTCGATGTAGATTGACTCCCCATCTGATGGGTAGCTAATGTTTATTGTAACATAAGCAGTCTGGTAGATATCTGTTGATTTGAAAAGCTACACATTCTTATTGTCCTTTTTTTTATTTAGTAAATTAAGAGCTCTCTCACAAAACCAGCTATCAAGAAATTGAGGTTTAATGACATAGTCTTATAAAAATTACTGAGATATTAAGTGGTTTGAAGTTTTAATTGCATTGCTAGTGCCGCTGAGTGTGATACTCTGTCCAGAGTTTCGTTGGTCGTGACAGAACTATGAATCAGAAGTCAATTTTAATGTCACATTCCTCTGAAATTCATACAGATCAATCAAAGCACAATTTAACGGAAACATTCGTTTCCATTCATGTGTTACGAGGATCTAACAATGTATACGACGTAAATATCGGTCTCCTAACATATATGAACTTTCTAGATTAACGTTAACCATATAAAATTTGACGTGTTTAACTACGTAGCTAAAATTAATTACAGTACTTAAATTTCATTAGAGCTCTTCTTTTAACGGACTTGTCTCACAACTTTGTATTTATCTAGGTCAGCAAAATATCGAATTACGTCACTCTTGTGAACAGCATGGATCATTTCACAACGCGCCATATGCTAAGCAAAATATAGTTGTAAATTCAATGTCCGTTCTGTCCTTAACAAGAAATATAGTTTTAAGCCGTTGACATGCATCAAGTGTTATTAATTAAGGAGCTATGCCGTCGACTTTGCCGTTATAAAGCTAATATGAATTCCTTTTCTGTGGTCATAATTTTAGGTACATTCAGGATATTTCTTTTCCGAAAAGTCACGTACAGAGATTTTTGGGGTTTGTCAGTTCTCCGACTGTCTGCACAGCCACATGTTTTATGCAAAAATACATTCTGAGCATGTGGTTTTGGCACATAATAAATAATCTGTTGGAACAAAAAGTGATCACTTTGTTATAATACAAAACTGTATTTTTCAGGAACTTGTCGAGTTTATTTCTCTGGATGTCTGCGGTGGAAACATTTTTGGCTGTATAGCAGTTGTTTAAAATTTATCTAATTGCGACGAAGGTAATATAGTAATGAAGGCTAGATTTGGGCGCAAGTTAATAGAAAATTGTTGTCCCAGCAATACTCATAGTTTAGACCTTATAAGCGTGAAGGTTAGACAGATCATAGTTAGATTGTCACTCCGCAACTCATTCTTATAATAAATAAATCCTGTAGGTGGAGGTATAGAGGAGGCCTCAATTTAATCTTGTCGGAAAGTTAAGTCACATATCTTTCGTGTGATATGAACTAAATGATTTAAGCAGTAAACCGGTATTACACGATAAAGCCTGGGAACTGAGTAGTAATCTTATTGCATTCTGTAATAAACAAGTCCAAAATGAGATTTTCACTCTGCAGCGGAGTATGTGCTGATATGAAACATCCTGGCATTTTAAAACTGTGTGCCGGACCGAGACTCGAACTCGGGAAATTTGCCTTGCAAGGTAGAAGACGAGGTACTGGCAGAAGTAAAGCTGTGAGGACGGGGCGTGAGTCATGCTTGGGTAGCTCAGTCGGTAGAGCACTTGTCCACGAAAGACAAAGTTCCCGAGTTCGAGTCTCGGTCCGGCACACAGTTTTAATCTGCCAGGAAGTTTCACGTCCTAAAATGATCTTTGTAATTAAAGAAAGCTTCTGTTTCTTTGTTGACTAGTGATCTACACCAGACGATGAAGAAACTAGACTTTGCACAAGCAGGATTCGAGCGAAATGCAACGCTTCAACAATACGAAGCGTACAGCAAGATGCGGGAAAAAACGATGAAAAACGTGCGCAAAGTGCAGATAACACATGTACCCGCTCTTCGGTAACAACGTGCCGAGGCTTCCACCACTGACAGCGGCAATGCTTCAGAGACGATGAATCGATTCGGCTCATTCTTGGAAGATCACTTGTGCACAACATAAAATGAAAGACTCTAATATATTTTGGCTCAAACCCACACTCTCCCCTCCCTGTTCTTGAGAAAACTACCCCTGAAGTTCATGACGCACAATCGACTCAGAATTTGCATGACTGTCAGATAACGTTAGTGAATACATTTTCAATTCTTCTTTTTTTCTGAGCACGAATATCAAAGTTAAAATTGGCTCCTGGCTCAGGGTTAAAGTAAATATAGTGTCTGCGTTTTACAGTCACACTTATAGGGCAGTATGAGGGGTACATCGGAAGGCATTGTAACAAGAGATCCTCTGCCGTTAGCGAATGACTTCGCCGCTTCCAGTACACCTTAGCAGCACTGCTTCAGAACATGAAGTTTGGTGTGGCTGCTATTTGGCTTGAACCCACAAATAATGCGTCGGATTGATAATTTTGTGTGGTCTCTCCATTGGAAAAGAAGTCAATACCAAGAGAAGAGAACATTCAATACCCTGACATCTCATCTGTCATTCCTGTAGGTCGTGGCGAAGAACTGGCTCTTCTTGCTCCCCCACATGTTTACGCAGTGATAGGTATGATGATGAACCGACACATACAGTCGAGAAAGACAATCACCTCCCAGTAATAATGACGCTACATTTTCACCAAGATCGTCACCTGATGAATCACGTAAAATCGAACAGGGTGAACTCAGCGTTGTGTTAGGGATTTATAACTTCCACAGCGTAAAGCCGAACCTTTGACCTCATGACTGCGTAGTGGAATTTCTTCGCTGACGATGAACGTGTGTGTATGTTTCACCAGAGTCAGTAAAAAGAAAAAACTGTCATTTCAGTACTCTAGGAGGCATCACATTCTGTAGTGGCGCAGATGGTTTGTTGGAAGATATGACCATTACATACAAACCAGACTTGTGAAGACTTATAAATGGCTCAAAAACGAGACTAAGAGCATTACTATTACACAGCAGTAAAGAAAGGCTTTCCACCCCTGTCACATATGCTGCCTTAGGTAAAGGAAGTTATACCATGTTGAAAGCCATTGCCAACTGTGTGAATTACAACAAGTCTGAATGGCTGGCATGTGTCGATTTCAAAGTCATTGCGATGCTGTTGGATTTGGAGGCGGGGGATTACACTCAGTATTGCCGCTATGTGTGTGAATAGCACAGTCGTGAAGTAGAAGAACATTACACACACGAACAGCTCTGGTGCCTGTGATAAACAACATTGACTTCGAGCCTGTATTGAATACGAATAACATCGTTCTCTCACCACTGCACTTGAGACTCATGATAGCTTTTGTTAAGGCTCTGCACTGGAGTGAAGCAGCTTTCCAGTACTTCTATAAGAAATTTCCACGGTACAGCACAGAAAAGATCACAAAGGGGCTATTTATTGGTCCACAAATATCCCAGCTATTGGGGGACACATACTGTGAATCCACTCTAACGTCTGATCATCTGCATGAGTGACATCGTTTTCGTACCTTGACAACATTGTTCTTCGGAAACAGGAGAGCCCAAAATTACAACGACTATGTTGACGAACTAGTTCGTGCTTATAAAGTCATTGGCGGCAACCCTCAAGATGCATCACGTTTACTCCCACCTCGATGTGTTCCCAGAGGGTTATGGTGCACTCAGGATACACGGGACGGTGCACTATTGCTATGTTGGCTGATTTCTGCTGGCTGCTACAGAGAGATGTTCCAGACACTACTCACAAGAGGAAGGTAAAAAAGGGGATCAAATAGAAAACTCAATTAGTTTATAAATCATGTTGTCTGCGGTAGCCATATACCTGAAACGTGAAGGCTCAACTTACTTGTAACCCTCGGGTAGCGGATAGGAGACAATTTTAAACGTGATATTCATGTTAAGCGCATCAAAATCTATAACGATTGTCTATTGTGGTTTCACAAAAGAAAACGAAAAAAAACAGTATCGACATCGTAAACGTACATTTTCTTAGAAATCAAGGATAGAAACTTTTACGACTTCTGCTTATATACCCTCAAGATATGTGCTATTAAACGACATCGCTGACGTTGCTACCAAGATATCTTGCTGAGAATCAGAGAATCTGTGATAAAATCTCAGTTGTATTTTGCAAAAGATGGTTCAAATGGCTCTAAGCACTTTTTGATTTAATATTTGAGGTCATCAGTCCCCTAGACTTAGAACTACTTAAACGTAACTAACTTAAGGACGTCACACACATCCATGACCGAGGCAGGATTCGAACCCGCGACCGTAGCAGCAGCGCGGTTCGGATAGAAGCGCCTAGAACTGCTAGGCCACAACGGCCGACTGCATTTCTGCAGGTTCTTTATCTGCATATTAGGGGTCGAAATTGGTAGGAATGACATCGTTAATAAGGTAAGTAAATAAATAAGGAATAATAACAACGTGAGTAAATGAATTTATCAAACGATTTTTGTTAGAAATAAAATTTTAAGCTTTGTTGTTTGAACACAGCTTCCAGTAAACGTCATGCGTAGACGATCATTCGACGCACGTTATCACATAAGGGAGAAAAGTAACCCATGTCGCAGTTCGTAGTGTACATAAAATAACGATTTCGTATACGATTTGTATCACAGCGACTTGGAAATTGTAAGAAACCAATGATTAATTTGTTCTTCACGGTATAGAAGAGGTCAGTCAGTAAATTTTTCCTTTACTTGCTCCAAATCAGGGAAATAAGCAAATCAATTTACGAAACATATCTCGAGGACTTCTTAAAACTACACGTTGATGAGAACAATTTTTGTCTGATATTGGATTCCCGGGGTGGACAAACTAACGCCGTCATACATGATATTATGTTCATATGACGAGGGTCACCAGAACTCCACGGTGGAAGTAATAACGCCAAATTGCACACCTGTTTGCCAGCATGTGATGTTTATTTTTATGGACAAATTAAAAACTTCATTTCGAGATTTCAGACTTACATATTGCATATGGAAACCCAGCGGCACAACCTTACGGATGCAATAACGATTCACAGCATATTTCATGACCGGATTTCAACACCGATTTTTCAGACACTGTTATCGTATGCGTGGTACAATAAAAACAGATGCCCGAAAAAGAAATAGTTTTAAATGTAACTAAGTTTGTTTTCCTGCGAATCTTCTTAAGGAAAGATGTTCTTCCGTGAAGAGGACATTTTTAGATGTTCTTGGTATCGCGAGAATATTTTCTTTGAATGTTTCTGTGACAAATACCATCCACTTAGGTGGTAGAAGGAAATTGATGATATGTAGCAGAGTGATTGAAAGACAGAGTGTAAATCGACCAGGGTTCAATTTTAAATTCTTTGCTGACCCAAAGTCGTCAAGAAATTTATTTGCTTACTTTATTATTATGTCCTTTTGGTTTACTTAACTTATTAAACCTCATATGTCTGCGAATTTAGAAATGGAAAACATCAAATAAAAAAAAAAAACCAGAGGCAGAACACACTTGGGAATCAAACACAGGTTCAAATGTGTGTGAAATCTTATGCGACTTAACTGCTAAGGTCATCAGAGCCTAAGCTTACACACTACTTAACCTAAATTAGCCTAAGGACAAACACATACACCCATGCCCGAGGGAGGGCTCGAACCTCCGCCGGGACCAGCCTCACAGTCCAGGACTGCAGCGTCCCAGACCGCTCGGCTAATCCCGCGTGGCTGAACACAGCTTCTCCGCTACTCAGCATGATAACTCGATCGCTACATCAGCGGCGCCGTCCTCGAACAGCATTCACATTACGAGTACATAAGTGGCAATCTTCTTTTCTTGATATCCTCAAGAATACACATTTGAGGAAAGTGCTCAGTCTTCATTTATCTATCGATTCCGCCATTCTGAGTCGATTCCGTGTGTGGAGTTTACTGGTAGTTTCTTCAATAACGGGGTTGTTGGGCAGAAATATGTTAGCCATTCAATTTAGGTTGTACACCCCCAACTCGCCAAATATGAACTGAGTCAGCTGGTCCTGCGGCTTCTCTTTACGAGGACGGATCTGCGCACCCTCGGGGAGGGAGGAGTAAAATCTGGTGGTCTGTTCCAAGCTTCAGCAGACGAGTCAAACAGCTTTTGTGAACAACAGTCAACTTACAAACTGCAGTAAATTATTACCCACAAGACAGCACCTCCAGGACATAGAAGTTCTCTTAAAATATGTTTGTACACAGACAGTATGCAAGCAATCATGAGAACCTCTTCCGAGGTAGTAGCTGATGACAGAAGGAGTGAAAACTCTTTAGATGCAGTTCTTCTACTTCTTACAACGTTAATTTGTCGTTTGTTACTGTTACCCTTTTTGCTGACTGGAAGGAAAGCTTAATTCCACCAGTATCAAAAAATAAGCTGTGACAACAGGTGACCATACTTTCTGCTGTAAGTGTGTGCTGTTCACAACGTGCAAGTGTGCTGTGGACAACATGGTTTATTCCTTAGAACAGAGGATTTTTCTGGTGTTGGAATTCCACCGCCTAGAACACAGTGTTGTTGCAACAAGACGAAGTTTTCAACGGAGGTTTAATGTAACCAAAGGACCGAAAAGCGATACAATAAAGGATCTGTTTGAAAAATTTCAACGGACTGGGAACGTGACGGATGAACATGCTGGAAAGGTAGGGCGACCGCGTACGGCAACCAAAGAGGGCAACGCGCAGATAGTGCAGCAGGTGATTCAACAGCGGCCTCGGGTTTCCGTTCGCCGTGTTGCAGCTGCGATCCAAATGACACCAACGTCCACGTATCGTCTCATGCGCCAGAGTTTACACCTCTATCCATACAAAATTCAAACGCGGCAAACCCTCAGCGCCGCTACCATTGCTGCACGAGAGACATTCGCCAACGATATAGTGCACAGCATTGATGACGGCGATGTGCATGTGGGCAGCATTTGGTTTACTGACGAAGCTTATTTTTACCTGGACGGCTTCGTCAATAAACAGAACTGGCGCATATGGAGAACCGAAAAGCCCCATGTTACAGTCCCATCGTCCCTGCATCCTCAAAAAGTACTGGTCTGGGACGCCATTTCTTCCAAAGGAATCATTGGCCCATTTTTCAGATCCGAAACGATTACTGCATCACGCTATCTGGACATTCTTCGTGAATTTGTGGCGGTACAAACTGCCTTAGATGACACTGCGAACACCTCGTGGTTTATGCAAGATGGTGCCCGGCCACATCGCACGGTCGAGGTCTTTAATTTCCTGAATGAATATTTCGATGATCGTGTGATTGCTTTGGGCTATCCGAAACATACAGGAGGCGGCGTGGATTGGCCTCCCTATTCGCCAGACATGAACCCCTGTGACTTCTTTCTGTGGGGACACTTGAAAGACCAGGTGTACGGCAAGAATCCAGAAACAATTGAACAGCTGAAGCAGTACATCTCATCTTCATGTGAAGCCATTCCGCCAGACACGTTGTCAAAGGTTTCGGGTAGTTTCATTCAGAGACTACGCCATATTATTGCTACGCATGGTGGATATGTGGAAAATATCGTACTATAGAATTTCCCAGACCGCAGCGCCATCTGTTGTTGACAATTGTAACTACTGTAATTTCGAAAGTTTGTCTGCCTGAAAATGTACTGTTGTCCCAAGCATATTGCAACAAACGGTGTATTTCTATCGCTGCTCGTTTAGTTTGTATTGCCTTTTCAAATATACCGGTCATTTTTGAAACACCATGTATATTGAAACGTCCCCTTAGAAAAATTAATGAATTACTGTGCTGATAAACCTCTTACATTATTTGATTTTCAAACAGCTGAGTAAAACTGAACGTACCCAGACGTTTCGCTCTTTACCTATTCTGATCAACACTAAACTGACACTACAATAGCGAATATTACAACAATGCCAACCATCCACAGACTGCACACAGCACAACCAGTGATTTTCATACAGAGCGCTATGTGGCGTTACCAATATAAAAACCTAAACAGCGTACTTACAATATATGTACAATAGGCCCTACAATTTCTGCACAATTTCAGTCCAGTAACGTGTTCATTGTATATATATATATATATATATATATATATATATATATATATATATATATATATATATTAGCGTATTTGTTTTAGTTGTAAATATTTGTCATGTATTGTTGTTTTTCTGACATGTTCTACATCCTGGAGGACCTCCTCACTACAGATCAATCGCAATGAAAGTAAAATCCATCCATACATCCATCCTCAGAACAAGATGTCAAAGATTCTATAGTGAAACAGTTGTACCCATTGGTTGTATTCATTTCAAGTATTAAAAGGTTCAGCAAACCGGTCACATATGAAATTTATTGCGTATCTACATTTATGTCACTGTGTGGTCATTTTCAGTGCTAAAAAATATGTGAAGAATCGTTTACAGTGTAATAACATGGATGCTGTATTAAATGTACCACTGCAAAAGCTTCAAATGTTAGTCAGTAATAAAATATATACCACTAAATGTAACATAAAACATTAAAAACACCTGTATTTACATATAGTCCCTACTGGTTTATTTATGTCAAGCCTGAGTTCACCTGGCCCTTGGGCATAATGCTGATTGTACGGTGACTTATAGCATCACACTTGTCTGTGCCAGTTCCTTTAACTGTAGTTTGTATGTAGCATCGTTTAAAAATTTTTTATAAACTATGTTCAGCTGTAAAATGTGTAGCAACAACTGACACCACACATCAGTTCACGCAGTTACCACCACAACTTTAGTTGCAACCACATTATTTGTTTTATGTATAAAAGGTTTTAAAAATATAAAATAATAAAGAAAGTGATAAAACATACAAATTGTAAAATAAAGTAAATATATGTTTTCAATGCACAATAGACGAAAGAAGAGTGCTGTTGATTGGTGCAACTTACACTGAAACCAGCTGTGTTGCAGCTGTGAACAGCAGCCTCAGCGTGAACTCATTCTCTGACATGACTAGTGTAACCTCCCTCTTACTAATCGGCCTATCCTGCTTGCGATGTAAAATATGACCGTGGATCGCGTGAATGAATAACGGATTTTTGTAATTGGATAAGGCTATCTTTTCTGAAGAAATGATACCTATAAGTAGGAGGAAAGTGTGCAACCGACCCTTCTGATGGAAAGTCTGCTAAAAATAAAAAGTAATTAAACTGAATAGGGCTACAATTTGGAAAATGAAAGTTATTTTGTGCATTCACTCACAAACTACACTGAACAGAAAAAGGATACCACTGATCACGACTACTAAAGTTACAGTAATGAACAAAAAGGAATAATTAATGGTCGCAAACCCACTAGGGCAATTTACATCCAAAATCCTGTACAAGATGATGGGAAAGAAAAACATGTATTATTGAACACTGACGTGGCAACTGAAGGTTATCACGTTATTTGACACTAATTTCAAGTGAGTATGCAATGATAAAGAAAACTGAAAAGCCACTCTTACGTTACACTTGGCATTAAATTTGAAAAAAAATAGGCAATCGACTAATGATTTGAAAATATGCAATTTAACTGTATGTTAGTACTGAACATCGTTACGTGGACAATGACTTTCAGTGACTTCAGCATAACGTCATCAAAGAAATTTAGAAAAAAGCAAGCACCTTTTACTTTGAAGTACTTATTTTGCATATTGGATTTCCTGTTATTATCTGAAGAACTGAGCCTTTTTTACTAACTTGAACAGAATTAAATATTAGAATACATATCAAGACAAACAGCCATGTCCTCCAAGCGATATGTAAACTAAATAAAACTTCCACATTCTTAACTTGTGCATTTCTTTGGATTTTGATTTTTTTACAATGATTGATTCTCAGACTTGAAAAATGAAATTACTTTACTTTAGTCATATACTGAAGCCTCTGTTGTACAACAGTTAATGGAAAGTAGACTGAGGCTAAAATACTTAAAAGAGAATTTATTCAGTAATAAACTGGCTGTAATTATTCAATCTGTTTCTTATAACGCTCAGTTAGCATATTAGGAAAAAGAAAGGAACAAGGATCCTAATTGGTAACAATGTCTGGAGGCAATGAGGACGCAATCGCCCTGAGTTTAGATGATTACTATTTAAATAAATCTTATGAATCAAATCACATCTCGTTGTGCTGCTCGGTTAGCCGTTAATACTTTCTACCAATGAACAGTCTTACTTCAGTGCTTTACATACGACGAAAGTCGGAGCCGACGACGGAACTGTGTTGCTGGAAATAGTGTTCTTATTGAAGACGGTAGCATACTGTGGAGCCACGGCTAATTATAGGAACGGGCAATCGTAATTAATACAGCCTCTTCCGCCCTTCCACTGTAAGTAGTCCTGTTCTAGACATCTGGCCAGCGCCCGTACTTGATGCCGCCGAAAATGGTACTCTCTACTGCGAGAGCGTTAAGACAACACTTCCGCACATTGCAAGCGCTGGATCCCGGCTCTGGCTTTCTCCACGCGCTCTGAGCAACAACTCCCTACCCAAAGATTTCACAAAGCACAAGCACTGCTATTATCGTTGCTAGTCGATACAAATCACAATTTCTTTGGCTTTTTTCCAGAGCTTATAAGTTTCACAGTAAAACACAATGAAACGTCAACATACTTCTACCTAAATGTACACATACAGTGAAACAATTTCCTTACTTATTAAAAGAAAGCATTTAAATTACAAATATTTACATACATTTCAAAATAAGGTATATATTGGTAGCAGGTGTCATGCATCCTGCATTTTCGGTGTTACACTTGTCCAGTTGGGGCTATGCACACAACTTACATTACCTGGTGTGTATTCTGTGACTGACTCACTTTTAAATTTGTGCGAGTACATTTTTCATAAGGCATGCGTGCTACATACAGTAAGTGGTATTCCACACATGACCAAAACCTAGATATGCTGTAAACATCATTTGGGAATGATTTCCGTGCCCTTTACTATTGGAGTTGTCAAGAGTTACCTGTGCAAACATGTATGCTCTTTAGCCATTAGAATTCAGTCTTCGTTCCATTGCTTTTTCTTGCTGTAAATCAATGCTGTTTCATCCGTGCCTCATTCTTTTAAATAACACGTAAATGCTAGCGATGTCCAGTTGTATCGAAGCAACGACTTTAAGAACATTGTTACTGCCGTATCAAGAATGATCGATTAACTTCGTTCCAGATCATGAAAGAAAAAATTTTTGCTCTTTAACTAAACCACAAGAAGTCACTCGTCATCCTCAAAGCACATCGAAAGTTGTACAGCGGGTATTTTTGTGATACGGAGTCTCCAGTACATCTCAGTAGTGCTGAATTATCTTATAAAAAACAAAGAGCCCGACGTAATCCCAGATGTGCGTATAAATTGAAAGAACAGACGGTTGCAATATGCGGGAAAATTCCCTTGCCTGTATGCAGTTCAGTTTCGAAATATATACAGGGTGGTCCATTGATCGTGACCGGACCACGAAATAAGCATCAAACGAAAAAATTACACAGAACGAAACTTGTCTAGCTTGAAGGGGGAAACCAGTTGGTGGTATGGTTGGCCCGCCAGATGGCGCTGCCATATGTCAAAAGGATATCAACAGCGTTTTTTAAAATAGGAGCCCCCCTTTTTTGTTGCATATTCGTGTAGTACGTGCAGAAATATGCATGTTTTAATTGGACCACTTTTTTCGGTTTGTAACAGATGGCGCTGTAATAGTCACAGACATATGGCTCACAATATTAGACGAACAGATGGTAACAAGTAGGTTTTTTTTATATTAAAATATAGACCGTAGGTAAGTGTGAACATTTTATTTCGGTTGTTCCAATGGGATACACGTACCTTTGTGAACTTATCATTTCTGAGAACGCATGCTGTTACGGCGTGATAATCTTTAAATACCACATTAATGCATTAAATGCTCAAATGATGTCCGTCAACCTCCATGCATTTTGCAGTACATGTAACGACATTCCTCTCAACAGCGAGTAGTTCACGTTCCGTAATGTTCGCACATGCATTGACAATGCGCTGACGCATGTTGTCAGGCGTTGTCGGTGGATCACGATAGCAGATATCCTTCAACTTTCCACACAGAAAGAAATCCGGGGTAGCCAGATCCGGTGAACCTGCGAGGCATGGTATAGTGCTTCGACGACTAATCCACCTTTCATGATTATGCTATTCAATACCGCTTCAACCGCACGCGAGCTATGTGCTGGACATCCATCATGTTGAGGGTACATTGCCATTCTGTCATACAGTGAAACATCTTGTAGTAACATCGGTAGAAAATTACGTAAGAAATCAGCATACATTGCACCATTTCCACTGCCATCGATAAAATGGGGGCCAATTATCATTCCTCCCATAGTGCCGCGCCATACAGTAACCCGCCAAGGTCACTGATGTTCCACTTGTCGCAGCCATCGTGGGCTTTCCGTTGCCAATAGTGCATATTATGCCAGTTTACGTTACCGCTGTTGGTGAATGACGCTGCGTCGCTAAACAGAACTCGTGTAAAAAATCTGTCATCGTCCCGTCATTTCTCTTGTTTCCAGTGGCAGAGCAGCACACGACGTTCAAAGTCGTCGCCATGCAATTCTTGGTGCATAGAAATATGGTACGGGTGCAATCGATGTTGATGTTGCCTTCTCAACACCGACGTTTTTGAGATTCCCGATTCTCGCGTTATTTGTTTGCTACTGATATGAGGATTCGCCGCGACTAAATCACCTACTTGGGCATCATCATTTGTTGCAGGTCGTGGTTGACATTTCACATGTGGCTGAATGCTTCCTGTTTACTTAAATAACGTAAGTATCCGGTGAACGGTACGGACACTTGGATGATGTCGTCCTGGATACCGAACGGCACACATAACACACGCCCGTTGGGATTTTGTTCACAGTAGCCATACATCAACACGATATCGACCTTTTCCGCAATTGGTTTAAATGTGTGTGAAATCTTATGGGACCTAGCTGCTAAGGTCACCAGTCCCTAAGCTTACGCACTGCTTAATCTAAGTTATCCTAAGTACAAACACACATACCCATGCGTGAGGGAAGACTGGAACTTCCGCCGGGACCAGCCGCACAGTCCATGAATGCAACGACTTAGACCGCTCGGCTAATCCTGCGCGGCCCGCAATTGGTAAACGGTCCATTTTAACACGGTCATTGTATCACAAAGCAAATACCGTCCGCAATAGCGGAATGTTACGTGATACCACGTACTTATAAGTTTGTGACAATTACAACCCCATCTATCTCAAAGCGAAAAAAGTGGTCCAACTAAAACATTCATATTTCTTTAGATACTAAACGAATAAGTAATAGAAACGAGGGTTCCTATTTTTAAAAAAACGCATTTGATATCCGTTTGACTTATGGCAGCGCCTTCTAGCGGGCCAACCATAGCGCCATCTGGTTTCCCCTTTCAAGCTAGACGAGTTTCGTTCTTTGTAGTTGTTTCTTTTGATGCTTATTTTGTGAGATGTTTGGCCCTGTCACTATCAATGGACCACCCTGAATATACATTAAATTTAAAACATTTACGTGCCCCAGTAGTCCTGCCAAATCCTTACAACTGATATGTAGCTTCACTTGGCACAAATAGTGAAAACGCTAGAAGACTCAAACTAGTCATGACTGATCGGGTAAAATGTTTGTGTAGCATTCATTTGTTTTATCAAATCTGTTTTCAGATGCTGAAATGGGCCGTGTACGGCTCTATGCATAACATAATTATCGTATGTTCTATTTTCTCCCATGGCTTCTAAGTCATTGCTAACATTGGTACCTTTTGTCACATATCAAAAATCTAGTAATTGCTCAAAAACTGAAATATCAAATTGTATATCTCCAGCACCTTGGCTGTATCTTTACATAATATAGATCTACCCCCTTCTCCTCCATCGCTGTTTTTTTCCTTTATTGTTAATTTCACACCTGATACAGGTAGGCCAGCAGTGGCATACTACGCCACTCTTCAGCCACAGATAAAACTAATGACAAAAAAGAAAATTGGTTGGTTGGTTTGTTGGATTAAAGGGACCACACTGCTACGGTCAACGGTCCCTTTTTCCGAAACTGCAAAACACCCATATAGAATAAAAACGAACAATGGACATGACAACAGACGACATAGGACAAGAAAAATGCAGACTGAGACGAGACAAAAGGAATTTAAAATCACACAGAGTGTGACAGTGGTTGGCCAACCATAGAGACAAAAAAGGAAAAGCCAACCACCTCGAAACACACTAAAAAATAACACAGTCTAAAATAGTAAGCCAAAGGCCAGACTCATAACGAAAAAATGACAAACACTCAGATTAAGTGATAATAAACCCTTGCCAGAATAAAACGCAAAACTAAGCCTGCCATGGCAGTGTCATCTGCTAAAAGGACAGGGAGCGTATCAGGCAGCACAAAAGTCTACCTGAGCACAGCTGAAGGCGGACAGGCCAACAAAATGTGGGCGACCGTCGAAGCTGCCCCACAGTGACAGAGAGGCGGGTCCTCGCCACGCAGTAAATCTCTTTGCGTCAGCCGAGTGTGGCCAATGTGGAGCTGACGAAGGACAACTGAGTCCCTGCGAGTGGCTTGCATGGATGACTGCCACACACTCGTCGTCTCCACGACAGCACGAAGTTTATTAGGTGTGGTCAGATCGGGCCATTCAGCCTCCCAAAGCGCGAAAACTTTGCGGCGTAAGACTGCTCGCAAATCAGTCTCCGGGAGGCCAATGTCCAGAGTTGGTTCACTGGTGGCCTGTTTGGCCAGGCGGTCAACATGTTTATTGCCTGGGATGCCGAAAAGACCAGGGGTCCACACAAAGACCATAGAGCGACCGCAACGGGAAAGAGTATGGAGGGACTCCTGGACAGCCATCACCAGACAAGAGCAAGCGAAACACTGCTCGATAGCTCATAAAGTGCTCACTGAGTCGCTACAGATAACGAAGGACTCACCTGAGCAGAAGCGGATATTCTCTTGGGCACAATAGATGGTGACCAGCTCAGCAGTGAAAACGCTACAGCCAGCCGGCAATCAGTGTTGTTCGTTATGGTCCCCTAGAGTGAGACCAGCAACCATCGAACCGTTTGTGTAAACAACGCCAGAGCCCTAATACACGGCAAGGATGGACAGAAAGTGGTGGCGGAAGGCCTCCAGAGGGACTGAGTACTTCGGGCCCTATGCCAATTCCAGTCAAAGGCAAGGGCGGGGGACACATCACGGGGGTTTACACAGGGGGGCCCAGAAAGGAGGTGGAAGAGGGAAAACCCCAAGCCCGGAGAGAGACTCCCTGACACAGACCGCAATCGTACAACCCGACCGGGGCCGACGTTGTGGGAGATGTTCGACTGACTGAGGGAACAGGAGACGAGAATTAGGATGCCTAGGCAAGCTACAAACATGTGTAAAAAGCAGACAATCGCAGAACAGACATGGTGGATATACAAATGTAGACATACAAAATTCAAACACACGGATCGGTTCACAGGCGCAGAGTCCAAAATAATAATGTACAGATGCGTGGACACACACAGAGATGACAGGTGACACACACAAACGTTGGACCACAAACTATTAAACACTGGAACACTTGAGCATGAACACGACAGCACACACAAACACTAGGCAATGATCTCTGGTGCACGAAAATTCTCTAAACGTGTAAGAGTCGTGGGACCTGCCAAAAAGGTAAAAAAAGGGGGAGGAGAGAGAGAGGGGTGTGTAGATGCCAGTGGCGGAGGAGATGGGAGGGAGAGGAAAGAAGGTAGAGGGTAGGGGAAGCCTGTGTGGAGGAGGGAGGGAGGAGGGAGAGAGAGAGAGAGAGCGTGCCCTTGGGAAAAAACAAAGGATGCAGTAGAGGAGGGGTAACTGGAGGGGATGAGGGCATCATCAGGGAGGGGGATTTGGTGAAAGCCATCTTGGGCAAGGGTATGGAGAGTGAACAGATGGAGAGCAGGTGGGATGTGGAATGCAGGTGTGGCAGGGGATGGGGTTTGGAGAGGATAGGAGAGACAAGCGGCTGAGGGGGGTCAAGTTTGCAGGAGGTGTAGAGGATCTGTATCCGTTCAAGGAAGAGAAGGAGGTGCGAGAACAGAATAAGGTCATATAGGATCCGCTTGGGGGAGGGGAGACGGATGCAATAATCAAGGCGGAGCACATCGTGTTCTAGTAGTTGAAGGCATTTGTAAAATGTAGAAGGGGCGCAGATCCAGGCAGGATGAGCTTAGCAGAGAATAGGATGGATAAGGTGTGGAGGATGGTGGAGGGGTCCAGACCCCATGTGAGGCCACAAAGGAGCTTGAGGAGACGGAGTGTGGAGCATGCCCTGGCTTAGATTCTCCGGAGATGGGGGTCCAGGAGAGGCGACGGTCAAGGGTGATGCCAAGGAACTTAAGGGTGGGGGTGGGGGCGATCGGACGGCCATAAATGGTGAGACAGAAGTCGAGAAGACGGAAGGAAGGGGTGGTTTTGCCTACAATGATCGCCTGGGTCTTGGAAGGATTGACCTTGAGCAACCACTGGTTACACCAAGCGGTGAACCGGTCAAGATAGGGTTGGAGTAGGTGTTGGGAGCGTTGCAGGGTGGGGCAAGAGCAAGGAAGGCGGTATCATCGGCGTATTGGAGAAGGTTGATGGGGGGTGAAGGCAGCGGCATGTACGCCATATAAGAAGGTATAGAAGAGGGGAGAGGACGGAACTTTGGGGCACACTGGCGGAGTGGTAGAAGGTGTAGGAATCCGTGTTATGGGTGATGACATAGGAAGGACGTTGGGAAAGAAAGGACCCGATCAGACGGACATAGATTATAGGAAGAGCGAAGGTTTGGAGCTTGAAGAGGCGACCGGAATGCCACACTGGGTCGTAGGCGCGTTCAAGGTCGAGGGAGAGGAAGATAGCAGAGTGACAGTAGTTGATCTGTTTGGACAGTAGATGAGTGAGGTGAAGGAGAAGGTCGTCGGTAGAGAAGGACGGTCGTAAGCCACACTGGGTGACGGGAAGGAGGCGGTGTGCTCCATCATTTCGATTATATACTTATATGCTTCTTTTCCAAAACCACTCTGCATTCAACAGCAGATTGACACTTTATCTGTTGTCATCGCCGTAGGATCGCTCTTAGCTACAATTTCTGTGTGGCCTTCCCCTGTATTTTCATTCACATCCCTTTAATATCTGTACCGAAAAAAGTCTTCTTATGAGCTCAATATCTACCCCATCCCAGGATAGGTATTTATGAAGCCAGCAGTAGCTGACGCTGGCGTCGATGCTGTCGGGACACCTTACGCTTCATCGATAAATGGCACTGACAGTGTTTTCACAGTGGTGGGTGCTTTAGGCAGCATTATAATTTAACAAAACTGCACAAAATATTTATAAAGTATACACAAACCTTCCTCGTGAATATCCCTATGTATTACTGAAAAGCATGTAATAATCCCTATGGCGGTTCCTCAGATTAGCGTTAACATACAGACAGAAACTACGACAGGAGAGTTTAATCTTTCTCAACTTCTAAAAAATAAATTGACTCACTGAGGACCTATGGAAGGGTGTGAGAGGTTGGGCTGAAGCTCCTAATCCTAGCAGGTGAAATAAGAATCTAGGTAAATAAGTAATGTACATTGCAGTTACAGTACAGCGGCACAATGTGCGAAGTGACGAATCAGAACTTTTTAAGTGAAAACTCTTAAAAATTTTGTAAATAAAGCAAACTTTATTAAAATTGTATATGTTCATTCTTCATGTTTACGTAAAAAATTTCTGTCACCCGGGTGACGAACACATTACTTCAAACGCGAAGTCATTTCGTTGATACCGTCACTGTGAAATTTTTTACTTCCTTGACAATGCCTCAACCTCACCTCTGCTTGCACCGCTTCATCGCTATAATTCGGAGACGTCTAGTGGCAGAGTGCTGCAAATAAAAAGATTTAAAGAATAGAGATGTTGAATGTTTATATCGTCTGTTTTATTTAAAACGTATTAACAGTTTTCACATGAAATGTTCGGAAGCATAACCTTTCGGCTCGCCTTCGCATTAGAACTAATTTCAGGGGCAGTTTTGGCACGATTATTTGAGTTAATTAAAGGAGACTACTGGCCATTGAAATTTCTACAGCACGAAGATGACGTGCTACAGCTGCGAAATTGAACCGACAGGGAGAAGATGCTGTGATATGCAAATGATTAGCTTTTCAGAGCATTCACACAAGTCTGGCGCCATTGGCGACACCTACAACGTGGTGACATGAGGAAAGCTTCCAACCGATTTCTCATACACAAACAGCAGTTGACCGGCGTTGCCTGGTGAAACGTTGTTGTGATGTCTCGTGTAAGGAGGAGAAATACGTAACGTATCCGACTTTGATAAAGGTCGGATTGTAGAATATCGCGATGGTGGTTTATCGTATCGTGACACTGCTATTCGCGTTAGTCGAGATCGAATGACTGTTAGCAGAATATGGAGTCGGTGAGTTCAGGAGGGTAATACGGAACGGCGTGCTGGCTCCCAACGGCCTCGTATCACTAGCAGTCTAGATTAGAAGCATCTTATCAACATGGCTGTAACGGATCGTGCAGCCACGTTTCGATCCTTGAGTCAACATATGGGGACATTTGCAAGACAACAACCATCTGCTCGAACAGGTCGACGACGTTTGCAGCAGCATCGACTATCAGCTAGGAGACCATCACCGCGGTTACCCTTGACATTGCATCACAGACAGGAGCGCCTGCGATGGTGTACTCAGCGACGAAACTGGGTGCACGAATGGCAAAACGTCATTTTTTCGGATGAATCCAGGTTCTGTTTACAGTATCCTGATGGTCGCATCCGTGTTTGGCGACATCGCGGTGAACGCACATTGGAAGCGTGTATTCGTCATCGCCATACTGGCGTCTCACCCGGCGTGTGGTATGGGGTGCCATTGGTTACACGTCTCGGTCACCTCTTCTTCGCATTGACGGCACTTTGAACAGTGGATGTTACATTTCAGACGTGTTACGAAACATGGCTCTACCCTTCATTCGATCCCTACGAAACCTTACATTTCAGCACAAAAATGGTTCCAATGGCTCTGAGCACTATGGGACTTAACTGCTGTGGTCGCCAGTCTCTTAGAACTACTTAAACCTAACTAAACTAAGGACATCACACGTATCCATGCCCGAGGCAGGATTCGAACCTGCGAGCGTAGCTGTCACCCTGTTCCAGACTGTAGCGCCTAGAACCGCACGGCCACTCCGACCGGCTTAAATTTCAGCAGAATAATGCACGACCGCATGTTTCAGGTCCTGTACGGGCCTTTCTGGATACAGAAAATGTCAGAGTGCTGTCTTCACCAGCAGTTTCTCCAGATCTCTCTCCAATTAAAAACGTCTGGTTAATGGTGACAGAGCAACTGGCTCGTCACAATACGCCAGTCACTATTTTTGATGAATTGTGGTATCATGTCGAAGCTGCATGGGCAGTTACACGGCCAGAGGTCGTTGTTCTGGGTACTGAATTCTCAGGATCTATGCACCCAAACTGCGTGAAAATGTAATCACATGTCAATTCTAGTATAATATATCTGTCCAATGAATACCCGTTTATCATCTGCATTTCTTCTTGGTGTAGCAATTTTAATGGCCAGTAGTGTACTTAGAACATTAAAGCAAAAATGGCTGTATAGGCAAAAAAAGCAGAATGAATAGTTCTTTTTTATTTTCGACACAGGTATGAAGAGTTCACTGAGATCTTTAAGCTGATGAAACACTAGGTTGTAACTAACACATGGGAAAAAGACTCGTACAACGAAAAGCGGCCAATAGTGAAAATTTTTCTGGTGGGTTATAGCCTTGTAGGAAACTGGCGTTGTGTACAATGTTTATCGTCGCCTCAGAATGGTAGTTCCTACTAGCTATCGGACCTTCTAAAACCTAGAAAATTTGTATTATACAAAAAGCTACGTTTTCTAAATTCTTAAAAGTATTTGCTGCATCTAACTGATATTTTTGTACCGATCTTTTGATAAGCCAGAGGCGGTGACTGAGTTGTCTTTCGTACTTCGCAAGGGGCACGATTTCTGCAAGTGGTCGTACAAAAGACCGTGCGCAATCACGATGAGGAGCGAGGTGGCACGAGCACTTCATTAGACAGCCAGTCTCCCAGGAGCAGCGAGTACATAAAGGAAAGTAACGACTGCCAACTTGGAGAAGCACCAGGATTTCCTGTCTAGAGGTGGCTACGTAATGAGGAGCCACATATTAAGTCGTCGGCTCGTTCGTGTAGTTTCCATTTCTGTTCTGGATCCTTTCCATGCCACGAGACTATCCCACCTGGGTGTATCTGTTGCGAGACTGTTGTGGCAGTCATTATCATCATATAACAGAAGTTAATGGTGACCTCCCGTCTGTTGTACTTCATCTTAAAGTGGATTTATTCCACGAAGGGAGAGTGACATACGACCGTGCATGCGGGAACTCCCTCGCCACACAAAGCGTTCAAACAGACAAATTTACATTCACCTTTTATCTAAGGTCTTAAAATGAGTGCCACTCAGCGCCGGCTGTAGTGGCAGAGCAGTTCTAAGCGCTACAGTCTGGAACCGCGTGACCGCTACGGTCGCAGGTTCGAATCCTGCCCTGGGAATGGATGTGTGTGATGTCCTTAGGTTAGTTAGGTTTACGTAGTTCTAAGTCCTAGGGGACCTCAGAAGTTAAGTCCCATAGTGCACAGAGCCATTTTTTTTAGTGCCACACAGTGATGATTACTGTCTGGGATTAAAATTTATTTCTATGTATTGTATCTCATTTGCAGCGTCTGTCCGTAAACCACTTTCTGTTGAACCGCATGAGCTGGCATTCGTCCTCTACGTGTACGAATTTATGAAAAGGGACAAATAACTGAGTAGTAGAACATTTGATAATTTAATTTATGCTGTTGAATTGTGTGAAGGGTGCTGGGCTGTGTTAAGATGTTACAGTATATGTGGCATTATAATGATTTTTGTCTGTTTTAGAGGTTTAAAAGCTATTTGCTGTATTCACTCGTATCAGACAGTTCAGCTTGTTGGGACCTGCGCCGAATGTAAATACAGTCACATCAGCTACTGAAAGAAATGTTTTGCTTTCTTTCTCTTTCGCCGGCCTGCTCTTTGGTATCGCAAAGAATCTACACGTCGTGATTTAAATCTTGATACACTATCTTGTTAAGTTTTCTCATTGTTAATCCACGACCTTACTTATCTTACTGTTCGTACTTATTCTGCTCTTTTAAGTTAAATTTTTATATAAATTTTTATGTATTTCTTGGTCACCTTAAACTGTCATGACCTTTTCAGTCTATTTATTGGCACATTTTTGTTGAAGTTACCTTGTCGGCGCTTTAAACTGCCTTGTTTCCTGCTATGTTCCAATTAATCATTCGTGCTTTCACAAAATTTAACAACCATTTCGCAAATGATTTACCGAATAATTAAATCTGCTAAAGTTACTGTCGAGTTGAGTTTTGGTTTTAGCTAATAATTTTGTGAAGCTTTGTTGGTATTAATACAAGTAGTTGCTTTCTTAGTAGACAGAGAATTTCGAGACCGCTGTTGTTAGTTCTGTAAATAGTTCGACAGGTATCACTGAACTTAGGTAGAGTAGGCATATAGTTTTTTTTTCAGTAACTGTAAAATTTTACTATGAATGAGGATTGTGAGTAGTGAGTTATGGTGTCGGATTTCTTCACAGTACTTTCATTGGGGGGAATGCAGTGGGGAAGTCAGAGATCATTTTAATGAGATCATCTCCTGGAAATGCAGAATATGTAGTAGAAATAAGTTGATAGACGAGCAGGAGCGTAAAATCTGTGTCCTTCAGGTGCAGTTACAGTGCTCAAAGGAGGAACTAGATAGGTTGAGGAGAGTGAGGGGTGGTGGGGAATGGGAACTGCCAGTTGGCAAAAAGCAGCTAGGAGGGGGAGGTAGTCAGACCTTTGCGTATATCGAACAGATCTGACCAACTGTCAGAGTTGAGTGGAGAAGAGCCTTTTGCAGCTGTAGATGTAGGGAACATGCTGCAGTCCACAGCAGTTAAGAGTCCTAGGTCAGTTACAAAGCGTAACAGAAAAATATATAATTAAGCCAAGGCTGGCCAATGATCCCTTCAGTGCAGATGCACACAATGCCCGACCTTTTATGAGAATTTGCGTAACGCCACAAGTAATGGCATAAGGGGCAGCGGCAGTACGACAGTCGTGTGTGGATGACTTGAGAATTTGGGTCTCACTTGAGGCCTGCTACGGTGGTACATGCAGTTGCGCTGAACACTGTGCCTGGATGATTTAGTGGTCAGAGTATCTGCCTAGAGAGCAGACGACCCGGGTTCGAATCTTGTTTGGTACACATTTCAACTTGCCCCATTGGTTAATTCACTGCCCACTACCAACTAAGTTACAGTAATTACCTTCTGCCTGCAATATCAAAATGGTGTCTGCTCCTTATTACATGTCCGGAATAACAGATTTAACATACATTTTTTCGTTGACTTTTCGAAGTGAATAAACAAAAAAGGATTGGCGTATTAAGGGAAAATTAAGAGTTGAACGATGCCGTACAACGACTTGGATCAGATACATCACGGGAACTAGCTACTACCAGTTAAGAATTTAACCATAATCTGAGGCCCACATGGTTAGCCGTGCGGTCTAACGCACTGCATTCCGAGCGGGAAGGTGTGCCGGTCCCCGGCACGAATCCGCCAAGCGGATTAGTGTCGAGGTCCGATGTGCCGGCCAGTCTGTGGATGGTTTTTAAGGCGGTTTTGCAACTGCCTCGGCGAATGCGGGCTGGTTCCCCTTATTTCGTCTCAGCTACTATGTCGGCGATTGTTGCGCAAACACTGTCTCCACGTTCTCGTACGCCATAATAAATGTACTACCCAAACATTAGGGGTACAGTCGTCTGGTGTTAGACGTTTCCAAGGAGTGTGTTTCCCTGGCGGCCGAACAGCACAATGAGCCTGGGTTCGGTGTGGGGCGGCGGTGTGGTGAGTGGACTGCTATAACTAGTTGTCGGGTTGCGAACCACTGGAGGGTGTGGCGCGGACAAAGCCTCTCCGTCGTTTCTAGGTCCCAAGTTCCATAAAATACAGTAAAATACAATTACCGTAATCTCTGTCACATAAAAAACCGTTTTGCCGCGCTGGCTAGCCGAGCATTCTAGGGCGCTGCAGTCATGGGCTGTGCGGGTGATCCTGGGGGAGGTTCGAATCCTGCCTCGGGCATGGGTGTGTGTGTTTGTCCTTAGGATAATTTAGGTTAACTAGTGTGTAAGCGTAGGGACTGATGACCTTAGCAGATAAGTCCTATAAGATTTCACACACATTTGAACATTTTTTGAAACCCGTTTTCTTGACTCGTGGGAAAACGTAGGTTCCCAGATTACTGGTTTACGCAGGGAGTTGACCAAGTTAGTTCCACAGTTTATGGTGCACCACCATTCATTACCCAGCCAGGTGAGAAGTATGTCACCACAGGTCAATACAATGGAGCTTATCGACACAGTACATGTCATTACATTGATGTATTAATACACTAATGGCCATTAAAATTGCTAGACTGGTATTCTTTGGACAAATATATTATACTATAACTGACATACACTCCTGGAAATTGAAATAAGAACACCGTGAATTCATTGTCCCTGGAAGGGGAAACTTTATTGACACATTCCTGTGGTCACATACATCACATGATCACACTGACAGAACCACAGCTACATAGACACAGGCAACAGAGCATGTACAATGTCGGCACTAGTACAGTGTATATCCACCTTTCGCAGCAATGCAGGCTGCTATTCTCCCATGGAGACGATCGTAGAGATGCTGGATGTAGTCCTGTGGAACGGCTTGCCATGCCATTTCCACCTGGCGCCTCAGTTGGACCAGCGTTCGTGCTGGACGTGCAGACCGCGTGAGACGACGCTTCATCCAGTCCCAAACATGCTCAATGGGGGACAGATCCGGAGATCTTTCTGGCCAGGGTAGTTGATTTACACCTTCTAGAGCACGTTGGGTGGCACGGGATACATGCGGACGTGCATTGTCCTGTTGGAACAGCAAGTTCCCTTGCCGGTATACGAATGGTAGAACGATGGGTTCGATGACGGTTTGGATGTACCGTGCACTATTCAGTGTCCCCTCGACGATCACCAGAGGTGTACGGCCAGTGTAGGAGATCGCTCCCCACACCATGATGCCAGGTGTTGGCCCTGTCTGCCTCGGTCGTATGCAGTCCTGATTGTGGCGCTCACCTGTACGGCTCCAAACACGCATACGACCATCATTGGCACCAAGGCAGAAGCGACTCTCATCGCTGAAGACGAAACGTCTCCATTCGTCCCTCCATTCACGCCTGTCGCGACACCACTGGAGGCGGGCTGCACGATGTTGGGGCGTGAGCGGAAGACAGCCTAACGGTGTGCGGGACCGTAGCCCAGCTTCATGGAGACGGTTGAGAATGGTCCTCGCCGATACCCCAGGAGCAACAGTGTCCCTAATTTGCCGGGAAGTGGCCGTGCGGTCCCCTACGGCACTGCGTAGGATCCTACGGTCTTGGCGTGCATCCGTGCGTCGCTGCGGTCCGGTCCCAGGTCGACGGGCACGTGCACCATCCGCCGACCACTGGCGACAACATCGATGTACTGTGGAGACCTCACGCCCCACGTGTTGAGCAATTCAGCGGTACGTCCACCCAGCCTCCCGCATGCCCACTATACGCCCTCGCTCAAAGTCCGTCAACTGCACATACGGTTCACGTCCACGCTGTCGCGGCATGCTACCAGTGTTAAAGACTGCGATGGAGCTCCGTATGCCACGGCAAGCTGGCTGACACTGACGGCGGCGGTGCACAAATGCTGCGCAGCTAGCGCCATTCGACGGCCAACACCGCGGTTCCTGGTGTGTCCGCTGTGCCGTGCGTGTGATCATTGCTTGTACAGCCCACTCGCAGTGTCCGGAGCAAGTATGGTGGGTCTGACACACCGGTGTCAATGTGTTCTTTTTTCCATTTCCAGGAGTGTATGATTACATTTTCACGCAATTTGGGTGCATAGATCCTGAGAAATCAGTAACCAGAACAATCACCTCTAGCCGTAATAACAGCCGTGATACGCCAGGGCATTGAGTCAAACAGAGTTTGGATGGCGTGTACAGGTATAGCTGCCCATGCAGCTTCAACACGATATCACAGTTCACCAAGAGTACTGACTAGCGTATTGTGAGAAGGCAGTTGCTCGGCCAACATTGACCAGACGTTTTCAATTGGTGACAGATCTGGAGAATGTGCTGGCCAGGGCAGCAGTCGAACATTTTATGTATCCAGAAAGGCCCTACAGGACCTCCAACATGCGGCCGTGCATTATTCTGCTGAAATGTAGGGTTTCGCAAGGATCGAATGAAGTGTAAAGCCACGGGTCGTAACATATCTGAAATGTAACGTCCACTGTTCAAAGTGCCGTCAACATGAACAAGAGGTGACCGAGACGTGTAATCAATGGCACGCCATACCATCACGCCGGGTGATACGCCAGTATGACGATGACAAATACACGCTTCCAATGTACGTTCACCGCGATGTAGCCAAACACGGATGCGACCGTCATGATGCTGTAAACAGGACCTAGATTCATAGGAAAAAATGACGTTTTGCCATTCGTGCACCCAGGTTCGTCGTTGAGTACAGCATCACAGGCGCACCTCTCTGTAATGCAGCGTCAAGGGTAACCGCAGCCATGGTCTCCGAGCTGACAGTCGAAGATGCTGCAAATGTCGTCGAACTGTACGTGCAGATGGTTGTTGTCTTGTAAACGTCCCCATCTGTTGACTCAGGGATCGAGACGTAGCTGCACGATCCGTTACTGTTTGTGATACGAGGCCTTTGGGATCCAGCACGGCGTCCCGTATTACCCTCCTGAACCCACCGATTCCATATTCTGCTAACAGTAATTGGATCTCGACCAACGTGACTAGCAATGTCGCGGTACGAAAAGCCGAAATCGCGATAGGCTACAATCCTATCTTTATCAAAGTCGGAAACGTGATGGCGCGCATTTCTCCTCCTTACACGAGGCATCACAAAAACGTTTCACCAGGCATCGCCCGTCAATTGCTGTTTGTGTATGAGAAACCGGTTGGCAACTTTCCTCAAGTCAGCACGTTGTAGGTGTCGCTACCGGCACCCACCTTGTGTGAATGCTCTGAAAAGATAATAATTTGGATATCACATCATCTTCTTCCTCTCGGTTAAATTTCGAATCTGTAGCGACTCATCGTCGTGGTGTAGCAATTGTAATGGCCTGCAGTGTATTTACGGACACATACATGTGTTGTTTGTCCTCAGTAGCATTTGATATGACTAGCATCATCGGTAATAAGTGAAAGTGTTTGTATGCCACTTCTCCACCCCCTCTTCTGTTACTTCTGTGATATCTTACGACAGTGGAGTCTACATTTAGGGAACTGGAGAGCAAGCGTGCCTTGAGTCAGGTTTTCAAGTTCGTTCTAAGAAAGAAATGGATTTCGACTCTCTGAAACGTATGGTGATGTTCGTCGAAATGAGTAGAAAGCGATGGCCAACTATGTTCTATAGTAACTACAAAAACACACTGGTAGAAATAGTGGCTGCATGACTATACATGTTCGTAGCTCCTAAAGTACAGACTGTAGAGTTCATTTGCACTGTTTTTTCTAGCCTTTATCCGCACCATATCCTGTCATCTCTTGTTCACACGCTATGTAGGCCAAATTCTGCTATCAAATTATTCAAAATTTTGATCTGTCAGCAGTGAAATTCTAGCATATTGTCAGTCTTGTCTTCGTGAGTTTCTTAATCACTGTGACTGTTTCAGCCCTTTTCGTATATGATACAAACTTCATAATTCCAACCTGCTACTCTACAACTTCAGATTATAGAATGTGCTGCATATATATTTGTTTTTAATTTATGCTTTTTCGGTGTAAAATGGATATGTTAATAATAAATGTTTTACTTTCATCAGTGTATTTCAGTGCTGCACTACAATATGTTATCCACATTGCCTTCGCCTTGAAGAATTACGAGCGATTTTCGGTACAATTTTACTAAAATGGAAGAAAGAGGAAAATGTCGCTATTGTCAGCGTATAATTGCCACGTCTTCTGGCTCATCATGAAACCTGAAGAGACATCTAAATTCGAAGCATCCTGTAGCACATCTGGAACCATGTGGGCGACCAAGATTGCCATCAATCGATGCAGAAATTCGAGAAAGCACTTCTCGTGAACTGTCCCCACCGATGTCTGCTTCCACCTCGAGTGAAGGTGTCCTCTCAAATAGGCAAATTACGTCTCAAGCACTATCCCGATAATCAGTGCCATCAGGTTCTGGACCAAGTCCTGATTTAATTTCTTGGGTGGTGCCCTCACCTCCAGCTGCTTTTCATTTACAGCAGGCAGTAAGCAATTTTTTAATATTATTAAGCCGTTCATATTAAGTAAGTGTATGCCATTAGATGTAAAGCTTTTAAAAAAGATTTGTAGTAAAAAGCTAAAATTTTTCGCCCACCAAAAAGACAGTCTGCCTTATGTCCGATGCATGTACGAGTGTAAGTAACATTAGGAGTGCTCACAACTCGAAGACATGCAGATTGCAGAAAATATCTCAGAATGGGTAAAGTCTGTTATCCGAAATACAATATCGATTTTAAAATCAGTTCCATAATAACAGAAAATGAGTCAAATACGATATTAACTGCAACACTTTTAAAACTTTCACATATGCCATGCTTCGCGCGTTCTTTAACCCCACTGCACAACACGCAATTCACAAGTTCATACAGAAACCGCTGATGAGTTCAGATAAGTTGTGTTTGTTAAGGCGAAACCCTTTGCTCTAAGCAAACTAGCTGAGGTGAAAGAAAATGTGATAAACACCGATTGAAATCGAAACAAGATTTGCCAACCAGTTGGAACAAGCTTATGAAATTTGAAATAAGCATCCCATAATTTCTTATATTCCCATTTTGGGTGGAAAATCGATCACCTTAAACTTAAAAGATACAGGCTGGTAGATAATGCAACAGATTTTACATATTTTGAAAGTTTTTGATGGGTTAACTGAAGATGTGCCCTCAAAGAAAACAGTCTTCCTTCAATAAAAAAAAATCTTTTCAAGAATAAGGAAATGGAAACTAAAACCGTTGAAAGACAAAAATAAAGAATATCCTCGAGAAACAAAGTTATTGGTTGATAATTTTCTTAAAGGGTTACCAGAGTAATTTGGTGTTATCTGCAGCAACGAAATGATTCGTCAGGCAACATGACTGGACCCCTGATTTAAAGGCAAGTATTTTGAGATGACAGAAAAATTCAGGGCTGCTACATGAAGGCTGCTGTAAAAATGAAACTGTTGGTTGTTCAACAAAAAAAAAAAACAGACGCCTTGTCTTAACCAGTTACCACTATGACGCGTGGTATCTGGTAGGAGTCCAATGAAACTGTTAGTTAACTTCTAGCGAGTCACAACTCGGAAAATGCAGCAACTGTCGAATTGGATAAATATTTAGTGGAGAGATATTTGCCTAGAAACAGCGATCACTTAAACTGGTGGGGAAAGAAAAACGCTGCTACAGCCAACACTGTATCAATTGGTTCTAAAAGTATTGTGTATCATAGCAACACCTGTGGCCTGTGAACGAATATTTTAAAAGCAGGACAAATATGCACTGAGAAAAGAAAGAGACTTACATCGACTAAAATGGGTCAAATTTTATTCAGAAATGAGAATAATGCTTAATTTTATGGGAGCATATGTTGTAGCATTGACTGTAAGTGATTACTGCAGGTAGAGTTATCAAAATATAACAAGAATTTGTGTTCAATCTTATAATTTTACCACTTGTTAAAAATGTTTCGAATATTTTTTGTAATTTTAGTACCTCACGAAATTTAAAATTTTGTATCCGAAATTTACTAGGGACGTAACATAACATTATTGCCCCTCTTTAGATGTTCTTTCAAAATACGACCATATCAGCTAAATATACAGGTTTAGTAACCTGAATTAAAAAGGCAATGTACGTTCCTTTTACATATTTTTATGAGTGAATGGTGAGTGGTGAGTCATGGAAAAGAACTAGTTCATTCCAGTGAATGAATAGATCTGATCCAATCTCTGAAATGAACAGTTTTGCCCATCTCTATTCTAAACAGCAGGTTGCAAGGCAGCCAAAATATGGGCAATAATGTTCATGTTTGGGGAGCGTGGTGGCCAGCGGGAGTGTTTAAGCTCAGAAGAGTGTTCCTGGAGCCACTCTGCAGCAGTTCTGGGCGTGTGGGGTGTCGCACTGTTCTGCTTGAATTGCCCAAGCCCGTCGGAATGCACAGTGGACATGAACGGATGCAGGTGATCGGGCTGGATGCTTGTGTACGTGTAATCTGTCAGAGTCGTATCTAGACGTATCACGGATCCCGTATCACTCCAACTGCACTTGCCCCACACAGTTACAGAGCCTACATCAGCTTGAACATGCGGGGTCCATCAATTCATGAGGTTGTGTTCATGCCCGTACACGTCCATCTGCTCGATACAACTTGAAACGAGACTCGTCCGACCAGGCAACATGTCTGCAGTCATCAACAGTCCAGTGTCGATGTTGACGCGCCCAGGTGAAGCGTAAAGACTTGTGTCATGCTGTCATCAAGGGAACACGAGTGTATCTTCGGCTCCGAAAGCCCTTATCGACGGTGTTCCGTTGATTTCTTCCCACGCTGACACTTGTTGATGGCCCAGCAGTGAAATCTGCAGCAGTTTGCGGTAGGACTGCACTTCTGTCACAGTGGACGATTGTCGTCAGTCATCGTTGGTCCTTTCCTTGCAGGATCTTTTTCCGGCCGGAGCGATGTCGGAAACTGGATGTTTAACCGGATTTCTGATATTCATGGTACGGTCGTGAAATGGTCGCACGGGAAAATCACCACTTCTTCGCTACCTCGGAGATGCTGTGCCCCATCGCCGTCTATAACATCAAGTTGAAATTTTCTTCAATCTTGGTAACCTGCCATTGTAGCAGCGGTAACCGATGTAACAACTGCACCAGACACTTGTGACACTTATTGCCTTATATGGGAGTTGCCGTCCGCAGTGCCGTCTTCTACCTGTTTACGTTTCTCTGTATTTGAATATGCTTGCCTATACTAGTTTCTTTGGCGCTTCAGTCTAGTATTTCTATTCACTGGAAAGGCTTCTCGGTGTCTGTGACAAACTTCATACGAGTCTCTGTACGAAGTTGTTCAGGTTGAGCTCTTACTGTTTTCGTGTGCTACCGGCGTGGATTCTGGTACTGTAAGGAACTACATACTATGATTTGAATCTTGTTACTGCAGTTGTGTCAGTTTTTAAGTTTACTCGTTGCTCAACCGCCACTTTTTGTTGTTCGTTTATAGATTCCTTGAAGTGTTGTATTGTAAACCGGGGACTTACAAACGACGGAGAGGCTCCGTCCCCGCCGCAGCCGCAGTGATCCACAACCCCAAGACGACTACGGCAGTCCACTTCGCCCCTCCGCCACCCCACACCGAACCCAGGGTTATTGTGCGGTTCGGTCCCCGGTGGACCCCACCCCCTCCTCCAGGGTACGTCTCACTCCAGACGAGTGTAACCCCTATGTTTGTGTGGTAGAGTAATGGTGGTGTACGCGTACGACGGCAGCTGTGGCCGAGCGGTTCTAGGCGCTTCAGTCCGAAACCGCGCGACTGTTACGGTCGCAGGTTCGAATCCTGCCTCGGGCATGGATGTGTGTGATGTCCTTAGGTTTAAGTAGTTCTGTGTTCTAGGGGACTGATGATCTCAGATGTTAAGTGCCATAGTGCTTAGAGCCATTTGAACCATTTGTACGCGTACGTGGAGAACTAGTTTGCACAGCAATCGCCGACGTAGTGTAACTCAGGCGGAATAACGGGAACCACCCCGCATTCACCGAGGCAGATGGAAAACCGCCTAAAAACCATCCACAGACTGGCCGGTTCACTAGGCGCTCATTCCCTCCCGGAAAGCAGTGCGTTAGACCGCACGGCCAACCAGGCGGGCTTGTCTTAAAGCAAATCTTAAGCTACCTAGATCTTTGCTGCGTCGATACTGCTGATTTTTAAATGTTTTGTTGAACTTGCTTATTGGCGACCGTAAACTCCCTTTTTGTTTGTTGTACTTAAATGATTTATCGGCCCATGGGCGCATTTAAATAACTACTTTACTAATTCTTAAATTTGGTGAGATTACCACAATTTGCCTGAACTAAATTGCTTATATCAAATAAATTTTTGAATTTTTTTTCTGCTACGAGTGAGCTTTCTTGCGTAGCATTCCCGTTTCCACTCGTCATTACACCATTCCCGTGACCTTGATAGCAACGGACTAAACTCCACACAATAATTTCGGCACACAGTACGTCGTACTACATTACTGGTGCATCTAATTCTCTGTAGTCCCGTTGCAATCAGTGTTTCACTATCCCGGCCCACATAATGCACTCCTGGAGCCCCCGTACTGTCCGAAACAAAGCAGATTTAACTCGTAGGTAACCCACACCTCACGGTGGCTCTCTGCCGACAGGTTAATTCTCTAGTTAGCCTTCAGAAGATGTGCCTTGGGGTGCGCGCTAGAGAGAGCGGTCCCATTTCTCTGCGGCACCTGCGTGGAAGGTAAGCGCGCGCGCCAGCAGCTGCAGCAGGTAGTAATGTGGGTGGCGGTCGGCCCGCTCCACAACTTGAAGTATGGCCTGGGGCAGCGCCGCGCTCCAGCAGATGGCTGGCCTGCGCCCAGTCTACGCTGTGCAGCTGCTGAGGGCTCCACATCGTACCTTCCAGCAGGTGTCGGGCGGGCTGAATACGAAAATCTTTTAGCAACTATTGTGTCTTTCCATTTGTCTTCATCATCCTCATGAGAGATCTAATGCAGCCCACAACACGCCACTGCTTCCTCTTCGGCGCCACCGTCTTCACTTCAGACGCACGATGACCTCGATTATAAATAGCGCACATGCCTTCGTTAGTCTTTCCCTCTACGACCACGGAAATTACTCTCTGAATCTTACATTCTCTTCTTCACAACATATCTGTTCTTGTAGCACCTCATAAATCGAAATTCAAGAGGTGAACAAAATAATGATTGATTTTGGGAAGAATTGTAACATATACACACAACTGAGTGGAACTCCACAGAGAGGATTTGCACCAAGTGATTTGTAAATTACTACTCTTTCTTTAATAGAAGCACCACTACTGTAAAAAGCTGCTTCTTGCATTTCTTATGTACCAAAGCGGGTAATAATAACAATTTGATAACTTCACTGAAAAGGGAGATGATCGTATGTTACTGAAATGAAGACTCATGAATTGTAATTGGTTTCGCTTTATTACGATTTGCAGGGTGTTACAAAAAGGTACGGTCAAACTTTCAGGAAACATTCCTCACACACAAAGAAAGAAAATATGTTATGTGGACATGTGTCCGCAAACGCTTACTTTCCATGTAAGAGCTCATTTTATTACTTCCCTTCAAATCACATTAATCATGGAATGGAAACACACAGCAACAGAACGTACCAGCGTTACTTCAAACACTTTGTTACAGGAAATGTTAGCGAGGATACATGCATCCACCCTCCATCTCATGGAATCCCTGATGCGCTGATGCAGCCCTGGAGAATGGCGTATTGTATCACAGCCGTCCATAATATGAGCACGAAGAATTGGTCCGCCTCTATCAATCCATCGGTCACCGCATCTGTTGTTGAGAAGCGTACGAACACTTCGACTGAAATGTGCAGGATCTGCTTCGTGCATGAACCACATGTTGAGTCGTACTTGTAAAGGCACATGTTCTAGCAGCAAAGGTAGAGTATCCCATATGAAATCGTGATAACGTGCTCCATCGAGCGTAGGTGGAAGAACATGGGGCCCAAACAAGACATCACCAACGATGCCATCCCAAACGTTCACAGAAAATTTGTGTTGATGACGTGATTGCCCAATTGCGTGCGGATTCGCGTCAGCCCACACATGTTGATTGTGAAACTGTACAATTTGATCACGTTGGAATGAAGCCTCATCCGTAAAGAGAACACAAAGTGACGTGGAAACCGTTACCTTGTATAGCAGCACCTTCTCTGACGCTGACATTACGGTTATCGTCAACTGCACGGAGGCCTCGTCCATTGCAGGTGTCCTCGTCGTTCTAGGTCTTCCCCAGTCGAGAGTCATAGGCTGGAATGTTCCGTGCTCCCTAAGACACCGATCAATTGTTTCGATCGTCTTCCTGTCGGGACACCTTCGTTCTGGAAATCTGTCTCGATACAAACGTACCGCACCACGGCTATTGCCCCGTGTTAATCCATACATGAAATGGGCCTCTGCCAGGTCCGCATTTGTAAACATTGCACTGACTGCAAAACCACGTTCGTGATGAACGCTTATCTGTTGATGCTACGTACTGATGTGCTTGATGCTAGTACTGTAGAGCAATGAGTCACATGTCAACACAAGCACCGAAGTCAACATTACCTTCCTTCAATTGGGCAAATGGCAGTGAATCGAGAAAGTACAGTACATACTGACGAAACTAAAATGAGCTCTAACATGGAAATTAAGCGTTTGCGGACACATGTCCACATAACATCTTTTCTTTATTTGTGTGTGAGTAATATTTCCTGAAAGTTTGGCCGTACCTTTTTGTAACACCCTATATAACATTTATAAATGTCGCCTTTAATGGTGTAATAATTTTCCGGCCACAAATGCATAACGTGGTTGGTACTCGAACACCTTTTTAAACATTAACTTCTATTTGACACTTTTGAACTTCATAGAAAAATAAATATCATATATCAACTTTTGATTTCAAAATATGAGATTCGCATAAACAACAATTAAGGCAGTAAACAGCAAATTAAATAAGATACTAATTCAAATAATCGGGATCGTATGAAACTCTTGCTACGTCTACCGTAAATAATTTGCATAAGCAGCATTATTTTCTAATAAACGTTTCTCGGGCTTCCAAAAATGTTCAAATGTGTGTGAAATCTTATGGGACTTACCGCTAAGGTCATCAGTCCCTAAGCTTACACAGTACTTAACCTAAATTTTCCTAAAGACAAACACACACACCCATGCCCGAGGGAGGACTCGAACATCCGCCGGGACCAGCAGCAGAGCCCGTGACTGCAGCGCCCGGACCTCTCAGCTAATACCGCGCGGCTCTCGGGCTTCCAGCCGCGTCAAGTGGTTTAAAATCCACGAGCTTTCGGCCGAGTACTCCTGGGCCATTGTCAAGTGGTGGCTGTCTTCTGGTTGCTGCCGCCATCCTTATACAGCCGCGCTGCCTTCCGTGACGTCACTGGTACCCGCTCCGCCGCCGTATATGCTACCAGTAACGTTTGCGTTGTGCGGCCGCATCGCCTGCTTCAACCTTCCGATGGTCGGATCCCACGCTGTACTTAGCTGCATGCCGCCGTCTTTATTGAGCGTGTTGTCACAAATTTTTATTTCGATCGCTTCTTTTATTATGCTACCCCAAATACTTTTAGTCCATGTGATAACGGATGTCTCGTCGATTGTAATACGATGACCGTTTTCTGATGCATGGTCTGCTACCGCTGATTTCTCTGGGTACCGTAGACAAAACCTCTCTCGCTCTACACAGCGCTGTTCAATGGTACGCACTGTTTGTCAGATAGAGAACCGTCCACACCCACATGGTATTTTACACTCCTGGAAATTGAAATAAGAACACCGTGAATTCATTGTCCCAGGAAGGGGAAACTTTATTGACACATTCCTGGGGTCAGATACATCACATGATCACACTGACAGAACCACAGGCACATAGACACAGGCAAAAAAAGCATGCACAATGTCGGCACTAGTACAGTGTATATCCACCTTTCGCAGCAATGCAGGCTGCTATTCTCCCATGGAGACGATCGTAGAGATGCTGAATGTAGTCCTGTGGAACGGCTTGCCATGCCATTTCCACCTGGCGCCTCAGTTGGACCAGCGTTCGTGCTGGACGTGCAGACCGCGTGAGACGACGCTTCATCCAGTCCCAAACATGCTCAATGGGGGACAGATCCGGAGATCTTTCTGGCCAGGGTAGTTGACTTACACCTTCTAGAGCACGTTGGGTGGCACGGGATACATGCGGGCGTGCATTGTCCTGTTGGAACAGCAAGTTCCCGTGCCGGTCCTGGAATGGTAGAACGATGGGTTCAATGACGGTTTGGATGTACCGTTCACTATTCAGTGTCCCCTCGACGATCACCAGAGGTGTACGGCCAGTGTAGGAGATCGCTCCCCACACCATGATGCCAGGTGTTGGCCCTTTGTGCCTCGGTCGTATGCAGTCCTGATTGTGGCGCTCACCTGCACGGCTCCAAAGACGCATACGACCATCATTGCCACAAAGGCAGAAGCGACTCTCATCACTGAAGACGACACGTCTCCATTCGTCCCTCCATTCACGCCTGTCGCGACAACACTGGAGGCGGGCTGCACGAGGTTGGGGCGTGAGCGGAAGACGGCCTAACGGTGTGCGGGACCGTAGCCCAGCTTCATGAAGACGGTTGCGAATGGTCCTCGCCGGTACCCCAGGAGCAACAGTGTCCCTATTTTGCTGGGAAGTGGCGGTGCGGTCCCCTACGGCACTGCGTAGGATCCTACGGTCTTGGCGTGCATCCGTGAGTCGCTGCGGTCCGGTCCCAGGTCGACGGGCACGTGCACCTTCCGACAACATCGATGTACTGTGGAGACCTCACGCCCCACGTGTTGAGCAATTCGGCGGTACGTCCACCCGGCCTCCCGCATGCCCACTCTACGACCTCGCTCAACGACCGTCAACTGCACATACGGTTCACGTCCACACTGTCGCGGCATGCTACCAGTGTTAAAGACTGCGATGGAGCTCCGTATGCCACCGCAAACTGGCTGATACTGACGGCGGCGGTGCACAAATGCTGCGCAGCTAGCGCCATTCGACGGCCAACACCGCGGTTCCTGGTGTGTCCGCTGTGCCGTGCGTGTGATCATTGCTTGTACAGCCCTCTCGCAGTGTCCGGAGCAAGTATGGTGGGTCTGACACACCGGTGTCAATGTGTTCTTCTTTCCATTTCCAGGAGTGTATATACTCCTGGCGTTCTGAGATCTTTCAGGCCTCAAGAGATGTCGAAGTTTCGCTGGAGCCCTGAAGACCGAATAGTTGCCTCTTTAGGAGCCGTCTTATATTTTCTGTTATTTAGACACAGAACGGCAAGAACGCAAACTTCTTCGAGTCCTCCTCGGGGTCTTTCTGTTTACGTATTATCGGGATGATAGCTTGAGAAATCTGGCAGTTGTTGTAGACGTCTTCATTGAATACTTCCTGGAAGTGACTTTTTTCCTTCGGCTAGTTTTCAGAATCTGAGACGGTTTTGGCTCGATGCACTTAGGTCCAGAGAACAAAACGTTTCTGCGACGGATGGTGATAGCGTGCAGATATCGGTCTGTGTGGGTGGGTTTCCGGGAAACTCTGTGGCTGAGACACCCATATGTTTTGCGGCGGACGAGGACATCAAGGAACGGCAGGGCACCATCTGTCTCTACCTCCATCGTGAACTTGATGTTGTCACTGATGTTGTTGATATGGTCCAAGAATTACCCCAGCTTTTCACGTCCGTGAGACCAGACAACAAAGGTGCCGTCGGCGTAACGATACAAGCAACTAGGCTTTTCAGGAGTCGTGTCCGGGGCGATATTTTCAAAGTACTCCGTGAACAGATTGGCTACCGCAGGAAGTAATGCGTTTCCATCTCAACTCTGACGTCATAGTATTTCATGTATGATGGGGAATATTTCAACCAGACGGACGACATGCTAAGGGAAGCCCATTAGCTCCAGTGGTAGCCAGTCTGTTCATGGAGTACTTTGAAAACATCGTCCCAGACACGGCTTCTGAAAACCCTAGTTGCTTTTATCGTTACGTCGCTGACACGTTCGTTGTCTGGTCTCATGGACGTGAAGAGTTGGTAGAATTCTTCGAGCACATCACCAACATCCATGACAACATCAGCTTCACGATGGAGATAGACAGAGACGGTGCTGTGCTGTTCCTTGATGTCCTCGTCCGCCGCAAAACATATGGGTGTCTCAGCCACAGAGTTTGCCGGAAACCTACCCACACAGACCGATATCTGCACTCTAACAGCTATCACCATCTGCCGCGGCGCGGAAAAGTTCGGTTCTGACGACCTTAGTGCATCGAGCCGAAACCGCCTCAGATTCCCCTAGCCGAAGGAACTGAGCCCTTTACTGGAAGTATTCAAGGAAAACGGCTACAACAAACGCCAGATTTCGCAAGCTGTCTTTCCGAAAATACGTAAGCAGATAGACCCCGAAGAGGACACGAAGAAGTTGGCGCTCCTGTCGCTCTGTAGTTCAATAACAGGAAAGGTAAGTCGGCTCCTAAGGAGGTGTAAAATCGATTCGGTTTTCAGGAATCCAACAAAATTCTACAACTCTTGAGGCCTGTGAAAGACGACGTAGGAATCATAACGCCAGGAGTATATAAAGTACCACGTGGATGTGCACGGTTCTATATCAGACGCATTTTGTGTACCATTGAACAGCGCTGTGTAGAAGAAGAGAGATGTTTTCGTCTACGGTACCCAGAGAAATCAGCGGTAGCAGAGCATGCATTAGAAAACGGTCATCGTATTGCATTCAACGAAACATCTTTTATCACGAGGACTAACAGTTTTTGGGATAGCATAATAAAAGAAGCGATCGAAATAAAAATCTGTGACAAGACGCTCAATGAAGACGGAGACCTGCAGGTAAGCACAGCGTGGGACCTGGCCGTGGGAAGGTTGAAGCTGTCGCGGCGGCCGCACAACTCAAAGATTACTGTATATTATGCTGAAGCGCGTACCAGTGACGTCACGGAAGGCAGCACGGATACATAAGGACGGTAGCACCAACTAGAAGACAGTCACCACTCGGCAATGGCTTAGGAGTACTCAGCCGAAATCTCATGGATTTCAAAGATTTTAAACACTTGATGTGGCTGGAAGCCCAAGAAATCTATATTAGTACATATCGCCGTGAAACTATGCACTCCTACAGCAAAAAAAATGGCTCTGAGCACTATGGGACTTATCAGCTGTGGTCATCAGTCCCCTAGAACTTAGAACTACTTAAACCTAACTAACCTAAGGACATCACACACATCCATGCCCGAGGCAGGATTTGAACCTGTGACTCCTACAGCATATTTTCCTCATAATGAAGGTACGTTTTCCGTTGCCACCGAAAATGTTTGTTCTCAGGATTTCGAGAATTTTGTGAGTTACAATCAGTTCTTTCTAGCATGAAAGAAACGTGCGGATTTTAAAGAAGATCGGGGTTCGTATTAATCCACTGAGGCACTTGTGGATTTCTTGCTTCATTACCTTGCATTTGAACTGGTATAATTATTTTCGGCCATAATGGCTATGTTTGTGAACAATGACAGTGTGGGATAATTATTTATTTCTAATTTCTGCTACCAGTCACTTTTTTATTTTATGTTTAATTTAACATAATACAACGCGTTTCGAACATGTTCTGTTCATCTTCAGACGTTTATACATACACACACAGAAATCGTTCTTAAAAATAGTCATAAACTAGATTAATCTAGATCTCTGTCCATTGTTTGTTAGTGTAGCGGCTGGTGTGGCGTTTGGGGGTTAGGGCTAGATATCGAAATCAGTGATGTCTTCTGCTGGTTTTCTTCCTTGTGGCTGACTAAGTATGATATCACAGCGATATCATCTTGCTGCTCCACTTGCATCACTTGTGTAGTGGCGGAGCTGTTGATTGACATTGCAGTATTGCACATTGTATTTTGTCACTGACTGCCAACGTAATTCCCTTCACAGATTGCTTCGACGTTATGCACACAACACAAGACTGAATTGTCATAGATGGTTCCATAAAAGTAGTGGCGAGATCATTAAAAAGACGACAGATGTTAAGTTCCCTGTATGACGTTCGAACTACTATCGACATTGTGTTTGCTCTCAGTGAACGAAAGACTACACAGACGCTTTGTGCAAAATCCATTTCACTTCAGCGAATTACGATTAGAAGCATTTCATGACCACGTCTTATGATGAAAATGCAATCCACTGTTAATGAGTTGACCGCTAATTGGGATCAAAATTCAATTCCCAAACTGTTATTTACTTCCTTTTTACACACGTTGACTGTATTAACGATCATACACTAGGATCAGTTTTAATATCACAGTTAATATTTGTTCGATGAGCGAAAATTACAGTGAACAAAATTAAACATAAGCTCTTTAATTAATTTTAGCTGTGAAATATTATTTAATAACATTACATACAAGCGACCAATTGGGCCACAGTAATTAGAAGTCGTCTTCTGTCATCGATATCCGTGTTTATTAGTTTACACAAATTAGTTATTTCCAGAAAATACCTCAACAGCTACGTCCGAGCAGAATGAAGAATTGCCGCTCCCTTTCATCTCTGTAGCACCTATGAATGCTGAAAGATTCTGATGCTTTGTAAGTGTTCCATTATAATTAAAATGAATATATTAAGTGCAACATAGTCATAGTAGCATGCATCAGTGATATACTTTTATATGAACTTTGCTTTACCTTGTGGTTTTAAGTGTGCTAAATCCTAATATAATTTAAATAATGTGTTTTAGCGGTTGTTAATGTGATACATTTAGCAGAACAACTAATAACCTTCGGAGAGTCAGCCATGACAAAACTCTTCCATCTGGCGTACAAGATATACGCGAGATGAAATGCCCTTAGACTTCAAGAAGAATATAGTAATTCCAATTTCATAGAAATCTTTTGGTGACAAGTATCAGTATTATCGATCTATCAATTTAATTAGTCACGGTTGTAAAATGTTAACACGAATTCTGTACAGAAGACTGTAAAAACTGGTGGAAGCCGACCTCGGAGAATATGAGTTTGAATTCCACAGAAATTTGGGAGCACGTGAGGCAATATTGGCCCTACGACTTCTCTTACAATATAGATAATATAGATTAAGGAAAGGTGAACCTACATCTATGCTATTTGAAGGCTTATAGAAAGCTTTTGACAAAATTGACTGGAATACATTCTTTGAAATTCTGAAGGTAGTAGGGGTAAACCAGATTGACAGAAAGGCTATTTACGAATTGTACGTAAACCAAAAAGCTGTTATAAAAGTCGAGGAATATGAAAGGGAAGCAATGGTTAAGGAGGGAGTCAGACAAGTTTGTAGCCTATCCTCAGGGACAGCACAGGACTTCGAAGGCAGCTGAAAGGAATGGAAACTGTCTTCAAAGGAGGATGTAAGGTCTACATCAACGAAAACAAACAAGGATAATGGAAAGTAGTCGAATGAAATGACGTGATCATGAGAGAATTTGAGTAGGAAACAAGACACCAAAATGTGGATGAGTTTTGCTGATTGGGCAGCGAAGTAATTAATGATGGACGAAGTAGAGAGCATACGAAACGTAGATTGCCAATTGCAAGAAAAGCGTTTCAGAAGAAGATAATTTTTATAACATCTAATATACACTCCTGGAAATGGAAAAAAGAACACATTGACACCGGTGTGTCAGACCCACCATACATGCTCCGGACACTGCGAGAGGGCTGTACAAGTAATGATCACACGCACGGTACAGTGGACACACCAGGAACCGCAGTGATGGCCGTCGAATGGCGCTAGCTGCGCAGCATTTGTGCACCGCCGCCGTCAGTGTCAGCCAGTTTGCCGTGGCATACGGAGCTCCATCGCAGTCTTTAACACTGGTAGCATGCCGCGACAGCGTGGACGTGAACCGTATGTGCAGTTGACGGACTTTGAGCGAGGGCGTATAGTGGACATGCGGGAGGCCGGGTGGACGTACCGCCGAATTGCTCAACACGTGGGGCCCGAGGTCTCCACAGTACATCGATGTTGTCGCCAGTGGTCGGCGGAAGGTGCACATGCCCGTCGACCTGGGACCGGACCGCAGCGACGCACGGATGCACTCCAATACCGTAGGATCCTACACAGTGCCGTAGGGGACCGCACGGCCACTTCCCAGCAAATTAGGGACACTGTTGCTCCTGGGGTATCGGCGAGGACCATTTGCAACCGTCTCCATGAAGCTGGGCTACGGTCCCGCACACCGTTAGGCCGTCTTGCGCTCACGCCCCAACATCGTGCACCCCGACCCCAGTGGTGTCGCGACAGGCGTGAATGGAAGGACGAATGGAGACGTGTCGTCTTCAGCGATGAGAGTCGCTTCTGCCTTGGTGCCAATGATGGTCGTATGCGTGTTTGGCGCCGTACAGGTGAGCGCCACAATCAGGACTGCATACGACCGAGGCACACAGGGCCAACACCCGGCATCATGGTGTGGGGAGCGATCTCCTACACTGGCCGTACACCTCTGGTGATCGTCGAGGGGACACTGAATAGTGCACGGTACATCCAAACCGTCATCGAACCCATCGTTCTACCATTCCTAGACCGGCAAGGGAACTTGCTTTTCCAACAGGACAATGCACGTCCAGATGTATCCCGTGCCACCCAACGTGCTCTAGAAGGTGTAAGTCAACTACCCTGGCCAGCAAGATCTCCGGATCTGTCCGCCATTGAGCATGTTTGGGACTGGATGAAGCGTCATCTCACGCGGTCTGCACGTCCAGCACGAACGCTGGTCCAACTGAGGCTCCAGGTGGAAATGGCATGGCAAGCCGTTCCACAGGACTACATCCAGCATCTCTACGATCGTCTCCATGGGAGAATAGCAGCCTGCATTGCTGCGAAAGGTGGATATACACTGTATTAGTGCCGATATTGTGCATGCTCTGTTGCCTGTGTCTATGTGCCTGTGGTTCTGTCAGTGTGATCATGTGATGTATGTGACCCCAGGAATGTGTCAATAAAGTTTCCTCTTCCTGGGACAATGAATTCACGGTGTTCTTATTTCAATTTCCAGGAGTGTAGATTTAAGTGTAAAGAGGTCTTTTCTGAAGGGGTTTGTATGGAATGTAACCTTGTACGGAAGTGAAACAAGGACAATAAACAGTTCAGACAAGAAGGGCATAGAGGCTCGTGGTCCTATAGAAAAATGGTGAAGGTTAGATGAGTATATCTTGTAGCTAATTAGGAGGTGCTGATTAGAACGGGGAAGGAAAACAAATTTGTGGCTCAACTTGACAAAAAGAAGGGATCAGTTGATAGGACACATTATGAGACAGCAAGGGATGACAATTTTAGTACTGGAGGGAAGCGTGTTGGGAGCGGGAGGGGGAGGGCGGAGAAGGGGTGAAAATCACAGGAAACCAAGCGATGAACACAGAAAGCAGATTCAGAATGCTGTAGGTTGCAGTAGTTTTTTGTAGATGAAAAGACTTGCATAGAATAGAGTAGCATGGAGAACTGCATCAAACCAGTCTTTGGACTACGACCACAACAACTACATTTAATAGCGCTCTCCGTCTTCAGGCCACGAGTGGCCTACCGGGACCATCCGACCGCCGTGTTATCCTCAGAAGAGGATGCGGATAGGAGGGGCGTGGGGTCAGCACATTGCTCTCCTGGTCGTTATGATGATATTCTTGACCGGATCCGCTACTATTCGGTCGAGTAGCTCCTCAATTGGCATCACGAGGCTCAGTGCACCCTTAAAAATGGCATCAGAGCATGGCGGCTGGATGGTCACCCATCTAAGTGCTGGCCATGCCCAACAGAGCTTAACTTCGGTGATCTCACGGGAACCGGTGTATCCACTGCGGCAAGGCCGTTGCCGCATGTAGTAAACTAGTTGGTGAATGATGCAACCAGCCACCATGCTTTTTAAATGTTTTATTTTAGTGCTACAAGCAGTTTCGAGCTATCATGCCCATCTTCAGACGGCTGATAATTTTCGTTGGCCATCTGTAGAAGGGCATGGAAGGCCGAAACCACTTATGCCACTAAAGACGGGGTGTTTAGGAAACCTACTTTCTCGGATCGCTAGACAACAGTTCAAGCAAATCGTATTACTGAGTTTCATTACAGAAAATAAATGACAATAATTAAATTTGAGAAATACAGACAAAATAAGAAATCTCTTCAGTATAACAGTTCCAAGTTTGAGCTACATAGAATGTACGAGCAAACTAATGAGCTTTGACGCTTCTATCTAGTTGCTAGTCTTCAAGCTACTGCAGAACTGGGCCGCGGGCAGTCGGGCGAGGCGCTTCTGTCCTCTCTTCGCATAGAGACCGCTGCTGTCGATTTGTCATCCTGGAGAGGGGTCGGTCAGTGTGCAACTGGCTGACGTCTCCTTCATAGCCATCTCTGGTCTCTCGTTCCCGACTGTGATGCTGGCACTTGACTTTACACCGTAACAATATTGTCATTAACAGATGCGGCGTTCACGAGATACCACATGGATAAAATAACATTCAACAGATTACTTCTATTAATTATAAAAACATCAAGTTGAAATTTTGGAAACAATTGGTTGCTCTGGATAGTATACATCGTAACTACTGCTCCAAGCTTTTAGATTCTCTCATGGATCCAATAGAAAACTCAGATATCATTTCCACTCATTGATTTGTTGAAGCCTTATCGAAACATGGCGGGTGTTTCAAGTATCTCTGTGAGAAGATTCATCAGAAACAATATGGAAAGCCGGCATGTTTGTAAAAATTGACGTTTGGAAAGTCGTGCTCGAGTACAGCTTTGATTCAAAAAGATTGTGTGAGAGAGGGTCCATTGAAGGAGGTTTTTATTACAGCCTTTAAGGCTGATTTATTTCATGAGCCTCAGCATTCACTTTTTTGCACACTTTCCATAGCCTTTTTCCTGAATATTTAGATGACTGCAGTTACGGACAAGGTGAGGTAGTTTATCAGGACATCAGAGTGATGGAAAGACAGTATCAGGGCCACAGAAATACCAACATGATGGGACACTACAATAAAACGCAAACTGGGCAATTTACAGGAAACAGAGCAGCTTAACCTACTTAAGGAGTAGACAGAATGGAAATCTAAGCCATTAGACAACTCATTCAAGTTTAATAAACGAGTTAATTGAAACATCTATTTCAATAACCTCTTTCTTCACACTAAACAATTAAAATACAAAAATTTAAGTTATTACCACAATCGCACGTACTTTAAGTGAATTTTCCTTCGGCGCTTCGCAGAACATGACAATGAAAGTAAAACTGAAAGCACTTCCTAATGTTCTGAGAAATTATATTAATTTGGTCGTGAACTGGCATTCGGCTTCTTAGGACACTTCATGTGATAACTGAATGTCGTAAATACAAATGAACATAATGGACGATGCTATTATTTATGCAGAAGACACACAAATAACAGTGTTTACATTGAAAAACATTACATCTTTTGTCGCACAGAAATAATTTCATAAACTAAAAAAGGGTCGAAACAAGACTTTATGTTGGTATACTTTTAACAACTTATGATAAATAGGATGAATTTACAGTTTGAATATAATATTTGTAACGAAGAACTAATTTAAGAAAGGGGAAAACCGGAACTGAGCCTTCCCGTTTGATACAAGTTGGCATTCTGCCCCATGTGGTGTTTGATTTCCAGTATTTTGAGTAACGACATCTTTCTGGTTTTCGGCATAAAGCTCATTACGTCACAATGTAAAACCACAGTTTGCATCATATAAATGGCTTTCTGGTAAAAGATTATCAACAAAGGTGAAAATATCTGTACTTTGTCGCTTCATGTTCAGATAGCACTGTTTTCATCTGACTTTGTGCACACCACTATGTGACAAGGTCTTGTAGTTCGTCTTTCCAGGTGTGGAGTTACGAGACTTTAACCTTTTCTCAACGTTGTTGAAAATTTGCCAAAATACGGGGTTTTGCGCCTGTGCTTATAACTTCTGAGTAATTGCTATTGGCCAGAGTACAGAAGCCATGTCATTTGAGAACTTTCTTCATATAAAGGAACAGATATGATATGATGCACCATCGGATAGAAAACTCCGTTTCTTGCTGTCTGGATACGGGGAACCTGCGTCGATTACCTTACCTGTAGCTATGTTTCTTACAGTTAATTCTGCAAAGCGTATTATTGTTGTAATATTTACACGAAGATCCAAGAATTTTACAGAACGTCGTCTCAGCTCCATTACAAACTTAATTTTTGTTATTGCAAATTTAAATTTTATAGTAGTAACTGTCTCGTTGTCCAAGACCACAACACAGCACTGCATCCATTTTGCATTTCATTGATCCTTTCTTTAGGAATTTATGTTCGAAATTTCTCTTGAAAATTTATGAAAGCATAGAGCTAACAAGTGACCCAATGCTGGCAATCAGACTATGAGTTTAGAAATTTTGGGTGTTTGCATATCACTAATTTAATCAAGAGCCGTATAATGTTCGAACATTATGGACTACCTCGAAAAAAACCTTCTATTGACACACAGACAGCAAGGATTAAGAAATCATCGATCTTGTGAAACACGACTAGCCCTTTATTCGCATGAAGTGTTGAGTGCTATTGATTCTGTATTTCTGGATTTCTAGAAGGATTTTGACGCTGTACTGCCTTTGGTGGGGAGGTCTGCGTGCCTCAGCGATACAGATCGCCGTACCGTAGGTGCAACCACAACGGAGGGGTATCTGTTTAGAGGCCACACAAACGTGTGGTTCCTGAAGAGGGGCAGCAGAATTTTCAATAGTTGCAGGGGCGGTTTGTTGTGAAATTTCGTGCTTATTGAATATCGCCTCAGTTATGTGACTGGATCCGTGATTTCCTGTCGGAGATGTCACAGTTCGTAGTAACTGATGATAGAGTAAACGTGAGGTGGTTTCTGGCATTCCCCAAGTTAGAATTATAGACCCTTTGCTGTTCCTAATCTATATAAACGATTCGGGAGACAATCTGAGCAGCCGTCTTAGGTTGTCTGCAGATGGCGCTGTAGTTTATCTACTATTAAAATCATCAGAAGATAAAAGAAATTGAAAAACGATTTAGAAAACATATCTGTATGGGGTGAAAATTGGCAATTGACGCTGTTTGTTGTTGTTGTGGTCTTCAGTCCTGAGACTGGTTTGATGCAGCTCTACATGTTACTCTATACTGTGCAAGCTTCTTCATCTCCCAGTACTTACTGCAACCTACGTCCTTCTGAGTCTGCTTAGTGTATTGTAAGAGGTCCATAATTAAAGAATTTTTTGCTAGCGCACTCGAGCTGATGTAATTTCGATGTATTGCTCACGCGCTGCCTGAGATACGTAAGCTAGAAGAGAATCTGAGACCAAAGAGCAGTATTGACTGCAGTAAGAACCTGTGTAGTAGTAGGAGTAAGTTGTTACTAGCGAGCAGTCTGGTGTATCGTTTTGGCTGGGCCGGTCGTGTGCAGCGATGGCGGAGCCTGAGCGTTGTAGGATAAGGTAAAAGCAGCCTCGCGCATATGTAGTATTGTTACATCAAGTCCCTTGTAAATGCTTTTAAAAAAATCTGTTAATAATAATCTGTCTCATAAAAAGTAACTTTTGACTTTGATCTCAATTTAAAGAATTCACTAATTTCTCCAATCCTTGGCCATCCCGATTATTGAAAAGAAAAATCAGTTCTTTCCTTTTATATCCTTTCCTTTTATATCGGCCAGCATTGCACTTAGCTGCGCCAGGAAAATTTCTTATAGGAGCAGATATAACGCGTTATCCGGCGATCTAATTAAGGTAAGATTTTTCAGTTTATTCAGAATGATGTATCAGGGCAATGACGCAGCAATGCTGACGTCCAAAATTTACCAGGTTAAATTGACTGTCAGTTATTGAAAGGTTATAAGTGACCCACATTTTTTTATTGAGAGAATAGTCAAATTTTATTATTGATAGGTTACTCAATTTATTTTTTTGCGGTTACACTAAATGAGAATATTATTTTATTTCGTGGGGAGGTTACACTTGGCGACAACCAGCCAGGATAGTATTTTTGTGAATTTCTGGGAAGTAGTCAGTTATATATCTGATCTTATTTACACCATTGTTAAAGGTAGCTTGCATCTGGCGCAACGAATTTACTAACTTGTCATTCTTTCTTTCACAGATCATCGGCAATTTATTGCTCTTTGTTGTAATTCTATTTGTTCCATTTTGCTTTGTCCTTGTTTGATTTTGTGCTTAGCTTTGATCCGTGAAAATGCCGCGAAAAACTGCTAACAGATCATCGCGATGTGCAATGAGTGAAAAAGCCGATTCGAATAATTTGACCGATTATACTAGCGACACTCAGTGTAACAGTAATAATCCTCCAATTACAGATAATCAGTGTGTGCCGATCAGTAGTAATGATTTTAATGCTAATGATGAGCAAACAAATTCAATTGTGTTCTCCGTTAATTTAACGACAATTGATGACGCGGCACGTTCCGCTACAATGAACGATGCCCAGTTTGAAACACCTGATTTGCAAAATTTACGTAGCGAACAGATATTTTTTTCTAACGAAGGTGACCAATATACACAAAGCACGTCAGATTTATTTGATTCCGCTGTAGTGACCAACAGAGCACATCCAATTAGCAAACCTTTTTGTGAATCAGACAATGACCAAATCGTTATACAAAACGTGACACATGCAGATACACCATCACACGGCACAGAGAATACAACAGCTAATTTTGGCATTGATCGAGTTATTGCATTATTGCTACAACTTAATGAAAAACAAGACGTCAATTTCAAACAACTTAATGAATCCAACAAACAACTTGATGAAAAACTAGACAACAATTACAAAGAGCTTAGTGAACAGATTAAAGCCGTTGCCGTGCAATGTCATGATACTAAAGAACAATTACGTGAGGAAATTAAGGCTTGTGCTAGGAATAGTAGTGAAGAAATTAGATCCGTTGCACAAGAATTAAGTAATACACATGCAGCCACAACTAAATTACTTAGAGATGAAATTAGTGCAGTCGCTAAACAATGTTCTGAAAACGCAACACAGTTACGTGACGAGTTTAAATTAATGTCATCAGATCTTCCACGCACACTGGATGCGAAAGTAGACACAAAATTTGAACAACAAAACAGCCAAATTGACGAACGTTTTAATCACCACCTACAAAACAGTGAAACGCGTTACCGTAAATTCATACAGGAACAGAATAAAGTAAGGAAACAAGTCATGGAAACAATTACTGCACCGAGACAGGAAGATAAGCGTAAATTATTTACGAAAGCAAAAACATATGTAGACAATAACATTGCTACAGTATCAGACGAAATCAATACTATTAAACAGTTGAACACCGAATTGCATGATGAAATATCCGATCTTAAAAGAAAAACAGCCACACACACAGTAGACTTTCAGACAATGACCAACAGACTTGAACAATTAGAATCAATACAGGATCCCGATGCCATTAAAGCAGACGTTAAGAAATTGAACAAAACTACCCGTAAAATCCAAAAACAAATTAATGCTTGTGACACTAAAAATGATGATCAGGTTAAAGCACTGACTGAAAAATTTGATGAATTGGCCAGTCGTATTGACATTATCGAAAATAACAATGACACCAAATCAGACAATACGTCACCAGTTTCGTTTAATCAAACACCCGAATTCCAAAATTTACAGCAGTCGATTAGTGAGATAGGTTCGTCCAATAATACACTACGTAGAAAATTGTCATCTTTACAGCACGAATTGACGGAGATGAAAAATATTTCAGCCTTTAACACATCACAGCATACGACACTTTCTGAACATTTCTCCGATTCACACAATCACTATAATTTAGGTAATTTACAGAAAGTACGTGACCTTGATTCCGGGCAGACACAGACAAACGGATTATCATACAATCCTGAACCAGTTCACACTGTCAGAGACGATAACGTTGATTATAAGCAATTTTTATCCGTGAAAAAATCTAAGGTATTGAAAAATGGCAGAACACAAATACATCCTTTGGACTGGATACGACAATTTGCTTTTGTATTTTCATCAGCTTGGCGTGTAATGCAGAAACTAGAATTGAACTGGATACAACAATTTGCTTTTGAATTTTCACCAGCATTGCCTTTAACGCAGAAAATAAAATTTATTTGCAGCGCGTAATTGACCTCAGGGGATTCATTGCACTTCGATGAATATGTGCCGTAGCGTGCATAGGGCCCCGAGCCTTAGTAGTGCTATTTCCTCTTTAGTTTTCTGCACTGCTTCATTCTCTTTTACTATCCCTTATATCTATCAAAACAGCTCTTCAACTATCGATCTATCTAGGATTAAGAATGAGTAAAGACAACCTGATACGACGAGTTTTACCTGAAAGTGACAGTCATCATTATACGCTCCAGAAATGACAACCACGAGAACTTTAATACCAGAGAAAAGTTTAATCATCAATATATGCAAAATTATCAGCAACCGCAAACACATTTTGGGAACAATAGAGGGTTTTCACCGCGACAGCAGCAAAAGCAGCCGGTTAGCATACCTAACGAACAATGTAGTCTGCAAGGTCAACCAAGCTTTAATGTTTCGCCGCCTCCACATATAGCGTCGGCCACACCAAATAGTAACACACAGCAGCAAGGAAATCACTACGGACAGAAGACACATCATTTCAACTCGTATCGCAACGCGCCGTATAGCAATGATTATTATAACAGACGCAAAAGTAATGAGCACAGTTTCCAGCGTAACAGTCGATCTTACCAGCAGCAGAATTATCCGCGACAACAGATTATCATGAATGAACCAGATAGTCGGTATCATCCCGATCCTAATACGTCAGGAAGAAATAACAGAACAGTACAAATAGTCGAGTTGCCTTAGCATCCTCCCGCAAATAACAGCACGTCAGATAGAATTTGACTAGATACAACACAGATTGAACCTTCCAGCGATGTAAGCAATACTTTTGATACACAGACTCTTGTTCACGAAAATGTTATTACTTTTGACGACATCCGAGACACTCTTTTGCATGAAAAACCAGTTATTCAAAAAACCATTTCCCACCCTGTCATTGAAGTAAAGATTGGATCATCCACATTTTCAGCAGTAATCGACTCTGGATCACCTATATCAGTTATAAATGAGGAAACTTTCAACGAATGTAACGAAGAGAATACTTATCCTACGTTACCATTAGGTAAAACTAAAGTAAAAGGAGCAGTATCTAGTAAAGGAGTAGACGTAAAATTACAGACACACTTATCATTTTGTATTGCAGGTCATACGTTCCACTCAAATTTTTGGATGGTTCCTTTATTGACAACTGACGTTACTTTAGGTACGAATTTTTTGGTACAACACGACGAAGTTATTGACTTTCAAAATTCCTATTTAATGTTAAAAGATGAAATTTTACAACTGGCATTAGAATTTCCTCACTCTTTATCTGCAGAAGAACAAACAATTAATCGGACAGAGGTCATTTCTGAATCACGTAACATAGACTGTCATTCCACATTGTTCACAGATACGTTCGTACACAACTACAATACACCAGACGAAGCCGACTACGACGTTATGCAAATGATTTCTGGGAAAGTAAAACAAAGCAGTGCAAATGCAGACGTTGAACGTACGCAACTACGCAAAATTCTTTCACAGCAAGCCCCAGTTTTTGACAATATCGCTGGTACTATGTCCGGTTTCATGTATGAATTTCAAGTTAAACAGCACGACACATTTAAAGCTAAACATTATCCCATTCCGTATATTCACAGAGATCAAGTTAAGAAAGAATTGCAAGCTATGCTTGACCAAAGTATTATTGAACCAGCAGTTAGTCCGTACATAAACCCGCTCCATATTGTTAAGAAAAAGGATGCCTCACTTCGCCTCGTACTTGATTCACGTCACATCAACGACATTATTATTAATGAAACAGATCGCCCACAGACACTAGAAGAAATTCTACAGAAATTTCATGGTACTGCTGTTTATTCCACATTACTATTGAGCTCGGGATTTTGGCAAATTCAGCTCCATCCGAACTGCAGAAAGTACACAGCATATCTCTGTTTTGGTGACTGTTATCAATTTTGTAAATTACCGTTCGGTTTAACAATTTCTTCAGCATACTATACTTCCGACAGAATTAAAAGACAGAATCGCAACGTATGTAGACGACATTCTTATTGCAGAAGCTAACTGGTCTGAACACAATTTGATTCTGGAACAACTGTTGGAAACTTTTCGTGCACAAGGACTCACAGTTAATCTTAACAAATCGCACTTTGGCAGAACTTCCATAAAATTTCTGGTACATGTAATTTCAGCAGAAGGCATTGCGCCTGACCCGGAAAAACTTCAAGCTTTACGTGACATTAATGTTCCAACAACGAAGAAACAACTACGCAACTTTCTGGGATTAATTTTTTACGTAAATTTATTCATTACTCTGCTTTAGACACCCCTAGATTATGCCAACTGACGGGTAAAACCACTATTTGGTCCTGGGATAGCCAAGCGCTGTCAGAATTTGTCAATCTGAAACAAGCTTTGTTGAACGCACCACTTTTATCACACCCAGACCTCACTAGAAATTTTTCCATTGCCACCGACAGTTCTAACACAGCTTTAGGCGTACACATTTTTCAGGAAATTGAAGAAAACGGTAATACAGTAATTTAAAACATCGCTTTTGCAAGTCGCATTCTGTCATCTGCTGAACGCAATTATTATGTTACAGAGCTTGAAACATTATGTGTTGTATGGGCATTTACCCGATTTAGGCATTTTCTTTATGGAAGACATACTACCGTTTGCACAGACCACAGAGCTATCCAGTTTTTACTTTCCGCTAAATTTACTCATGACAGATTAAGCAGATGGAAACTTTATTTACAGGAATTTAATTTTACAATTGTTCACATTCCCGGTACACAAAATATTGTAGCAGACGCACTATCCCGTTCTCTCTGCAACAATCAGCAAGACATCGCAACCAACTTATGCCAAGCAAATAGTAGCGTCATGTATATTCAACATGTCGCATTTGAAAATTTTATTTCATCATCATTACGTGATATAGCAAACGAGCAGAGTAAAGACAACGTATGGAAAGAAATTAAACATCTTTGGCAAGATAAGAATAACGTTACCATTAGAAACCATTACACGGTACGCAATAACGTTCTGTTCCGCCGCTCTCACCCTGACGGCAACAACTGATTATTATGCATTCCTGACAAACTTATTAACAAATTAATTTGGTACACTCATTTGAGTTACGCACATTATGGAGCCAGAAAATGTTTTCTCATACTGAAACAGAACTGTTATTTTACCAACATGGAGAAACGTATTCGACGAGTTTTAGCGTCATGTAAAATCTGTCGGAAAGCTAAATCAGACACGACTTCACATATTCCTCCGTTACATCCCATTGTACCTGTTAAATTGAAACACATGTCCGCAGTAGACATTTTTTGACCGATTCCCAGAACTGATAGAGGTTTTTGCTACATCTTTGTCGCTGTTGAACTCACTTCGAAATTTGTTACCTTCCCTCCGTTACGCAAAGCTACTGCTAAATCTCTTTCCAATGCATTTGTAAAACATTTTTTATTTCGTGTAGGGCATGTATTGAAAGTAATTTCCTACAATGGCCCACAATTTCGATCTGCGATATGGTCACGTATGTTACGAGCTAGAAACATTTCTCCGATCTATGTATATAAGTATCACGCTTCTTCGAACCCTTGTGAACGACTGATGAAAGAAATTGGTATATTATGTAGAATGTACTGCCATAAAAGACATATTAATTGGGCTACACACATACTCTCATTCCAGGATATAATTAACTCTATACCAAATGAATCTGCCATGCTATCTCCGACTGTTATATTGAAAAATGTTGAACCACCTAACAAAATTAAGGAATTAGTATCCTTTCCTACATCTCGTCGACTACGCCACCGTGAAATAATTGAGATTGCGCTCAACAACATCAAACGTGCAGCAGAGTGCCGGAGAAAACAGCAAAAACAGGTTTGTACACGCCGTGACTTTCACATTGGACAGAAGATATTAGTACGTACACACTATTTATCCAACAGAGGAAAGAGTAGATGCAGTAAATTTGAACTTCTATACGCAGATCCATACAGAATTCGCAGCATTCCTCGTCCTAATGTGGTAGCTGTTGAATCCTTGAGAACCAGAAAAATCAAAGGCAATCACCATGTCTCCAATATTAAACCCTTTATTGAATGAACATACTTGATGATTTATCACATTTTAATGCCTTTCCCGGTTATTGATATGAACACTTACTGATGATTGTCAAACTTTTTCCTGGAAAGTGCCCGGCAAGGTAAGGTTAGCTGGTCGCTTTTCTTGTCGTTATATATCAGACAGTGCATATTCTCCACTTTTTTTGTGTATGTATGATTGTTTTCATTTCGAAAGTAGAATTTTTGTCTTTATGCACTGTGAAATGTTTAAATTGTAACAAACACCAGTTAACATTGACATTTGCATTATGATATCTCAACATCTTAACTATTCTACATTTTTTGCTACTACATTATGATACTGTGTGTATATTTTATGCACTTAAAAACGTTTTTTGTCCTGCTATGCTGTATGCTTAATTATATCACTAGAAACAACTTTTCATATAATGAGTATATGATTAAATGCAAGATATTAATCCTTATTTATCATTTTTCAGAATGCAATACCGTGTAAAAGAAATGAATTAAACAACCACAGTGGTTTACTATGAAATGGAAATTTTACCATCAGAATGAAGGAAAGAAAAGGCAATATCTTGTCATGAAGAGTAAATGGATCAGAATTAACAATCATTAACCAGAATATACTGTACCCATCGTATGATAGTAGTCTTGACTAATTATTTTTGTTTCAGAATACAAGGCGATTGATGCAGACTGTCAGACAGTACTACAGATGTTAATTTTGGTGATGAAATATGCTAGAAGTAAGAAACTCTATACTATATGAAGTAATGAATGATAATGAATAGTTGTATGAAGTAAATGGTAATATGAATATGCATAATGAAATGTCTATTTTTTGCAGATGAAAGTAAATGATGATGAATAGTTATATGAAGAATATTCTAATATGAATAATGAAGTTTTTCTTTGCAGATGATGATAATGATGAAGTTTATATATTTACTGTTAGTTGAGAAATGCTATGTAATTAATTAAGTATTTGTTGCAGTTCCTTTTGACAGTATGTCTTATGTCGCATAGTATAATGACTGAATGTTTTGGAAAAGACTGCTAGAGTACATACATATTAAGTACACGTTTCATTCCCTGTTAATTCGAAGTTTACTATTTTTCAGCATAATATGCATTTCTTCTTTCAGCTCAATAATCCATTTTGTATTTTTTCCAGGAGAAGCTTTTCGTGACATAATATGCTATAAGTAGTTAGTTATTAAACCTGTTCTAGTACTTACACTTTTTTTTACCCAGTTGTGTCTATCATTTATGTATGTGATCACATATACTGTACTTGTTTCATAACCTTGCTACAGCTGATTCATGACGAATGATTTTAATAATCCGTATTTCCAGCAATAAGTCGAAAGCAAATATTTTCATTCCCCAGCAATTAATTATCGATCCCAGTGCAATGCATTGCTAGAAAAAAAATTATTACGAGTCCCAACTATTACCAGTATACAACTAAGTAATGCTACATGTTTAAGATATATTTTAGTCCTAAAGATAATGCAAATTTTCTGTATATTGATTCCATTATGTCTATGTATTATTGGACTACCGACCTTCAGTAATAGTTCTGATGTCTTACATTTTAAGTATGTCTTATGTCACTTACATGAAATCATATATAAACACTAGTAGCTTGATGCTACACTCAATAACTCCTGTTTTAAATGATGACTTGTGAATAACACTGAATAATGTTTTGTAACACTATATGAATACTTTCTAACTGGCCAATGAATGCCACTGATTGAATCAGATGAGTTACGAATAGTGTTTTGTAATACTCAATACTTGCTACATGTTTAGTAACTGGCCAATGATTGCCACAGATTCAATTAGATGAGTTATGAATAGTGTTTTGTAATACTCAATACTTACTACATCTTTAGTAACTAGCCAATGAGTGCCAATAATTGTTCATATCGGTTGATACACTTGTGTAATTCTATGATGACTAGCATAAGAGTTAATGTCCTTCCCCTTCTGACCTAATTACCAGCAATTACTGCAATATCCGTTTATCCTGTCCATCTTCACGATCATGGAGCACTATACTGGTTTTTGCACTAATTCTATGTTGCTGTAAGAGTATGGATTCTACAAGAATATTGTGTTGACATATCAAGCTGTCCACCAGCTTGAACGATGGAGATGTTATTATGGTCCTACTGTTTGGTGCACCTAATGTACTACCAAAATGATAACATTGAATATTAATACAACATTTCAGTGTCTTGGCTACACTGATAAATACTTCAGGGAAGAGAACTTCAGATTGTGTCGCTTGGTGTTGTGCTTCTGTGGAAAGATATGGACTTTCAGTGCAGCTACGTGCAACCTACTTTGCTACAACCATTATGCAATCCTTCCCATTCCTTTCCTAGTTTTTATAAAATGGTAAAGACTTATACAGTGCGTTTAAATTTTTTTAAAACGATAGAGACTTATGCACTAGGTGTGCACTTTATGTAATTTGTTAATATATTTTGTACTCATTGCGTATATACTTTGTCATTTCTGAATATGTTTTGTACTCAGTGCATGTGCACTCTATTTAATTTCTTAATATGTTCTGCACTTATCAATGATGTATATACTCTGTGACTGTAGACAAAGTAGCTAAATACATTATACAAAAATTTGTTGCTCATGGCAAGTCCAATTGACTCACCATCGCTGCCAAATTTTTCCCCCCAGTGGTGGGTTATGTAAGAGGTCCATAATTAAAGAATTTGTTGCTAGTGCATTCGAGCTGATGTAATTTCGATGTATTGCTCACGCGCTGCCTGCGATATGTCAGCTAGAAGAGAATTTGAGACCAAAGAGCAGTATTGACTGCAGTAAGAACCTGTGTAGCAGTAGAATTAAGTTGTTGCTAGCGAGCAGTCTGGTGTCGCGTGTTGGCTGGGCCGGTCGTGTGCAGCGATGGCGGAGCCTGAGCGTTGTAGGATAAGGTAAAAGCAGCCTCGCGCATATGTAGTATTGTTATATCAAGTCCCATGTAAATGTTTTAAAAAAATCTGTTAATAATAGTCTTTCTCATAAAAAGTAACTTTTGACATTCATCTCAATTTAAAGAGTACACTAATTTCTCCAATCCTTGGCCATCCCGATTGTTGCAAAGAAAAATCAGTTCTTTCCTTTTATATAAGACAAATCTATCGGCCAGCATTGCACTTAGCTGCGCCAGGAAAATTTCTTATAGGAGCAGATATATACGCGTTATCCGGCGATCTAATTAATGTAAGATTTTTCAGCATATTCAGAATGATGTATCAGGGCCATGACGCAGCATTGCTGACGTCCAAAATTTACCAGGTTAAATTGACTGTCAATTATTGAAAGGTTATAAGGGACCCACATTTTTTATTGAGAGAATAGTCAAATTTTATTATTGATAGGTTACGCAATTTATTTTTTTGAGGTTACACTAAATGAGAATATTATTCATGTTGTTGTTGTTGTTGTGGTCTTCAGTCCTGAGACTGGTTTGATGCAGCTCTCCATGCTATCCTGTGCAAGCTTCTTCATCTCTCAGAGCCCACTGCAACCCACACCCTTCTGAATCTGCTTAGTGTAGTCATCTCTTGGTCTCTCTCTACGATTTTTACCCTCTACGCTGCCCTCCAATACTAAATTGGTGATCCCTTGATGCCTCAGAACATATCCTACCAACCGATCCCTTCTTCTGGTCAACTTGTGCCACAAACTTCTCTTCTCCCCAATCGTATTCAATACTTCCTCATTAGTTATGTGAACTACCCATCTAATCTTCAGCATTCTTCTATAGCACCACATTTCGAAAGCTTCTATTCTCTTCTTGTCCAAACTATTTATCGTCCATGTTTCACTTCCATACATGGCTACACTCCATACATTTAGAAATGACTTCCTGACCCTTAAATCTATACTCGATGTTAACAAATTTCTCTTCTTCAGAAACGCTTTCCTTGCCATTGCCAGTCTACATTTTATATCTCCCAAAATAGCATAACTCTTTTAATACTTTTAAGTGTCTCATTTTCTAATCTAATTCCGTCAGCAGCACCAGATTTAATTCGACGACATTCCATTATCCTCGTTTTGCTTTAGTTGATGTTCATCTTATATCCTCCTTTCAAGACACTGTCCATTCCGTTCAACTGCTCTTCCAAGTCCGTTGCCGTCTCTGACAATGTCATTATTTCTTCTCCATGGATTTTAATACCTACTCCGAATTTTTCTTTCGTTTTCTTTACTGCTTGCTCAATATACAGATTGAATAACATTGGGGAGAGGCTACAGCCCTGTCTCACTCCCTCCCCAACCACTGCTTACCTTTCATGCCTCTCGAATCTTATGCCATCTGCTTTCTATACAAATCGTTTATAGCCTTTCGCTCCCTGTATTTTACCCCTGCGACCTTTAGAATTTGAAAGAGAGAATTCCAGTCAACATTGTCAAAAGCTTTCGCTAAGTCTACAAATGCTAGATACGTAGGTTTGCCTTTCCTTAATCTAGCTTCTAAGATAAGTCGTAGGGTCAGTGTTGCCTCACGTGTTCCAACATTTCTACGGAATCCAAACTGATCTTCCCCGAGGTTGGCTTCTACTAGTTTTTCCTTTCGTCTGTAAAGAATTCCTGTTAGTATTTTGCAGCTGTGGCTTATTAAACTAATTGTTCGGTAATTTTCACATCTGTGAACACCTGCTTTCCTTGGGATTGGAATTATTATTTTCTTCTTGAAGTCTGAGGGTATTTCGCCAGTCTGATACATCTTGCTCACCAAATGGTAGAGTTTTGTCAGGACTGGCTCTCCCAAGGCCGTCAGTAGTTCTAATGGAATGTTGTTTACTGCTGGGGCCTTGTTTCGACTCAGGTCTTTCAGTGCTCTGTCACCCTCTTCACGCAGTATTGTATCTCCCATTTCGTCTTCATGTACATTCCCTTCCACTTCTAGAATATTGTCCTCAAGTATGTCGCTCTTGTTTAGACCCTCTATATACTTTCACCTTTCTGTTTCCGTTCTTTGCTTAGAACTGGGTTTGCATCTGAGCTCTTGATATTCATACAAGTGGTTCTTTTTTCTCCAAAGGTCTCTTTAATTTTCCTGTAGGCAGTATCTATCTTACCCCTAGTGAGATACGCCTGTACATCCTTACATTTGTCCTCTAGCCATCTCTGCTTAGTGATTTTGCACTTCCTGTCGATCTCATTTTTGAGACGTTTGTATTCCTTTTTGCCTGCTTCATTTACTGCATTTTTATATTTTCTCTTTTCCTCGATTAAATACAATATTTCTTCTGTTACCCAAGGATTTCTGCTAGCCCTCGTCTTTTTATCTACTTGATCCTCTGCTGCCTTCACTACTACGCCCCTCAAAGCTACCCGTTCGTCTTCTACTGTATTTCTTTCCCCAATTTCTCACAATTGATCCCTTATGCACTCCCTGAAACTCTCTACACCCTCTGGTTTAATCAGTTAGGTCCAGATCCCATCTCCTTAAATTCCCACCTCTTTGCAGTTTCTCCAGTTTTAATCTACAGATCATAACCAAAAGATTGTGGTCAGAGTCCACATTTGCCTCTGGAAATGTCTTAAAATTAATACCTGATTCGTAAATCTCAGTCTTACCATTATATCATCTATCTGATACCTTAGTATCTCCATGGTTCTTCCACGTATACAACCTTCTTTCATGATTCTTAACCCAAGTGTTAGCTATGATTAAGTTGTGCTCTGTGCAAAATTCTACTAGGCGGCTTCCTCTTTCATTTCTTAGCCCCAATCCATATTCACCTACTATGTTTCCTTCTCTCCCTTTTCCTACACTCGAATTCCAGTCACCCATTACTATTAAATTTTCGTCTCTCTTCACTATCTGAACAATTTCTTTTATTTCATCGTACATTTCTTCAATTTCTTCATCTGCAGAGCTAGTTGGCATATAAACTTGTACTACTGAGGTAGACATGATCTTCTTATCTATCTTGACCACAATAATGCGTTCACCATGCTGTTTGTAGTAACTTACCCACACTCCTATTTTCCTATTCATTATTGAACCTACTCCTGCATTACCCCTATTACATTTTGTATTTATAAATCTGTATTCACCTGACCAAAACTCTTGTTCCTCCTGCCACTGAACTTCACTAATTCCCACTATATCTAACTTTAACCTATCCATTTCCATTTTTAAGTTTTCTAACCTACCTGTCCGATTAAGGGATCTGACATTCCACGCTCCGATCCGAAGAACGCCAGTTTTCTTTCTCCTGATAACGACATCCTCTTGAGTAGCCCCGCCCAGAGACCCGAATGGGGGACTATTTTACCTCCAGAATATTTTACCCAAGAGGACGCCATACAGTAAAGCTGCATGTCCTCGGGAAAAATTACCGCCATAGTTTCCCCTGGCTTTCAGCCGTTCCCAGTATCACCACAGCAAGGCCGTTTTGGTTAATGTTACAAGTCCAGATCAGTCATTCATCCAGACTGTTCCTCTGCAACTACTGAAAAGGCTGCTGCCCCTCTTCAAGAACCACACGTTTGTCTTTCCTCTCAACAGATACCCGTCCGTTGTGGTTGCACTTACGGTATGGCGATCGGTAAGGCACGCAAGCCTCCCCACCAAAGGCAATGTCCATGGTTCATGGGGGGGGGGGGGGATCTAAGTAAGGAAAAGTGTTAGGTCATCCACATTTGTGCTAAAAGGAATGCGTCAAACTTCGGTTACTTGATAAATCAGTCAAATATACAGGACGTAAATTCAATTCAATAACTAGGAACTACAATTACGAGCCACTTAAATTGGAAAGAACGCACAGAAAATATTGTGGGGAAGGCTGACCAAAGACTGTGTTTTATTGGCAGGACACTTGGACAATGAAAGAGATGCACTAAACAGAATGCCTACACTACGGTTCTCCTTCCTCTATTAGAATACTGCTGCACGGTGTGGGATCCTTACCAGATAAGATTGACGGAGTACATCGAGAAAGTTCAAAGAAGGGCAGCACGTTTTGTATTATCGCAAAATAGGAGAGAGAGTGTGTCACTGAAATGACACAGTATTTGGGTTGGACATCATTAAAACAAAGGCGTTTTATGTTGCGGCGCAATCTTCTCACGAAATTCCTATCATCTACTTTCTCCTCCGAAAGCGAAAATATTTCGTTGATGCCAGCCTACATAGGGAGAAATGATCACAATGATAAAATAAGGGAAATGAGAGCTTGTACAGAAAGACATAGGTGTTCGTTCTTTCCGCGAGGTATACGAGAGTGGAATGATAGAGAACTGAGAAGGAGTTGATGAACCCTCTACCAGGCACTTCAATATTATTTGCAGAGTATCCATGTAGGTGCAGATGCATATAGGTTTTTTGATACCTAATCAGGGCTAAAATTGGTTTGTTGTAATGCTATAATATTATAAGAAGCAGAAAATGACGACATTACTGGGCATACCGGAACACAATCTTTATGTAGCGTAGGTAAGCCGTGTAATCTAGTAGCTATATTCATATTAACTAGCACGCCGCTGTTGGTTTCAGATATAAGCTTTTACATGATTTGGTGGTGATTTTCATATGTTGATTCAGAGGTGGAGTCGAATCTTTTTGTGGATGATAAAAGTCGGAGATATCGAGTACTTGGTTCACTTTGATAAGGTTATCATTTATGTTCAAAACAGCTGAACTGTTTGATATGTCAGATTTGGTATGAATAACATTGTTGGGGGTTATTTTCTTCTTAAACGTGCTTAACATACCACTTTAATTGCATGAGAGTAGGTCACGACGAGGAGCAGAAACTTCTGAATTGTGATCTAATAAATGTTTCGTTGAAAGATCTTCGCCATACGTGTACTCAGAATATACGATTTTAGCACGTATACCAATTTTTCTGAGATTTTGGATCGTGAGGCATATTTACTACATTTGTTTAAATCTTCGAGCAGATTCACAGCACATGTTTTACTAGGCAAGTTAGCAGTGAATAATAAAGTCAGATTACAAACATTGGCACAGAGCGATGTGTACAAAATCACATTCAACCAGTGTGAAAAAGTATACGTAGGTCAGACAGGCAAAAATTAACAGTCAGTCTCTCTGAACATCGGAGAAGTGAGAGATGAAGGACGATTCTATTTATGCTGACCATTTTTTAACAGAAAAGCTTTCATATGATTCAGAACGTGAAGTTTTACATTCTGTGAAGAAAAGAGGAAGTGTGAACTTACTGGAAATTGTGCTAATTAACATACTTATGACACAGTACCATCTTAGCAATATGATCAGAATTAATTTCCTTTTTCCCGTTTGTTAGATAAAGATTTCATTATAAATATTACATCACTCTGTAAATTCTTTTTACTTCTCATCAGTTGTTAAATATATCGGCACATGAAATCTTTGTTTCTTCCCGATTTTACGTTACGTGATTATTTCTGTCACAAAAAGACTTAATGTTTTCCTAAATGTTGTCCTGTGTAAACAGACTGTGGCATATGTGTGTCTTCTGTACAAATAATGTCTTAGTAAGTAGTAATGTGTTAGTAAGTCGTACATCATGTTTATCGGTGTTTGCAACATTCAGCTGTCCCATGAAGATGGCCTGAAAAGCTGAAAGCCGGTTCGTGATCGAATAAATATTTATGTTCAGAACATTTTTCAGTTTTAATATTGCTATCATGCTCTGCCAAAAACCGGCAGAAGATTCAGTTAATGTTAAAAACTGTGCTAACAAAGTTATGTTCTTCCTGAATGGTTTCTGCTTGAGTAGGTCATTCACAGAACCTCACCCAAACTTATCTTTCCTCCCACAGTCTTGTTTAGCATTTCCTCCAGTTGCAGTTTTCCTCGGTTCACATAGTCCTTTGCCTAGTCTCTCCTTGTGATCGGCATTCGCCATGATTCTGTCCATGGCTAGCCTCGAAAGTCTTTCTAGTGTCACTGTTTGAATATGGCCAAACCTTGCAAGTCTATTATTCACCATAGTTTCTTTTAGGGGCTTGATCTGCAGGATGAAAGGTATTATTTCGTCCCTTATTCTGTGCCTTCTCCTCTTACGCAAGATGCCTTTCAGAAAGCGCATCTCTGTTGCTCGTGTTGTGCTTATATCTTCCTTTGACAGGTCAAACTTCCTGATTTAGAGGTCAAAATTGACAGATAGTATGACTTGTCAGTCATGATCTTTGCTTTCGCAGGTATTTTCAAATTCCCTGTTATGTCCGATGTACAGTAATAAAATGATCTTTGCTTTCGCAGGTATTTTCAAATTCCCTATTATGTCCGATGTACAGTAATAAAATTTCGAACAGTTTTTTATTCTCTTCGAAATTTCATACTTCATCTTTCGTTTCTTCGTTAATTTACTTCCCAGACAGTTGAAAGCATCCAGTTCTTTATTAACTTTTACATTGCAAATCAAACCTTTTTTCATATTTTCTTTACTTCAGCTTTTGTTAGTGTATTTCTGCAAGATATTCAGCTGTTATTCAAATGTTTACTCACACCTGTTTACAATCAACAGTTTGCTGATCAAAATGTAACTCAGCTTTGCCGGCTTTCGTTCTATCGATTGTCCTTCAGAGATCGTACCCTATCTGTGCTCTTGATGGCATCGCGAGAGGCGCGTACGAGAGAGGATCGGCCGAGCGAACGTGCGGAGTGAGGGGACAGTGAGTAATGGCGGGTGGTTGATAACGGACACGAGAGGCAACCTTTGCGGAGAGTACTGTAGCTATGAACACGTCCATTCGGGTTGGCGCCGGCTGTAGTGGGCGCATTTTGGGACGGATTCTTTACCGAGTAAGTCTGATGGTCTTTCATCGGTTACATGTTACTGCGGGTCCTAACTCGTGACCTGTGTTTCGCGATTCGTTGGAGACATGTTTGCTGCCCTCCTTGTTGCAAGTGTGATGATCCTGAGACAGATTGCGCACAATTTACCTTTTGGATTTATCTTGTGGTGCATCCCTAGGAAACTTGTTTGCCATTGTGACTGCAGTAATTCGTGTTAGCATTTGATATGTCGGTATTCTGGTTTACCATTTAAAAGTTGGAGTTTACTGTGTATTATTTCTTAATCTGAGTGTTCAGTCTGTTTCAGGAAGCACTGTGTGTCATTGAAGCGCCCGATGCATCAATGTATGGTCATTTCGCCAGATCTTTCTGCGGAATCTTGAACGTTTGGTTCCATCAAGGACGTGTAATTATTGTATGGTTAGTTTATTATTTTACACCTCTCCTTCAGGGTGTCTTATGTTGGGGTGAATTGAAATGCTTGTTTAAAATACTTGGGGTGTGAGTTACTGCATGGAGGGAGTGACTGTTTTCTTAATTTCCTTTGGCACAATTTTGAAGTTTTAACTAACGTTGTTCTAAGCGCACTGCCTTGAGTTTATTAGGCTAGGATTATTTATTTAAGGAGTTTAAATTGTAGGGTGATCGTTATCGTATTGGGATGCACGATTTGTTGGATAATAATGTCTTACAATTTGTTGTACCTCTGACGCTGGGTTATGAGTTTGACGTACGCTTTCGGCCTCTTGCGTGTCTTTCTTATTTAGTAGATTTTTTAACGTTCTGTTTACGCTCCAAGTACACCCTGTAACACTGTAACACCATGTAAAGTTTGACGGAGTGTATGCGAGACAAAGCCGGCCTGACAGTCGCATGCCTCGCATTATTTGTCGGGCAGACAATTGACTATCGAGTGGGACAACTGGCTGTTGTCCACGCTGCCTGCTGAGTACGGCGTTCGCGTCTGAACCTGGTTGGCAGGTGGAGCTTAAAAAAATATTTAATAGAAAAGTGTTGTTGTCAAACTTATACAAACATAGAAATAATTTCTGTGTGTGTAATTATTGCCTGCCCTTTTCAGACGCTCGCTAAGTTGTGTTTCAGATGAAAGACTTTAATGTTTAAAGTTGCTTATTCTATTTGTTCAGTTATTAATGCATTTGCCAAGCATGTCTTTTATTGCCTGTCAGACAATTTTGTCACTGCTCATCTGGTCTTCAGGCTAGTCCACGAGATACTTAACATTGAAAGCATTTTATTGTAATCGCATTACCATAATCCCATAAAATTTACATACGTTAACGTAAATTCGCTTCTGCCGTTTGATCTGTAACGATCGATCACTTTCATTCTACAATTAATCATGGCACAATAATCGCATGGAAGCTGCTTTAGTGTAAATCGGTTGCCGCCTTCTGATGTGTAACTAGTAATCACTGTAACGACAAGCTGTTCAGGGAATTCTTATTTCATCCTAGTTTGTTGCTTTTACTTGTTGTATCTGTATCTGAATTATTGTCTCAAGGCTGAACCTGTGCCTGCTTAGATACCTGGTATCCACTCATTCGGCAAAATTATTTGAATTAACTGTTTACATCAATGAACTTTTGTGTGCAATAAAAGGTGAATGAAGTTCTCACTCTCCAAATTCCAGTCCTTTCACTTAGCACTTCATAGGTGTTTTATGAGGCGCCAATGCATCCCTTTATCAGTAACAATTACAATGACTTCAAAGTCCTACAAGCTACCCCGTGGTCGTTACAGTGAAGTACATCGCTAGATATACAATTGCCGTGAGGAAATCTATTTGTCTATTTGTATTGTGCAGACGCTTTGGATGTAGAGGATGTAGACCAAGAAGTATCATCTCTCTGACTGATTACAATATGCTTCGTTATACAACTATCGACTTGTTTTTTTGCAGATCATAGAATCTTTTCCCGGTGTTTCATTTGTCCCATTACTTTTGCCATTACCATTCGTTTGCAATCCATTTGTGTAATTGTTCACTATGTTTCACTGGCTTTTTACGCTAATTATATCCGCCCTCTTTGCTCTTTCGCCCCATGTAAACCACTCTGAGACAAATTTGTCTTAGTTAAAATTTGAAAAAACAGTCACTGAGCTCAGTAATGGACAATTATTTACCTGAAATGGTTATCTTATGTAAACGATTCAGATTTTCGTGAGACGTGGAACAAAGAAAACAGACTGAATATGTAGATACCTCGAAAACACATCTTACATCAAGTTGTTAGTGTTTCTACTAAGATTCGCAGAGATCTTATAATGGAGCAATATTAAATACCTGTACTTTACATGGTTTGACACATTACCTAGTAGCTCATGTAATGTATAAGTTATTTATTCATCACGGCCCACCAGTTATCTAGTTTAATATACATTCATCCAGTCAATGTAAGCTCGGAAGGGATACCTCGTATAATCAGTAATTAAGGGAAAAACTGTTAAAACAGAAACAGGTTCGCCACTGTATACAATCCACACTAATAGGTAACGATGATGACGTCGAGTGGCTAGCGCCTCCCAGTGAATAGACCGTTCGCCTGGTTCAAGTCTTTCGAGCTGGCACCACATCGGCGTGTCGATGGGGATGATGATTAGGACAACACAACACCCAGTCCCTGAACAGAGAAAATCTCCGACCCAGCCGGGAATCGAACCCGCGCCCTTTGGTACGACAGTCCGTCGCGCTGACCACTCCATTACCGGGGCGGAAGTACGTAACAATACAGCAACTACACTGATAAGCCAGAACGTCATGACCACCGACTTACTATCGGTACATAGCGTCCAGGCGATAGCAGCGTCTAATGGCGAGGATTGACTGGCAGTTACACGTACATATGGTGCATGTAGAATCAGTGAGAATGTTGTCATAGAGCATAATGAAGAAAGCGTGCGATCTATCTCAGTTTAACCGCCGGCCGCTGTGGTCGAGAGGTTCTAGTCGCGTCAGTCCAGAACCGCGCTGCTGCTACGGTCGCAGGTTCCAATCCTGCCTCGGACATGGATGTGTGTGGTGTCCTTAGGTTCGTTATGTTTAAGTAGTTCTGAGTGTAGGTGACTGATGACCTCAGATGTTAAGTCCCATAGTGCTTAAAGTCATTCGAACCATCAGTTTGGCCAAGAGCCGACTGATCAGATGGTTCAAATGGCTGTGAGCACTATGGGACTTAACAGCTGAGGTCATCAGTCCCCTAGAACTTAGAACTACTTAAACCTAACCAACATAGGGACATCACAAACATCCATGCCCGAGGTAGGTTCCGAACCTTCAACCGTTGTAAGTAGGCTGTTTAGGTTTTTTTACTGGTAACTCCACGTAGCGCTCTGAAAATCAATAGTTGTGCTGTGTGCAGTCTGTGGCTGGTTTGCATTGTTGTCTGCCATTGTAGTGTTGGGCAGCGGCAGTTGGCTGTTGGCGGCGCGTAGCGTTGCGCATTTGGAGGTGAGCCGCCAGCAGTGGTGGACGTGGGGAGAGAGATGGCTGAGTTTTGAAATTTGTAAGAATTGGTGTCACGAACTGATATATATATTATGACTATAAAGGTAAATACATTATTTGTTCTCTATTAAAATCTTTCATTTGCTAACTGTGCCTATCAGTAGTTAGTGACTTCCGTAGTTTGAATCTTTTAGTTAGCTGGCAGTAGTGGCTCTCGCTGTATTGCAGTAGTTCGAGTAACGAAGATTTTTGTGAGGTAAGTGATTTGTGAAACATATAGGTTAATGTTACTCAGGGCCATTCTCTTGTAGGGATTATTGAAAGTCAGATTGCGTTGCGCTAAAAACTATTGTGTGTCAGTTCAAGCACAGTCGTGTATAATTTTTCTAAGGGGACGTTTCATATGTCGACCCTTAGCCGAGAATACCTCACTGGAATCTTCAGATTTTTTTATTTTTTTTTTGTAGTTTGTATAATTAGTATAGATTTTGTTTATTGCTAGCGCGTAATTGTAGAGAGAATTTCCTCTGTAGTTGCAGTCTTTCATTGTTGTACAGTAAAACAGTTGTGGCATCCATGTAGATTTGCACCAAGTATTACGCAACTGAGCTTGCAATAACTAGATATTATTTTCAGTGCTATGTTAATGTGTTCTCTTATTTTTGCTCTTCAAATTGTGTTTTTCTGTGTTGTCGTGTGAAATATTGTGACATTAATTGCGTGTGAAAAACGTAATACTAGGCTCCAAAGTAAACTGAGAAATGACAGTGAAGACGAAAGCAGTATGTTAGCGCCACCATGTAATGAATTAACTAATGTTCAAAGTAGTAATTTGGTAATAGTGCATAGGGAAATGGAGCGGGCTGTAAATAATGGTGTAGACAGTGAAACAATTAGTGAACAGGGAAGCATTATCGATCGATCGGTCGGCAACAGCTCGCGTGAGGAATCCGAAACGACAGGACACAATCTAGGAAATACTGTACATACAGGTTTTGCGTCCTCACCGTTTTCTCAAATAAGTCAAGACACATTTTCTGCTTGTCAAAATGTGAATGTTACTGGTGCAAATGCACTGCCGAAAAGCATAGAGGAACAGATTCCAAACACTAATACATTATTATTGCAATTAATGCAGCAAATGAAACAAAATCAGAGACAAACACAACAACAGTTAGACACAATGGAACGAAATCTTCAAAAGTTACACATCACACTTGAACAAACACGTGAAGATTTAACTAATGAGTTACATAAGATCGAATCGAAATGTCAAGAAGTCTGTAATGACGCAAAACACAAATTTGTGAGCATTTCCAACCTATTTTTTCGCGGCATGATAATGCAATACAGAATCACAAAGCAGCCATAAAAGAACTGCAAACTATTGTTCATGAAAATCATGAGACCTTGCAAGCTAAAATTGACTCAGCTACATCTACCGACTCGGTTACACAACTTGCAAAAACTCAAGCGATCTTAAAGGACACAGTAGATACTCTGAAAATTGGTTCAGAAAGACACACAGAGGAAATCATTTCACTATCGGATAAAGTAGCCGAACTTTCAGAACAGTTCACTAACCTATCTACAAAGGTAGATGATGATCTGAATGACACAAAACCTGTAGCCTTCACTGACACCGAAGAGTATGAACAAATTAGAAAATTCAAACAGAATCAAAATCAAAGCAACACACAGTACAAAAGAGAAATGCGGGAAGTACAAGGTAAGTTTGCTCAAGTAATACAAGAATTACATATTTCAGAGGACATTCGCGCCCCATTACGGGAAGAGGGACATAGCAATACAGAACAACCACAAAATAATAACACAGTGCATTTCGAAAATCATGAAAGAAATTGGCAAGGTATATTGAATTTTGAGATGGAACAGCCGAAACGATGTAACAATCACCGACATGCGACTCGCCGACATGATGATTTTGACTATCATCTGTTCATTACTACACCTAAATTCAAAACATTTAAGAATTCTGGCAACGACATACATCCACAAGCGTGGTTTCATCAATTCTCTCATTGTTTTCCTCCCAACTGGTCATTAGAACACAGATTAGAATTTATGTGTGGTTACTTGGAGGATGAACCAGCTGTAAGAATGCGATCGGTCATTCACGATTGCCACAGTGAAGGAGAATTTTATCATGCCTTCCTCTCAGCATATTGGTCTCAAGCTACACAAGACCGAGTAAAACATGGCATCATAACGATGAAACAATTCGAACAATCTTAATTTTCCAGTCTTGTGAAATATTTTGAAAACATGTTGCACAAGAATCAGTACCTGTCAAACCCATACAGCCCCTCAGAACTCATCCACACTTGCTTAATCAAATTACCGGAAAATTTACGGCGTATTATTTTGGCAGGACGTTGCAAAGATGACATTGAAGCTTTTCATGGGCTCTTACAAGAATTAGAAATTGACACTGACAATCGCAGAACGCGAAAACAGGAACACAACAATTACAGGTCACATCCGTCGCAATTCCGCGATGAAAGAAATAATAACTGGACACGACAACGCTATTCTCACAACACAAATCGTGACCAAAACAGACACCACCCGTATGACAACCACTGGCACAGTAATAGTTACAGAGAAAGATCGCATTTGCGTTGTAATGAATATAACAGAGACAATCATAGAAATAGACAATATGGCAACCAGAACTATTATTATCACGGGAGCAGTTACGATTCAGGGAGAAATTCTCCACCACTTAACCGACAAGAAAGAAATTACAGAAACTACCGACAAAACGACAGACCTGAATTCCATCAGAACTGGCGGGATTCAAACAGGGCGGGGTCCTCTCGACAAGGTGAACTTGTATAAGTTAGGTCTCCTAATCCTAATAACGACGTGCGACAACAAAGAGACAGACAATGACTCGCACCGCAGGCAGCCACGTGCGCCGGCTGGCTCAGAGAAAAATAACATAAGACGCTAACCTTGAGCAAAATTCCAGTGTTCCTTACCGACGTAACCACATGATAATTGCGTTGAGACTGAAACTCGGCGCCCTAGGAAGAGTAAAAGATTGCACCACATTTCACATATAAAATCGTTTATTGAAAGATAATCTGCTTTTTAACTTTGTCTTTGCCATAAAATTTTTCACTTCACGCTACTAGAACAATTTGTCACTCTGAGAAACTGTTAACATGCAACAATGTTTTGAAGTTAACTATCCAGTCTAGAACCTAGGGAACATTTTTAAACAGCAATTACCACTGCATTGTGATAGTGAACAGAGGACACAGTGTTACTGTGTGTGTACATTCTTTCTTAATATTTGCACGATTACTAACGACAAGGGCTTACATACTTAGAACATATACTGGTAATGACATTTTAATGCAACGTTTTGGTTTACTTGCAAAGACATTCCTTATTTCAAGCAGTTTTTGTGACATTAAAGATGACTTAGTATTTGGTTTATTTGACAGCTACACGATTTTATCACGACGCTACTAATGAGTGATAATTTACAATGTTGCTTTTAGGTGTTTCTGTTTTATATCTGCACAGTTTTTCTGAATTCTTCTGGAAAGGAAAACATATTCTAGTAGTAACTTTTGTGGTATAGCTACAATGAGACATCCTTTTCCGTAGCACAACAATACGTTACAGTACACTACTTACTTCATCACGGCATTAAGCGTAATAACTAAGACATGTATACGCAAAGCATTTCATTTTTGCTTATCATGAGGTAAGTACATTGACTTCTGCAGAACTTAGCTTTTGGAGGACTATAACTACTACACTTCCACAGAGATTATCTTACAACAAGACGCACAGTTTAGCGAGACAGTACGCGTATTTGAGTGATCAGTTCTGTACTTAAAACATTTATTTTTAAAGATATTCAAGTACAATGATACAAAGGTTTTCCGTGATACATTTCATTCCATTGCTGTAATCTGCAACACCTGAGGATATATTTACATTAATCCTCAGGGGGGTACACGCATACTTTGTGTAACATGTGTTTGGCAAGCACAAGGAGCCCTAGCTAATATGGTATTTGCTTATACAACTGTACACATCGGTACCATATTTCTCTAACACAGAATTACACAGCTATCTGATCATTTAACTGAGAGAGACAAATATTTATTTTACTACATCAGTGACAGATGTTTACGTAATTACATGGTTGGATAACTTCACACTTATGAAATTATATTTTATCTGTACTTTGTGAACTGTTCATATATTTTCGGAACCATTGTGATACTATGAGAGCTTTGAATGACATATTTGGTATGGGATCATGATTTTTAAAGTACGTTCGATGTAAATGACATTTTTTAAATGAGCAGAGAATTTTTTTAGGTTTTGAAATTATTGAAGGAAGCTACGACGATTTTGAGAATTTGACTGAGGTGTTATGATGTTATTATTACAATGACTATGTGTATTATGCTGTTGCGATATGTTTATGATCAATAAGATGATGCTATATGAGTTATTTGATTATGCTACGTATCTGTTATGATGAAATATTGAAGAAGTGTCGACGAATAAGGTAAGGAGTAATGAGTAGTGGTTAGGGACTCTGGTTTGTGAAAAAGGTTGTTGGAAACCAAGAATCGTACTTTGAGAGCTATGAAATGTATGTAAATGCGTGAATGTATTACTATGCCGACGAAAATATTTTGGACACTGTTACATCAATAGGATTTTGTTTCTACAGATGAATAGCGCAAATTTTTCACCTGTGAAATTTTTATATGAGACTGTCACTGTAGCGGAAACTGCTGTCGTAAATATGTAGGTAAGAAACTTAAGTGACCACCTGCACGTAATGCGTCGTGGGCACCCAACTGGACGACAGCCACCTGGAAACAAGACATTAGTGTGTGCCTTTCAGAGGCACAGGTGGAGAAAAAAATAAAGAGGCCATTATCCTCGCTATTTAAATTCCTTTGTATAAAGCATCGCAAAAACGACACGCTCATTACTTGGAAAGATATTTTCTTACGTCTGCATACCTGACAATGACAAGCGCCTTTCTACGAGAGTTGAGAGAATTTGTACTAACTTATGAAATGTCACATGACTGTTGAATGATATTTTTATGCTTTGCCTTTCTTAGTTGCTTATTTCATTTGATATCTCGTTTCCAGCTGTGTTGCATCATTGGTTTTATAAAATAAAATGAAATGCATTTGCAAATGTGAATACTTTCTATCAACAGATCTGTTAGAAGATAATTTTATGAACCACATTCTTCAAAAAAAAAAGGAGCACTTGGAAAGGAAAGACCAATAAGAAGGGACTAGTAACAGTAACTGCATATATAATTTTCTTTTCCAGTACTTCGTAATTTTTTTTTTTGAATTAGTTTTTGTAGTGCGCCACTTTAATTTCATAGACATTAAGATGTGAATATACATTTCCCTTATCTGCATTGTTGTCTTTAGTGTACTATTTTTTTCTGCTTGTGGGTTTGTCATGTTTAGATATAAGTTATTACATTTACTGCTGCTTGCTTTGCCAATTTCCATTGTTTTTTTGTTACTGATGTTTGTATTAATTGTTTTGTGCTGCTGCATTGCCTCGTCCCTTAGCTTAGCATCTGAGCTCAGTAGCTTTAAGTTAGCTTAAGATGGGGTAGGTTGTAAAAGAGAACGAGTTGTGATGAATTGGAAGAAATGCATTGAGAAGCTATAAGAAATGATTTGGCCAAAAAAAAAGGTAGTGTACAGTGGATAAAAACTATTTTTGAAAGAGGATGTGAACAAAATACAGAAAGCATGCTTGGATAGGATGTTTTTGGTGGAAACAGATGTTGAGATATAATGAAAGATCTACAGAATGAAGTTTTGAGTTGGACTGCAGTACCAAATGTTACACTGAAAACAAACCCTGTCCTTTCCTCCTGTTATCCCACTATGTGTTTGTGTACCCTTGTGTATTTATGTTCTACCGGTCTTTATATGTTTATCTGATAAGACTTATGTTGCAGAATTTTTCTAATACTAAGCTACATTCACTATGATGAGGAATACTGTTATCATCAAATATAATTTGCATTAATAACATGTTATTTACTTTGTAAAGATGTTTGCACATTATTTATTCTGTTTTGTTCTAATGCTCATGTGTGTAGTTGATGTTTCAAAAGTTATTCTGATCTTTTATGTATGTACTTATGTCATAATTTTTGTAAGACTGATGTGCTTGTTTATTTCTATTCTTTGTATAGCCTGTTTTACTGCAAAAGTTATCTGTACTATTATGTTCTTTAATGATATATTTTGTACCTTTGTTATTGTATTCTTATGTTATAAAATTGTAATTGACGCCAGTTCATCAAATTAAGTAACTTGTAATTTACATTTCACTGCACACATTTCTGTTGGTCATAGTATATGCACAATATGTGAGAAGTAGGGACTGATTGCGTTTGCAAGTGTGTTGATAATTCAGCAAGGGACTGGTTAACAGCATTGCTGGTTCTAAGGACAATTCCAAAAACTTTGTGAGTGGACAGGTGGTGGGTTATGGACTTGCTATATTATCCGCAAGACTCTTCAATGGTGATTGTGCGCCTGCACAGTCAAACAGATGGCTGCTGGCTATCTCTACAAGGACTGAAGTGGGTCTACACCTTTGATGACCCACCAATACCATTATTTCTACAAGGACTGCAGTGGGTCTGCATCTTTGATGGCCCACCAATACCATTCTTTCCACAAGGACTGCAGTGGGTCTGCACCTCTGGTGGCCCACCAGTACCGTAATCTCTAACAGGACTACAGTAGTCTGCTCTGTGATGACCTACCTACCAATATTCTTAAAAACTTCGTCTGACTCTGCTGTGGGTTTGCTCTGTTGTGGCCCAGTACTTGTCTGCATGTCAAGAGTCAGCACTGTCTTTCCGTTGGAAGGACAACACTACTTCTTCCAGACTGCATGGAAATCCACTACTTCCGTGTGCATTATCTTTTACTGCTCAGACACTGAGCAAAAACACTGCTATTTTACTGTGGTGAACGATCAGGACTGTCTTTATGGACTGTGAGAAAATTTTAGCTTTTGACCAACGTTGTATCGATAAGTGTGTGCATTTCATTTCTTTGTTACTGTAATTATGAAAAAAACTTTCAAATCTGTATTGGCCACTGGCCAAAACAATTTGTAAATTTTTTTATGGGGAGCATTGGGGCTTTGTAAGTAGGCTGTTTAGGTTTTTTTACTGGTAACGCCACGTAGCGCTCTGAAAATCAATGGTTGTGCTATGTTCAGTCTAAGGCTGGTTTGCATTGTTGTCTGCCATTGTAGTGTTGGCAGCGGCAGTTGGCTGTTGGCGGCGCGTAGCGTTGCGCAGTTGGAGGTGAGCCGCCAGCAGTGGTGGACGTGGGGAGAGAGATGGCTGAGTTTTGAAATTTGTAAGAATTGGTGTCACGAACTGATATATATATATATATATATATATATATATATATATATATATATATATATATATATATATATATTATGACTATTAAGGTGAATACATTGTTTGTTCTTTATTAAAATCTTTCATTTGCTAACTGTGCCTATCAGTAGTTAGTGACTTCCGTAGTTTGAATCTTTTAGTTAGCTGGCAGTAGTGGCTCTCGCTGTATTGCAGTAGTTCGAGTAACGAAGATTTTTGTGAGGTAAGTGATTTGTGAAACATATAGGTTAATGTTAGTCAGGGCCATTCTCTTGTAGGGATTATTGAAAGTCAGATTGCGTTGCGCTAAAAACTATTGTGTGTCAGTTTAAGCACAGTCGTGTATAATTTTTCTAAGGGGACGTTTCGCCGTAGCGGTTGCGTGGTTCCAGACTGTAGCGCCTAGAACCGCTCAGCCACTCCGGCCGGCGAGCCGACTGTGATGGCCCGGAGTCTCGGCACGTGCATGATGGAAACTGCATAATTTCTCGGGTGTTCGAGGAATGTCTTAAACACTTGGTGAAATCAAAATGAAACCACGTCCAGACGTCATTTCAAATGTCGGACTTCGTAGGCCGGTGAGACTGGTAAAACACGACAGGCGACGAACTATATCAGAACTAACAGCACACTTAAATAATGGGCAGGTTGTAAGTGTGCCTGAACAGATAGTGCACCGAACATTCCCAACGATGTGTCTCCGCAGCTGACACCCGTCACATGTGTCAATGTGAACTTCACGACATGCGAAACGTCGACTGAAATTGGCACGTGACCAGCGGCACTGGACCCTGGACCTTGGCACACTGGCAGCGTGTTTCACGGTCTGATGAATTCGGAAACTTTCTTCATCATGCCCATGGGAGGCGTGAAATGTCGTCTTCCAGCTTCTTGACGTCTGTACTGTGGGAAGGAGATAAGCTGGCGGCGGCTCCCTTGAGCTCCATTGCTCCAGTGGAGCTCGTGTACAAGGCACCACGGCGGACAGGAAGTACGGTAATCTGGTTGCAGACCACAGACACCCCTTCATGATGATCATGTTTCCTGCCGGCAGTGCCATTTTTTCAACAAGTTATGCTCCGAGTCACGAGGACAGGAGTTTGGTGGCAGCCAGTGGCGAGATCCATTTGATGTCCTGGCCCTCAAACTCGCCAGATCTGAACCCAGTCGAACACATACGGGATGTGACTGAACGTGGTGTCAGAGCTCATCGCCCGCGTTCTCGGAATTTACGGGAATTAGGTGCCAACTTCCTGCAGCGGCCTATCAAGGCCTCAGTGCTCCCATGCCACGACGCTTCGCACTGTTATCGGTGCCAAATGTGGACATACCGACCATTGGGTAGGTGGTCATAACGCTGTGGCTGATCAGTAAATATATATACATTTCATTTCTCTAAATTTACCTTAAGTAAGGGACTGCCATAATCAAGCACCTCAGTATCTACTTCCCTATCCGATATTCAGCGGCTTAGTAAAATACGATCAGACGAAAAAATTCACAACACATTGACACTGAAGCAAAATCTACTTCTGATCCCACTGAGAAACGGTAAGCAAAGTTTTTGAAAACGAGCGCCCCCCCCCCCCCCCCCCCCGTGTGTGTGTGTGTGTGTGTGTGTGTGTGTGTGTGTGTGTGTGTGTGAGAGAGAGAGAGAGAGAGAGAGAGAGAGAGAGAGGGGGGGGGGAGGGAGGGAGGGAGGAGGGGCAGCTCCATTTTTTTTTTTCACATTTCAGAAATACTGTGATCTCCGGTCATGTTCCTCTTTAGTGTAACAAGAGGATCATTGGTTGTGTCAGAGCAGAGGATGTAAGACCTTTCTGTGGTAGGTGCTATCACATCACCACAAGAGAACCTAATTAAATGAAAATGTAGAGTTCGGCGGTAATCACGCTATAATGAAGAAGATTACAAAGGACGAAACTGCAAGAGATTGAAGAAAAGAGCTGTTTGTTTCATGAAATTCAAAACTCAGCACTACCACTTCTTATAGACGACTCTGTTGACAGGGTAATACAATTAAAGACAAACGTTTGGCAGATACGCAGTCTTGCCACACCGTGACAGTTTACGTTCTACTTTGGCCTTCCACAAACAGTTGTTTTAGTCCTCACACATTATGTGATGACAAGTTGAAGTTTCGTCTGAATATCAGGTAGTTTTCGTGTCATCATATAACAAACACCAAATGCTTCAAATTCTCCGAATTGTGGATTTCTTAAAGATATAGTGAAAGCTTGAAATAATTACTCCATGTCTAGTTCAATTTATTCCAGTCGCTTTAACTGTAAGTGGTAACTGTCACGGAAAACGTAGCCCTAAATGTCGCGGAAAAGAACCCTTTAAGTCTGCGGAAATCCAGTGCCTTAACTGCTGTACCACGTGCAAAATCAAATGAAAAAAGAACAAATGAGACGCGAAACGCTGCTGGAGTAAGTCTCATCGCATTTTGACGTTCGGATCGGTCTTCACAGTATTTTGGAAACTGTGGCCTGATGTTGCGATTCAGAATGATTTTACAACTGTCCGGATTACTGCATTTTGTACGGGTACAATCGAGTTTTTGTACTGTCAAACAGTGGTTCGGGGAAGGGAGGTGAATTATTCTCATAAGCTTCCCTACCTGCTAACACTTGCCTTAAGTTTCACGAACCATTTGTCACTATTGTAAGTACTATGATCTGAAGGAGTGGCTGACAATATTCCCAAGCGTGAATTACCGTTTAACATAGCTGTCTACTTCTTTTCCTGCTATCTATGTTACAGCAGGCTTTAAGGCTGTAACTCTAATGGGAAATTATTAATTGTCCTTGGGATGTATTACGTCTTACAAGTAAAAGATTAGAAAATTACTAAATATGTACACTTGACACATATGTTAGCACTAAATTGTGTATTCGCCATTTTGTCAACGTGTCATGAAACTCTGACAATTTGTATTTTTATCCCAGCTTCCAGGTAGCCATGTAAGATTCTCAAACCGCCGACATGTTTTCTTTTGACTAATGCATGTCTGTCAGTAAAAAAAAAAAAAAAAAAAAAATTGTGATTCCAAGCACCGTTTACTAGAATACAAGCAGTAGATCAGGTGACATTCTTGATCAGGAGGAGAGAAGTTTGAGATTTACTCATCCTAACTGGAAACATTCTCCACGATCGTATACAGCGACAGAGACATTGTATTGAGAATGAATCATATAAGTTTTGTATGCATTACAAGATGAATGCATGTAAGGAACATTGTGGTACTTGCCTTGATGAGCTGAAGAGATACTGAAAAGCATGGAACATAGCGTCGGTGGCGTTACGCTGTTCTCGTAAAGTACAGGGGCAACGGGTGGGGCATGGAGAGTAATGTTGCAAATCCATGGAGAGGAAACTACCAACTGTGTAGCGTGACATTAGTCCGCAGAATTCTGTGGAGACACAACTGAATATGAGATACTGTACACAGCTTTTTCTTCGCATATTGTAGGACAGGTGACGCTCATAGCTAGATATCCACCCAGGAGGTGGCAGGTGTCAACTGCTGCTGACGTTTGTATTCACGATCACAGTGACAGGTAACGTAGAGTGACTTTTCCGGAATGACGAATACTATTTACGCCAATATATTTCAGAAACATGTAAGAACCGTTCATCGGACTTCGTTATACATATAATGTGTGGAGAAGTGTATTCCAAATATCTTTCTGCTTATTTTCAGGATTTCGTAGGAAATATACTCTACAGTTATTTTTTTTTAATGTATAAGACAGTAAAGCGTTTCAGAAGCATATAATCGCAGCGATAAATCTATAGAGTCAAGGAGGGTGTCATAAAGGGAGCGTAGGCACTTATCCAGTCTGTCGCAGAACTGGGTTATTGCTGGTGCATTTAATTACCCTCCTGGGAGCAGTTTTTCTCTTATATGGGACCATTACATTTAACTGTCTCGTGTATTTTCTCTCAGTAGCACATTAATGAGGTATTAAGACAATAAGGGTATTCTTGTTTATATCATGTTTTACTGTTATTTTACACAAAATAACAGTACCTAGGTGAAGCGACTCGTGCTAAAAATATATGAACTATCACAGCAGAAATGCACAGCTGTAATGCAGTTCTTTGATCACATGAAACTCAAATCCAGAGGAACGTTCAGCTGTGGAAGACTTCAAAGATTATGCAGATTGAATAGTAAATTACGCAGGTCCTCCATGATATAGCTTATTTATTCATTAACTCTATTTTAGGGCACCCACAAATGCTGCATAAAACGCAACCTCGTGTCAAACAACAATAAAGGCTGTAGAAGTAGGCGGAAACTCCTTATGGGCGTAGCTAGTGTGCGAATTCCTTCATGTTATTGTAAAATCAGTCGCTGTACTGAAGTACCGACCAAAATAACTCGTGTGTTCCTGGGCAAACTATCATCTAGGTCTGAGCTTTAGAAACTGGGTGTGGCGACACCCTGGGGTGTCCAGTAATAGGATCATGGCTATCATAACACAAGTAAATTCAGATTGTGAAACGAATTACAAACATGTTATAAAATGAAATGGAACTTCCGTCTCCTAAAGCAGTTTAACATAGATCACATACGAATTGAGTCATTGGTATTTTGAATTCCACTCTCAATCGATGCATGTCTTAGCAAGATCTTCAAGTAGCAGTAGCGGAAGTGTGTACACTTCTCGTTCAGTCTGTCTTGTTTCTGACATGTGTCCGTATTTAACTACTTTCAAAGCGACAAAATTCGCGGGAGTCATCAGAAATGGGTAACTTAACTGTCAGAAAGTGACGTTTGACATCTCATGAAGCATCAAATGCACAGCAATAGTTCAGCAACGCGTTTCATAAAGATACAGAACAAAAAGGGGCTAAATTAAGGAGATGGGACCTGGATAGACTGAAAGAAGCAGAGGTTGTAGAGAGTTTCAGGGAGAGCATAAGGGAACAATTGACAGGAATGGGGGAAATAAATACAGTAGAAGAAGAATGGGTAGCTTTGAGGGATGAAGTAGTGAAGGCAGCGGATGATCAAGTAGGTAAAAAGACGAGGGCTAATAGAAATCCTTGGGTAACAGAAGAAATATTGAATTTAATTGATGAAAGGAGAAAATATAAAAATGCAGTAAATGAAGCAGGCAAAAAGGAATATAAACGTCTCAAAAATGAGATCGACAGGAAGTGCAAAATGGCTAAGCAGGGATGGCTAGAGGACAAATTTAAGAATGTAGAGGCTTATCTCACTAGGGGTTAGATAGATACTGCCTACAGGAAAATTAAAGAGCCCTTTGGAGAAAAGAGAACCACTTGCAATAATATCAAGTCCTGACAAAACTCTACCATCTGTGAAAAAGATGTATGAGACAGGCGAAATACCGTCAGACTTCAAGAAGAATATAATAAGTCTAATCTCAAAGAAAGCAGGGGTTAACAGATGTGAAAATTACCGAACTATCAGTTTAATAAGCCACGGCTGCAAAATACTAACGGGAATTCTTTACAGACGAATGGAAAAACTGGTAGAAGCGGACCTCGGGGAAGAACAGTTTTGATTCCGTAGAAATGTTGGAACACGTGAGGCAACACTAACTATATGACTTATCTTAGAAGAAAGATTAAGAAAAGGCAAACCTACGTTTCTAGCATTTGTAGACTTAGAGAAAGCTTTTGACAATGTTAACTGGAATACTCTCTTTCAAATTTTGAAGGTGGCAGGGGTAAAATACTGGCAGCGAAAGGCTATTTACAATTTGTACAGAAACCAGATGGCAGTTATAAGAGTCGAGGGGCGTGAAAGGGAAGCAGTGGTTGGGAAAGGAGTGAGACAGGATTGCAGCCTCTCCCCGATGATATTCAATCTGTATATTGAGCAAGCAGTAAAGGAAACAAAAGAAAAATTCGGAGTAGGTATTAAAATCCATGGAGAAGAAATAAAAACTTTGAGGTTCGCCGATGACATTGTAATTCTGTCAGAGACGGCAGGGGACTTGAAAGAGCAGTTGAACGGGATGGACAGTGTCTTGAAAGGAGGATATAAGATGAACATCAACAAAAGCAAAACGAGGATAATGGAATGCAGTCAAATTAAATCGGGTGATGATTAGGGAATTAGATTAGGAAATGAGACACTTAAAGTAGTAAAGGAGTTTTTCTATTTAGGGAGCAAAATACTATTGATGATGGTCGAAGTAGAGAGGATATAAAATGTAGACTGGCAATGGCAAGGAAATCGTTTCCGAAGAATAGAAATTTGTTGACATCGAGTATAGATTTAAGTGTCAGGAAGTCTTTTCTGAAAGTATTTGTAAGGAGCGTAGCCATGTATGGAAGTGAAACAGGGACGATAACTAGTTTGCACAAGAAGAGAATAGAAGCTTTCGAAATGTGGTGTTACAGAAGAATGCTGAAGATTAGATGGGTAGATCACATAACTAATGAGGAGGTAGTGAATAGAATTGGGGAGAAGAGGAGTTTGTGGCACAACTTGACAAAAAGAAGGGACCGGTTGGTAGGGCATGTTTTAAGGCATCAAGGGATCACATATTTAGCATTGGAGGGCAGCGTGGAGGGTAAAAATCCTAGAGGGAGACCAAGAGATGAATACACTGATTCAGAAGGATGTAGGTTGCAGTAAGTACTGGGAGATGAAGAAGCTTGTGCAGGATAGAGTAGCATGGAGAGCTGCATCAAACCAGTCTCAGGACTGAAGACCACAACAACAACACAGAACAAAAATCTAATTGTGTGACTCAGACATCTGTTCCGCCCAATGAGGTGATACAGTCCGATAACTGACCAGAAAGGTCCGCATCTCGTGGTCGTGCGGTAGCGTTCTCGCTTCCCACGCCCGGGTTCACGGGTTCGATTGCCGGCGGGGTCAGGGATTTTCAGTGCCTCGTGATGACTGGGTGTTGTGTGATGTCCTTAGGTTAGTTAGGTTTAAGTAGTTCTAATTTCTAGGGGACTGATAACGATAGATGTTAAGTCCTATACTGCTCAGACCCAGCCAACTGACCAGAAACTTTCAAATCATTGGCGGCCATGTGCGCACTTTCTGGTGTGACGAGAGACTAGAAGTGTCGCGTCGATGCGAGTGTTTCGGGAGCTGAGGAGTCGTGGAGACTGAGTCGGACGCAGCTCAGTAGCTACGATAGCAACGCTTTGCATCAATAGATGGTGGTACCATTTGGGCCTCAGTGATTGGTGAACACTCTGAGTACGAAAAGTACCACGACTGATGCTCTGACTGCGTGTTTGTGAAAACGCAGGGGCCTCCACATATGCATGAAACGTGGAGGTGTAAACCCCTTGGTTGCATTGAGTTTTTAGAATAAATATCAGGTATGATTAAATCCAACAAAAAGCGACCCAAATAGTTGCAGAGATGTCAGCAACATGGTTACGAAGACTACATTAAGGCGAGTTCGTGGTTGAAAATGCACCCTCCATCCAAGAAGTAGTTTGTAAGTTATTTCATGTTAAATGTTTTATGTTTAAAATGAATTTAGAAAATTGAAGTCTCGACTAGAGCTTAAGCGATTCCAGTAAACGGAGTGTCTACGGATAGGTGTCACTGATCACTACATCCTCTTCTTCGCGCGTGGATCACTTAGGACCGCGTGTAATCAACATTTGTTGGCCTTCCTTTTCCCCCAGTATCCCGTCATACGCAACGAATGGGGTAGTTTTCGTTGCACAGACCAGGTATGTCGGTTAGGTTTTCGGTCTTCTTCCTCAAAACCCCCGTGTATTTGTGATTTTTCATATTTCATTTCTGTCATGTAGATTTGGAAACTCTAATTCTCTCATTTCTCTTTCCGTCTGCACCAGTTCGGTCTTGTAGTTTTGTTCCTGAAAAATGTATCGATTATTTGCGTTAACCTGTTTGAGTCCATTCTTTCAAAATGCCCCATGAATTGGATTTTTCTCATGCGCATTGTGTCTATTATTTTGGAGACATTTATATATATTTCTGTATTGGGTTTTGGATAATGCACACCATCTTTAGTTCTTGGTCCTAGAATTTTCCTTGTTATTTTACGTTCTTTCACTTCTAATTCCCCGTTTAGTCTTCAGTGTTGCAGATTTAGTGTCTCAGATGCGTGGAGAGCTTCGGGTTTAATTACTATTGTTTAGTGTCGTATTTTGCAGTTCCGCGAGAGACATTTTGTTGTAAACGTTTATTGTTAACGGAAACGCCGTCTTCATTTTCTAGACTCATGATCTGACAGGTTTCTTTTCGGCAATCCATTCACCTTAATATTTACATTCTTTCACTCGATAGATGTAGTTATTACCAATTTAGAGATCAGAAGTTGCATCTCTGATGTAAGTCACAAATTTTGTTTTTTTCAAATGAAATTTGTAATTCTATTTTTTCTGTCAGCTCTTGTAATAATTGTAGCTATTTCTGTGCATCGGTAATGTCTTGCGCGATGAGTTCCATTTCGTTAGCAAATACTTAACGGTCTATTCCTATGCCTTTACGTTTTGTTCCCAGTCTGTGTTCTGGTGCACCTGCTTTTCACAATTCTCTAACAACTTTTTCAAGAGCACAGTTGAAGAGCACTGGGGATAGTCCATACCCTTGATTACGACTATTCTATTATAGAGCATTTTTTACAAACATTACCTGATATGAATTAAAGGATGGAGTGTGCATTCCGCGCGTAAAAACCTTAATTTTCGCGTAATTAATTAATGAAGATTTGAAAGTAGCGACAGTAGAACTAAGGAGACGTAGACTGGAAAGTCTGAAGGTATTTAGTTCCAATTGTTTGTATGTATTAGTAATGACACAATGTAAATTAGTGTTAACTTGGACAAAATAGTTAACTGTGAATAAACTATTTAACTCATAGAAAAACAAATAACAGCAATAGAAATATGAGAATTTTACATATTAACTAATGTATGGCGCACGTATATAAGATTAAATTTATTTTTATTAAGTATGTCGTGGAAGTCTGAAGTACGTGCGCTTCACTCACGTGGATATGAGGGCACACTTTGGTTGACATTTTTCAATAATCGAGATTGGAGCCTGGGACAGACAGTACATGTATTACAAGAAGTCGTGTTTTGTGTGAGTCGACAATTCTCTTAAGTGTTGAGTCATGGATTTGACATTTGCGAATGCATCGAGACCAAATACTCCGAAACATTTTTAACTTCTTTCACGTTAGGCGAACTAGACTGAACTCGAAATTTACATTTATTTTTGCAACTGATCTACACTCAGAATTTAGTTAATTTGCAATTATGTAATATTAACCTCAAACTTGCGCTAAAAGAACTTAATTATTTTCCTATATTTTTCCGGAAGTTAACGCACACGTGAGATACTGCGATTTCGTTTATGCACTAACTCAAAAATTAATTGGTACAGTGACAGACAACTGATATGATAAGTGTTACAGAAAATTGAATAAACTCAATTTAAAACTTTAAAACATTGTGAGCAGTGAACATTATTTTTAACAACAACCTCCTGACTCTATTTATTAGAACTTCGTGACTATTTTTAGGATTAATGTGAAAAATGCGTTGATTGGGCCTTAGACTATAGGGTAGCCAGCAATTCAAAACCAAACCAAGCATTCGCAGGGCCAACAAACAGTGATTTTCAAACTTGCAGCTTTTTACTTTTACAGATGCATGTGGGGGCTCACGAGCTCTAAGTTAACTAAAGAATTATTTTGTCTTATCAACAAAATATCCGCAAGTGTCAGATACTCCATTTTTATCTGTACAGTCGCAGCGGTTGCATTAGCAAGAAAACGAGTGACTGGAGAAGAAAATTACGTTCATGTTGTGTCAATATGAAGGATGCCTTATGCTGGAGAAAAATTTTCCAATGCAATCACAGTACTAAATAAATCTTTAAGGCATATTTCAGCAAGACACAGACAGGTTCTAGAGGAAAACTTCAAAAATTTCAGAGAAATTGTTGGACAGCAAGCAGGCTTCCTTGTTTACCAAGAATTTAAGACCTCTCATAAAGCTGAAGAAGTTATCTTTCAATTTACTGTGTTAAGATAACACTGCAAGCTGATACACAATTTTTTCCCGTTTTAATATATTTGCTTTTACTTCTCTTCTGCTTTATTTTCGTCATCCATTGAGAAGGTTATTTCAGAATGAGTCTTATAATTTAATTCTTGGTGTGATTATGTTTCTGTTTACATAATGTATATATTATGAATGTGATTATCATTTTCACTTATTCTGATACTGTGTACATTCGTATTTTTAACACGTTATGTGATTTAATTTTCTGAGGGCAAAGTATTACGAATTTGTGGTCTTGTATAAAAACGTAACTCAACGCAATCATAATTTTGGAGGGGGCTACGTGAAGCAATGTGTATGAGCGATGTAGAATCATATCGCTAGATCGAAAGAGAAGGCATCAACAAAGAGTCTGGATGAATACGAAGAGAGTTCAGGTGATTGTTCGTGCCGCGCATGTACTGCAACACATTCTGTTCGTGGTCGATGAAAAAATTCAGTGTTTGGACAGTGCTACAGTTAAGATCTTGATGTGCACCACCATTAAAGAACTAGTTACTTTACGTGTTGCGTTGCTCATCTACCGGAACTTTGTTTTGGCTCATTAAACACAGAATTTTAATATGGAGACCGGTAAGCTTTGTGCATTCAATGGAGATACTGTTTACGACTGTAGCCAACACAAACTGTTTAATGTATATCATGTACTGTCGAATGAAGCAGACAATGTAGTAACACAAAGGCGTGTCGTATACTGTTACGAAGAACTTTGACTGTGAATGTACGGTGTGCTGATCGCCGCGTGATTAAAGTGACTCAGTACACAATTGCACACGTCACTTGTTGCTCGATTTAAACCACGGACTAATGATTTACAGTACAATCGAGTTGATTTACTTTCGTAAGGCGGACTGGTATACTGTGACAAGTGCCAAGGCCGCGATCGTAAACAGTAAGTGGGAAAACTGCGGTAGTGTGTACAACGTCAGGCTACATCACGCGTTAATGGAAAGTAGCGTGTTTCATTTTCGTCGTTGTGTATGCAGATACGCAGAGTGGAATGAATTTTGCAAACACCGAGCGTACCTGTTACATTCACAACTGGTGCTCACGATCAGTGAGATCAACAAAACGACAGAAATTATTGGATTACGCGCTCAAGGGTCATGGACTAACGACGCGGATGTCAGCGACTCGGCGGCAACATCAGCTATGCTAAGGGACATTAACTAAGGGACACCGCGAATTACATCGTTCTTAACAGTGATGTAAAAGCTCTTTATATAGGAACAACATAACCTTTCTTGTTCATTCATTTTACGTAAGTATAAATTGTCATACTGTAATACCATTCAGGTTCTTCTCAGTAATATTCAGAACAGTAGTTAAAAATTGGTTTTATTCATTTAATTATTTTTTTCTTAACCATAACACCTTTGAAAAACCACTAATTTCCGGCACAGTCGTTTTTAAAAACAGTAGTGACAAATACGAGATAAGAGTTAAACAGTTTTGACTTCTTCTCATGTGCTTTTAATTACCAGTGTTTCTTTATTTATTTGGCGTGTAAGTCTAGACCTACATGTTTCGTTGTTCTGCATTTAATCTCATACATAACGTGGTCTGCTAATAAATTTTAAGCGATATGTATTAATTGGCGTTGCATTAGTGAGTAGAGACACGTCACGAGTTGTTCACTTTATTTACACGAATATTTTACCTGTGGTAGTCTGTTTCATTAGGGTTAATGCGTGATCATTCATAATGTTATATTTTTGGGTACTTACTTGCACGTGGGACTGTAACGTTGAACTACACTGAAGAAGTGTAGTATTCCTGGGTTCAAGTAATTTAAAATTTCCGGTTGCTTTAAATTTTGGGGAGACGAATTGCAGTATTCTCAGACCGAGTTGTTGAGCACTGTCTGTTCCAGCTTAGTAGAGGTTCGAGGAGGTGCTGTCTCGGATGATACAGTTACATTTTGTGATTTCCTCTGAACCATTATCGCCACAACTGAGATTACTGCAAACAACATGTAACCTCACGTAGCTGCAGAGAAAGCTGTCATTCCAAGTTTTTATGCTATAGTGAAAACAATATTTGGCCCTCAATATGACCGCAATGAGAAAGAAATACCCTTCGTTGATAATACAGTTGGGAGACGTATTCAGGCGACGTCTGAAACGCTGAGCATTCTGTTAAGACTCGAGCTGCTAAAGCTAATTTATTGTTCGTAATACAGCTGGCTGATGCAAGTGGCCTATGAACTAGTTCCTTTTATTCGTTGCACTGCTGAAGCTAACATAGTAGAACAGTACCTCTATAACAAGAAAATTCCGATGATTTCTAACGACAAAGACATTGGTGAAGTGAAAAATAGGTCCATTGAGACAAGGATATGTCGTGGAAGAGTTGTGTCAGCATGTGCACACATGGTGTTCCTTCAGTTATAAGTTGCATAAAAGAATTTATTGCTCTATCCAAAAAATAAAACTAAACCTTGATTATTGAGCATTGATTTCTGGACAGAAAAGCGCTCGCAGTAAAAGCCGTTGGAAAGGATTTGAAATCACTTTAATGAAAACTGTTACAATTATGTATTATTTCAAAGACAATGTTTTGACTGAAACACGTGACGAACTACGAATACAGCATTGTAATCTACTCCTTCGCACGTAATTCAGCTGGGTATCTAGAGGAAGACTACTAAGTCTTGGGTACAAATTTTCGGATTCAGTGCTGCAGTTATTGGAGCAAGAAAAGAAGACCGATTGCGTTGTTGCATTAAACGACGAACTTTCCATTCTGACTTATTTGAGGTATTCAACAAGGCGTTGGTTTGCAACGCAATTCTGCAAATCTTCATACTGCAAAAAAGAAAATTATGAACTGGTTGAGAAAAACAAAAGAGAGCCATTTTCAAATTTTCCATTGACATTTAAAGGTGATCTTAATAATAAAATGCCTCCGTTGAGTCACGACCATTGAGGCTTTCCAGTCCTTGTGAACTTCAACTTGTGGAAGAGATCGAACTGATAGACCCGTCTAACAACAGTATGTTAAAAGTTAAGAACGAATAATCAGAGTTTCTGAATTTCCATTTAGCAAGATGCCGCTGATATATGTATAAGAGGTCTTTCCTTTTACTGGAGTTTTCTATAACATATTCGTATGAAATTTCATTTTATGTTTTGACTAATATAAAAACAGCTCTGGGAATGTTATGTATGTCTGGGAAAGTTATGTAAGGAAATGCATGTGAATTTGTGCTACGCGCGAGGTAATGGACGACAGATTTGTAACAGTCGTCAAACCCACGTGATCCACTGAATCCACAACAAACCGAAAATTTATGTGTCTCTGAAAAGGTGTGTAACGTATAATTTCAATGTACCTAGAAATGAAATATAAAAATTTAAGTTTTACCAAATGGCATTTCTTACAACATTTAGTTATTTATTTATTGTTTCGTGGGACTAAATTAAGGAGAAGTCTCCATGGTTGTGGAACGAGTCAATACATGAAATTAGAACACGATATTAGAAACAGATAAAATGAAATATAAAAAACATATTCAGGTGACAAGTCGTAAATTTAAATAAAGGAAATCAACAATGTAACACTGGAATTTGCTTAATTTTTAGCTCTTCGAGGAGCTCCTCAACAGAATAGGAGTGTGCCACGAGGAAACTCTTCAGTTTAGACTTAAAAGAGTTTGGGCTACTGCTAAGATTTTTGAGCTCTTGTGGTAGCTTATGGAAAATGGATGCAGCAGAATACTGCAGTCCTTTCAGCACAAGAGTCAAGGAAGTGCATTCCACATGCAGATTGGATTTCTGCCTAGTATTAACTGAGTGAAGGCTGCTAACTCTTGGGAAGAGGCTAATATTACTAACAACAAACGACATTAAAGAAAATACAGTATATACTGTGAGGGCAGTGTCAGAATTCCCAGACTACTGAATAGGGGCTGACAAGAGGTTCTCGAATTTACACCAATCTATTCTATGAACATTAGTATGTCTCGTGAGACTGTACGTAATAGAAGTGTCTCGCCATGACAAAAAGTTTTGAAAGACCTTCTCTAGATTCAACACCCTCCCCTGCATACAAAAAGATCCAAACAGTGTTAGTTTTGTAGCATAATAAGCAAGGGCAGCAATTTGCATTAATATCAGTACGATTATTGTGAGATAATTTATAATTTCAAGGATAATAATTTTAGATCAGCTATTGCTGCTGGTCAACAATGAAGATATTATAAACGGAAATCTGTCTCGGATTCGGGAAGGAAATCTTCTACGACCTACCAGGGGAATTGTCATGTCATTTGTCTCAAGTGGTGACCTACGAAAATCACGAAAAACATAAGTATTCATGGCTTGATGGGGAACTGAACCTAGTTCCTCGGTCTGTGAGTCCAGTGTCATCAGAATGACGTGCTCCTGCTTTTGTCAGTAATAGGTATCCTTGCAGTTTATTACATCTGAACATCGCCCAGTTCTACCGTAAGCGATTATTACAACATAATTATGTTGTTTGTATTGCGGATTGTTCCTACCATTATAAAAATAAAGTCATTGTTTTCTCCTGGCAACACCATGCTGCCCTTCAGAAATGTAAAGGTTGACTCATTGGATCACAGTACATTTTTATAGTGGTCGATATACATCAAGAACTGCTCCTAATAGCACAGAAGAAAAATTTTCTCTTAGTTTGTGTTAAGTTATGCGGTGACAGTTCTAACAATATTTCTGCAGCTACTGCAGCTCTGATGTTAATGACGTTATGTTCCTTAAGTGCAAGCACAAATCAACAGCCACTTTTGTTATTAGTGGTAACACATATCTATTAACCTGTCTCAAGTCAGGACGTCTAACGATTCATGCAATGATGTGGTCAGAAGATATTTACACGTGTCGTAAGGTCTGATACGTTTACATGTAATAGCTCCACACAGTTCTAGAATAACTGTTACTGTTGTTATCGACCTATCAACTAAGTGCTAACAACAATTTTCACTCGGCAGATGTCGTCATGACGTTAGGTCAAGACCACTATCTGTGCCTTCTGGTGACTCCGAACACCCCAAGAAATTTCTAACATGGGCGGAAGAATAGAAAAAGATTAGTGTGCTGCAGATTAATTATAAACCGTAATGTTGGAAAATATTTAACTAAAAAGATATATTAAAGAAAGCCAAGAAGGAATCGTACAGTATAGTGCTGCGAGGATGTGTTCAGCTGCAAAACGAGTGAGCGTTTTTTATTCCGTGCAAAGTTACTCCTTTCCTTGCGATGTGTGAGAACTGTATCTCAAAAGGTTACTGTGGAATATAATCGAATGTAACTGACGTGAGTGCGGTATAAAGTGAGGATTGTGTTGTATGATGTTTAAGGAAGAAGAAACCTATTGCCAGTACACAGCATACATCGCTAGAACAGCATCAAGGGAACCGATGAGCTTAACGCCCCTGTTCCTACTGGCAGCTCACCATTAACAGTGTTGGGTGCCCTCCCACTGTCGGTAGCGTTCTCGCTTCCCACGCCCGGGTTCCCAGATTCAATTCCCGGCGGGTCAGGGATTTTCTCTGCCTCGTGATGGCTGGGTGTTGTGTGATGTCCTTAGGTTAGTTAGGTTTACGTAGTTCTGAGTTCTAGGGGACTGATGACCTAAGATGTTAAGTCCCATAGTGCTCAGTGCCCTCCCACTGTATGGGAGGCCGTATGGAGAGGACAGGAATGTAATCCAGGACACTAGCACCAAGAACTTTACTTTATCATTTCGTCTTCCTGCGCAGTCTAGTTATTAGAGATTAAATCACCTTCCACCAACACGATTCGAACCGGGTACAACTGAGTCAAGTGTACCGGTAAAGGAGTACAATGCTTGCGTCGGAGACTTAGGCAGGTATGTCAATATAACGGAAAAACGTATTTCATACAAAAGTAAATTTTATCAGCTAATTGTTTTCCACTATTAAACTCTTCATTTGTTTTTCTCACCAGACGCGTTTCGCTTTATTGAGGTAAAGCATTATCTTTGGTCTGTGATTAAAATTTTTACAGTTTGATTTGTTTTTAAGATCGAAAAACACTTCCTGAACAATTTGTTCGCTTCCACTTACAGTGATCTGTGCTTGGTTTATAGCCTACATCAGGAAATACCGCCTGCTAGCACGTCTTTGGTGTCTTTATTCATCAGACACTGATACTTGTAGTCTAAATTTCCGTTGCTCTGCGAAGCTATGGATTCCTCATGTTTCACACAGCACACCTTTTCGTAAACCACTGTTTACTGTTTGTTTGTACACTTCTAAGTGCGTATTGTGGTATCCGGTTTTCCCCACACTAGTTTATCTTTGACATATTCTTTTTTATTTTAGTTAATTTTGTGTGTCTACTTATTCTATTTCATTAAGTTGCTGTGTATTGATGTACACGGTAGGAGTAATAAGAGAATAGTGATACAGTGCTTCTTTTAATTGGTGGAGAGGGAAAAACAAAGATGGGTGGACCTAAGTGCATAGTAGTGTGACTTTGAGGAAAAGGTGGGAAGAAAGCAGTGAAATCACTAACCACAACAAATCCACAGATAAAATAGATAACATATTCAAAAAACGAGGAGGTATAAACACTGCTTGTAAAACAAACAACTCAATACAAAACACATTCCTAAACTGAAATAAAAACCAGTCATATACCAACAATTGGGCTCCTCTTAGCTCAGGTGCAGAGATTCTGAAAAAAACATACATTTGAATGACTGGTAGGACATTCAATGCAAGATACAAAGAATTCATCAAGGCACTGAAATACGGCACAAGCAATTAAAAAAATGGTTCAAATGGCTCTTAGCAGGATGGGATTTGCCATCTAAGGTCATCGGTCCCCTGGAACTTTTTTTTTTTTGGTCATCAGTCTACTGACTAGTCTGATGCGGCCCGCCACGAATTCCTTTCCTGTGCCAACCTCTTCTTCTCCGAGTAACACTTGCAACCTACGTCCTCAATTATTTGTTTGACGTATTCCAATCTCTGTCTTTCTCTACAGTTTTTGCCATCTACAGATCCCTCTAGTACCATCGAACTCATTCCCTCATGTCTTAGCAGATGTCCTGTCATCCTGTACCTTCTCCTTATCAGTGTTTTACACATATTCCTTTCCTCTCCGATTCTGCGTAGAACCTCCTCATTCCTTACCTTATCAGTCCACCTAATTTTCAACATTCGTCTACAGCACCACATCTCAAATGCTTCGATTCTCTTCTGTTCCGGTATTCCCACAGTCCATGTTTCACTACCATACTATGCTGTACTCCAGACGTACATCCTCAGAAATTTATTCCTCAAATTAAGGCCGGTATTTAATATTAGTACACTTCTCTTGGTCAGAAATGCTTTCTGCCATAGCGAGTCTGCTTTTGATGTCCTCCTTGCTCCGTCCGTCATTGGTTATTTTACTGCCTAGGTAGCAGAATTCCTTAACTTCATTAACTTCGTGACCAACGATCATGATGTTAAGTTTCTCGCTGTTCTCATTTCTACTACTTCTCATTACCTTCGTCTTCCTCCGATTTACTCTCAAACCATACTGTGTAATCATTAGACTGTTCATTCCGTTCAGCTGATCATTTAATTCTTCTTCACTTTCACTCAGGAAAGCAATGTCATCAGCGAATCGTATCATTGATATCCTTTCACCTTGTATTTTAATTCCACTCCTGAACCTTTCTTTTATTTCCATCATTGCTTCCTCGATGTACAGATTGAAGAGTATGGGCGAAAGGCTACAGCCTTGTCTTACACCGTTCTTAATACGAGCACTCCGTTCTTGATCGTCCACTCTTATTGTTCCCTCTTGGTTGTTGTACATATTGTATATGACCCGTCTCTCCCTGTAGCTTACCCCAACTTTTTTCAGAATCTCGAAAAGCTTGCACCATTTTATATTGTCGAACGTAACGTCAAAATTGCCTCTCTCGTGCCTTTACTTTTCCTAAAGCCAAACTGATCGTCACCTAGCGCATTCTCAATTTTCTTTTCCATTCTTCTGTATATTATTCTTGTAAGCAGCTTCGATGCATGACCTGTTAAACTGATTGTGCGATAATTCTCGCACTTGTCAGCTCTTGCCGGCTTCGGAATTGTGTGGATGATGCTTTTCCGAAAGTCAGATGGTATGTCGCCAGACTCATATATTCTCCACACCAACGTGAATAGTCGTTTTGTTGCCACTTCCCCCAATGATTTTAGAAATTCTGATGGAATGTTATCTATCCCTTCTGCCTCATTTGACCGTAAGTCCTCCAAAGGTCTTTTAAATTCCGATTCTAATACTGGATCCCCTAGCTCTTCTAAATCGACTCCTGTTTCTTCTTCTATCACATCAGACAAATCTTCACCCTTATAGAGGCTTTCAAATGTATTTTTTCCACCAATCTGCTCTTACCTCTGCATTTAACAGTGCAATTCCCGTTGCACTCTTAATGTTACCAACGTTGCTTTTAATGTCACCAAAGGTTGTTTTGACTTTCCTGTATGCTGAGTCTGTCCTTCCGACAATCATATCTTTTTCGATGTCTTCACATTTTTCCTGCAGCCATTTCGTCTTAGCTTGCCCGCACTTCCTATATATTTCATTCCTCAGCGACTTGTATTTCTGTATTCCTGATTTTCCCGGAACATGTTTGTACTTCCTCCTTTCATCAATCAACTGAAGTATTTCTTCTGTTACCCATAGTTTCTTCGCAGCTACCTTCTTTGTACCTATGTTTTCCTTCCCAACTTCTGTGATGGCCCTTTTTAGAGACACCCATTTCTCTTCAACTGTACTGCCTACTGCGCTATTCCTTATTGCGTTAGAGAACTTCAAACGTATCTCGTCATTCCTTAGAACTTCCGTATCCCACTTCTTTGCGTATTGATTCTTCCTGACTAATGTCTTGAACTTCAGCCTACTCTTCATCACTACTGTATTGTGATCTGAGTCTATATCTGCTCCTGGGTACGCTTTACAATCCAGTATCTGATTTCGTAATCTCTGTCTGACCATGATGTAATCTAATTGAAATCTTCCCGTATCTCCCGGCCTTTTCCAAGTATGCCTCCTCCTCTTGTGATTCTTGAAGAGGGTATTCGCTATTACTAGCTGTAACCTGTTCCATAACTCAATTAGTCTTTCTCGACTTTCGTTCCTTGTCCCAAGCCCATATTCTCCTGTATCCTTTTCTTCTACTCCTTCCCCTGCAACGGCATTCCAGTCGCCCATTACTATTAGATTTTCGTCCTCCTTTACATACTGCATTACCCTTTCAATATCCTCATACACTTTCTCTATCTGTTCATCTTGAGCTTGCGACTTCGGCATGTATACCTGAACTATCGTTGTCGGTGTTGGTCTGCTGTCGATTCTGATTAGAACAACCCGGTCACTGAACTGTTCACAGTACCACACCCTCTGCCCTACCTTCCTATTCATAACGAATCCTACACCTGTTATACCATTTTCTGCTGCTGTTGATATTACCCGATACTCATCTGACCAGAAATCCTTGTCTTCCTTCCACTTCACTTCACTGACCCCTACTATATCTAGATTGAGTCTTTGCATTTCCCTTTTAAGATTTTCTAGTTTCCCTACCACGTTAAAGCTTCTGACATTCCACGCCCCGACTCGTAGAGCATTATCCTTTCTTTGATTATTAAATCTTGTTCTCATCGTAACCTCCCCTTTGGCATTCCCCTCCCGGAGACCCGAATGGGGGACTATTCCGGAATTTTTTGCCAATGGAGAGATCATCATAACACTTCTTCAACTACAGGCCACATGTCCTGTGGATACACGTTACGTGTGTTTAATGCAATGGTTTCCACTGCCCTCTGCATGTCGTTGATCGTTGCTGATTCTTCCGCCTTCAGGGGCAATTTCCCACCCCTAGGCCAAAGAGTGTTCTGAACCTCTATCTGCTCCTCCGCCCTCTTTGACAAGGCTGTTGGCAGAATGAGGCTGACTTTTTATGTCGGAAGTCTTCGGCCGCCAATGCTGATTATTTATCAAAATTTAGGCAGTGGCGGGGAACGAACCCGGGATCAAAGACGTTTTGATTATGAATCAAAGACGCTACCCCTAGACCACGGGTCACGGGTTCCCCTAGAACTTAGAACTACTTAAACCTAACTATCCAAAGCACATCACGCACATCCATGCCAGAGTCAGGATTGGAATCTGCCACCGTAGCAGTCGCGCGGTTCCGGACTGAAGCGCCTAGAACCGCTCGGACACCACGGCCGGAAAACCATTCGAGATTTGCAGATCATGTAAAATTATAATACCACAGACCAAGCAATACTGAAAAGTATATGGAAATCATACAGTCAGTAAAGACAGACAGCATCCCTTTCCAAGAAAATTTCCACATACACAAAGCATTAACACAAAATAAACAGTTGGTCAATGAAATAATAAACTTTTGGTAAGCAGACACTATAAAAAATAATTGAAAAATCACATGAAAAAGAATAGGGCGTTCTTCATTCTTCACTCTCTCAAGCCCTACCCATCGATCCCCTTCCACGCTCCCTCTATTTCATTTCTCTTCTTACTCTTCAAGTTGTCCTCCACACTAGTATGCACGTACGTTCCCCACTTATACAAAAAAGGCACTATCACTACTGCTTCATTACTCTTACACAGTATATGTATACGCAGACAATGTAATTAAGTAGTATAACACATAAGTCCCGGCTGCAAAATACTAACGCGGATTCTAACAGACGAATGGAAAAACTAGTAGAAGCCGACCTCGGCGAAGATCAGTTTGGATTCCGTAGATATGTTGGAACACGTGAGGCAATACTGACTCCACGACTTATCTTAGAAGCTAGATTAAGAAAAGGCAAACCTACGTTTCTAGAATTTCTAGGCTTGGGGAAAGCTTTTGACAATGTTGACTGGAATACACTATTTCAAATTTTGATAGTGGCAGGGGTAAACTACAGGGATCGAAAGGCTATTTACAATTTGTGCAGAAACCAGATGGCAGTTATAAGAGTCGAGGGACATGAAAGGGAAGCAGCGGCTGGGAAAAGAGTGAGACAGGGTTGTATTCGGATGTTATTCAATCTGTATATTGAGCAAGCAGTGAAGGAAACAAAAGAAAAATTTTGAGTAGGTATTAAAATCCATGGAGAAGAAATAAAAACTTTGAGGTTCGCCGATGACATTGTAGGTCTGTCAGAGACAGCAAAGGAAGACCAGTTGAATGGGATGGATAGTGTCTGGAAAGGAGGGTATAAGATGAACATCAACAAAAGCAAAACAAAGATAATGGAATGTAGTCGAATTAAGTCGGGTAAAGCTGAAGGAATTAGGTTAGGAAATGAGTAACTTAAAGTAGTAAAGGAATTTTGCTATTTGGGGAGCAAAATAACTGATGATTGTCGAAGTAAAGAGGATACAAAATGTAGGCTGGCATTGGCGAGAGAAGAAGAGAAATTTGTTAACATCGAGTATAGCTTTAAGTGTCAGGTACTCATTTCTGAAAGTATTTGTATGAAGTGTAGCCATGTATGGAAGTGAAACATGGACGATAAATAGTTTGGACTAGAAGAGAATAGAAGCTTTTGAAATGTGGTGCTACAGAAGAATGTTGAAGATTAGATGGGTAGATCACATAACTAAAGAGAAGTATTGAATAGGATTGGGGAGAAGTTTGTGGCACAACTTGACCAGAAGAAGGGATCGGTTGGTAGGACATTTTCTGAGGCATCAAGGGATCACCAATTTAGTATTGGAGGGCAGTGTGGAGGGTAAAAATCGTAGAGGGAGACCAATAGATGAATACACTAAGCAAACGCAGAAGGATGTAGGTTGCAGTAGGTACTGGGAGATGAAGAAGCTTGCACAGGATAAAGTAGCATGGACAGCTGCATCACACCAGTCTCAAGACTGAAGACCACAACAACAACAACACATATACTAACTAAATGGTTCAGATGGCTCTACGCACTATGGGAATTAACGTCTGAGGTCATCAAGCAACTAGACTTAGAACCAATTAAACCTAACTAACCTAAGGACATCACACACATCCATGCCCGAGGCAGGAATCGAACCTGCGAACGTAGCAATACTAGCTAAAAATGAAAAGGCTTAGGTGAAAGACAAACTAGAGGCAATGTTATGTCGGCAACACTACAAAACACAATACACACTTAGAAATATGCAAATAAACAGTAAACAGTGGTGTACAAAAAAGTGTGTTGTATAACACATCAAAAATCATAGTTCTGCAGAGTAACGAAAAATTAACCTACAAGTATCAGTGTCGGGAAAAAAAGATTCCAAAGATTTGCTAGCAGGCGACATTTTCGGATGCAGGTGAGAAACCAAGCAGAAATGACACGAAGTAAAACGAACAAATTGTTATGTAAATTTTTTTCGATCTTAAAAACAAATCAATCTGTAAATATTTTAATTACAGACCGCTAATGATGCTTTACCTCATTAAAGCGTAAATTATCTCTTGTGAAAAACACTCATTTTCTGGTAGATGTAACCACGGATCAAAAATACCATCAGGAATTTCCAATACTAATCCATGGACCCAGCATGTCAGCAGAGCACTTCTGCAATTCCAGCAGGACAATGCAACACCTTACACGTTCAGAAGTGCTACAGAGTGGCTACAGGAACATTTATTTGAGTTTAATCACTTCCGCTGGCCACCAAACTCCACGGGCATCAACGTTATTGAGCGTATCTTGGATGCCTTGATACGTGCTGTTCGGAAGAAACGTCCATCCCCTTGTACTCTTACAGATTTATGGACAGCCCTGCTGGAGTCATAATGTCACTTCCCTCTAGCACTACTTCGAACATCAATGCTACGTCGTTTTGCGGCAATTCTGCGTGGTCGCGGGGACCCTACACGATATTAGGCAGGTGTACCAGTTTATTTGGCTCTTCAGTGTATATTTCATAGTATAGCAAGTAAGAAGCCTCCTTTATTTATACAAAAGTACAGAGCATAACACATAGAATAATAGTTCAGCCCACAAATGTTGCCCATTCCAAAATACTGCAGGACTGTGGACACAAGAACGCAGTAATAATAAAAAGTATTAGCTTCTTAAGTTTCTTACATAAATAGTTCCGTAGGTCGCATAAAGATTTACGCCCCGATTGCTAAAGAAATTTTATTCCAATGCGGACCCGATTTTGCCTATACCTTTCCACTGCAGCACGTATCTTTAAACGCCTCACTAACATCCTTTACAACTGAACAATCGACTCTTGCGACATCGTACATGTACGAGGTTAAGTCACTCATCATTCGCAAAGTAATTATAAAATGTTATTGTAATTAAATAGGATACAACTACGTGGCACGAACGTCGAAAAATTTGGATATTGTTGTTAAGAAGGCCACTGATGTAAGCACCAAGGACAATGCAATTATAATCTCAGTAGGGCTGCGAAACCAGCGCTAAATTTAACTTAAAAGAGACTCGGTTAACAATTAATTTGTGTGCACCCACACTGCTGCAGCTGGGCGGCCTGTTGGGCTGTTACTTTGTCAGCATGCCTGAATATGGCAATATGCCTGATAGCCGAAATACTGAGTCCGCAACATATTATCTACAAGCGAGGAAAGAATTAAAAATTATTTTTAGTTATCAATCTTTTGATTAGCTTGATGCGGACCGCCACGAATTATTCCTCGGAAACATTTATTTTTTTAATTAGTCCACAGACTCCATCATTGGATTCATGTGGCCCGCCAGGAATTACTCTCCTAGCCTAACTGCTTCATCTGAGAGGGGCTCTTGCACCCTACGTCTCCAGTTAGTTGTTGGGTGTATTCTAATCTCTCTCTTCCCTTACAATTCCTATCCTCTCCAGTTCCCCACTGTACTAAGGAGATTATTGCCTAATGTCTTAACACACGTCTTATCATCGTGTCCTTCTTCTTGTCAACGTTCCCCACATGTTCCTTCTCTATCAAATTCTGTGGATAACCTCGTCATTCCTTACGATTCCACTTGATTTTCGACAATCTTCTATAGCATCATATCTCAAACACATCAATTCCCATCGGCTCCGGTTCTCCTACTATCCTTGATGCAACACCAAACATGCTGTCCTCCGATGGTACATTCCCAGAAATGTTTTCCTCAAATTAAAGCCAACATTAGGTACCAGTAGACGTCTCTTAGCCACAATGCCCCCTTTGTCTGTGGTAGTCTGCTTTTCGTGTCCTTCTCGCTTCGTCCGCCATTTTGCTTCAAAGGTAGTAGAATCCCTTAATTTCGTCTACTTTGTCATCACCAATTTTGATTTAAAGTTCCTTATTGTTCTCAATTCTGATTCTTCTCATTACTTTGGTCTTTTTCCGCTTTACGCACAATCCAATCACTCATCAGACTGTTCACTCCATCCAACAGATCTTATTATTTTTCTTCACGTTCACTGAGGATAGTTATGTCACCAGCGGATCTTATCATCGACATCCTTCCATCCAGAATTTTAAACCCACTCTTTGAACCTTTCCTTTATTTCCGTCATTGCTTCGTCAATTTGTAGATTGAGCAGTAGGGGTGGGTGTCTGCATTACTGACTTACGGCCCATTAAATCGAGCACTTCGTTCGTTGTCTTCCAATCCTATTGTTCGGCCTTGATTCTTGTATATTAGCCGTCTTTCCCAATACCCCAAAATTTCTGAGATTTTCAAATATCTCGCACCATTGCACATTGTCGAACACTTTTTCTAGGTCGACGAATGGAATGAGCGTGTCTTGATTTTTCTTTCTCCGTTCGTGTGTATATTATTCTTGCATGAAGCTTGAACGTATGAGCTATTAACATGATTCTGAGACAGTTCTTGCATTTATTTACTCGTTAGTCTTAAAAAAATTAATAATGTTCAATGCATTGCGTGATATATGGGAATAAAGTGTCTACCGAGAGCACATAAGCAGCGCAATTTAAAGAAGGTAGCGTATTTTTGGTAACGCACTAAAATTTGAGCAGTAGTCTACAATGTAAAGACAGACAAAGCATCGTTTACAAGAACAGGGCAATATTATACTGCAGAAGGTAGGAGAGAAGAAACGGTTCTGTGAAGACTTCCAAGGGCATAAACAGGAAGAGTATGTGATTATAATAGAAAAAAGTTAGTGCACGTGTAGGGAATCTGCCGACATGCAGAACAAGAGGAACATTTGAAGATCAGGTAAAAAACGGAAGTGGAATCGAATTACGGCCCATTGTAATACATACTGAAATGAAAATTACTAACAGTTGATTTGGAAAGAAGGATAAATTTACATACACTCCAATGGAATATATGTGGTTACTTTTTATTACGATTATATCATAGCAAACAGAAAACTCTGAAGAATAGCACAATGTGGAAGAGTAAATAGAGATTGCGAGACGTGACAGATGTTTCCCTGTTGACAGCCGAGGTATTACCAAATAGAAGAAATAGATTACGTAGGGTAAACTCGAATATGAATGTATTTGTGTAGGCTGTCGCAGCCAGACTCACGTGATATAAAAGTTTTGTTTCTACAGTTTTTTTTACATCGTGAAGCAGTATCATGCCCGAAGATGAAGTTTCCAGAATCTACCTTCTGCAACAAAACAGTGAAAGAAGTCTATTTCAACGGCGACTAGCGTATTATGTGCAAAACAAATTTACGGATAATAATATAAATACCGATTCGTAAAACGTGGATCTCAAAATACGCAATGAAGATATAGTAAATGCAATTAAAGTGAAACAAAAGCCCTACATTACTAAATCTAAAGTACAATACAGAAGAAATGAAGATGCAGTTTATCGAAAAAGTTGCCTATATTCAGCAAATAGTGAGTGTAGCCCATCAATATTCCTGGAATGTAATGATATGAAACACTGGAAATGTCACATGGTAGATAAGAGATGGCTCTATAACACTGCAAACCGCACATACCCACTTTTAAACTCCAGAAACAACCAACAAAGAACATTTTGTACGATTACACGTAATAACAAAGATCCTGAGTAAAACACTATCGAGGACTGCAAAACACTGACAAGACTGACCCAATGAAAAAATACCCGAACAAATAAAAAGGAGCCAATATTATATTGGAGCAGATAGAAATAGCATTAAAGCAAATAATGAGTAGAAAAGCAGCTGGACACCCATAATATTAATGGTGTACTTGACAAACACTGGGTTCGTTAATATTAGGCTGTTGAATTGATACAATTTTGTTTTCCACATCAAAAGTATCCGTCAATTTGGTGTACACATTACTATTGTGAACTCGTAAATTAAGTATCCCAATGCTATTTCATGCCCAAACATGTGTGTCTAGTAAGTAACAAATTAAACAAGCAGATAACTTTAATTTTACTCCTATCTGAGGAGACGTTAAAAACTGTACGAATCAAATTTGTATGTACAGGAAACACATGTTGCCCAAAATGCTATGCTAGTTCGGAAAGCGCACAAACAAGTAGGTAGTACAAATTATTTCTACATACAGGAAGAATGTAATCAATTCAGCTGTTTACGCCTACACTTTGTATAAGGCACAGTGGACCTTCAAATTAAGTATTTCCACGTCTATGTTGTTCTATAGCGATTGTCAAGTGAAACAGTATTACATAAACATTGTCGGTATTTAAATCTGAGGCTATGTTATTGGTGGATCATAGGACGAACTGCCAACACCTAAGGTTTTTACAAGGTATTCAGTTATTTTTCAAAAGAGCAGGCATCATTTTAGGAGGATGAAAATAATGTGTCATGTTCTACACTAGAAAATACATCCGACATATTAACAGCCTACTACTGCATTTTACATGCACTTGAACTCGGCCTACAGGAAGGCCTACATAAAAAAGCGTTTCAGCAATGGTGCAACATTCGCGGACCGGAAATATAGTACGAAGGCTCTTTAAACGTTTACAGAGCGGATTTTCTATGATCAACGTCTTAATAACACCACAAATTTAATCAAAATACGCACTGTAAAATCACATTCACATACATCGTAACCAAAAGACAAACAAACTGAGAACAAGCCGTTTTAGAGAGGGAGGAATTAGATGTTTTGACGAGATCAAATATAGCTTCGTAATGCTCTCAATATGAAATTAAGTAAAGCACAGTGATGTAAACACTCAAGATGACCAAAGATGGAGGTGAGAGAAGAGATCAGAAATGAAATGGAACAAGACGGAGATGGAAGGACAGTATCTCAAAAGCAGAATCTTTCCTACCGAAATAGAATTATTTGCCAGAATAAGAAATACAAAACACACACACACACACACACACACACACACACACATACACGCATTAGAACACTGTCCGAAAGTAAAAGTCTATTATTTCTCAAAATAAGTACGATTTCGAACACAAAACACGTTTGACACTACTGCTGTAAGTTAATGTCCTTTAGGATTTATTTATATATATATATATATATATATATATATATATATATATATATATATATATATATATATATATGGCTTGCATATGGACACTACTCAAATAAATTATCGGTTCGTAGAAGGGCGTAGTGTGATTTACGTACCATACTTTAATATCAGACACTAAATTAATCAAACCACAAGAAGTTGCTTCTATAACGCTGCGAAGCTCACACACACTACTGCTAATCTTACTTGCAGCCTGAAGGGAATTTGTCAAAGAGACTTATCAAAGTAACCAATTTTACTCATATTTCTGATTTCGTGAAAAACATATCTGTAAATCCAAAATCAGAGCCACCCAAACCTTATAGCATCCCTATTCTAGGGTACTAACCTCATCTTTTAGTTCAGAACATTGTTAACTTCTGCTGTTACGAAGTGGAAACTGCACGACACTTCAGTGAAGTTGCAAAGGTCGTTAACGTTAAGCCTAAAGTACTATAATATATCATAATGTTAAATCAGTGAATAAAACTGGTCTTAAATGAAATGAACCACATCCTGGAATTCCTTTCCTGTCTTGACATACATGGAATACTTACAACATAAAGAGAAAAATATATCAAATTTAGGGCATCCATACAGTCATTTGCTTATGAATATCAGTATACCAGTTCGATATTAACGTCAATTTTGTGGTCTTTCACAGCACTTTTCAAGAGCCCTGTCAACGCTTTGTAATGTTACCCGAAAAGCGAATGTGTGATATGGATACAGAAAGAGCCTGCTTGTTACTGTTATAAAACTTTCTCTTTGTAGCAGGGAGTACGTCATAATGAAACTTCCTCGCAAATTAAAGCTGTGTACGAGGCTGGCGAATACCCAACGGCAGAGGAAAAGTTCCCTCCTGGAAATAGCCACTGGACAGCGACTAAGCAGTTCCCCACCCTGTTGAATACCTAAGGCTGTTATTCCACCAGATCAGGGTAAGAGGGAAATGTCATCCTCTCGGAGTAGCACTTACGACCGTCAACAATTATTAGTTGGTAACTTTCCAATCTTTGTCTTTCATTACATTTTGTGCTATCTCATTCTAATATCATGGAAGTTATACTATGATGTTTTAATACCTGCCCTATCACCCGATCACATCTTCTTGTCAGTGTATTCGAGATATTCATCTGCTGGCCGATTCCGCGGAGAACCTGCTCACTTCTAATACGTATTATGAAATAATCAAATTTTCAACATCCTTATACAGCATCACGAAGGCTTCGATTCTCTTCTTTACCAGCTTCCCTACAGTCCGTGATTCACATCCATGCAGTGCTGTGTTTCAAATATATATTTTCTGATGTTTCTTACCGAAAGAAACATCTAGGTATGATAGTACAACCTGTTCAAAATGACTTAACGATTGACCGCTGCTAAGGAAGGAGTGGGTTGAACCTCATGAGGAAGGCACGTCATCAGTTTCACCCAATATGTCGAGACCTGTAGACGAAGTAACCACTCGCGGTTGCCACACTTTCACCTCTATCGCCGTAACACACGTGCCTTGCGTTATGCAACAGTTTCAGGCACCTTGCTGTCCTGTGGAATTGTTCGTCGCACTCTGAGACTTTTTTCTCATTTCTTGCAACTGCGGTTTTATATTTTGCCTGTTATTATTGTTATGTGGCAAAGAACACTATCGGAAGAAACTGTGTCAAATGTTAATGAGTGGTAACGTTCGACATCGCTGTCTTGGCCAGGGCAGTGCAGTACGAGGTCAGTCGAGAGAAATAGTTCGTACGTTTTGCGTCTACAGCGTAAACAATTGCTGATGGTAATGCTCTCAAACATTCTTTTGTTTTTGACATGACTCATTTCCTGATAATAGGAAAGCATCATAAAAATGTCTTCAGGGTAGAAATACCGAAGCAACTGATAAATTTGAAACGGTAAAGTTCATGTACGTAGTAGGCCTCCGTCAACCACAGTTCACCACATACGAAATCGACTACCTGATAAAAACGTACGGGTATATATTACTTAATCTTCGTTGCGGTTTCAACTTAAGAGAATCGATATGAACTTAAAGTGAAGGTTACGTTGCCAGTGATAATATACGGAAACTGGTAAAGAAGCGTCAGCCTTACGCAGCGTATCATGGAAAATGTATGGTAGAATGAAGTTTTTGAAAAATAAATAACTGTAGGAAATGGCATGTCATTAACAACAGAGAGGTGAGGACGGAAACGGAGAGGTCGTAAAAAGACAGCTTTCAATATTTATTCCCACGCACATAAATTTAATTTTTAACATCCTTCCATCAAACTTAATGATTTCACCTCGTTTCTTCTACTTTTGACAACAGTATACCACAATTTTCTGAACAGTCCTATTTCATGGAACCCACTTATAACAGTGGGAAATATCAGTTTACCTCTAGCGTAGCTCCTATACGCAATATTGGTGTTCTGACAATCGTAAAACTAGGAGGGCGTGCTGAAAAATAATCCCTACAAATGTTTTAGTCAAAACACTTCAAGCTCTTCGAATAAAATGTTATTAACATTCTACAACATTGTTCTTGATCTCTACATATTTGGAGCCGTGTGTTTGCTAGAGGGCTCCAAATCGTAGTATGTAGCATGATAGTGTGTTACGTAACTACGTCGGTGCCTGAGACACAACGTTCTGTAATTTAGTTCCGAATTAGAAGAGTTATTCCACACACTTAGCACGTTATCCTTCAGCACGACAATGCCAAACCCCACACGTGTGGTATGACATCTGTAACAGTCATCCACCATAGAGTTCCGAGTTAGACCCATTCGATTTTCATCTTTTTCCAAATGTTAAAGATCAACTTCGAGGAATCGACTTTGAGAGAGATGACGCAGAGCAAGCAGAGGTGGGGTTGTAGTGCCTTCATCGAAGTCAAACATTCTACTGTGACGGTATCGACGAACTGTTTTTTTTTTCTTTAATTTCTGGTAAATTCCTGTGGGACCAAACTGCTGAGGTCATCGGTCTCTGGGCGTACACACCACGTAATCTAACTTAAACTTACACTATGGACAACTCGCAAACACACCCATGCCCGCGGGAGGACTCGAACCTCTAACGGGCGGAGCCGCGCGAGCCATGGCAAGTGGCCTCAAACCGCACGGCTACCCCGCGCGGCAAAAAAAACTGGTTTTTCGTCGGGTCAATACCACAGACCATCGCTTCTGCTACTTTTAAAAGTAGTCTAGCCTCCGACCTCCACTTTCTCAAATGATGCGTTGATGTCTAAAAACATTTCGCCTAGTCGTGCTGTCACAGTGCGTCAGCCACTTTGCATAGATGTTCACCACCGTAAAAACTTTCTAAAGCCAAGATTACAGAAATATTCCTTTATTATTAAAACAACAGTTTCGACAGAGTGAAGTCTGTAGAAATCGCTTGTTTGAAATAAAGAAATTTTTTGCGCCCTTGGCTCTAGAAAGTTTTTAGCAAGAGAAACTGATCGCCCCTTCTGTCTCCGCAAAACGAGAAAATTCAATTCACCACAGTAGCAATCGAGTCTCACAACAACTTCTCCCATTGGGACATGCTCGTTCCCAGGTGCAGGGCCAGAACCTTTTGTCAGTCCATTTTCCCATTTTCGACGCGTATTGTGGCATAAATATTTCCCCGTTCATCTCTGCCCCCTGTATCGACTTTCTTTCCCGCGTCACGTAGTCGTAACGCCACTGGGCGGCTTTTAATCAGGCGGTGTGCAGTGATCATGGCATTTTAGTTCCTCAGTATGTTAATATTATCGGCTAAGTTAATGATGTTACAATTTACTTTGTCCGTTCCCGGTGAGTAATAACCTTAAAATTCGTTTATAGTTCCCTTCAGAAAATGGTCTCCAACTGGGTGCTACTTTTCCATGTAGAAACTGTTACACAGGAACAAAATGTCCCACAGAAAACCACCCAAAACACCAATGGTCAACTTATGCTAAGACTTTCTAAGACAGTAACCACTGCATCCAAACACATCTACATATACAAAAACGGTGTGTGAGTGTCACTTCCATTCTTCCTAGATGCATTTGCCATTGGAAGGAATGACTGTTTCTAGACCTTTGTACGAACTCTACTCTCTCTACTTTTAGCTCCATTGCCTTTTCCAAGATATATGTTGCATAAAACAAAATATTCATCGGCTCTTCAAGGACCGCATAATAGCAGAATTTTAACAGTGAACCACAGTTCTGTACCGCTGCTACCAGGTTAAAAGTAAAATTTGTGAAAGCTTGAAGTGGAACAATACACTAGCCATTGGTAGCCAGTCTTTGTGGTGTATCAATATTGGGGTTGTATGTATTGTATTGCCGGGCGCGCTGGCCGAGCGGTTATAGGCGCTGCAGTCTGGAATCGCTCGAGTGCTACGGTCGCAGGTTCGAATCCTGCCCCGGGCAAGGAAGAGTGTGATGTCCTTATGTTAGTTAGGTTTAAGTAGTTCTAAGTTCTAGGGGACTCATGACCTTTAAGAGGTTAAGTCCCATACTGCTCAGAGCCATTTGAACCATTTTGTATTGTATTGTATGTTAACCGGGGACCTAGAAACGACGGAGAGGCTCCGTCCCCGCCGCAGCCGCAGTGGTCCACAACCCCACGACGACTACCGCAGTCCACTTCACCCCTCCACCGCCGAACACCGAACCCCAGGTTATTGTGTGGCTCGGCCCCGATGGACCTCCCCCCCCCCCCCCCCCACCCCCACCCCAGGGAATGTTTCACACCAGACAAGTGCAACTCCTATGTTTGTGTGGTACAGTGATGGGGGTGTATGCGTACGTGGAGAATTTGTATGCGCAGCAATCGCTGACATGGTGTAACTGAGGCGGATTAAGGGAAACCAGCCCGCATTCGCCGAGGCAGAGCGTCAGACCGCACGGCCAACCGGGCGGGCCAATATTTAGGTTAGTTGGTGGCGACTTTAATTTACCCTCGATATTTTGGCGAAAATAGATGATCAGTCCAGAAGGTATACATAAAATATCATCCGAAATTGTGCTAAACGCATTGTATGAAAATTATTCCAGCAGTTAGTTCATAGGCCCATGCGAGTAGTAAACGGCTGTGAAAACACACTTGTCCTCTTGGCAAGAAAGAATCTAGAGTTAATTACGAGCATCAAAACCGATTCGGGAATTAGTGAACACAGGGTTGTCGTAGCGAGATTGAATATTGTAATCCCCAAATCCTCGAAAAGTAAGTGAAAAATATACCGATTCAAAAAATGCAACGGAACTGGGTAGTTAAAGTAAAATTATTAAATACCATTACGGCTGTTGGACTCTATCCTCTTTAAATATTCGACCAGTCACAGTCCTATTCCAGTTAAGAAGACGGAATTATGGAAAGACTATTCCAAGTGTTACATAGACAGCGATTCATTGGAAGTAGTTACCAAATCCGCAACGAATGTTTACGTTACAGTTGAGTACGACTTTGCATTTGAAAATCACATGGCTCCAAGCACTATGGGATTTAACAGCTGAGGGCATCAGTCCGCTAGTCTTAGAACTACTGGTCTTCTGACCTTCATTGCTCACATATTCCGCCCTCACAATCATATTCCGCACTTCAAGACGCTTCATTCGAACCCAAACTCGATAAGATAAAGTAAATGTTATATGAATTCATGTAAACGATATGCAAATACCAAGTGCACACCGGGGTTGAAATACTCTAGGCTGGCGTACACACATACATTCCAGACACAACGGTCACAGGAGATTTTAGTAAGAGAGAGGCAGACCACACACCAGTAGGCCGGTAACTTCAGAGGACTAGTCAACCTTGGCTGCCATGGAGCAGACAGCGTGTGCCCAAGTGAAAGAGGGAACGACCCCATGCTCGGCTTAAAAGTAAATTCCGCTGCATTGTATGGGAGCATCCAACCTATGCATTCTTTACACTTAGCACGCAGTTTCAGAGATATTCACATGGAGACAGGAAACGCCGAACGCCGATACTACAGATTTCCGGATTGGTCGCCTTAAACGAAACGTCATTCTCCCATTTTAGAAGAGCAATGTAGATTGGCAGACGATATTTCTGATGGCTTGAGCTGAAGGAGTAATGGAAGACACTGAAAGATATACCCCTTCACGTCTGGTGTGGAGAGGCGTCCTTCCATTGTCGCTCTTGGAGCGAGGAACAAATCTCTCCTCAGTACTTCACTGGGAGAGCACCTCTGCCGAGAGCGAATCGAAGTCATTGCATTTCGCACCTAACAGAATTTATTTATGAAAATATACAGCACAGTCACGAACAAACTTTACATATTCACATACCTTTTACCCAAATGAATACGGACTCATGTACAGATATTTTCCTCCTATTGCGAGTATACAAGGACAAAGCTGAAGTAGACATATAGGCTGATTTACTGAAGTCTTTATTAGCTAATTCGGCCATATGATAGGTGCGAAATGATATCTCTGTCCACAAAACGTTCAAGTATGTGAATATGTAAAGTTTGTTGGTGACTGTACTGTATATTTTCAGAAATAAATTCTGTTTTTCCAAACTAATCTCTAGCGTAGCTGAGAACCATAGAAGGGTACATCTAGAACCGGGGGCTCAAGGATGTAACAGCATGTTTCGCCTACAAAGGCGGCTGATGCAACCCGCTGAACAGCTTACGCAATCTTGCCAGCGAGCCAGCGCTCGGCCCTAAGAGGCCGTGCGCGCTAACGCATATTCTAAGTCCCACTCAAGGTCACGCGTTATCTGACCTTTATATATGCGAGCGATCGCCGCGCAGCGGCTCAGTCGCGATGCTGCTGCTGCACAGGCAACTGCATTGAACGCTGCCAAGATGCCCTACAGAAGATACCGTCGCCTTTCTAAACAGACAGTCTACAAAACCATCGAGAACATCGAATTTGCTACTACAGCTGGAGACAAGAAGAATCGTATACCAGTGAAGTCTGTTGCTGCTCAAGCCTTGCTGGATGGACCTTCTGTTTTTGTGGTTGTCGTCTTAATTTTAGTTTAGATATTAATGATTCATTTGGTCATGGTAACGGATGGTTTACTGTAGCCATTGTACGTGGAGGTACAGGAGTACCAAATGTACCAGGACTTGAAAGTTTTCTGGACAGAGATATCATTGCATTTCGCACCTAGATGCCCTACAGAAGATACCGTCGCCGTTCTAAACAGACAGTCTACAAAACCATCGAGAACATCCAATTTGCTACTACAGCTGGAGACAAGAAGAATCGTATACCAGTGAAGTCTGTTGCTGCTCAAGCCTTGCTGGATGGACCTTCTGTTTTTTGTGGTTGTCGTCTTAATTTTAGTTTAGATATTAATGATTCATTTGGTCATGGTAACGGATGGTTTACTGTAGCCATTGTACGTGGAGGTACAGGAGTACCAAATGTACCAGGACTTGAAAGTTTTGTGGACAGAGATATCATTGCATTTCGCACCTACCATATGGCCGAACTAGCTAATAAAGACTCTATATTGAGTCCTTGCGATTAAGCGTTGTTCACTGTGTTGGCCGACACACTTATTGTGCGGTGTGAACGGACAGAAATATATTTAAACGCCTACAGGCGAATTTTTGAGTCGCATCGTGGTGGACTGGTCATCTGACGGCAGTACCACGCCAAGAGTTAGACCAGTAGCGAATAGCAATCCTTGACTTCATCAACGCGTAGGGAGAGTTTCATTGGCGAAAGATAGAACGAGAGTTATCTTATTTGTCAGCAGCGAGCGGCGCAGACAGCAGTCATCGCAGCTTACGGTATAGTGCGCTACAGCTATTGCGAGTCCCGTATTTCCTCCACAACAGTACACTTCACTTCATTTCACACGCGACAACCACGACCGTACTTAGCAACATTCTAAAGGACAATTATTCAAGTTGAGTAGGCGCGCCTCTCAGCCATTCTGCAAAGTCAATAACAATCTTGAACATTGTATAGAAATTTCATTAGCGAATCTTATCCTTGAGAGTAACTTCACATTCCGAAATGAACCAGGAAATAACGTGTACAGTTCATAATTAAAAGTGCCATTGTGATTTCTCAGAATTTTTGCAAAATAAATAATAATTTTCGTTAAATTCATGTTTTTCTTACTATAACTAGCACTACTCCAGTACCGAAGTATCTCACTAGCTACGTAACAAATGTTGTGAATTTTTGTGTCATTTCCTTACAGCGGACGACTCCAGAAGATATTTTATTGCTGAAAGTAATTTCTCTTTAGAACGTTAGGAGCGTCTGTCTGACTACTGTAGTAGTGTGGGGGTTGAAATTGCATCTTGCAGGAACCACAGGGTAAAGGGTACATCCCAGATTAATCCGTTGCGCAGAATAACAGAATAGGAGATCAACCCCACACACACTAGAACCGCTAGGCCACAACGGCCGGCTCTCTGCATTTCATTCTCTGGTCAGGGGCGCTAGTAACGCCACAGCTTCAGCTTTATCCGCGTGCTGTGACGTACGGCGGCAGCAGACGAGAACGTCGCGGCCGTGCGCTTTCTCGTTCCGTGAAGTCAGTTACGACGAGCGGCGGCTGGGCGAGGCAGGCAGCTCTGGGGGACGGGAGGCGGGCGTGCCCTGGCCTGTCCAGCGCCGCCTTTGTGCCCGGCCATCGGCAGCCACGCTGGCGGCTAACGCGGCCTTCCGGCGAGACAAAGGGCGCGCGCGCCTGGCGGTTGGCGGCTGCGGTGAGCCGTTGGCAGCCGCTTTCACTGCTCTCCGTCTTCGCTTCAAACGCTCAGAATGTGCTGCGAACGTGTAAGAGAGCCTGCACCCGATGACAGAATCCGATAACATGTATTTTCGGTTGACATGTGTCCACTGCTTCTGCCGACTATTAATATTCTTCGCCGCGTTTGCACGAAACTTGCTCGCTGTGGATCTTTCTTTTATTTCATTGTCGGAACGTTCAATCTGACAACGCTGCTTTTATAAGCTACAATGAATTTTGTCTACATCCTCTTTCTGTATAACGTGTTAATTTCCATGTGATGTCATGTTTAATAAAAAATGGTTCAAATGGCTCTGAGCAGAATGGGACATAACATCTGAGGTTATCAGTCCCCTAGAACTACTTACAAATAACGAACCTAAGGACATCACATACGCCCATACCCGAGGCAGGATTCAAACCGGTGACCGTAGCGGTCGCGCGGTTCCAGACTCATGTTTAAAAACTGCGATATGTTTGCTATGGAACTGTGGAGTGTATTAAATACTGTGAGCTGTGTCTCATAATGTATTTATCAATGTAGGATCTATAACCTCATGGAAGAATACTGTAAAGGGTGTCCCAGAAATATTGCGGCCAACTTCGAGAGGTTGTAGAGGGTGTGTGGAGGAACAAATCGAGGATAGAAACCGTTATCGGAGATGTCATCCAAGGACGTTACAAACGAAATTATAGGCACTCGTGCCTGCCATTAGAGCACCCGTTCGGAACAACTGACTGACCATACACGCAGCTTCTCGCAATGTTGTTTGTTTGTGGACAATGATCAGAAGGAAGGAAAATGAGGAACAGAGCGCATGCCTATCTGGACAAGGAAGGCTTCAGACATACTCAGTAAGTGCAATGAGTGCAAGATTTGACTGCACGCAACACGCTTCAGTAGCGTGCACGTTATAGAGGAAATTATGAAAATACATTGACCACAGAAGCTATAGATGGCGACCCGCCAGGGTATCTGAGAGTGCTAACGCGCTGCTTCCTGGACTTGTGAAGGCGTGCTGGCCCCAGATTGAATCTGCCTGGCAGGTTAACGACGACAGCCGGTGTGGTGGCCAGACTGGATCTGGTTTTTAGGCAGTTTTCCACATTGTACTAGGTGAATACCAGGCTGCCGAGAGCGCTAACGCGTTTCTTCATGAACTCGAGTAGGTGCGCCGGCCCCAGATGAATCTGTCCGGCGGATTAACGACGACGGCTTGTGTGCTGGCCAGCTTGGATGTGGTTTATAGGCGGTTTTCCATATCCCACTAGATGAATACCGGGCTGCCGAGAGCACTAATGCGCTGCTTCCTGGACTTGGGTAGGCGCGCCGACTCCAGATTGAATCTGCCCGGGGGATTAATGACGACGGCTGGTGTGTTGGCCAGAATGGATGTGGTTTTTAGGCGGTTTTCCACATCCCACTAGATGAATACCGGGCTGCTGAGAACGCTAATGCGCTGCTTCCTGGACTCGGGTAGGCGCGCCGTCCCCAGATTGAATCTGCCCAGCGGATTAACGACGATGGCCGGTGTGCTGGCCAGCCTGGAAGTGGTTTTTAGGCGGTTTCCCACATATTACTAGGTGAATACCGCCTCAGTTATGCCATTTGCAGTCATTTGAAACACACTCACATTGTTTCATGATTTACACTGGACACATACGGCTGGGGTAGACTAATTCCATCCCGGGGAGTCTGGCGTGGCGGCAGGAAGGGCATCCGCTCACCCCTAAATGTTAACCATGCCTACTCCGTACTATACCCTGCCGACCCTACGCACAATGCAGGATAATGGCGTTAGCAAAAGAAAGAAAGGTAGAAGCTATAGATGGCAACGGGAATTATGGAAAATATACAAACAGTGATGAGCAAGACATGAAAATTGGAAGCAGTCTACAGTAAGACCCACTCCCTGTTTACGAAATATGTGAAAACGCAATGAGAGGAGCGAAACTGGAGGATACACATATGTTAACCACAGCAATAAGACACCTGGTTAGCCTCATTCATTCAAAACCCTCTACCGTAAATTTTTGTGGAAAGGAGGAAGTAGATCATATACATTTTAGTGTTAACTACTTGCTTACAAATACAAAGGAACTAAAGGCGAGGAAGAAGAGGATTGTTGTTGAGCATCTGCACAGGCAATTAGTGATGACACATGGGCATACTGTAAACGATTATCGGTTAGACTGGCCCCATAGTGATGTGCTCATACATTTCAGTAGCTTTCACTTCCTGTCAAAAATGTTTCAAATGGCTCTAAGCACTATGGGACATAACATCAGAGTTCATCAGTCCCCTAGACTTAAAACTACTCAAGCCTAACTAACCTAAGAACATCACACACATCCATGCCCGAGGCAGGATTCGAACCTGCGACTGTAGCAGCAGCGCGGTTCTGGACTGAAGCGCCTAGAGCCGCTCGAACACAACGGCCGGCTCACTTACTGTCAATCCAACCCCCTACAGAATCCAACCACCTATAGGAACCTTGAAAAAAGACAGCAATACTGGGTCTTCACGACAGACACACTTTAGTACGGATGCAAACGCCAAACCATTATTGTGGGACAGCAGAGTAAGGAATAAAAGAGGACTCTGCCTTCAGGACATTATACAAAAACTTGGCCTTCTTGTCATGAATGGGTCCCAACACACCTACTTTCCAAAATCGTGCACATGCGGAAACAAATACAGATACCACCCTCGCAAACTTGAAAGTCAATGACCACATTTCATACTGGAAGGTCTCTATTACATAATCGCATGTACTTCGTAATTACATACCCAGATAATGACTTAGGAACAAAATCGAGTATGAACGACTATACAATCTATGCAAGGCGAATTGGTAACTTATATAGCCAGACTGCAAGATACGAGTACACCAACTCAAGGAAGCCGATGTATGTTGACGCTAAAGCGAGCGAATTGGTGCGAGCGTTCCAGACTGTGAAGGATAAGGCGATACCAACGTGTTTCAGAAAGTCAGAAGGGGTTATAATTTCCTGATATCCTACAGTACAGGCCTCAACACTCAGAGCAAGGGAGGCAAGAAGACACTTCGAAAGATCCTTAGAAGGAACAGAAAGACAAAGAACGCAGAGTTTCTATCAGACAGTCATACTGTAAGTAGGCTGGTTAGCTTTTTATACTGGTAACGCCACGTAGCGCTCTGTATGAAAATCACTGGTTGTGCTGTGTGCAGTCTGTGGCTGGTTTGCATTGTTGTTGGCTATTGTAGTGATGGGCAGCTGGATGTTAACAGTGCGTAGCATTGCGCAGTTGGAGGTGAGCTGCAAGCAGTTGTGGATGTGGGGAGAGAGATGGCAGAATTTTGAAAGCGGACGATATGGACGTGTGTCCATAAGAAAGAGTAACTTTGCAATATTTGATTCATGGACTTGCTATATTCTCCGCAAGACTCTTCGATGGTGATTGTGCACCTGCACAGTCGCAACGGATGGCTGCTATCCATCTCTACAAGGACTACAGTGGGTCTGCACCTCTGGTGGCCCATCAATACCATAATCTCTACCAGGATTACAGTGGGTCTGCTCTATGATGACCTATTTACCAATATTCTTCAAAACTTCGAATGACTCTGCTGTGGGTTTGCTCTGTTGTGGCCTATTACCTGTCTGCATGTCAAGAGTCAGCACTGTCTTTCCATTGGAAGGACAACACTACTGGAAATCTACTACTGCCATTTGCATTTTCTTTTACTGCTCACACTTTGAGAAAAAAAAACTGCAGTTTTACTGTGATGAATGATCAGGACTGTCTTTATTGACTATGAGAAAATCTTAGCTTTTGACCAACATTGTATCAATAAGTGTGCGCATTTGATATCTTTCTTACTGTAATTATGAAAAAAATTTTGAAAATGTATTGGCCACAGCCCAAAACAATTTTTAATTTTCTTGTGGGGAGCAGTGGTGGATGTGGGGAGAGAGATGGTGGAATTTTGAAAGCGGGCGATATATATATATACATACTACGACTTTTGAACAGTATTAAGGTAAATACATTGTTTGTTCTCTATCAAAATTTTTGATTTGCTAACTATGCCTACCAGTAGTTAGTGCCTTCAGTAGTTTGAATCTTTTATTTTTCTGGCAGTAGTGGCGCTCGCTGTAGTGCAGTAGCTCGAGTAACGAAGATTTTTGTGAGATAAGTGATTAGTGAAACGTATAGGTTAATGTTAGTCAGGGCCATTCTTTTGTACGGATCTATGAAAGTCAGATTGCGTTGCGCTAAAAATATTGTGTGCCAGTTTAAGCACAGTCAGGTATACTTTTTCTAAGGGGACGTTTCAATACAACAACATAAAGAGCTACTACAGCAAACAAGATTACAAAAATGGGAGTCGTACCTCACGGACCAAATGGTAACCGATGTTTGGGGATTTCCACATAAACGTGCTGCAGACAATGTTCCATCAGCACTATATTATTGGCCCTGAGACGATCGGATGGCACGATGACGACAGAAAACTCAGAACTTAGTTGCCGGAAGACACAACAATGGAGCGAAAAATCCCATCAGCATCTTCGCTGTGAATTACTAGAACAGCATATGAATAACAATGTTGTGATTAAATTTGCCCAAGAGGAAGTGAGACTGGAAACTATGAAGTTAAAGAAGATTTAACGGACGGAAGATTCAAGTGGTACCCTGGAGACACTTTCGCTAGTGGCTCAGAGATTCCATGTGAGAGCGGACTTAGCGCCCACTAGCGAGGCAGATATGAGTCGCTCCAGCTGGACGTTTAGTCATAAGCTCATGAATCCGCGATCGTTTTGCAGCGAAGTTGTTAAGCCATACTTGGTAGTGCATCATGCTTCCATATGCAGTCAGTTTCCTTCATTTGCTGTGACCGTCAGCGAGTTGCTCCCACGTGTCACTGTTAGCATCAAATGCGCACGTATCACACATAAAGCCCCCCACCCCCCACCCCCTTAAACCATGAACCATGGACCTTGCCGTTGGTGGAGAGGCTTGCGTGCCTCAATGATTCAGTTAGCCGTACCATAGGTACAACCACAACGGAGGGGTATCTTTTGAGAGGCACAAAAACGTGTGATTCCTGAAGAGGGGCAGCAGCCTTTTCAGTATTTGCAGGGGCAACAATCTTGATGATTGACTGATATGGCCTTGTAACACTAACCAAAACGGCCTTGCTGTGCCGCTATTGTGAACGACTGAAAGCAAGGGGAAACTCCTACTGTAATATTTTCCGAGGGCATGCAGCTTTACTGTATGGTTAAAAGACGATGGCATCCTCTTAGGAAAAATAATCCGGAGGTGAAATAGATCCCCTTCGGATATCCGGGCGGGGACTACTCAGGAGGACGTTGTTACTGCCGTTCTACGGGTCGGAGCGTAGAATGTCAGATCCCTTAATCGGGCACGTTGTTGTTGTTGTTGTTGTCTTCAGTCCTGAGACTGGTTTGATGCAGCTCTCCATGCTACTCTATCCTGCACAAGCTTCTTCATCTCCCAGTACTCACTGCAACCTACATCCTTTTGAATCTGCTTAGTGTATTCATCTCTTGGTCTCCCTCTACGATTTTTAACCTCCACGCTGCACTCCAATACTAAATTGGTGATCCCTTGATGCCTCAGAACATGTCCTACCAACCGAACCCTTCTTCTGGTCAAGTTGTGCCACAAACTTCTCTTCTCCCCAATCCTATTGAATACTTCCTCATTAGTTATGTGATCTACCCATCTAATCTTCAGCATTCTTCTGTAGCACCACATTTCGAAAGCTTATATTCTCTTTTCGTCCAAACTATTTATCGTCCATGTTTCACTTCCATACATGGCTACACTCCATACAAATACTTTCAGATATGACTTCCTGACACTTAAATCTACACTCGATGTTAACAAATTTCTCTTCTTCAAAAACGCTTTCCTTGCCATTGCCAGTCTACATTTTTTATCCTCGCTACTTCGACCATCATCAGTTATTTTGCTCCCCAAATAGCAAAACTCCTTTACCAGTTTAAGAGTCTCATTTCCTAATCTAATTCCCTCAGCATCACCCGACTTAATTCGACTACATTCCATTATTCTCCTTTTGCTTTTGTTGATGTTCATCTTATATCCACCTTTCAAGACACTGTCCATGCCGTTCAACTGCTCTTTCAAGTCCCCTGCCGTCTCTGACAGAATTATAATGTCATCGGCGAACCTCAAAGTTTTTATTTCTTCTCCATGGATTTTAATACCTACTCCAAATTTTTCTTTTGTTTCCTTTACTGCTTGCTCAATATACAGATTGAATATCATCGGGGAGAGGCTGCAATCCTGTCTCACTCCCCTCCCAACCGCTGCTTCCCTTTCATGCCCTTCTACTCTTATAACTGCCGTCTGGTTTCTGAACAAATCGTAAATAGCCTTTCGCTCCCTGTATTTTACCCCTGCCACCTTTAGAATTTGAAAGAGAGTATTCCAGTCAATATTGTCAAAAGCTTTCTCTAAATCTACAAACGCTAGAAATGTAGGTTTGCCTTTCCTTAATCTAGCGTCTAGGATAAGTCGTAAGGTCAGTATTGCCAAACATGTTCCAGTATTTCTACGGAATCCAAACTGATCTTCCCTGAGGTCGGCTTCTACTAGTTTTTCCATTCGTCTGTGAAGAATTCGAGTTAGTATTTAGCACCTGTGGCTTATTAAACTGATAGTTCGGTAATTTTCACATCTGTCAACCCCTGCTTTCTTTGGGATTGGAATTATTATATTCTTCTTGAAGTCTGAGGGTATTTGGCCAGTTTCATACATCTTGCTCACGAGATGGTACAGTTTCGTCAGGACTGGCTCTCCCAAGGCCGTCAGTAGTTCCAATGGAATGTTGTCTAATCCGGTGGCCTTGTTTCGCCTCAGATCTTTCAGTGCTCTGTCAAACTCTTCACGCAGTATCGTATCTCCCATTTCATCTTCATCTACATCCTCTTCCACTTCTATAATATTGTCCTGAGGTACATCGCCCTTGTATAGACCCTCTATATACTCCTTTCACCTTCCTGCTTTCCCTTCTTTGCTCAGAACTGGGTTTCCATCTGAGCTCTTGATATTCATACAAGTGGTTCTCTTTTCTGCAAAGGTCTCTTTAATTTTCCTGTAGGCGGTATCTATCTTACCCCTAGTGAGATAAGCCTCCACATCCTTACATTTGTCCACTAGCCATCCATGCTTAGCCATTTTGCACTTCCTGTCGATCTCATTTTTAGACGTCTGTATTCCTTTTTGCCTGCTTTATTTACTGCATTTTTATATTTTCTCCTTTCATCAATTAAATTCAATATTTCTTCCGTTACCCAAGGATTTCTACTAGCCCTCGTCTTTTTACCAACTTGATCCTCTGCTGCCTTCACTACTCCATCCCTTAGAGCTACCCATTCTTCTTCTACTGTTTTTTTCCCATTTGTGAAAATTGTTCCCTTATACTCTCCCTGAAACTCTGTACAACCTCTGGTTCGTTCAGTTTATCCAGGTCCCATCTCCTTAAATTCCCACATTTTTGCAGTTTCTTTGCAGTTTTAATCTATAGATCATAACCAATAGATTGTGGTCAGAGTCCACATCTGCCCCTGGAAATGTTTTACAATTTAAAACCTGGTTCCTAAATCTCTGTCTTACCATTATATAATCTATCTTATACCTTTTAGTATTTGCAGGGTTCTCCCATGTATACAACCTCCTTTCATGATTCTGAAACCAAGTGTTGGCTATGATTAAGTTGTGCTCTGTGCAAAATTCTACCAGGCGGCTTCCTCTTTCATTTCTTAGCCCCAATCCATATTCACCTACTACGTTTCCTTCTCTCCCTTTTCCTACACTCGAATTCCAGTCACCCATGACTATTAAATTTTCGTCTCCCTTCACTATCTGAATAATTTCGTTTATTTCATCATACATTTCTTCAATGTCTTCGTCATCTGCAGAGCGAGTTGGCATATAAACTTGTACTATTGTAGTAGGTGTGGGCTTTGTATCTATCTTGGCCACAATAATGCGTTCACTATGCTGTTTGTAGTAGCTTACCCTCATTCCTATTTTCCTATTCATTATTAAACCTACTCCTGCATTACCCCTATATGATTTTGTGTTTATAACCCTATAGTCACCTGACCAGAAGTCTTGTTCCTCCTGCCACCGAACTTCACTAATTCCCACTATATCTAACTTTAACCTATCCATTTCCCTTTTTAAATTTTCTAACCTACCTGCCCAATTAAGGGATCTGACATTCCACGCTCCGATCCGTAGAACGCCAGTTTTCTTTCTCCTGATAACGACATCCTCTTGAGTAGTCCCCGCCCGGAGATCCGAATGGGGGACTATTTTACCTCCGGAATATTTTACCCAAGAGGACGCCATCATCACTTAATCGTACAGTAAAGCTGCATGCCCTCGGGAAAAATTACGGCCGTAGTTTCCCCTTGCTTTCAGCCGTTCGCAGTACCAGCACAGCAAGGCCGTTTTGTTTATTGTTACAAGGACAGATCAGTCAATCATCCAGACTGTTGCCCTTGCAACTACTGAAAAGGCTCCTGCCCCTCTTCAGGAACCACACGTTTGTCTGGCCTCTCAACAGATACCCCTCCGTTGTGGTTGTACCTACGGTACGGCTATCTGTATCTCTGAGGCACGCAAGGGGGGCAGGTAGGTTAAAAAATTTTAAAAGGGAAATGGATAGGTTAAAGTTAGGTATAGTGGGAATTAGTGAAGTTCGGTGGATTGAGGAGCAAGACTTCTGGTCAGGTGAATACAGGGTTATAAATACAAAATTGAACAGGGGTAATCCAGGAGTAGGTTAAATAATGAATAAAACAATAGGAATGCGGGTAAGCTACTACATACAGCATAGTGAACGCATTATTGAGGCCAAGATAGATAAAAGCCCACACCCACCACAGTAGTACAAGTTTATAAGCCAACTAGCTCTGCAGATGACGAAGAGATTGATGAAATGTATGATGAGATAAAAGAAATTAATCAGATAGTGAAGGGAGACGAAAATTTAATAGTCATGGGAGACTGGAATGCGGTAGTAGGAAAAGGGAGAGAAGAAATCGTAGTAGGTGACTATGGAATAGGGGTAAGGAATGAAAGAGAAAGCCGCGTAGTAGAATTTTGAACAGAGCATAACATAAGCATAGCTAACACTTGTTTCAAAAATCATAAAAGAAGGTTGTATACATGGAAGAAGCCTGGAGATACTGATAGGTTTCAGATAGATTATATATAATGGTAAGACAGAGATTTAGGAACCAGGTTTTAAATTGTAAGACATTTCCAGTGCAGATGTGGACTCTGACCGTAATCTGTTGGTTATTAATTGCAGATTAAAACTAAAGAAACTACAAAACGGTGGGCATTTAAGGAGATGGGAGCTGGATAAACTGAGAGAACCAGAGGTTTTAGAGAGCTTCGGAGAGAATATTAGGGAACGACTGACAGGAATGGGGGAAAGAAATAGAGAAGAAGAAGAATGAGTAGCTTTGAGAGATAAAATAGTGAAGGCAGAAGTGGATCAAGTAGGGAAAAAGACGAGGGCTAATAGAAATCTTTGGGTAACAGAAGAGATACTGAATTTAATTGATGAAATGCGAAAATACAAAAATGGAGTAAGTGAAGCGGGCAAAAGAAATACAAAGGTCTCAAAAATGAGATCGAAAGAAAGTGCAAGATGGCTAAGCTAGGATGTCTAGATGACAAATGTAAGGACGTAAAGGCTCAGTCACTAGAGGTAAGATAGATACTGCTTACAGGAAAATTAAAGAGACCTTTGGAGAAAAGAGAACCACTAATATCAAGTCCTGACAAAACTCTACCATCTGTGAGAAAGATCTATGAGACAGGCGAAATACCCTCAGACTTCAAGAAGAATATAATAAGTCTAATCCCAAAGAAAGCAGGGGTTGACAGATGTGAAAATTACCGAACTATCAGTTTAATAAGCCACGGCTGCAAAATACTAACACGAATTGTTTTCAGACGAATGGAGAAACTGGTAGGAGCCGACCTCGGGGAAGATCAGTTTGGATTCCGTAGAAATGTTGAAACACGTGAGGCAATACTGACCGTACGACTTATCTTAGAAAATAGATTAAGGAAAGGCAAACCCACGTATCTAGCATTTGTAGACTTAGAGAAAGATTTTGACAGTGTTGACTGGAATACACTGATTCAAATTTTGATTGTGACAAGGGTGAAATGTGGGGAGCGAAAGGCCATTTACAATTTGCACAGAAACCAGATGGCAGTTATAAGAGTCGAGGGGCTTGAAAGGGAAGCAGTGGTTCCGAAGGGAGTGAGACAGGGTTGTAGCCTCTCCCCGATGTTATTCAATCTCTATATTGAGCAAGCAGTACAGGAAACAAAAGAAAAATTCGGAGTAGGATTTAAAATCCGTGGAGAAGAGAGAAAAACCTTGAGATTCGCCGATGACATTGTAATTCTGTCAGAGACAGCAAAGGACGTGGAAGAGCAGCTGAGCGGAATGGAGAGTGTCTTGAAAGAAGGATATAAGATGATCATCAACAAAAGCAAAACGAGGATAATAAAATGTAGTCGAATAAAATCGGATGACGCTAAGGGTATTAGATTAAGAAATGAGATGCTTAATGTAGTAAATGAGTTCTGCTATTTGGGGAGCAAAATAACTAATGATGGTCGAAGTAGAGAGGATATAAAATGCAGACTGGCTATTGCAAGGAAAGCTTTTCTGAAGATGAGAAATTGGTTAACATCGAGTATAGATTTAATTGTCAGGAACTCTTTTCTGAAAGTGTATCCATGTATGGAAGTGAAACGTGGAAGATAAATAGTTTAGACAAAAAGAGAATACATGCTTTCGAAATGTGGTGCTACAGAAGGATGCAGAAAATTAGATGGGTAGATCACATAACTAATGACGAGGTACTGAATAGAATTTGGGAGAAGAGAAATTTGTGACACTGGTTGATTAGAAGATGGTATCGAGTGTAGCACATATTCTGAGGCATCAAGGGATCACCAATTTAGTATTGGACGGAAGCGCGGAGGGTAAAAATCGGAGATGAGGGGAGGAATACACATTACAGATTCAGACAGATGTAGGTTGCAGTCGGTACTGGGAGATGAAGAAGCTGGCACAGGACAGAGTAGAATTGAGAGCTGCATCAAACCAGTCTCAGGACTGAAGACCACAACAACATCACGCTTAACGCAATCCCTAAAGCGTAGCGAATACCCTCATTTAGGTCTCTTTGCTCCTGCTATTTCACTGAGTAATATGCGCCGGGGCAGACGGAAATGGTCCATTGGATCCAGATGTTCTAACCACCGCAGGCGAACTTGATTGAGTGTGGCAGTGATACTCTGCTGCCTAGCAGTTTAGAAAACCATATCATTGGACACATGATCCTCCCATGATATTCACAAGAAGCTCAACAATCACAGTAGGCGAAAGGCGTTTAGCTTTCGTTCCTGTTTGGCATTCGATGTCCAAGTCTCAGCTCCATACAGGAGAGTAGTCAGCACACATGTTTGATGCACAAGTATTTTTGGTGACAATGTAAGATGTTTGTTGTCCCATGCTCGTGTGCGGAACTTTCCGAAAGTGCTGACAGCCGTTCCTATTCTTGCGTTTATCTCATCATCCAGGGAGAGATCTCCTGTCATTATTGAACCAAGATAGCAGAATTTATCTACTACCTTCAACAAAGATCCGTCCAGTTTGATGAAAAGGGTATCTCTGTATCCTTGTCTCATGACAACCGTATTCTTTACGTCCATAGACATGCAGTAGAGAAATTATCCACAAGCTCTTGTAGGTCGTCATGAGTACGCGCTGCAAATGCAACATCATCAGCAAATAAGAGGCTGTATACAAGAAAGTCTTCTCGGAAGCGCTTGAATCTAAGTAGAGAAATTTTTTAGAGCTTCCCATAAGCTATGGCATGCAGATGAATGCCGAGGCTAGTTTCCCCACAAGCAATTTTGAGAAGTGCTGAGAAAAAATATCGAACAGAGTGGGAACCAATACGCGTAACGGACGAACCCCTCTTTTTACAGCAAACGGGTGAGATGTGATTCCGTCGCAGACCGCAGCGTCTTGCTTATCTCCGTGAAAAGCCTTGATCATCTTTAAGAGCTTTGGAGGACACCCCATTTTCAAATGTACTGCATACAGTCCTTCTCTGCTGACTGTGTCGAAAGCCTTGTTTTGGTAAATAAAGGCAATGAACAGAGGGGTGTTCTGCTTGCGACACTTTTCCTGAATTTACCGGAGTGTCAAGATGATGTTAACTATAGCTTGTTGGGGACGGAATCCACATTTTTCCTCAGGAAATTTGCGCTCGGCAAGCTTCTGAAGTCTGCCTAGCACCGTCTGTTCAAATGTATTTCCCGATATACTCAGGAGTGAGATTCCACGGTGACAGTTGCAATCGCCTCGATCACCTTTACCTTTGGATAAAGTAACAATATTGGCATCGTGTTTGTCTTGTGGCACGGAACCCTCAGCCCTAAATTTCAGTAAGAGATTGACAAGCAGCGCAAAACAATTTCTGTGGAGATGTGGTCTTTCAAAATGGCTCAATGGCTCCAAGCACTATGGGACTTGACATCTGAGGTCATCAGTCCCCTAGAACGTAGAACTACTTGAACCTAACTAACCTAAGGACATCAGACACATTCATGCCCGAGGCAGGATTCGAACCTGTAACTGTAGCGGTCGCACGGTTCCAGACTGAAGCGCCTAGACCCGCTCGGCCACAATGACCGGCAGATGTTGTCTTTGCCAGGGCACTTCCCACATTTGAGCTGTGCAAATGCTCTTTTAAGCTCCTCCATAATAGGCGTGGCATCCATATCATGGTAAGGTGTCACCTGAGGAATTTCATCCATTGCGTTTGGACTAATGTTGGTGGGATGTCAGTAAAGACTGGAGTAATGTTCTGCCCAACGGTGCAATTGACGATTTCGATCTGTGATGACTTTGCCATCTGTTTCCTTGAGCGGTACGATCTTCTTTGGAATGGATCCAATGATCCGTTTGATGCCTGAATACAATGTCGCCAGCATTGAACACTTCTGTATGGTAGTGCGAAAGTGCTCACAATAGGAATTGATGCAGTTGCGGACAGAGCGTTGAACAGGTGCCTTTGCTTTTATTAGCTCCCTGCGTGTAGAACTGCGTGGGTTTTATGCCATATATATCAGTGTTATTAAACAAATTGTTTTGGGAGAGTCAGGTGCCCAGAAGTTGTAAAATATCGAATATCATTATAATTAAAAAAGGGGAAGAGAAAGACTCAAGAGAAGGGATATCTTATAGGCCGATTCGCTTGTAAATGCTCTAGACAAAGTACAGGAAGAGGTTCTGTGCCACCGCCTGAAGGGCCGCAGACAGGTAATAAGCATGATCCCCCTGCAGTATGGATTCAGGGAGTGTGCGCTAAATCACACAATTATTGTTGTGACCACATCAGGCGCCAAGTATGTTAAAGCATGACGATTGATTGGGAGTTTGATAATTTGTGGTGGCCTGCACTTTTCAAAAGACTGAGACAGATAAACTGGCCCAGGTACCTCTATAACAGTGTATGAGATTGTTACAGAGACAGGCAGGTGCAATTAGAATGACCTGGAAATAAAAATGTAAAAGACATCACAAAAGTGTGACCACGGGACTCTGTTTCTGGTCCACTGTTCTGGGATGTTGGCGTGGAATCATAGAGCAATTCTTTAAAAACTAAGTAACTGGTGCGTAGCAAACAAACGACAGCAGCGCACAAATGAGTTTATATGTTACTAAAAGCAACATTATCAAGAACGAGAAATTGCAGAAGTAGAATAAATGACCAACTTGTGAAAAGAAAAGCAGTATATTAGGTACCTTGGTATTACCGTCAACGAAAAGAAAAACTTCCGTTCAGATGTAGAATTCGTCTGCCAGAAAGGCATTAAAATCCTAAATGAAAGAGCAACAATTGACCAAAGAAATTTTCAATTGCCACTAAGTGCAATAAAATCGTGCCATAACGCATTCGTACTCGTTTGGACTCATAGAGCTAGAAAGTTAACGGTAGCACGGGCTCCACGGAGAACACAGAAAAGTGTACCACTGCGCCAGCTAGATGCGTGTAGAACAACATCGACACAGGAGCTGATGAGATATTGGGTTTGCTATCCCTAGACATACCCGTAAGAAACAGAGACGCACAACAATGGCTCAAAAGGCACTAATGCAATAAGGCACAATAGATACTGGGCACAAGAGCGGTATCGAATAAGGATATAAAGGCATGCAATGACATACAGCGGCAAAAAATCTGGGAAAGGGCAGAAACAGGAAGGAGAACCTAACAGTTCCTTGCTAACATAAAACAAAGAACAAGAACATACTTCATTTCGACCAAAAGAGCCATTTATACATGGCGTATCGGGACATGGTCCGCACCCCACATACTTACAACAGTAGAACACAGATACTGTGTGGTGGTCATATTATTTTGGTTTTAGTGTGTTATCATTATGCACGTCAGAGAGAGACAGAGAGAGAGAGAGAGAGAGAGAGAGAGAGAGAGAGAGAGAGAGAGAGAGAGCAAGTTACGGTATTGATAAACAATCTTTGGTCTTGTGGTGGCAAAGTCTTTGCCTCTGTGCAGTCTGATGCATTTTCTGTATCCAGAAAGGCCCGTACAGGACCTTCAACATGCGGTCGTGCATTATCCTGCTGAAATGTAGGGTTTCACAGGGATCGAATGAATGGCAGAGCCACGGGTCGCAACACATCTGAAATGTTACGTCCGCTGCTCAAAGTGCCGTCAATGCAGACAAGAGGTGACCGAGGCGTGTGACCAATGGCACCCCATACCATTACGCCGGGTCATACGCCAGTATGGAGATGATGAATACACGCTTCCAATGTGCATTCACCACGATGTCGCCAAACACGGGTGCGACTATCATTGTGCTGTAAACAGAACGTGGATTCATCCGAAAAAATGACGTTTTGCCATTCGTGCACCCAGGTTCGTCGTTGAGTACACCATCGCAGGCACTCCTGTCTGTGATTCAGCGTCAGGGGTAACCGCAGCCATGGTCTCCGAGCTCATAATCCATGCTGCTGAAAACGTCGTCGAACTGTTCGTGCAGATGTCTGTTGACTCAGGGATCGAGACGTGGCTGCACGATACGTTGCAGCCATACGGATAAGATGCCTGTCATCTCGACCGCTAGTGATACGAGGCCGTTGGGATCCAGCACAGCGTTCCGTATTACCCTCCTGAACCCACTGATTCCATATTCAGCTAACAGTCATTGGATCTCGTCCAACGCGAGCACAATGTCGCGATAGGATAAACCGCAGTCGCGAAAGGCTACATTCCCACCTTTATCAAAGTCGGAAACGGGATGGTACGCATTTCTCCTTCTTACACGAGGCATCACAACAACGTTTCACCAGGCAACGCCGGTCAACTGCTGTTTGTGTATGAGAAATCGGTCGGAAACTTTCCCCATGTCAGCACGTTGTTGGTGTCGCCACCGGCGCTAACCTTGTGTGAATGCTCTGAAAAGCTAATCATTTGCATATCACAGCATCTTCTTCCTGTCGGTTAAATTTCGCGTTCGTAACATGTCATCTTCGTGGTGTAGCAATTTTAATGGCCAGTAGTGTATTTTGGAAGTGAATTAAACGAAGTTAGTATGGTAAAATAAGTACGCTTTTTAAGTAGCTGCACAGACGAATTCGAAATACATGCAACAGTTATGAATAGCATTGTCTTAGAAAGGTTGATTAAAATTTAAAAGAATTTTTCATGTTATTATTACCAGCACGTCGTTCTACTAATGTCAGTACAGTACCAGTGGTCTCTAAATAAAATATCGGCGAACGGCTTTTGTTATCATACAGCCTATAATTAATTAGCACCAATATCAACGAATACCTGTGCAGTGACTGAGCTCTGTTCGCATAAAACTGAAAGACTACTGCTAGTGAAATTGTTGTTTTCCTATGTATAGAGTTAATTGTTTTCAATATATTAAATGTTACTCGAATGTCTCTATTCCTCACTATAATTCTGAAACCTAGGTCATTTGGCTGGTTATATAATCTCTTAACAGTTTTAAAATTCGGCATTGGGCACGTGAGTCCGTTGGTTAGACGAGCAGTATCAAGATTACTTTAGAGAGACAAGGTCTTCTTCAAACATATATACCGGGTGATCAAAAAGTCAGTATAAATTTGAAAACTGAATAAATCACGGTATAATGTAGATAGAGAGGTACAAATTGACACACATGCTTGGAATTACCTGTGGTCTCATTAGAAACAAAAAAATAAAAAAGTTCAAAAAATGACCGACAGATGACGCTTCATCTGATCAGAATACCAATAATTTGCATAACAGAGTGATACAAAGCAAAGATGATGTTCTTTACAGGAAATGGTGAATATGTCCACCATCTTACCTGTTAGGGTTATGGTGAGGCGCTGGCGTCTGATGCATCCCTAGAGATGTCGGTCGATCACGATACACTGGCGACTTCAGGCAACCCCATCGCGCGGACTGAGGTCTTAGTACCTGAGAGGCCAAGCATGACGAAAGTGGCGGCTGAGCACACGATCATCACGCAAGAGATCTTTCACGCGTCTAGCAACATGGGGTGGAGCGCCATCCTGCATAGACATCGCACGTTCCAGCAGGTGTTTATCAGCCAGGCTGGGTATGATGCGATTCTGTAACATATCGGCATACCTCTCACCCGTCACGGTAGCAGTTGCAAAACCAGAATCACGCATTTCCTCAAGGAAAAAAGGGGCGATGACGGTAGATGTGGTAAATCCAACCAATACCCTGACTTTCTCGTCGTGCAATGGAGTTTCAACGACAGTTCTGGGATTTTCGGTAGCCGAAATTCTGCAGTTGTGGCCGTTGACAGACCCTCGGAGCGTGAAATGAGCTTCGTCGGTTCACAACTCGTAACTCATCCAGTCGTCATCTTCCGCCATCTTTTGAAACGCCCACACCGCAAACGCCCTCCGCTTCACTAAATCGCCAGGTAACAGTTCATGATGCCGATGGATTTTGTACGGATAGCATCGGAGGGTACGCCTAAGTGCCAACCAAACTGTAGCGTACGGAATGCCGGTGCGACGTGCGACTGCACGAGCGCTGACATCCCCGTGCATAGACGAACCCGCTACGGTCTCCATTTCTTCCTGAACTGTCTAAGCAGCTTTACGCCTTGTGCTCAGTCGGCCACTACTGGGTCTGTCATCTAAACAACCCGTGGCTTCAAACTTTGAAATCATTCTCGTCAGAGCTGCATTTCTCAACGGACCTTTACCCGTTCGAATCCCGTTCCTATGGCGATATAATCGTAACGCTGAACTAGCACATTCCCCATTCTGGTAATACAGCTTCACTAAAAGCGCTTTTTCAGGTAACGTCAACATGCTGCGACTGCTGGCGCATCTGATTCTCTCTCTCATTACACCTGCTTTTATACACGATTGTCATGCGCAGTCACTGACGTTTTGCTATCCAGCGTGATCTGTGGGACATTTTGTGAACTTTTTGTGTTCTAATAAAACCCCATGCCATACCAAGCATGTGTGTCAATTTTTACCTCTCTATCTACATTATTCCGTGGTTTATTAATTTTTCAAATTTATACTGACTTTTTGATCACCCAGTTCTTTAACCCTGCCCCAGCAGTGCAACAATCCTTAATATTGGAAACTATATTCTGGCAGTCGTTACGAACATCTGTGCAGGAATCACGTAATTATGGTGCAAAGTGGTGTAAGTGTGTGATTTATATCGGTGGCGCTTTTTAGAGGCCGTTTTCATTACTGGGTTGGCTGCTTTTGCCACCGTCTGGCGGGCCAGATACGAACGGCAGCTGCGGTAAGAGCAGCAGGCTTTTCGGACAGCCAGCTCGCGTAGGCGGCCGTAATTGGCTGAAGACCCCCACCACCTAACCCCGCACCCCCCATCTTCAGTACAGACTCTTCAACACCACGCCGCTGTCCTGTTATTACAGCTAAATTGAAACAAAACACTGCGGGCGACTGCACTACGATGTATCTGTCAGCAGTCTTTGCTCTAAGAGCCGTAGACTGCTACAGCTGCGACTGTTTGTTTCTTGGTAACTTTAGAATACGCACGGGACGACTGCAATGGGCCAAGTTCTACGGATAAGTGTAAGTACTTTGATTTGCTGATAGCAATCCTTGGCTTTTACTCCATTAGTCAACTCAGAGGACAATCTGAAGAAAAGAAAACTCTTTAGTATAACATTCGCAAATTCATGTTTAAGAAAACTGAGTTTACCAGGCAGGAAGTTTTAGTTCCATTGATCATTCCAGAGATTACGGGAATTTCAAAATACTGCCCACTGCCTCATCCTGTTGAGATTCGGTAGTTTCGAAAGTTGTGGAAATACCCACATAAAAAAAGTTTAACATCACCTCGGTTCCAAGAGTTCCGGAACCTTTACTGAAAATTGGAACAGAGGTCAACATAAACATCATTTCCACCCTGTCTTTGCTGATGAAAACCACACATTGCATATTGTACCAACACACAGCGAGACCTTTACAGGTGTTGGTCCACATTGCTCTACACACTGGTACCGCTAATACCCAGTAGCACGACGTCTTGCATTGATACACGCCTGTATTCGTTGTGACATACTATCCACAAGACCATCAAGGCACTGTTGGTCCAGATTGTCCCACTCTTCAACGACAGTTCGACGTAGATCCCTCAGAGTGGTTGGTGGGTCACGTCGTCCATAAACAGCCCTTTTAAATCTATCTCAGGCATGTTAGTGTTCATGTCTGGGGAACATGCTGCCCACTCTAGCCGCAATTCACAAGATGTGCACGATGAGGGCGTGAACTGTCGTACCTGAAGACGAATGCCTCTCCAATACGCTGCCGAAATGGCTGCACTATCGGTCGGAGGATAGCATTCAACGTACCGCAGAGCCGCTACGGCGTTTTCCATGGCACCAGCGGCGTACGTCGGCCCCACATAATGTCACCCCAAACCATCAGGGTACCTCCACCTTGCTGCACTCTCTGGACAGTCTAAGGCATTCAGCCTGACCGGTTTACCTCCAAACACGTCTCTAACGATTGTCTGGTTGACGGGGTATGCTACACCAGTTGAAGAGAACGTGAAGAGAACGTGATGCCAAACCTGAGCGGTCCATTCGGCATGTTATTGGTCCCAGCTGTACCGAACTGCATGGTGTCGTTGTTGCAAAGATGGGCTTCGCCATGGGGGTCGGGAGTGAAGTTGTGCATGGTGCAGCCTACTGCGCACAGTTTGAGTCGTAACACGACGTCCTGCGGCTGCACCAAAAGCATTATTTAACATTGTGCCGTTGCTGTCAGGATTTCTCCGAGCCATAATTCGTAGATAGCGGTCATCCATTGTAGTAGTTGGGGGCCTGAGGCGAGGCTTGTCCGGTCTAGGGCGCTGCAGAGATGGACTGTACGGCTGATCCCGGTGGAGGTTCGAGTCCTCCCTCGGGTATGGGTGTGTGTGTTTGTCCTTAGGATAATTTAGGTTAAGTTGTGTGTAAGCTTAGTTCCTGTCTCTCTGTATCTCCACCGTGTCCGAACAACATCGCTTTTGTTCACTTCGAAACGCCTGGGCACTTCCCTTGTTGAGAGCCCTTCCTGGTACAAAGTCACAATGCGGACGCCATCGAACTGTTGCATTCGCCGTCTAGGCATGGTTGAACTACAGACAACACGAGCCGTGTACCTCCTTCCTGGTAGAAAGACTGGAACAGATCGGCTGTCAGAACCCCTCCGTCTGATAGACGCTGCTCATGCGTGGTTGTTTACATCATTGGGCACGTTTAGTGCCATCTCTGAACAGTCAGAGGGACTGAGTCTGTGACGTGGTATCCACAGTCAACGTCTATCTTCAGGAGTTGTGGGACCTGGGTGATGCAAAACCTTTTTTGATGTTTGTACAATTAACAAACAGCCTGCTCAACCGAGACGACGGTTTTCAGCTGAACAAATCACGGAAGCAGTCATTTCATACTTGCACTCTCAGAGGCCTTATTGATCTCAGTCAGTCCTGTCTGGCATGCTAACACATTCCATACAGCTAAACAATTAATCACACAGATATTAATTCTGGCTGATTTCCTGGCTCACCACTTGCTATGTCTGACACATAATGCAGCTGACACTCTTGCTCAGACTTACCTCCGACGTACGCGCATTTACTTCCCTGTGATTTATGTTCGACGTAGTGATGAAAAGAACACACCAGTTGAAACCTATGTAAGTATTTTTGTTCTGTATCACCGGTATTTTCCAGTATTTGATTTGTCTCAGTTACATCAGCCTTTTTTTTTTTGTTTTTTTGCTAATAACCGAGCACAAATATCAGTTAACCGGATCACCAGGACTAAAGTTCCTACTCTTTGAATAAACTTTCTTTAAAAAGGAGTAATTTTTATTCACATAATTTTCATTGATTTGAAATATTACCTTATCGTAGAAAATGGAAAAACCGTTCAATATTACTTCAATAACAATGCCGACAAAAAATGGTTCAAATGGCTCTGAGCACTATGGGACTCAACATCTTAGGGCATTAGTCCCCTAGAACTTATAACTACTTAACCTAACTAACCTAAGGACATCACACACACCCATGGCCGAGGCAGGATTCGAACCTGCGACCATAGCAGCCCCACGGTTCCGGACTGCTGCGCGAGAACCGCACGGCCACCGCGGGCGGCAACAACGCCGACAGAAACGAGCAAGAAATACATGGTGTAAGGATTGGCACAGCACTGCTGAGACAACAATGTCTTTTAACAATATGGCCTTCCTTAAGGGGGGATGTAACGGAAAACGTAAACATTTATTTAAAAAACCGTTACAGCCAGATTTAGTAATGTACAAATCTAAAATATTTTCTTCGGTATAGCAAAAGAGCTGTGTTTTAAGGGAAAAATATAATAAAATATGCAGGATTAATATGTTGCCAAACATTAGAATTTTTAATTTTTTAATTGTCTTTATTGCGAAAAGACATAACTCAAATTTTAATCATGCAATTAATCTGAAAATTTTATTGCAGTGTCCTGAGAAAATTATAGGACCACTGAACTACAGTTATTAATTTATGGTACAAATTGTGTCATTAACAGAGTTTTTAGTTTTCCACATCAAAAATTAACTTTTCTCCTACATACTATCATTTAAAATTCCGAATGTAATTTCGGGATCACGTATTTGCTAGTTTCAGGGAGACAGCGACACGTAGCGAACAGTTTCTGAAAATTTCATAGCATTAGCGAATATACTTTTTGAGAAAAGGCTTCTAATAACGTAAAAATACGGTAACACAGAGAAAATTACATTCAAATATTTTCTTCTCATTCTTCTACATGTAATAAGCTTATCTCAATTTTAAAATTCTCTGTACTGATACTCCTCATCCTCACGGTTTCTCTTCTCCCCTCTTCGAATCTGCCTGGACTGTATTTGCAGGTAAGACACTGATCTGCTAGCTTTCTTGGCCCTGCTCTCGTCGCTGGTGTAAAATGCTTTTTTTGTAAACACACCAGGATCTATGCCAGGTCTCTTCAGCACTTCATTTCTGCCATTATTTTCGTTATTGTAATATAAAACTGCGCCATAGACACTTGTTATGAGTACTTCAAGTCCACAGAATGTCGTTTTTGAGCATCTAATCTAAATTAAATTACTGAGGTTTTCATTTGCATTTTGTATCTTTCAGGAGGCTGTTTAGGTTTTTATATTGGTAACGCTCTGTATGAAAATCACTTGCTGTGCTGTGTGCAGTCTGTGGCTGATTTGTATTGTTGTTGGCCATTGCAGTGTTGGGCAGTTGGCTGTTAACAGCGCGTAGCGTTGCGCAGTTGGAGGTGAGCCGCCAGCAGTGGTGGATGTGGGGAGAGAAATGGCGGAGTTTTGAAATTTGTAAGACTGGGTGTCATGAACTGCTATATATACACTCCTGGAAATTGAAATAAGAACACCGTGAATTCATTGTCCCAGGAAGGGGAAACTTTATTGACACATTCCTGGGGTCAGATACATCACATGATCACACTGACAGAACCACAGGCACATAGACACAGGCAACAGAGCATGCACAATGTCGGCACTTGTACAGTGTATATCCACCTTTCGCAGCAATGCAGGCTGCTATTCTCCCATGGAGACGATCGTAGAGATGCTGGATGTAGTCCTCTGGAGCGGCTTGCCATGCCATTTCCACCTGGCGCCTCAGTTGTACCAGCGTTCGTGCTGGACGCTTCATCCAGTCCCAAACATGCTCAATGGGGGACAGATCCGGAGATCTTGCTGGCCAGGGTAGTTGACTTACACCTTCTAGAGCACGTTGGGTGGCACGGGATACATGCGAACGTGCATTGTCCTGTTGGAACAGCAAGTTCCCTTGCCGGTCTAGGAATGGTAGAACGATGGGTTCGATGACGGTTTGGATGTACCGTGCACTATTCAGTGTCCCCTCGACGATCACCAGAGGTGTACGGCCAGTGTAGGAGATCATTCCCCACACCATGATGCCGGGTGTTGGCCCTGTGTGCCTCGGACGTATGCAGTCCTGATTGTGGCGCTCACTTGGACGGCGCCAAACACGCATACGACCATCATTGGCACCAAGGCAGAAGCGACTCTCATCGCTGAAGATGACACGTGTCCATTCGTCCCTCCATTCACGCCTGTCGCGCCACCACTGGAGGCGGGCTGCACGATGTTGGGGCGTGAGCGGAAGACGGTCTAACGGTGTGCGGGACCGTAGCCCAGCTTCATGGAGACGGTTGCGAATGGTCCTCGCCGATACCCCAGGAGCAACAGTGTCCCTAATTTGCTGGCAAGTGGCGGTGCGGTGCCCTACGGCACTGCGTAGAATCTTACGGTCTTGGCGTGCATCCGTGCGTCGCTGCGGCCCGGTACCAGGTCGACGGGCACGTGCACCTTCCGCCGACCACTGGCGACAACATCGATGTACTGTAAAGACCTCACGCCCCACGTGTTGAGCAATTCGGCGGTACATCCACCCGGCCTCCCGCATGCCCACTATACGCCCTCGCTCAAAGTCCGTCAACTGCACATACGGTTCACGTCCACGCTGTCGCGGCATGCTACCAGTGTTAGAGACTGCGATGGAGCTCCGTATGCCACGGCAAACTGGCTGAAACTGACGGCGGCGGTGCACAAATGCTGCGCAGCTAGCGCCATTCGACGGCCAACACCTCGGTTCCTGGTGTGTCCGCTGTGCCGTGCGTGTGATCATTGCTTGTACAGCCCTCTCGCAGTGTCCGGAGCAAGTATGGTGGGTCTGACACACCGGTGTCAATGTGTTCTTTTTTCCATTTCCAGGAGTGTATTATGACTTTTGATGACTATTAAGGTAAATACATTGTTTGTTCTGTATTAAAATCTTTCATTTTCTAACTATACCTATCAGTAGTTAGTGCCTTCCGTAGTTGGAATCTTTTAGTTAGCTGGCAGTAGTGGTGCTTGCTGTATTGCAGTAGTTCGAGTAACCAAGATTTTTGTGAGGTAAGTAATTTGTGAAAGGTATAGGTTAATGTTAGTCAGGGCCGTTTTTTTTAGGGATTTTTGAGAGTCTGATTACGTTGCGCTATAAATATTGTGTGTCAGTTTAAACACAGTCAAGTATAATATTTTTAAGGGGACGTTTCATATGTCAACCCTTAGCCGAGGATACCGCAATGGAATCTTCTGATTTTTTCTTGTAGTTTGTGTAATTAGTGTCGGTTTTGTTTATTGCTAGCGCGTAATTACAGAGAGAATTTCCTTTGTAGTTTTTCATTGTCGTACAGTAAAACAGTTGTGACACGCATGTAGATTTGCACCAGGTATTTCGAGGCTGCGCTTGCAATTAAGTAGATTTTATTTTCAGTGCTATGTTAATGTGTTCTCTTATTTTTGCTCTTCAAATTGTGCTTTTCTGTGTTATCGTGTGAAATATTGTGACAATAATGGCGTGTGAAAAACGTAACACTAGGCTCCAAAGTAAACTGAGAAATAATAGTGACGATGAGCGTAGCTTACCAGCACCACCGTGTAATGAATTAGCAGACATTCAAAGTAGTAATTTGGTAACTGTACATAGGGAAATGGAGTGGGTGGCAAATAATGGTGTAGACAGTGGAACAGGTAATCAACAGTGAAGCATTATCGATCGATCGGTCGGCAACAGCTCGCCTCAGGAATCGGGGATGACAGAACACAATACTGCAAATACTGTAGACTCAAGTTTTAGGTTCTCAAAGTTTTCTCAAATGAGTCAAGACACATTTTCCGCTTCTCAAAAAGTGAATATTTCCGGTGCAAATTCACTGCCGCAAAGCAATGAGGAACATGTTTCAGACACCAGTGCATTGTTATTACAATTAATGCAACAAATGGGAGAAAAGCTTCAAAAGTTAGACACCATGGGACAAAATCTTAAAACGTTAGACACAATGGAACAAAGTTAGACACCACACTTGAACAAACATGTGAAGGTTTAACTGCTGAGTTACTTAAAATCGAATCGAAATGTCAAAAAGTCTGTAATGACGTAAAAACACAAATTTGTGAGCATTTACAACCTATTTTTTCGCGTCATGAAAATACATTACAGAATCACGAATCAGCCATAAAAGGACTGCAAACTATTGTTCGTGAAAATCACGACACCTTGCAAGCTAAAATTGACACACTTGCATCTACCGATTCGGTTACACAACTCGCAAAAACTCAGGAAAACTTAAAGGACACAGTAGATACGATTTCAACACAAGTCGACACTCTGAAACTTGGTTCAGAAAAACACACAGAGGAAATAATTTCAGCTATCGGACAAAGTAGCCGACCTTTCAGATCAGTTCACTAACTTATCCGCGAAGGTAGAAGATGATCTGAATGACACAAGACCTGTAGCCTTCACTGACACTGAAGAGTATGAACAAATTAGAAAATTCGACTAATGTCAAAATCAAATCAATACACAGTACAAAAGAGAAATCCGGGAAGTACAAGATCAGTTGGCACAAGTAATACAAGAATTACATATTTCAGAGGACACTCGCGCTCCAGTACGGGAAGAGGGACATAGAAATACGGAACAACCACAAAATAATAACACAGGACACTTCGGAAATTGTGAAAGAAATGGGCAAGGCGCATTGAATTTTGAGATGGAACCGGCAAAACGATGTAACAGTGACCGACATGCGACTTGCCCACATGATGATTTTGACTATAAGCTGTTTATTACTACACGTAAATTCAAAACATTTAAGAATTCCGACAACAACATTCATCCACAAGCGTGGCTTCATCAATTCTCTCATTGTTTTCCTCCCAACTGGTCATTAGAGCACAGATTAGAATTTACGTGTGGCTATTTAGAGAACGAACCAGCTGTAAGAATGCGATCGGTCATTCACGATTGCCACAATGAAGGAGAATTTTAATATGCCTTCCTCTCAGCATATTGGTCTCAAGCTACACAAGACCGAGTACAACATAGCATCATAATGATGAAACATTTCGAACAATCTGAATTCTCCAGTCTTGTGAAATATTTTGAAAACATGTTGCACAAGAATCAGTACCTGTCAAACCCATACAGCCCCTCAGAACTTATCCGCATTTGCTTAATCAAATTACCTGAACATTTCGACATATTATTTTGGCAGGACGTTGCAAAGACGACATTGAAGATTTTCAGGGACTCCTACAAGAATTAGAAATTGACATTGGCAATCGCGGAACCCGAAAACAGGAACACAACAATTACAGGTCACATCCGTCGCAATTCCGCGATTAAATAAATAATAACTGGACACGACAAGGCTATTCTCACAAAACAAATCGTGACCAAAACAGACATCACCCGTATGACAACCACTGGCAGAGTAATAGTTACAGAGAAAGATCGCATTTCCGTAGTAATGAATATAACAGAGACAATCATAGAAACAGACAATATGGCAACCAGAACTATTATTATCACGGGAGACAGAATAACTTCAGACGCAACGGTCCACCGTGCAGTGATAATTCAGGGACAAATTCTCCACCACTTAACCGACAAGAAAGAATCTATAGGAACTACCGACATGACGACAGACGATATAATCGTAACGACAGACTTTAATTGCATCAGAACTGGCGAGATTCAAACAGAGCAGGGCCCTCTCGACAAGGTGAATTTTGTAGAATTTAGGTCTCCTAATCCTAATAACGACGCGCGCCCAGAAAGAAACAGACAATGACTCGCACCGGCAGGCAGCCACGTGCGCCGGCTGGGCTTAATAAAAATAACATAAGCTAACCTTGAGAAAAACTCCAGTGTTCATTACCGACGTAACCACATATAATTGCGCTGAAACTGAAAATCTGCGTACTAGGAAGAGTAAAAGATCGCACCACATTTCAAATGTAAAACCGTTTATTGAGAGATAATCTGCTTTTTAACTTAGTCTTTACTATAAAATTTTTCACTTTACATTACTAATATGCTTTGTCAGACTTAGAATTTGTTAACATACAACAATGTTTGAAGTTAAATATCCAGTCAAGAACCAAGAGAACTTATTTAAACAGAAATTACGAATGCATTGTTATTGTGACCAGGCGACACAGTGTTGCTGCGTGTGTACATTCTTGCATGTTAGTTCCACGATTACGTAACGACTATGAGGCTATCATACTTAGAACATTTACCAGTACTGCTAATGAGATTTTAATGCTACATTTTGGTTTACTTGAAAATACATTTTGGATTTAAAGTACTTTTTGTGAGGTACAAGATGACACAGTGGTTATTTTATGTGACAGGTACACGATTTTATCACGACGCTACTAATGAGTGACAATTTACAATGTTGCTATTGCGGTGTTTCTGTTTTATATCTGCACAGTTTTTCTGAATTATTCTGGAAAGTAAAACATGTTTTAGTAGTAACTTTTGTGTTATAGCTACAATGAGACAGCCTTCTCCATAGCACAACAATATGATACAGCACATGACTTTCTTCGTCACGGCAATAAGCGTAATAACTAAGATATCTATACGCAAAGCATTTCACTTTTGTTTATCATGAGGTAAGTACATTGATTTCTGCAGAACTTAGCTTTCGGAGGGAAATAACTACGACACTTCCACAGAGATTATCTTACAACAAGATGCACAGTTTAGCGCTACAGTACAGGTATTTGTGTGATTGATTTTGTACCTAAAACATTTATTTTTAAATATATTTGAAGTACAATGATACAAAGGTTTTCCGTGATACATTTCATTCCATTGCTGTAATCTGTAGCACCAGAGGGTATAATTACATTAATCCTCAGGGGGGTACACGCTTACTTTGTGTGCCATGTGTCTGGCAAACACAAGGAGCCCTAGCTAATGTACTATTTGCTTATACAACTTTACACATCGGTACCACATTTCTCTAACACATAAATTACACAGCTATCTGATCATTTAATTGGGAGTGACAAACATTTATTTTACTACATCAGTGACAGATGTTTACGCAATTACACTGTTGAATAACTTCACACTTATGAACCTGTATTTTGTCTGTACTTTGTGAACTGTTCATATTTTTTCGGAACCATTGTGATACTATGACAGCTTTGAATGATGTATTTGTTAAGAGAACATGATTTTTGAAGTACATTTGAGGTAGATGACTTTATTGAAGGTCTTACAATTATTGAAAGAAGCTGTGACGATTCTGAGATGTGATTGGTCTGTTATGATGTTATTATTACGATGTGTATTATGCTGTTGAGGTATGTTTATGATCAATAAGTTGAGAATCGTACCTTAAGAGTTATGAAATGTGTGTAAATGTGTGAATGTATCACAATGCAGGCGAAATGTTTTGCACACTATTGTATTCATAGGCCGTTGTTTCTACAGATTTGCAACGCAAATTCTCGACCTGTGATATTTTTATATGAGACTGTCACTGTAGCAGAAACTGCTGTCGTAAATATTTCAGTAAGAAAGGTAAGTGACCTTGACGTAATGCGTTTTGGCGCCCAGCTGAGAGATAGTCGTCTTATAATAGAAAGCCATTAGGTGAAGAAAAAAAAAGAGGTCATTATCCTCGCTATTGACATTTCTTTGTCGAAAGCATCGCAAATACGGCACGCTCAAACTTGAAAATATTTGATTACACTATGGAGATCTTAATTTATGATATTTACTAAAATGTCTAATGAAATGATGAGAAACATTTTTCATCTATTGTCTAGTTTCTAGCTGCAATACAGCATTGGTTAAAATAAAATTTTATAGATGTACTACGTAATATAAATATTTTATGTCTACAGATCCAGTAAACTTTATGATCTACTTCAAAAAATGAGGGAGCACAAAAAGACATTTCGCTTCACAGGAATTGCATACATAATTTTTGTCAATGACTGGGTAACTTACTTAGTAGTGTAAGTTAAGGTGATGCCTCACCCTAGTGTTAAGATAGACATAGGTATTAAACATGGCCATTTTTACTGTAATATTTTTTCTCCTTGAACTTTGTCATGTTTAGAAATAAGTTATTGCATTTGCTGCTGCTGTTTGCCAGACATAATGTTACTGAATTTGACTTTGTATTACTCTGTTAAGCCAGTTTCACTACAGATTTATTTTTCTTGTTTGCTACATATTGCATTACATTAGTTGTAATATTGCATTTCCTTTGCTAATTTATGCTGCTTGCTTTGCCAATTTGCATTTTTTATCAGTGCTGTTTGTGTTAATTGTTTTGCACTGCTGCATTACCTCATCCCTTAGTTTAGCATCTGAGCTCAGTAGATTTAAGTTAGCTTAAGACTGGGTAGGCTATATAAGAGAACGAGTTGTGATGAATTGGAAGAAATGCATTGAGAAACTATAAGAAAATGGTTTGGCCAAAAAAGTATTTGAAAGAGGATATGAACAAAAAAGTCAGGTTTAGGGACAACAGGTTTAGGTAGGATTTTCTTGGAAATAAATGATGAAGTAAGATAATGGAAAATAAATAATGAAGTAAGAAATATGTGAACATATAAATACGGAAAGCAAGCTTGGATAGTATTTTTTTGGTGGAAACAAATGTTGAAATAAGGCAAAAGATGTATGGAATGAAGTTTTGGGTTGAACTGCAGTAACAAATGTTACACTTAAAACAAACCCTGTCCTTTATTTTTGTGTTATTACACTATGTGAATTTGTGGTTTTCCTGTCTTTATGTGTTTAGCTGATATGAGTTATGTTGTGGAATTTTTCTAATAATATGTTATTCACTTTGTAAAGGTGTTTAGACATTATTTATTCTGTTTTGTTTTAATGCTCAAGTATGAAATTAATGTTTCGAAAACTATTCTCATTATTTTATATATTTATTTATGTCATAATTCCTATAACACTGATGTACATGTTTATTTCTATTCTTTTGTAAAGCCTGCTTTACTACAAATGTTATCTGTATTGTTAAGTTCTTTAATGATATATTTTGTACCTTTGTTATTGTATTATCATGTTATAATACAGTAATTGACACCAGTTCAGCAAATTAAGTAACTTGTAAGCATTCATTTCACTAAACACATTTCTATTGGTCATAGACTATACATTATATATATATATATATATATATATATATATATATATATATATATATATATATATAAAGAGGACTGTCAGTGCTCCCACAAGTGTTGATAAGTCAGCAAAGGACTGGTTAACAGCATTGCTGGTTCTAAGAATAATTCCAAAAACTTTGTTCCTGCACAAGTGGTGGTTTATGGACATGCTATATTCTCTGAAAGACTCTTTGATGGTGACTGTGCATCTGCACAGTCGCAACAGATGGCTGCTGCCCATCTCTACAAGGACTACAGTGGGTCTGCATCTGTGATGGCCCACCACTACTATTATTTCTACAAGGACTGCAGTGGGTCTACACCTCTGGTGGCCCACGAATACCATACTCTCTACTAGGACTACAGTGGGTCTACTCTGTGATGCCCAACCTACCAATACTCTGCCGTGGGTTTGCTCTGGTGTGGCCCATTACCTGTCTGCATGTCAAGAGTCAGCACTGTCTTTCCGTTGGAAGGACAACTCTACTTCTTCAAGACTGCATGGAAATCCACTACTTCCATAAGCATTTTCTTTTACTGCCCAGACTTTGAGAAAAACAATCCTACTTTACTTTGATGAACAATCAGGACTGTCTTTATGGACTGTGAGAAAATTATTGCTTTTGATCAACATTGTATCAATAAGTGTATGCATTTGATTTCTTTGTTACTGTAATTGTGAAATTTTTTATCAAATATGTATTGGCGAGTGCCAAAAACAATTTGTAAAAATTTTTGTGGGGAGCGTGGGGGCTATGTAAGTAGGCTGTTTAGGTATTTATATCGGTAACGCTCTGTATGAAAATCACTGGCTGAGCTGTGTGCAGACTGTGGCTGGTTTGTATTGTTGTTGGCCATTGTAGTGTTGGGCAGTTGGCTGTTAATAGCGCGTAGCGTTGCGCAGTTGGAGGTGAGCCACCAGCAGTGGTGGATGTGGGGACAGAAATGGCGGAGTTTTGAAATTTGTAAGACTGGATGTCATGAACTGCTATATATATTATAACTTTTGATGACTATTAAGGTAAATGCATTGTTTGTTCTCTATTAAAATCTTTCATTTGCTAACTATGCCTATCAGTAGTTAGTGCCTTCCGTAGTTTGAATCTTTTATTTAGCTGGCAGTAGTGGCGCTTGCTGTATTGCAGTAGTTCGAGTAACCAGGATTTTTGTGAGGTACGTGATTTATGAAACGTATAGGTTAATGTTAGTCAGGGCCATTCTTTTGTAGGGATTTTTTAAAGTCAGATTGCATTGCCCTAAAAATATTGTGTGTCAGTTTAAACACAGTCATGTATAATATTTTTAAGGGGACGTTTCATATCTTTCCGTGGGGACACTTCCTCAATAAATCAGGGTTTGCAAGAAACCTGAATGTGGGCGTAATTGCATTCAAAACAGTTTCTGATAATGATTAGTTACGTGATACGTCTCAATTCTGTTGTTGAACATATGTCAGTCATCTTTCAGATACAGATTCCGCATTGGTGTTTGGTCAGTGGATAGTTTGTGGAAAACAATTGCCCCCACAGCACGCCTTATTGCCTCTAAGATACGTGTGTTTTGCCTGATGGATTTCCCATAACCGAAGAGAATCAGTTTCTCTCAGAGTACCCCTGCCTTTTCCTCCTGGTGTTTTTCCATCTTGAAGTACTTCACCTTTCTTCTCTTTCAGCAAGTGATGGAGCATAGCACCAAGCAACCTTTGGATGTGGAAAACAAATTCCAACTAATATATATATATATATATATATATATATATATATATATATATATCCTGGCAGAGAAGCTCTAAACTAATGTCTGAACCCAGTGGAATCCATATCAACTTTATTCACGCATCTGTACAGTTATTCTGACCCAAGTTTCGATGCGGAAGCTAAGAGGAGCTGCTCCGTTTCCTAAACACAGTTTTTCCACCACCCATTGTGCACAAATCTTGACTTCCACGCAAACGTTTGCGAATTCAGCCTTCCACCTACTAATATGTGTCAGTATTGTCAAAATGTAAATATAGGAAATGCAAGAAAGTTTTCAGGCAAAGACATAGATATAAATCGGAGATATTTATGTCAGCCAGAGATATCGACAGAAGATAGCCTTCACACTGACAAAAATTCCGCTGACGCAAGCAAGTTCCCAAATGTCGGAAGAGATGGGAGTGGCCGTCAGCACCGAGTAAATAGTTTAACAATTTAAAGGCATTTCTAAAGCTGCTATGACGATACGATTCACACACAAAACAGATTACACTGTTAGATCAAGAAAAAAGTATATCTGAAAAATCAATATTTTTGACAAAATCCATTACATGCCCCCTTAAGCTTGCGCATGTTCGTGCAATGTGCTAGACTTGCGTCAACCTGGTCTATACCGTAGTTTCTCGCTGCCGTCGCAGAACAACAGTTGCCTTCCAGAACAGCACCAGACCTAGTGCGCAAATATTTTTACGAAGTGACGTAGCAATGAATTACAACGTTTCATTTGTTTTAAATGATTAAATGTTTGTCTTCTATGAAATAATGAGACAGGAAGGAAAATATGTCAACAGCAATATATTAAAACTTATAAATTTATTCAGACTTAAGAATAAAAATAGAATTTAGCTCATTTGGTTCCTATTTCTACGTGACATGCCTTTATCTGCTTATAGCCTTTAAAATGGACAAATTAACACGAAAAGCGGAGTTCTTCAGCTCTAGTTTTCACCCTTTTTAATGCCCCAATAGTGGTACGATCCTCGATTACTACACGATTTTAGAGCACAGTTTCAAAAATGCCATATGAAAACACTGTTCACTTTTTGTGGTTTTCGACCACTTACAATTTTTAGAGAACAGCAGTAATGATGGACTGACAAAGTTTTCTTGTGTACACCTATTTGATATAATGTTTCGATTCGATGTAGCCTACCTTTGTTCGATTTCTGTGATTATTACAGGGAATAACAGATTAAAAACCGGATACCGGTTATATCAGAAACAGCGTATTCTGAGTGGTTTGTAGTGTCGAGGTAAACTGACATGGAAAAAGTGATATAACCAGAAACCGGTTATTTCGGCCATAGTCCCCATCCCTTTCGACAATGTTCCTGGGTGCCCTACGTGTTACTGCCCCTCGCCATACGTAATGTTCCATGGGCGAAGTGACACTCACATCCGTAAACACTTCACAGTCACCGATCAATGTTATTTTGACACTGCACTCCTTCTCCATACGCCATTTTTCAGGGGTGCATTAGGCCCCGACTTCAGTGTTATGGATGAGAATGCGCTACTTTATAGAACAGCACACGTGGAAGAGCCCTCCGACCTAAAGGATATTCGACGAATGGACTGGCCTATCAGTTCCCGCAAATGACATCAAGCACGTGTGTGGAGTAGTATTACATCACGTGAAACAACGACCACCCAAAAGTTTTCAACCGCACTGAAGGAGGAAGGGTACTCCCTCCCTTCCCCTCCACCTTACCACCTCTACGAAGTACTGTTTATACCCTGGTGGCCAGCATGGAAGCACCTTTAGGAGCATGAATTGCAGTCCATAATGACCACATACCCAATTAAGGACCAAGTTCAAATGGTTCAAATGGCTCTGAGCACTATGGGACTTAACATCTATGTTCATCAGTCCCCTAGAACTTAGAACTAGTTAATCCTAAGCAACCTAAGGGCATCACACAACACCCAGTCATCACGAGGCAGAGAAAATCCTTGACCCCGCCGGGAATCGAACCCGGGAACCCGGGCGCGGGAAGCGAGAACGCTACCGCACGACCATGAGATGCGGACTAAGAACCAAGTCCCGCCTTGTTTAACGCCCAGCGGGATATATCACGAATCGAGGTGACTTCGGTGTAATTATTGCCTTACATACAAGTACGTCTCACTGCGAATTTTTTGTAATCTTTGCGAAGACTGCTCATGTTGACTATAGAGGGACTGAAAATGCGTCAAGCAGAGCCACTGAAAAATATCGCGGAAGCTAGCAAACACTCTGTAATTTTTAGCATTTCTGATAAATACGTTAAGTGAGAAAGTGTAAATTGTCTGAATTCGTTAATATTGAGCATTATCGAGAGCCGACCCTAGTTCTTGAAGGCTCGACAATTCAAACGCCTGCTGCCTCTACAAATGAATGCACGCCTCCAGTTACAACAGAGGCGCAAGCTGAATATTCATGACATTCGTATAACAAAAGTGTAGCATCACATCACTTGAACCGTTACAGTGGCCTTGACTACTGATGTGCTCTCTTGTCTTTCAAATTAACCTCTTCATCGTGCAGAAGTACAGCAATCAGTTTCTTCAGTGTGAGTTGTTAGGCTTTTATGGTTTATAGATTGTCTACAGTCTTTGCAAATGCAGCAAAAGTCTTATTTATATCGTACGCATTGCTTTATTTCAAGGATATTCAATTAGTTTTTCTTACAAATGTGTTTGTCATGATTACAAACAGTTCTCATGTTTTAAATCACTAACATTAAACATTATTAAACTGCAGTTTTTACGCATGACTTTGTTTCCTAATTTATTCCAAATGTTTTTCTAAACATATATGTCCGATTTTTGGTACACCGTGTCCACTGACACTGAAGACCTCTTTGTTTTTATGTTGTATGGATCCATTTACACGTCGTGTACTTTATTTTTAAGCGGCGGGACACGACCGTGTTTGGTTTTGTTGAGATAGGGAAGCATCCGCTATTCCCTTGCGCGTGCGCATGAGGTGCAAGTGGATCTTTGCAACATGGAAGTGAAAGTTCATTCCGTGTCAGTGAAGTTTGTTGTTGTTGCTGTAACCTTGACTAGTTCGATGTAACAATTCATGCTGCTCTGTCCTGTGCAAAGCCCTTCATCTCAGAATAAGTACTTCAGTATACATTCTTCTGAATGTGCTTACAGTATTCATCTATTGGCCTCCCTCTGTGATTTTTCCCCACCCCTCCCGCGCACTTCCCTCCAATATGAGATTGGTGATCCTTTGAAGTCTTAGAATGTGTCATTTCGACCGGTCCCATTATGCCACAAAATTGCGTTTCTCCCCAATTATATTACCTCCTTATTAGTGTTGCCCACACAACATAGAACATTTTTCTGTAACACTACAGTTCAGAATTTCTGTTCTCTTCTTATCTAAACTCATTATCGTCCCTATTTCACATCCATACATACCTCACTCCAAACAAATACTTCCAGAAAAGACTTCCTGACTATTAAATCTATATTTGATGGCAACAAATTTCTCTTCTTCAGAAACGCTTTCCTTCAAATTCCCAGTCCACATTTTATATACTCTCTACTTCGGCCATCATCAATTACTTTGCTGCCCAAATAACAAAACACGTTTACTACTTTAAGTATCTCTTATACCGATCCAATTATCTCAGCATCACCTGATTTAATGTGACTACATTCCATTAACTTTATTTTGCTTTGTTGATGTTCATCCTATATACTTCTTCAAAGACAATGTCCTTATCCTCCTCCAACGACACTGCCCGTTCCGTTCAAATGCTTCTCCAGGTCCTTTCCCGTGTCTGATTGAATTAAAATGTTACCAGAAAGTTCAGAGTATTTATTTCCTCTTCCTGAACATTAATTACAACATGAATAACATCGCGCACAAGCTACAAGTAATGTGTAGTGTACTAAAAATCCGACATCTACGTGTAAACAACATTTGGAATGAAATAGGAAACAAAATTTTGTAATAATTTTAATTTACTTCTGTTTAATGTCAGTTATTTAAAACGTGAGAACTGTTTACGCTCCAAGCAAACAGATTTATAAGAAACATTGTTACAGTGACTACTGAAGATACATTGAAATAAAAAGAAACAAGTGTGGTTTAAATAGGTAATTTATTACTGTCGTAAAAGGCGGTGTATAGCCCATATTCCTCCTGTAACTGAGATTGGGGGCCTAAAAACAAAACGAGAAAATCAAAGAAGACATCGTGTTTGGTGTTTTAGTAACGAAGTCCCTACTGTTTTCTCATTCACAGAAAAACGAGTATCTCTTATATAACATGATAATGCGTTGTAGAGTTCTTCTCCCATCTAAACAATGCTGTTGGGTGTTGCAAATACGTGGAACTAAGGAGCGTCATTGTATCCAGACAACAGCTTTCTACCTCAATGTTGTGTTCTACTGGTAGCCCCAAAAACTAAAAATTTATTGTTATTTCTACTATGTAGTTTGAGGAATTATAGTTAAGAGTGGGTCCTTCATCCTTAACGGAACGAAGTACTTGGCCTTTCTTTCCCAGTTGGTCTGAAAATCGGTCGAACGCAATATTTCCTTAAAATCTTTCCGATTTGATCCTTTACTTTTTTGATGAAGGGTAGAGAAACCCTTTTCTTCCATCGCTCTGTTCTATCGTCGTCCTTAGGCCTCCAGCTATTCGGTCGCAAAACTCTATTGATTTCCTTACTAGAGTGCCCATTCTTCTCAAAATCCTGCTTTAGATGTTTCAACTCGGCGTCCAGTTATATGGCGCAGAAATCCTTTTAGCCCTTTCCACTGGACTTTTAATCACACCTCTTTTCTGTTGTGGACGGTGGTTACCCTTGTCAATGTTTATCACTGCTATCACGTGAAATCCAGACCGCGCCCCTTTCCACGGTATTTAGGCCGTTCTTCAACGTCCGACTCGTCAGTCGGCAAGACTCAGCACAACCTGGGTCACCTCCGAAGATGTCGAACGTAGCTTTGGACGAAACGTCAGAGGTAGAAGAGTTCCATGGACCACGGCCATACAACCAGCAAGAATTCTCGGCAGCTGAAACATCCGGTCGTGAAAGCCTTCATTGTATGAGTGCAGTTGTTCTCGTAACGCGGAAACGAAGCCGATTAACTGACGACCCTAAAGGAACAGTCATTGGTAATCGGGACAAGGATGGAAGCATTTCTGGAACGACTAAGTTTGTAAACAGTTCGCGTGCCGCCGTTGTTAAATTTTATCGTGTAAGAGGAAAAGCGGTGCTAAGGTAAGAGAGACGCACTACGCTCCAAATGTGGCAGAGGTGAACGAAGGCTGAAAGGATGTTGAGGCGTAGCGCCTTCGCATCGCTCCTGTCACTTGTAAGGACGATGTCGTTATAGGCATGATTCATCGACAGATGTCACCAGCTGACATGGAACTGAGTTACAGAGCTGCACGTAGTTGTACTAGTAGGCGGCAGAGGTCAGCAGTTGACGGACAGGGCTAGCAGTTGTAGTCAAAACAATGTTGTAAAGTTATGTTTGATTAATATTTAATGTATTTGCATAATTATAATTGTTTTATATGTCTAGTAACTAGCAGTGTCAATGTTGTATGAGAGAAGAACAACAGAAGTAAATGAAAATTGTTTTGTTTATTCACGAGGCTCAAATGGCTCTGAGCACTATGGGACTTAACTTCTATGGTCATCAGTCCCCTAGGACTGAGAACTAATTAAACCTAACTAACCTAAGGACATCACACAACAACCAGTCATCACGAGGCAGAGAAAATCCCTGACCCCGCCGGGAATCGACCCGGGAACCCGGGCGTTGTTTATTCAAGAAGTACCAGTTAAACTACACAGGAGATTTACTATAATTAAATGTGCAGTCAATTTATGGTACTAATAAAACGTGACTATAACACAAATTAATCGGTAATTTCGGAAGGAGTAATTTTATATTTGATACATTTCTAAATTTATTTACCTATCAATTGCCATAGAAAGAAATGTTTTACTATGATTGGTCATTGAAGTAAAGCGCGGGTTAGCGCGGGATGGTACTGCAACCTGATTTGCTGTTTGTGATATCAGCCAATCAGAAAAATGCAGGCCCGCGCCAATCTGTGCTGGGAACAAAGCCTTTGGTGTGATCTGAGTCAGTCAGGGCTGAGGGTTCCATCTAGTGACATCTCACTGAAAGCAGCTCCGACGGAAGTACTGTATAATCGCGGAAAAATGCTGATTACGAGTTCTGGAAGTAGTACAAAGCGTATTTAAGTGAACAGTATTGTGAAAGTTGTGTGGAATTCCGGGCGGAATATTAAAATTATTGCTTTTGACTATAGGTTAAAGCCGCGTGGCGTGTTGTGCGGTCTAAGACTGGAAGAGGTATTACGTGTTGAACAGAGTGCACAACATTTGAGCGAGCATTTTCATAACTAAACGATACAGTGAACTCTATTAACGTCGGTAACGGGTGTAAATACCAGAAACTGGCTACGTGTGTGATTGTGGTGTGCGTGGGAACTTTACATTCTGTAGCCACTTAGTACGGACTTGCCAGTATTAACTGCGATCTTTATCGTAAAAATACACCTGAAAATTTACATTGCTAAGTTAAAACTTTTATTTCAGTACTAGCGACATCACGTTTACCGGACAATTCTATGTACACTCCTGGAAATTGAAATAAGAACACCGTGAATTCATTGTTCCAGGAAGGGCAAACTTTATTGACACATTCCTGGGGTCAGATACATCACATGATCACACTGACAGAACCACAGGCACATAGACACAGGCAACAGAGCATGCACAATGTCGGCACTAGTACAGTGTATATCCACCTTTCGCAACAATGCAGGCTGCTATTCTCCCATGGAGACGATCGTAGAGATGCTGGATGTAGTCCTGTGGAACGGCTTGCCATGCCATTTCCACCTGGCGCTTCAGTTGGACCAGCGTTCGTGCTGGACGTGCAGACCGCGTGAGACGACGCTTCATCCAGTGCCAAACATGCTCAATGGGGGACAGATCCGGAGATCTTGCTGGCCAGGGTAGTTGACTTACACCTTCTAGAGAACGTTGAGTGGCACGGGATACATGCGGACGTGCATTGTCCTGTTGGAACAGCAAGTTCCCTTGCCGGTCTAGGAATGGTAGAACGATGGGTTCGATGACGGTTTGGATGTACCGTGCACTATTCAGTGTCCCCTCGACGATCACCAGAGGTGTACGGCCAGTGTAGGAGATCGCTCCCCACACCATGATGCCGGGTGTTGACCCTGTGTGCATCGGATATGCAGTTCTGATTGTGGCGCTCACCTGCACGGTGCCAAACACGCATACGACCATCATTGGCTCCAATGCAGAAGCGACTCTCATCGATGAAGACGACACGTGTCCATTCGTCCCTCCATTCACGCCTGTCGCGACACCACTGGAGGCGGGCTGCACGATGTTGGGGCGTGAGCGGAAGACGGCCTAACGGTCTGCGGGACCGTAGCCCAGCTTCATGGAGACGGTTGCGAATGGTCCTCGCCGATACCCCAGGAGCAACAGTGTCCCTAATTTGCTGGGAAGTGGCGGTGCGGTCCCGTACGGCACTGTGTAGGATCCTACGGTCTTGGCGTGCATCCGTGCGTCGCTGCGGTCCGGTCCCAGGTCGACGGGCACGTGCACCTTCCGCCGAGCACTGGCGACAACATCGATGTACTGTGGAGACCTCACGCCCCACGTGTGAAGCAATTCGGCGGAATGTCCACCCGGCCTCCTGCATGCCCACTATACGCCCTCGCTCAAAGTCCGTCAACTGCACATACGGTTCACGTCCACGCTGTCGCGGCATGGTACCAGTGTTAAAGACTGCGATGGAGCTCCGTATGCCACGGCAAACTGGCTGACACTGACGGCGGCGGTGCACAAATGCTGCGCAGCTAGCGCCATTCGACGGCCACCACCGCGGTTCCTGGTGTGTCCGCTGTGCCGTGCGTGTGATCATTGCTTGTACAGCCCTCTCGCAGTGTCCGGAGCAAGTATGGTGGGTCTGACACACCGGTGTCAATGTGTCAATGTGTTCTTTTTTCCATTTCCAGGAGTGTATGTTGCGACCTTCAATAGACAGTAGCGATCTAGTATTTTCTACTACAGATTTTAGCTAGATAAATGAACACTGCTGGACACTGGCAGGGCGGCAAATAGTACAGTGCCGCGGCGCAATGTGTGCTGGCTAATAGAAGTGCAACTGCAGAGCAACAGATCGGCCAGGTGATCCAAGGGGCTACCAACAGTATATCCTCAAAGACCGTTTACTCAACGCTGCTGCGTATGGGCCTCCCAAGTAGGCTCCATTTTCACGCACCCATGCTGACTGCTGATTGTCGGCGACGAAGGGGGGACTTGGCACGCCAGTACCGCAACTGGACATTGCGACAGGTGCCTTCTCAGATGAATCGCGTTTCAAGTTCCATCGGCGTGAAATGTCTGAAAGCAACGGTCTAGGACGGAGGTTAGTGCGTTATGGTGTTTCTAATGTTGTCGTGGGGCGCACTGGATGATCTTGCCATTCTGGAAGCCGCAGTGGACCAAGGTAAGTATAGAAGTATCCGTGGGATTCATGTCCACCCCGTCATGCACATTTCTTCCTGCGGCCCAACAGCACCGACAAGCAGTACAATGTAACGTGTCACGCAACTCGCGCTGTACGTGCGTGGTTCGAGGAGCATCAGAATGAGTTTACCTCACTCCCTTGACCAAATTCCCCGGATTTTAATCCAATAGAGAACCTGTGAGACTATATTGTCCATAACTTTCAGAACCTCACTGACTCTCTTGCTGAACGTCTAAAAGTTGAAAAAGGTAGTAGTTTAGGCTTTTGATAGGAGGACACGTTAATGGTACTCTACGGTGTATTTTTCAGTTCCGAGTATTTACGATCGCATGGCCTGATAAAAAGTATACATTTTTAAAAGTTAAAAGCAAGTCATAATTCGCTTCTAATATCACTGCCCGAGACAGGGTTTGAACTTACAACCGTAGTATGAGTACATATCTCAGGTGTAACAGAGACCTGTCGCAATTCCAGTGACGTGCTACGTCCAGTTAGTATCAAAGCTCCGGACGTGTTCACAGTTCGTTGTTGATATTATTTTTATTCGGTTACTCTCAAACCTCTACTCTTTGTCGCATACACCATAATAATTATGTAATGACTTAGTTTATAACCGTACCACTACTACAGTAGTTTAGTATACATTTACCTAAAAAACAGAAAACCCTGTCTCTATGTTGCCACGTACACTATAACCATCCCAACAAATAGTCCTGTCACGGACAAAGGCACGTGTAGCCCTCTTACTAAAATTTAGTTCAGCTTACAAATAGAGTACACTATGTGAGGGTAGTCCTGTTAATAGGAAAATGTAGGAGTTACCATTTAACAGGATTTGACCGTGTGTTCTGTCTAATCGATAAATAAATCAGACTATTCACTTCTTTTCCTAAGTGCTTACCCATTGGTTAGATACAAACGCAGTATGAATATTATTATACTGAAGCTAGGACAACTCAGTTTCAAGTTCATTTAGTGGTTTAAAAAGTATACAAATGGTCACGTGTATATCCAGGCAATGAAACAGTGATGTATTGGAAAAGCAACATGGTTGTCTGGGAGGCTGTAGTCCCGACATTACTACACATTCTCAGGGGAGGAATGCTGAATACAGTTCATAACCAGCCTCTAAATTCTGGAATAATGTCTTCCATGCAACCACATGTGCTTGAAAGCTTGAAGCAAGCCATCGGCGGACATTGAGAGTTAGTTAGTTAGTTAACTAGTTACGTGTTCCATTGATCAATAGCACGGTAAGCCGTTAAGATGTGGAACGTGCCAATTACACAAGAAATGAGCACAGGAAACAAGATTTTTCTCTTTTTCTTTTCTTTTTCTTTCTTTTCTTTCTTTTTTCTTTTTTGTTTAGATTATAGTGTTATACCTAAATATTTGTATTATATATCCCATTCCCTTCAATAGCACAAAATTCATATATTATATCTCCAGATTTATTTGCTCACATTCAAGAATTAATCTATGGTATATAAGGAGTTGTCAAGGAGGTATGATTTCAATTTGTTTTTGAAACTATTACTGCTATCTATCAGACATTTCATTTCATCTGGTAATTTATCAAAAAGTTTTATAGCAGCATATTTTACCCCTTTCTGTGCCAAAGATAGTTTAAGTAAAGGATAGTGTAGGCCTTTCTTTTTTATGGTAATGTAGTCATGAATGTCGTTCTTGATTTTAAACTGGTACTTGTCTTTGAGAAAAAAATTCATTACTGAGTGAATGTACTGTGAAGCAGTAAGATGAAAAACAGGAAGGATGGAGGCGGGAAGGAGGTTCCTAAAAAATAGTGTTAGGCACGGCGGACAGCGAAGGCATACAAAATCTAAACAACACAGTGCTATAGCCGACACAACTACAACCATAGCGGAATAGCATACTACGCAACTGTCAAACCAGGAAGCGGAATTACTTAAGTGATACAAAAATAATATGGAAATATACTACGGAATCACTATACGGACAGTAAATAACAACAGAGAGAGAGAGTACACACTCGGTTAAGTGCACTGAAGAGAACAACGGCGATAACCAGGCTGTTGCGAGCATTGGCAGATAGCCTCAGTTTCTCAAGAACAGAAGCAGCAACGCTGCAAGAACCGTTTTACACAGGCAGTACAGTTGCAACTGGGATCTACACTGCTGCTTCCACACAAATTCTTAGCAGGATTACTCCAAGCACAAAAGTAATTGCGTGCAGAACTGCAACATATAGTAGAACTAACTGAGAAGGACAAGGCACAATTCCAACGAATAGCAACTGATGAAGCCAATAGTGATGGCAGAAAACTACAGGTACTGATTCGATTTCCGATAGCGGGCATGAACGCACGATATCAATGTTTCGTGGTTCACCCATACTCAGTTACGTGGGGAACTATAGGCAAGTTGATGCAAATACAAATTTAGGAACCGTTAGTAGTCTCGGAACAGACGGAGTCTTACTGTCTCGTGTTACTGGAAGACTTGTGAGAGTTTTTGAGAAAAAGCATTACGATTTATCCAGCCAGAGTGATATAGACTAATCGACAGGTGTAAGAGGGACAACTGTTGTTAGGGAAAATTGAATCAACAGAGTGAAACAGGAAAGTGTTGGCCACACAGCCTCACCTTAGGACAGTGGGAGTACATTGGATTTATTTAGTTTTCTCATCAGAAGTCGTTATAATGAATTGTTACATGAACGGAAAACCCAAGTTATAGCAAAAGGAGAATTACAAACCTGTGGAATATTAATAAATGGCATGACTTTTGGCATAGCAAGAGTACCGTTTTATCTTTCTTGGTGAATGTAAAAGTTCTTTGAAGTTTTTCTCAGCAAACACCATGCCTCAGTGACGATGTCACAACCAGATCGACATACAGATAGGAGAGATGATACTGTTAATATTTCTTGACACAGTTGAGGTCGTTGCCACACATAGCATGAGTGTGATATCTGAACCACAATCAGACCACAGTAGTGAAAGTACAGTCACGTACCACACATTTCATAAAGGAAAAATATATACGAAAGCACTACTTAATTATCCACAGTTAGTTGAACGAGCCTCTGCAGGGGTACGTCAGTTTGAAACCACGAATATTTAGTTTAGCACGCTTTCCAGCTTGGAAAAAAATTATGTTGTCTTTTTCCATTATACCAAAATTTATGAAGTATCGTGTTAAGCAACCAAATTTTGCGAATTATGGTAGCTTTTTTCATTGCTATGAGACCTTTACATGGCAAGAGTACAAGCATATAATGTGGCTACAATCCATTACTTTTGTTTTAGTATTGTTGATATTCATCCTATAATCTCTCTACAAGACACTATCCAATCCTCACAGCAGCTCTTCCTGCTTTTTCCTGTAAAATTCCATGACATTCCCAGACCTCAAAATTTCTATTACATGCGTGGGTTCCAGCTTAAGGACGACATTTAGAACCGAAAAAGCAGCTTCTTGGCAGACACATTCAGCGTCAATTATTGTGGCGAGATCTGTGTACCTGTACGTCCATTTTCATTTGTAAGGATCACTCTCAATTAACATTATGTGCTATTGTGCATGGAGGCTACAAACTGTTGTCACCCAGGTGCCTTTTCTTCAATATATTTCATATTACTTACTGTGTGTGTGGTGGAATTGTTCAGTACGTGCTTTCGCTGTCGTGCCCGTGGAGTTCTTGCTCTGCCTGTAGCACTACTACAGGAGGAGTGAGGAGGAGAGGTACATGCTTTAAGCGGTGATAGTATTAGTCATTCTGAACAAAGATCTTCATAGGAACATATGCACGGTTCCAAGTGGTTTCCCAGACATAGCTTATTTAATATCATTTCTGTACGGTTTTCTCGTATAACTTGAAAATCTCAACCTCTAGCGAAAATGTATCACAGCATGAAATTAAACCACATCACAGTTAATGTAAAAAAGGTGTTATTCATTTCTTGTCTAGGACTAACATTTCACTCGAAGAGAGCACGTGAATACTGAAAATCGCTATAGGACGCGCATGCCCTGTAGGTTAGGTAATTTCTGTGAGCCGTTTTTAGATATATTTCCGATTTTATAGACCAAAAGTGTCCTGTATACAAATGTTCGTTTCAACGTTCTCCACAGTACTGTTGTACATTGGAAACAATGACAATGTCTGAATCAGGCAGAAATTGATCGCTGGTGCCATACTTTGAGACTAATCTTTTCTCGGCCATCAGATCTTGCGTCACACCTCGATCACGTCCTGCTACCAATTCCAACTTATGGTTGCCACTCCAGGGAGACATAAAAACCTCGAAGCCTGTAGATTTCCTCCTGACTCACTCTGTATATCAGTTTCTTCTCCCTTGACTTTAATTCTCTTCCTAAATGTTTCCTTCATTCCTTTACAGTCCTCTCAGTGGCCGGACTCGAAAAAAATTCGAGTAGGCCACTGTTCTGTCTCACTCCCTTCCTTACACGTTCGTCAATCGTTACATTTTAATCTCGTTATTGTACATGTTGCGTAAAACCTTTTACTCACTATATTCTATTTCTATTGTGTTCAGAATTTCGAAGAGTATATTTTAAACATGTCAAATTCTTCTTATGAATTTAAAAATTCTATTGACGTAGATTTTCCTTCCTCTGGTCCATCTTCGAAGATAAGTTGTAAAGTCAGTATTGTACCACGCTTTTCTACATTTCCCCGGTATCGTATTCTTCTAGGCCGGATTCTACTAATCTTTCCGTTCTTACATTGTCCCCTTGTTCCCTTTACAGCGTACCCTTTTTAATGATTTATAACTTCTGGGACGGGCTCCAATTAGGTCTCACGCCCTTCTCAACTAGTACTTACCTCTCATGTCATTTGCCTGTTATAAATGCAGTCTTTTCTGTAAAATTTGTTAGCAACCTTGACAGTACTGACGTACGAACAGATAAGCATAGTAATACTATCGTATGAGGATAAATATTTTTGTACATTTGGCTCTTACCACCGTTTCCGTTAATTACTATGAAGTATAGTCAGGACACTTCTGATTAAAATAAATGTTGGTTACAGGCAGATGCTTCAGACAGGTTTGTCCGAGCCCTCACTACCGAATGGAAATATACATTGCATATCCAATTTCATCTCGAAATACTGGTAATCTTACTGGTTATATGTCCTACCAAACATTGTTACACAGCAGAAATGTGTTACGGACAAATATATAATTATTCCGAACTCCTGTACAGGCAGCAGCAAACCAGGACAATACTGGCCAACACCCCGTGTCTCAACAAAAGCAACAAACAGGCACGAAGCCGACTTCCCAGAAAACTCAACAAAACTGGAAGAAATCGCTTCACCTCGCACGAGCGTCAAGCTTGAATTGCAAACGCAGCAACATGACCCCAGGGCGCAGAAGAAACCCCCGCATTGTAACAACTATAACAGCACGGCTTGATTTCGTAATTGAGAGTAAAAGTTCCACAAGGACACCTATCAGCCTGCTGTTGAAGCGGAATGGCAACAAGCTGAAGCTCTGGAAGGCGTTCTTGCGAAACAGAGGGTGGTGCAGACTGCTGGTGAGCCCGGGAGGTAGGCCACATTCGCACATCGTTGGGCTCACAACAGTAGTAATAAATACTCAAGCTTCCAGCATTTGTGTCAATCTTTACGTTGCACTACACCAGTCACCAGGCCGAGCCTGCGATGTGCTGATACTGTTCGCCAAGGTGACTTCCGCCTCCGAGATTGCTACCTGTCTGGTCTACCAGATTCTGTCGGTGTGAGCTACCAACCCCGCAACCACTGGTGAGAAGATTCGAATACTTCCGCTTACATCTTGCTGAGACAAACTGATGGTGCCTGATACACTGTCACTCTCTAGCAATGTTCAGGAGGGACGGTAGCCACTGTTGCCACCGACTGGTACCTGTAAGAAAGCATCGACTTCCCTGGCCTTTCTTGGTGCAACGGCTGTGATGTGTACCATCTCCACACTATGCAGAGATGCTAAGACATTATCGAAGCACACCCTCTTCAACGAGAGTACCCTGCTAATTCATATTCTCTGTGTTCGTTAGCGAAACCCGCCGTCTGCCATACGATTTTCATCGCACGATACCTGCCACCCTCCCGACGCCGTAATTACGTGAGCCGCACGCCGAGGGTGACGTTCGCTGGAGTTCACTGAGTCAGCATTAGTAACTTTCTAGACCGCGTCGGTGCTTCTCCATTGGCCTGGGCGCCTAATATTAGCTCCCAAGGCGCCGACTTGCCTGCTTTACCGCCCTTCGAATTCCTTCATCCCGACAACTGTAGGGGTCTCAACTCAGGCCACTACAATCTCCTTTACGTCGCCTTAGCAGAAGATTTATTCATTCTAGGAACATGTTCTACATCTCTTTAGTACAATGGCAATTCTTCGTCTTATAGCAAGTAAAGTTAGTCGCGGTCCGACGGATGTGTTGTTCATGCTGATATGTAATGGACCATACATTTACCCTTGACACCACACTTAACTTCTGGCAAAGAAACTTTCTTTCTCCAGATGTATGCTCGTTTTGTTCAAACTAATACAAATATCTACGTAGACCTGTTGTTCCTTTTCATCTGTGCCTTATCATTCTAAACTGTTTGTCCACTAGTTCTGTATTGGCATTACATTCTGTTAGTCTACAGTCTGTTAGTGCCTGTGGATTGTTCCAAGCATGAGTCTCCTTTGTTTTCCAACGCAAATAATTCTATTTCCGTGTGAAACTACTCCTGTGTTTATGTTGCGTTATTATTATACGTAATCCGCACTTGTGCGAAATTTATGCATATTTGTATTTAAATCTTCATACATCAATCGTTTCAATAAATTAATGCTTCTACCAAAATTAGCAAGATATGCGGTTGTCGGAAAGGAGGGCATATTGAAAAGATTAAAACTGTTATTGTGTTTCGGAGATACGTTGTTCTTGTAAAACAGACAAACGGCACCTGTTAGTGAGATGGATTTGTTTCCTTATATTATAAAGACACTTAGATATTGAATAGGAGTGGAAATAATAAATTAGTGTACAGATGTTGTAAACATACCGAGATACTGAACGGAAGTGGACCAAAGTGGAAATCATAAAATACAGTGAAGTGAATACCCCTAGCTGCATACAGGCGTTGATATAAGTAAACGGGGAAAGTTGAAAATGTGTGTCTCGACCGGGACATGAACCCGGGATCTCCAGCTTACGTGGCAGACGCTCTATCCATCTTTTTCTCCATTTTGTTCGATATAGTTCACTGCGTTTGACCTAGGTGGACGTCACAAGACATCCGTTCAAGTTGATCGATGATTCCTTGACTCAGGTCTTTTATTACACGGAGCACGCAGCACTCTGACCGAACACTCTGAGCTACCGTGCCGGCAATCCATCTGAGCCACCGAGGACACACAGGCTAGTGTGACTGCAGGCACTTACCTATGGCACGCCTCCCGTGAGACCCATATTCTCAACTTATTGTCCCGCAGTATATTCATAGTGTCCTTGCCCATTATAATCATTACTCGCGGCTTTTTGCCAATTCCCGTAAGACGAAGATGATCAAATGGCCGATGAGCCTTATATATATATATATATATATATATATATATATATATATATATATATATATATATATATATATATATATATATATACACTTGTAGTGTGCCTGTGTCTCAAGAACGAGATATGATTCATAAATCCTGTAGCCATGTGATGTCAATGAGAAACGACTGTTTCATGCCATTATTTCTAAGGTAGGTCGAATGTAAGTAGACAATATCGAACTAAGGACTATGTTTGGCACGATTTTAGTTTATCGGGCCGCTCGTTTCACTTATACCTCTAATAAGCACTCACAGTATGGAAAGATATGTCCTGAACAGGAATAAAATGACAGTGGGATACATCACGAAAGAGTGAAGACTGAAGAACACTAAATGGTGAATAACTGCTACCCAAACACACATATTTGAGAAACAGCAGTGTTAATGGAACAGAAAGTGACTGAATTTTATTCAGTATGAGAGCCTCACGAGTGTAAATTATGGGTGCAAAATTAAGGATGAGTGTGATACTGTAGTCCAGGTCACATCACTGTATTGCAGCGATATAACAATTGTGAAAAAAACAGGAGGAGATAGAACTGGAAAAATCTACTGATTTGTGTGTAAAGAAAACTGTATGAGGTAAGAAGGAATTCCCTGGAGAACTCTAACCGAATGAAAGAAGTATATAATTTAATATTCACGTAGAGACATGTAGAGGTGAGGAGTCGTCGGGTGATAACAGGGTTATAGCACATCATCAAAGATATTTGATGAACTAGTTGCGTATAATGTTAAAAGTTATTCAAAAAAAAATATGTTGGATGTACCAGGAACGTAGTAACCGACGCGTAGTGCGAAGCAATGCGAGATGAAGAGTAACTTGAGACAGCTCCGCAAATTAATGAAGATATTTCTCTTTATTCGCGAAATTGGGTAGTGGGTGATACTGACTACTCTCTCACATTGTTAGAAAGGAAGTGATATCTATTTACACTACACTAACGCGCACATTAATCAATTTTGCACAGTTTGAGTACAGGCCTCGTGGCAGCCGGGGAGCTTGGTAATCGCCGTAGCTCGCAACTGCATTATCTCATTCATGGTGGCGGTTGAGTGTTTCCCGTAGTGGCAGATCTGAAGCGATTATACCGGCACATGTAGGCGGGCTTATCCCTCGCCGTGAGCAACCCGCACGCAGCCACCTAATGGCTTCAGCAGAGAGCCGGCGGTCATATGGCCCACACGTGCGCGATCCCCTCTGTGATGGCATCCGCCCACGCTACTGCCGTACCAATGTGTCAGATGCTGGGCGGCTGCAGAGGGAATGTTATTGTTTCATTGTTTTACAAACGCTTTTCCCTTATTGGTGAAACAAAACCAATCAAATGAACAGAAAGCATCTAACAGGCAGAAGAGGAAATGCTGTAATTGGACGAGTGAGCGAGGCTGCTTGGGTACGCCGAGATGTCCGAGGTACATAGAGGGACTAGGAGAGAAGCGGACCACCTAGTCCACCGGTCCCAGCTGTCAGCGCGCTGCTTAGGACCAGAGTGATTTTGCAAGATCCACTCGTTGGCTTAGTATGAGTTACACGATATGCCTGTCTTCTGGTATATTTCGTTGTTAGGCGTCATTGCTGGCGCCTAGCGGAAGATTGGTTGCAGTAACGAGCACATGTATACAGCAACAGATTTGAAGTTAAATGTATAAGTCATTTGGGGTAACATCTAGATAAAGTAGCAGGAAGATGGACTCGTAAAAATTAAACTGGGAAGCATATATGCAGTTGTTAGGAGGCCTGTATTAATTAAAACACAAAGGTTATTTAGAAGTTGTAAATTGGAGAAAATTTCACTAAAGTTAAAATCTTCTGGGTTATTAGGCCGCGTCATATTTCTTCTAAAATGATCGACGTTTCGACCGCTCTGCTGGGATCTTCCTCAGTATCTTCTGGTGTTCATTACTAGGACACCAAAAGATCCTGAGGAAGATCCCAGCAGAAGGGTCGAAACGTCGATAATTTTAGAAGATATATATCGTGGCCTAATAACCCACAAGATTTTAACTTCAGTGAAACGGCCACGAAAGCCTGCTGACTTACATTACCTTTTACTTGTCGAGGAAGTTAATTCCGACACCAGATGCCAAGTTATGAGATTCATGTGAAAACCCATTATTAGACTCAATACCGGAACACAGAATAATTTGTAAATGAGTTTACTATATTTATACTAGCACCGAACCAACATGAACAAACTATGACATGGTTGGAAAAAAAATTTCTTGGTGAACTACATTCACTGACAATGAGAAGGACAAAGGCCGCGCGGGATTAGCCGAGCGGTCTCGGGCGCTGCAGTCATGGACTGTGCGACTGGTCCCGGCGGAGGTTCGAAATCTCCCTGGGGCGTGGGTGCGTTTGTCCTTAGGATAATTGAGGTTAAGTAGTGCGTAAACTTAGGGACTGATGACTTTACCAGTTAAGTCCCATAAGATTTCACACATATTTGAACATTTTTTTTTTTTAATTTGAGAAGGGTATAGTTAGGCCTCCTCTACTGTTTGAAGAATAATCAACTAAGTACATTTTGAAAGAGGGGTGCTAAAGATATAATATGCGGTGTAAATTATTGGTAAAATATTTCTGAGCAGAGGGTATGTTTATTTGTCTTTCTGTATCTTTGCAATTTACCTTACGGTGTTGAATTCGGGCGTTTGCCGGAGGGACGTTGATCCAAAGACTGATAAATAAGTGCGATTACAGTTACGCTATGTTCACTGCAAAGCATTCTTGGATTATTTAATAACACAATGGATATCGCCCAACAAGAAGGGTAACTATTTAATTACATCAACTGATGTAATAACAAGCTAGCAGGTCATGTAAAGCAATGTTCTGGATATTGTGCTGAAGTATAATACGGCTCCCTCTCTTTCTTACGCTCTTTTCTCTAATTCTTGAAGTTCCCATATGGACAGCGTATGTCTCATACATAAGCACATGACGGAGGATGGAGCAGGCTTAATAGATATCAATCAATTACCAAAACAGAAAGCTTTACATACAGAAATAGAACATACACGTAGTATTACATTAGTATAAGAGTGTAAGGATGGTGAATTGAACTAAGATTCGCACCAGACAGGCTATGATATTATACTGAATCACCACAAACAACATGTAATTCATTCACACTCGTATATTTAGAGGACGCGGCCAACGATTTATTTTAACCACAAATACTACCGAACCAAGCAGAGAACAATGGGAGTGTGCAGCAACGGCCGTTGCTGTAAATACGTGAAGCGGCCGCCATTTTCTTAAAAATTTGAGGGCCGAGCGGTACTAGGCGCTTCAGTCCGGAACTGCGGTGCTGCTACGGTCGCAGGCTCCCATCCTGCCTCGGGTATGGATGTGTGTGATGTCCTTAGGTTAGTTAGGTTTAAGTAGTTCTACGTTCTAGGGGACTGATGACTTCAGATGTTAAGTCTTATAGTGCTTAGAGCCATTTGAATCATTTTTAAAAATTTGAGACAGTGCTTACAGACGCTAATTCACTATTGATTGTTTGGTACAGAAGAAGAATGGGATCACTATGCAAGAGCTACAAGACCATACACATGTAGTGTTGTGTTCCATAAAGACTATGATGTTGAAAATGGACTAACTGCCTGGGAAGTATTCCACATGCCACTGTAGTTATGAAGCAAATAGATTTCACACGACATCCATCTCACAATGCTGAAGTTGTATTCCTCTATACATGCAGTATGATGGTTGAAGTTCGAACAAAGCTGTTACTACTAAACTGCTCTAACCTGATAAAGTTCACTGAAAGCCCGGTAATATGTATTGTCAAAACAATGGCCTAAAATGAATAATATTGGAACAGAGGAGATGCCACACTTTTGTAAATTAAACCAACATATTTAGATACCTGTAGCTACTCTGGAACGAGTCAGCCCATTAGATCATGAACACTCACATGCCTAATCTGTTACAGAGTGCCTGGCGTGATGCCTAATCGAAACAGTTCTACTTTCATACCGCGATGGCGGGGCGAGAGGTCAGTTGGCTCTGCCCAAGTCATTCACGACAAAATGTGAAACTACAGTTCATCTTCGTCTCTGCTGTCACCTATCGTCCATTACTGAATTACCACACCAGGTACTCCACACCATACCGCTAACTGGATTGCAGGTACAATCATTTCGACTCAGTCATGATCAACTGTGGAATGTATAGGGTCGGGAAATGACGTTCACTGATCAAATAAAGGATGAGATTAGTCCATCCCTTCACCAGAGGTTACTTGTACCTCTAGTAGATTAACTTGAGTTAGAAAATCAGACCACCAAGTATGCTATACGCCTATGACCGATGACTGAGAAAAGGGGCTCAAAAAGGAGTAGGGAAAATAAAACCAGCTAACAAGAAAGCACAAACTGTGATCACCAAAGACTGGAACATAGAACGTAGGTCGTTGGCAGTGATGTCTAGAATAAGTAATCCTTAATCAGAAATGTCATTTAGTCTATCATTACTGTATGAACGACGAAAATACTAGCAATGATTACGATACTACCATCCCTGATATTTATATCAATAGCAGGAAAATGACGATGCTGAGAATTTGTTTTTCTTGGAGTATTGTTAAGAGGTAGAGAATGAATTGAGCATTGTGCTAATCGGCGCAGTGTGTTGTTAATTTAGGTCCTGATCATTGAAACAAACAACGCCTTTAGGCTATAACGGTATTCATATGAGAATTGCCAATGTCTTACGTGACGGCTGTAGTTGTAGGTGGTTTCCTCTCACGATCCTGTTGGTTGGAGGGAGTCTACATCTACATCTACATAATTACTCACATTGAAGTTGGAATTCGATTACTTGTTAAATAGTACAATTCTCAAGGCTGTCAATTCAACTAAGTACCTGGGTGTAAAAATTACGAACAACATCACTTGGAAAGACCACATAGATAATATTGTGGGGAAGGCGAGCCAAAGGGTGCGTTTCATTGGCAGGACACTTAGATGATGCAACAAGTCCACTAAAGAGACAGCTTACACTACACTCGTTCGTCCTCTGTTAGATTATTGCTGCGCGGTGTGGGATCCTTACCAGGTGGCATTGACGGAGGTCATCAAAAGGGTGCAAAAAAAGGCAGCTCGTTGTGTAGTATCACGTAATAGGGGAGAGAGTGTGGCAGTTATGATAAGCGAGCTGGGATGGCAGTCATTGAAGCAAAGACGTTTTTCGACGCGGTGAGATCTATTTACGAAATTTCAGTCACCAACTTTTTCTTCCGAATGCGAAAATATTTTGTTGAGCCCAACCTACATAGGTAGGAATGATCATCAAAATAAAATAGGAGAAATCAGAGCTCGAACAGAAAGGTTTAGGTGTTCGTTTTCTCCGCGCGCTGATCGGGAGTTGAATGGTAGGGAGATAGTATGATTGTGGTTCGATAAACCCTCTGGCAAAAATTAGTGTAGTAAAAGGATAAATATCTTGGTTACATTATTACTTATAATGTCAATGAAAGAGCATAAGTTGATATTAGAACATTAAAACTGCAACGAGCACAGAGAACTACGTGGCCAACTTAACAAAAACGATCTCTTTCAATAAATTCTGAATTTCGGTATTATTCCACCGTCGTAAAACCAGAGGCAACATATGCAAGTTAAACACTGTTCAAATTAAATATTCAAGCAACTACTGATAAATCACAAAACTTGGTAGAAGAATACTCTACAAGATTATCAATAAAAAAAAAACAGCAAGTTAATGGTCAGTGGAGACTGTTGCCGGGTTCGGCTGTTAAAAAAAAAAAAAAAAAAAAAAAAAAAAAAAAAGTCCTATTATTCCTACGATGCGAAAAACAAGAGTTGCATTTTTTGGTCACATTTCTCGGTTACCGAATATTAGACTGTTGACATAACTTTCTGATCATTTTTGGAATAGGAAGACAAAAACAAGTAGTTTAAAGATGTACAAATGGATCCAAATGAATTGAACATTATTAAACATCAAATTAAACATAGAGAAGGGAAGTTGCTGCTGACGAACAAATACGTACGACTGACGTTAAAATATGACAGCGGAAGGAGTACGTCCTACCTGCAGAAGAACGAGGCACCAGATCACTTCGAATGAAGCAGCTTTGGGAAAGGAAGAAACAGTTGACTGCTAAGATCTAGACTTATTCATTGTAGACTCTGTTGTATAATGTTTAAATACTCCTGTGTGAGTGTAACTTATGTAAATAAATAAATCAGAGTAACTAACTGATGGGAGATTCGGGTGTCAGTGCTTGCCTTGTTAGTCTATGCTTGCGCTCTAGCATAGCAAGTTTCATGCTGAAATATCAAAGTGCTGGACTTCGTACCCATGCTTACACAACCACTCCCATCGAATACCTGTTCCACAAGTTATTAGTTTTGTAAATGAATCAGTTACAGAACGTTGCAGGCGGTAGGCACATGGACATAGGTTTCGTTGACCATGGTCTGTTTGGATCGCCCATTCGAAGGATACTATTGCCTTAAAATTAAATGAATTATAGTGTTTCCAGAAAGGAAATGGAGCTTACAACTGCAAGATAAGACGAGATACATGTTGTTCTATATTCCATTCATGATACGTTTTACGCTAAACTACACATTCCGCTATATATTCCTCTGCGTTGTTTGTTACGTCACTGGAGTCCGCTTCCCGCGGAGCGTAAACCACGCCGAGTAGTGCTGCAACCCGCACACCACCTGACTGACGGATTTAATCTGCGGCCGTGGTTTAGACCGCAGCTGTAGCGTCTAGGTATCGCTACTGCCGAACAATAAAACCTCAGATTCTTTGTATATACAATTCGAGAGAACAATGAGCAGCAGGAAAACAATATATCTTCAAATTTTATTCGATACCATCTGTAAGAACAATGAAATAATATACGATCTCCGTAATTCCCTTCACGGGATATTTGGCGACAAGCTGAAGCTACGAGAAACTACGAGCAGGAATAAAACCTGTAGCCAGCACAAGATGTTTCATCTGCCAGAGTGCACACAAATGCAACCTCTGTACCATCTCAATATACCTGTGCATGTATAAACACCTCCACAGACGCAGAATTAGTGTTTTCTTCCTACTATTCTCTACAAACCATTAATCACATCGAGCGTGAGAAACTACAGTCTTAGAACTACACTCACAGCTGTCTGGACTCCGACGCGTGACTCATTCGTAAAAATGCAGTTTTTCGTTTGTGTTCATATTTCGTACGTGGTCAACGATTACTCTGATAGATTCTCTTCTTTCGTCCCAATCTTTCACGTTTTTAAGAATAATTCGATTCCATAAAGTAGGTTTATACTGATCGTCGCCTTCTATTTCTTCGTCTTAATCTTCATCATTACTTTCTTTTCCTTCTTCTCCTTCTTCTTCTCTGCAATAAATAACCTATTTCAAACACATAAACTTGCACAAATCTTCCATAGGTGAAACGGCACAGATTTTTAATTTTTTTGGATAATTACAACAAAACGGAATTCTTGTTGAGTAAAATATTATAATATAAAAACTTTTACTGCCTAGACTACTAGTTAAATTATATAATTAAAGTATGGTTTTTAATTTCACTTACTTTACACACATTTCCCAATGCCGTTACCTCTTTCTTTCAAACTGTTACCATAGGCAAGTCATTACAGACGTTTATGCAGGTATTATCTTTAGTCGCTTTCTGTACATTTAGTGTGTATACTTTTAGGGTGAACTGATGGCCATCACTTTGATAAACTGCAGATACAACCAGCATTACAGTTCACTCGGTAGTGATGCAGTCCACTGGTGCTCTGGAGTGTGTGGTAGCGCTAGTTGCTGTCATTACAACAGGCTGCTTTCAAATGCGTGTCCGCTTTCTGCGTTACGCGATCCGACCGTGTTAATTGTCGCTACAGTGGACCAGACCACGGTTATTCAACCTGACACTGCGGCGTGGCAAAATGTATCTCTCGCTCTCTCTCTCTCTCTCTCTCTCTCTCTCTCACACACACACACACACACACACACACACACACACACACACACACACACGCACACACACAAACCCACGAGCGAGGAACACACACACACTCACACACACAAAGCTACCCACGCGTGACCTGTTTCCTGAGGTATAATTAGTGTAACTGGAACCTTCGATGAGCACTACAATCGCCAATCTCTTCTCTACACGATTATATCAATCCAGCTTTAAGTAATAATCCTTATCGCCCTTTAGTCTGCTCATTCAGATCAACATGAATACCCATTTAAGTAAGAGATACACAATATTACCCGGTGTGGACAAGCGGTTCTAGGCGCTTCAGTCTAGAACCGCGCCACACCTGTGGTCGCAGGTTCGAATCCTGCCTCGGGCATGGGTGTGTGTGATGTCCTTAGGTTTAAGTAGTTCTAACTTCTGGGGGACTGATGACCCTCAGATATTAAGTCCCATAGTGCTCAGAGCCATTTTTAACCACAATATTTCTGTTAGCACGGCCTTATTACGCAGCAGCTGTATACATAAATACAATTGCTTTACCCATATTAAGACTGCACAAGTAGTGTATAATTTTCATTTCGAAAGCATCATCAACGGTCATTGGTATTTTTTTCGTCCTGTGAACATATTTTGAAGCCCACAAGCGAAAATTCAGTGGATTTCACAACATGTACAGAAGAGGAGAAAGAAAAACCACTGAAGATGCTTTGTAAATATTTAAGTAAGAGATACACAATATTATAAGTTAGTGCATTATATTATAAGTTAGTGCATTTCGTAGTGTTTTTGTTTTGCATGTTGGTGTTTCGGTTGCTATACGTTCATACATACATTGTCGGATTTTATTTGTAGTTCACTGTTGCTATTTGAGTTTACACATTGCCATTTTGTCGTTTGGACATAGTAACTGGAGCTGTGGACTCTATAAAACCGTGTGCGGAGTGGACAAATCGGAACCTTTACGACGTACTCCTCTGTTTTGACATTAGCAACACTCTACCTAAAGGGAGACTTTCGAGGTTTGATGAAGATCGTTTAACGTATTGATCCACAATGATACACGTTGTAAGCAACCATTTTATCTGTTTTTATGTTGGCAGCGCTGTAGACTGCATTAATATCACTGACAGCGCTGTGCGCACTCTGTAAGAGACTCTGTGGCTGGTCGGGCTTGTAGTTGGAAGTTAATAGTCCTAAGTAACGGAGATTAGAAGTCAATAGCAGTGATGGAGGTTAGAAGTAGTGTTAGCGCGAGCGGACGGTCTGGACGTGTGTCCGTCATGGAGATTTAATATTGGTAGGACATGGATTGTAGAATGTGGATAATGGAATTATTGACGATTATATAAATTTTGGAACTAAATGTCACATGATTAAGGTAAAAATATGCTAAATACATTGTTTGCTCTGCAACAAAATCTTTCCTTTGCTAACCACATGCCCATTAATAGTTAGAGCCTACAGTAGTTACAATCGTTTCATTTAGCTGGCTGTATACGTGCTGTATTTGCTGTGGTTGGTGTCATGAAGATTTTCTTTGAGATAAGTGACTTACGAAATGTATCAGTTATTGCTAGGAATTTTTATAATTCAGGGCCATTCTTTTGTGTTAATTAACAGACTGCGTTATCGTTGTATATTTTGGGTCATGAATGAATAGAATAAGTTTGAGCTGTATTTGTCGGGGAAAATTCTGTAGGTCAGTGTTCAAAAGCTAAAGCAAAGTGACAGTAAGTTCAGTTTCACTCGGCAGTTTCAGAATTAAATAAAAAGTTTAAACATCTGTATACTCTGAATCTGGCAAATGAGATAATCTCTGATAGTTCAATAATAGTGTATGCAATAGCGAAGCTTGAAAAATGGGGTGTACGGGTACTGCATGTCATAAGCCAAAATCGGCCGTATCTCTGACTGCTCGTCATGAATTGGCTCGTGAACCACAACAATCATTCCTAACATGAGCGCTACTGGTGACGAGAAATGGTGTCTTTACGCTAACAGAAAGAATAAGGCGGCCTGCATTCACAAAAGATAATATTATGCACTGGCTGGAACAGTGAAGTCACAGTTCAAGACCGGGAAGACTACAGCATGGTAACGCCCGCCCGCACTCTTCTAGACCGACAAAGAGCACCAGAGAGGAGGTGGGCTCGGAAATTATTTCTCACCCGTGTTATTCACCTGATCTTGCGCCATCGGATTTTCACCTTTTCCGATCTCAATACGACAACCAGGCACTTCCTTCCCGGATGAAAATATTAAATATGGATCGACGAATTCTTCGGCTCGAAACCACGTGATTTCTACAGTCGCGGAATAGGAAAATTACCCCAGCGTTGGCAGACTGCTGTAAAAAGTGAAGGAGAATATTTCATTGTTGCCTGAAGCCCTTGTTACGAGTACCCGTTGTGTTTGTTCAACTTATGGAAAAGCGCGACAAACGAGTGTATCAACCAAATAAAAATGGAACAGCAAAAAGTCCTAAATTTTGATTAATTTAAGGCGGGAAAACAGCGACTTACACAAAAGGTACGCATTTCGATAACAATACTTTGCATGGTACACTACTGGCCATTAAAATTGCTGCACCAAGAAGAAATGCAGATGATGAACGGGTACTCATTGGACAAATATATTATACTAGAACTGACATGTGATTAAATTTTCACGCAATTTGGGTGCATAGATCCTGAGAAATCAGTACCCAGAACAACCACCTCTGGCCGTAATAACGGCCTTGATACGCCTAGGCATTGCGCCAAATTGAGTTTGGATGGCGTGTACAGGTACAGCTGCCCATTCAGCTTCAACACGATACCACAGTTCATCAAGAGTAGTGCCTGGCCTATTGTGACAAGGCAGTTGCCCGGACACCATTGACCAGACGTTTTGAATTGGTGAGAGATCTGGAGAATGTGCTGGCCTGCGCGGCAGTGGAACATTTTATATATCGAGAAAGGCCCGTACGACAGCTGCGATCTTGCATTATCCTGCTGAAATGTAGGATTTCGCAGGGATCGAATGAAGGGTAGAGCCACGGGTCGTAGCACATCTGAAATGTATCGTCCACTGTTGAAAGTGCCGTCAGTGCGAACAAGAGGTGACCGAGACGTTTAACCAATGGCACCCCATACCATGACGCGGGGTGATGCGCCACTATGGTGATGACGAATACACGCTTCCAATGTGCGTTCACCGCGATGTCGACAAACACGGATGCGACCATCATGATACTGTAAACAGAACCTGAATTGATCCGAAAACCCAGGTTCGTCGTCGAGTACACTATCGAAGGCGCTCCTGTCTGTGATGCAGCGTCAAGGGTAACCGCAGCCATGGTCTCCGACCTGATAGTTCATGATGCTGCAAACGTCTTGCAAACGTCCCCATCTGTTGACTCAGGGACCGAGACGTGGCTGCACTATCCATTACAGCCATGCGGATAAGATGCCTGTCATCTCGACTGCTAGTAATACGAGGCCGTTGGGATCCAGCACGGCGTTCCGTATTACCCTCCTGAAACTACCGACTTAATATTCTGCAGTCATTGGATATCGAACAAGGCGAGCAGGAATGTCGCGATACGATATACCGCAATCGCGATAGGCCTCAATCCGACATTTATCAAAGTCGGAAACGTGATGGTACGCATTGCTGCTCCTTACACGAGGCATCACAACAATGTTTCACCAGGCAAAGCCGGTAAACCGCTGTTTGTGTGTGAGAAATCGGTGGTAAACATTTCTCATGTCAGCACGTTGTAGGTATCGCCACCGCCGCCAACCTTGTGTGAATGCTCTGAAAAGCTAATCATTTGCGTCTGTAGCACGTCATCTTCGTGGTGTAGCAATTTTAATGGCCAGTAGTGTATAATTCGAGACACACACATTGCAACAATTTCAACGATACGTTTATCCCTGTTTCACGTTCGTGAAAAACAAAGCAGTAAACGTAAATACGCTCTTCCCGTCTTCGTGGCATTGGCTCAGTTGGTACAAAGAAGATGGTTGTGTCTAACAGTAGACGACTGGAGGTAGGTGTTACGGAGTTTCAGTTGTTCGGTCGATTTCGAAGCTTATGATTTCCTTCGACAAATCTTGTGACCGTAGCGTTGCTATCGGCATCAAGATCTCCGGCAGACTGCCACTTGTTGAGTATTTTAGCGCTGCTAATGCTGGTTGTACGGTACAGAAGCGCGTGCGTATTCACGTCAGTTGGCTAGTGCTAGCAGGCTCAATTTTGAGCGCAGAGAGATTTAGTAAACACAATGTGGAATTAATGTCTTACGTTGGTGCGTAATTTCGAAGCGTTTGTCTCTAAGTTTAATAAACACAACAGATACACGTAACAGAGGCTTCAGTCGTCAATACTACATTCTACTTCACTCTTTAGAACACTCTGCAACTCTGGGGTAACTTTCCGATTCCTCTTCTGTAGGATCCATGCAGTTTTGAAGCGAAGAACTCGTAGAGCCATGTTCGGAGCTCATTATCATCTCTTATCGGAGTTGTCTGAAGATTTTTCGGCACAGAGCGGAAAAGGTGAAAATATGAGGGTGCAATATTTTGTGAATGAGGTGTGTACCGAATGACTTCCCAAATCAGCTTCTGTATAGTGCTTTTTTGCCAGTCTAGCAGAATGAGAGCGGCCGCTGTGGTGGAGCAACATCATTTCGCCAGTCTTCCTGGTCGTCGTCCTTGGATTGTGTCTGCACGACGTCTCAATTGTTGGCAGCAAATGTCAGCAGCGGTGCTTAAACCTCGCGTAAATAATTTGTTCACATCGTCGCCTTTCCGCTAGGTGCATAACACTATCTTTCGTGTACCCAGGGAATTACCGCTTCGTTTGGGCACAACCATTCCTTTCTTCGCCTTTTGTTAGCCTAAATACATCACTTCTCGTCACCAGTAACGGAACAATGTAGAAAGATGCATACATGGGCACCCGCTGATTTTTGTGCTTAGAGCATGCTGTTCATAAAGACCCGATTTTAAATTTTCCCCACTGCATGTACGATGGTGGAATGATCACAGCTCATCACATTCCCCGGTTTTATAGTACCCTAACGTGGGTCATTGTGGATTAATACGGTATCATCGAAAATCGAAAGACTCCCTCAACGTGGAATGTTGCTAATGTGAATACAATCCTTATTAAAACACTCTCTCTAGTGGCACTATCCATACACACGACGCACATGTTTCTGCCTGACTCCACTGCTGTCACCCCTCTACTGAACTCAAAGAGAAGAATATGTCGGAAACGTTCTGATTACTCCACTTTTCTCGCCTCCACAGCTCCACTTACCATCCCAATGGCAAAATGACAGTAAATAGAGGTAAATGGTTCAAATAGCTCTGAGCACTATGGGACTTAACATTTGACGTCATCAGTCCCGTAGACATAGAACTACTTAAACCTAACTAACTAACTAACATCACACACACGCATACCCTAGGCAGGATTCGAGCCTGCGACCGTAACAGCAGCGTAGTTCCGGACTGAAGGTCCTAGATTCGCTTGGCCAAAGCGGCCGTCACGTAGATGCAAACAGCAACAGTGAATTACAAATAAAAAAAGTGAAAATCCATGGAGAAACCTATAGAAACCGGAATACCTACATGCAAAACAGAAGTGCTACGAACTTATGCATAGAATAAGTAAGTAGGGGTAATGGGATGAGAGGAAGGAAGTTAATCAGTAGGCAGAGCAAGAGGCAATTATGTCTTATTAAGGGAGGAAAGTTAGCTCTTAACACGCTGCACAACAGAGATAAACGTATGCCACCATGTGCTCGTCGGTGGCCACACGCTCAACTATCTTTAGTACAGTTTTTAGTGGGGTATTGTTCGTTAATTTGTATTTTTTGACTGAATGTAAACAGGTGTACAGGAGATCGGATACAATGTATCGCTAAAGTTTTGTACTTCGTTTTTTGCAACTTTACCGACCACCGAAAGTTAAGCTGTATTGCTGTGTAGCGTCCGGCAACCAGCGGTCACACGGCATCAAGCGCGATCCTCAGCTGTTTCCCCCGGCTGCCTCGTAGTAGTCATGGTATTAAAGGCGTCCTCACACGGGACGTGCTTCTCATCGCGAAATACGCCAGACGTGTTGTGCAGTGTGGTTGAGCCGCGCTCTCAAACGACCTGCTGCATCTAAGGGAACATAGCGTGCTCCTCAAAATTTGTGACCTTAGCGCTTACCAGTGGCCGATTCCGGCTGCGTATGGCGCGTAAATCATACACTTTCCATATGAAATTGTAGGCGCGTAAAACAGAGTTACTGTTAGCGACTGCCGACCATACAGCTGGATCTGAGGTGCATACTAGTAGACCTTATACGTTAACTCGATTGAATCTTCATCTTATTTTCGGTTATTGATTGAATGTACTTAAAGCGCAGTGTGCAATACCGTTTTCTCCACGCATAATACCCATATTCTCGATATCGCATTGTCTACCGTCAGTGTGAAGTAACATATTTCATCACACAAACTGCAGGATCTAGATTCGTTTCACAATTTCATTTTAATAGAAGGCGAGACATTTTTCGAAAATGCTCACTATCACTGAAAAATATGTTTATCGGCAAGATGCAGACATGAGAGAGCCCACAGAACAAAGAGCTAGGTGTTGGAAAACTCCCGCTCCCAATTTGTAGAACTTGTAGAGGAGAATGAGTAGAAAACGTTTTGAATTGGAACCTGTGTCCGGAAACGTACTGTTTCTTTACTAAAACCACTGTAAAAGATGTTGGTAACGCGATCAGTTATGCACTGAAGAGCCATAGAAACTGGTACATCTGCATAACATCGTGTAGGGCCCCCGCCAGCACGCAGAAGTGATATAACACGGCGTGGCGCTCGTCTAATGTTGAAGTAATGCTGCAGGGAATTGAAACTATGAATCCTGATGTGCTGTCCATAAATCCGTCAGAGTACGAAGGGGTGGAGATATCTTCTGAATAGCACGTTGAAACGCATCCCAGATATGCACAAAAGTGTTCATATCTGGGGAGTTTGGTAGCCAGCGGAAGTGTTTAAATTCAGAAGGGTATTCCTGGAGCCATTCTGTAGCAATTCTGGACGTATAGCTTTGCAACATTGTCCTGCGGGAATTGTGTGGTGTCACCGCCAGACACCTCAATTGCTAGGTGGCAGCCTTTAAATCGGCCGCGGTCCGTTAGTAGACGTCGGACCCGCATGTCGCCACTATCAGTGATTGCAGACCGAGCGCCGCTACACGGCAGGTCTAGCCTAGAGACCCCATAGCACTCGCCCCAGTTGTACAGCCGACTTTGCTAGCGATGGTTCACTGTCTACATACGCTCTTATTTGCCGAGACGAGATTTAGCATAGCCTTCAGCTACGTCATTTGCTACGACCCAGCAAGGCGCCATATTCAGTTATAAGTACTATCTCCAAGACTGTATTCTGAACACATAATATTGTGACTCATGTACCGTCAAGAGCGACGTTCATCATTAATGGATTAAAGTTAAGTATCAAACTAGTTCTGTCCGCTTTCTGAATTCTAACTCCTTGTCGTGTTCCAGATCTCACGTCAGTATAGTTCTTCCCTCCTCACACCAGCCTGCGTGAGCCAAAACGAGTGCATTTCGGCCTCCCCTAGTAACACGGTGTTGGCTCTTCTGCCAACACAACAAATTGTCCACGTCTGTTGGATTGCACGATGGATATGAATGGATGCAGGTGATCAAACAGGATGCTTAGGTACGTGTCATCTGTCACAGTCCTATCTAGACGTATTACGAGTCCCATATCACTCCAACTGCACACGCCCTATACCATTACAGACCCTCCAACAGTTTTAACAGCCCCCTGTTGACATGCATTGTCCATGGATTCATGAGGTTGTCTCCATACACCTACACGTCCATTCCACTCGATACATTTTGAAACGAGACTCTTCCGACCAGGAAACGTGTTTCCAGTCATAAACAGTCCAATGTCGGTGTTCACGGGCCCACACGAGGCGTAAGGCTTTCTGCCGTGGAGTCACCAAGGGTACACGAGTCTCCTTCAGCTCCACAAAGCCCATATCGATGACGATCCATTCAACAGTTCGCACGCTGACAATTTTTGGTGGCCCAGCATTGAAATCTGCAGCAATTTGCGGAAGGGTTACACTTCAGTCACGCTGAACAATTTTCTTCCGTCGTCGTTGGTCTCGTTATTGCAGGGACGCAGCGATGTCGAAGATTTGATGTTCTACTGGATTCCTGATATTAACAGTATATTCGTAAAATGATCGTATGTGAAAATCCCCACTTTTCGCTGCCTCAGAAATGCTGTGTCGCAAAGACTGTGCGCCGACTGTAACACCATGCTCAAATTCCGTTAAATCTTGATAACCTGCCATTGTAGCAGCAGTAATCGACCTAACAACTGTGCCAGACGCTTTTTGTCTTATACAGGCGTTGCCGACCGCAGCGCCGTATTCTGCCCGTTTCCATATCTCTGTACTTGAATACAGAGGACTATACCAATTTCTTTGGCGCTTCAGTGGCATGAGGTAGAACATCACTTGTTTTACTATTCCACTCATTAATAGCCAAAGAAATTTCTCGTGTACTCGTTGACAGATTCTCTTCAGCTTGATGCAGCACAGCCTCTTTCAGTTGTTCGGTCGCGGGGCATATCCTTGGAACTTCACAGTGATGGAGAAGGTACACTTTCTCGAAGTCGTTACTTAATTGTGAAGGATTTTGCAATGGAGTCGGACGTTGTGGAAAAGGATCTTGTTAAAGGCGATGCCGTGCGGGATTAGCCGAGCGGTCTGAGGCGCTGCAGTCATGGACTGTGCGTCTGATCCCGGTGGAGGTTCGAGTCCTCCCTCGGGCATGGGTGAGTGTGTTTGTCCTTAGGATAATTTAATTTGTAAGCTTAGGGACTGATGACCTTAGCAGTTAATTCCGATAAGATTTCACACAAATATGAACATTTTTTTAAAGGTGACGAACGTCTCTTCCATTACCGTGAGCTCCGCCATTCGGAAGGATCATGTCGGTTTATTACGCAAGCGTGTTGCCCTAACTCTCACACATATGTGAATGAGTCTCGAACCAGGTCAGAGAGATAGGATGGAGGTCAAACGACGAAGCCGATGCGACATAACCACCGCCCGGGTTGGAACACTTGCACGGAGTGACATTTCCACGGAGTGACCCTTGCACGGAGTCCGGGGCTCCTGCCGGGCTATCTGGCTTTGCACAGTGAAAATTCTTGCAGTTTAGCACACCTGTTCGTGCGAGCTGGCTCACGCTCCCACCCCAATACTGAGCGACAGTGTATCGCTTCAAGGTGGTTCATTGACACATTTCGTGGTAAATTTATTTTTAACGCTGTTGCAGTATTGAGAACTGACAATGAAATTCAACATCCCTTTTAAAATGTTAATGATGCTAAGAAACGTGGTAGTTTCTTACGATTGTTGCAGCCTTGTGACGACTGCCGTTTTAGGACGAAATTGAAAAACACATATTTGCAATTCGATATCATTTTATTTTAAAGTTAAACACGAAAAACACAGAATGTCGATGAATTCTACTTATTTTGCTTTCTACTAAAGCATCAATTTTTCGAGTAGTGCTAATTCGAAGACAAGCTCTTACGCTGGTGACTGTCTGAGTTTCTGTGGGTAGATTTCGCTCTCTCCATTGCGTAAAAAAGCAGCATTTGCATGACAGCCTAAACATCGACATAATCGTAACTACAGACTCCTAAAGTCATGAAAATTTACACTGATGAAGCAAAAGTCTACGAGTCTAAATTAACTGTAACTATGCAAACGCCACACAGTGGGTGTGTAATTCTTGTATGTAGCCAAGTTTGCATACTGTCAACATAACCCGAAAATCAGTGAAACAGAGCAACCCATTGCACGCCGAAAAGCTGTATGGTAACTTCATCGAACTGCAGATTCATTCATTGTGTGATCCTCCGGAAAAAAAAAAAATATTTTCTTAGTGAAAATTATTGAGATGTTTATTTCTCTGCTTCCAGATGATGAATATTTTCTTTAGTACTATCTCTTAAAACCTTTTTTAGTTTTGAAGCACATTAATAGGTAACTAAGTGTGTCCCCTTACAATAAACACATAGACTCGGCAAACTGCACTGATATATTGGTGTTGATGTTTGTGACCGCTTTAAAGTTCCTAACTCCAACATGTTACTACATTTAAGTGGAGACGCCACCCTAAAACATTAATTCGAAAAATATTAATCGCTGTTTCACATATTTAGAGAGGTCCCCAAAACGATTTAGATGTATTTGAATTACAAGTACCGCAAAGTCTAAGAAATGTTTGAAATTCGGACTGCGTAAGGGGCTGTGGCACACCGAAAGATTCCTAAGGCAATTTTTGATTTCTATCACCATAAAAAAGGGCCATCCTTACTCCAAACTTAGCTAAAGCTCAAACTGTGAAAAATAAGTTGCAATATTTCCAGGAAAACTGTAGGGAAGCAACTGGCAGCCAGTCGCTGGAAATCAGTTGACTGTTAAATATAAATATATGGAATACACTGAAGTCCTGTTCAGTACAGTGAACAAGCGCCAAGGGAATAGAAATTGACTTGTAGGTACCCCTATCACTACACCTCTTCAAGATGACAGTGAGAATCTTTTTCAATCATAAAACTCAAGAAAAAGGTAACGGGATCTTGAAATTACCAAATAAAGCATCATATAAGCAGGAAGCGAAAACTTTATGGTGAGTATGAATTTAAATGGGTATGTGTCTTGCAGTAACATTTATTTTTTGATAAAATGTTCAAATCCATTTTACTGTAAGTTTTTCCCTAATCTCAGTGACAGCAGGTTTATTATAAATATTAACCAGTATGAACGAAATTTTTGCCGGAAGTAGGCTTCATGTCTTTTCTTACTTTTATCCACTAATATAGTCGAAAATACAATTTGTTTACTTTATCATCACATTTAAGTACCTATACTTAAAGAATATTTAAGGCTGGAATTTTAAACAAACATTCAACACAAATTATTAATGTTTCTCATAAAATGAGTGCATAGAACCGTTGAACTATGTCTGGTGTCGGTACCTATAAAATCTGGCCTGTGAAAATTGTGGTGTGAGTACCCAAAGTTGGGTCTCGAGAACAGCATTAAAATCCTATTAAAAATCGAAACACGAAAACCGATGAAGTTATGGACTTTAGAAATTTGATATTTCTACAGCTTTCCATAGCAGAGACGATTTTAAAGTATGGCTGCTATCGTGAAAGTAAAAAAAAAGTTAAATTTTCGGGTGGAGTCTTCCAATAAGCACTGCGCCGTACATAGTGTATGTTCGTATATTAGGCTATGTCGAACCTCATTCTCGTCATTTCTATGAAAACAGCGTATTGTTTGCACCTCCCCTGCGCTAATAGTCTGCGGTGGTGCGCTATGTAAGAAAATCTGATCGTCGAAATTTATCGCGGCAGCCTGAATGCTCTCGCTCTCCTAGCCTCATCTAGGCCTGCTGTATCCTACGACATGTGTTACTAGAAATCAGTTTTTACGTGTGCTGAAAGATTGTAAAACTGCGACCAGTAATTTTTTATGACAATTTATTTTGTCTTTACTAGTTTCTTGCTGTTCTTTTTTTTTAATCTTCTAACGGAGGGAGAAAGTATGGAGTTAATTGCATGCAATTTCCTGCGTTTCCGATTTTGTTTTCGGAGTCTACTATATACACTCCTGGAAATGGAAAAAAGAACACATTGACACCGGTGTGTCAGACCCACCATACTTGCTCCGGACACTGCGAGACGGCTGTACAAGCAATGATCACATGCACGGCACAGCGGGCACACCAGGAACCGCGGTGTTGGCCGTCGAATGGCGCTAGCTGCGCAGCATTTGTGCACCGCCGCTGTCAGTGTCAGCCCGTTTGCCGTGGCATACGGAGCTCCATCGAAGTCTTTAACACTGGTAGCATGCCGCGATAGCGTGGATGTGAACCGTATGTGCAGTTGACGGACTTTGAGCGAGGGCGTATAGTGGGCATGCGGGAGGCCGGGTGGACGTACCGCCGAATTGCTCAACACATGGTGCGTGAGGTCTCCACAGTACATCGATGTTGTCGCCAGTGGTCGGCGGAAGGTGCACGTGCCCGTCGACCTGGGACCGGACCGCAGCGACGCACGGATGCACGCCAAGACCGTAGGATCCTACGCAGTGCCGTAGGGGACCGCACCGCCACTTCCCAGCAAATTAGGGACACTGTTACTCCTGGGGTATCGGCGAGGACCATTCGCAACCGTCTCCATGAAGCTGGGCTACGGTCCCGCACACCGTTAGGCCGTCTTCCGCTCACGCCCCAACATCGTGCAGCCCGCCTCCAGTGGTGTCGCGACAGGCGTGAATGGAGGGACGAATGGAGACGTGTCGTCTTCAACGATGAGAGTCGCTTCTGCCTTGGTGCCAATGATGGTCGTATGCGTGTTTGGCGCCGTGCAGGTTAGCGCCACAATCAGGACTGCATACGACCGAGGCACACAGGGCCAACACCCGGCATCATGGTGTGGGGAGCGATCTCCTACACTGGCCGTACACCTCTGGTGATCGTCGAGGGGACACTGAATAGTGCATGGTACATCCAAACCGCCATCGATCCCATCGTTCTACCATTCCTAGACCGGCAAGGGAACTTGCTGTTCCAACAGGACAATGCACGTCCGCATGTATCCCGTGCCACCCAACGTGCTCTAGAAGGTGTAAGTCAACTACCCTGGCCAGCAAGATCTCCGGATCTGTCCCCCATTGAGCATGTTTTGGACTGGATGAAGCGTCGTCTCACGCGGTCTGCATGTCCAGCACGAACGCTGGTCCAACTGAGGCGCCAGGTGGAAATGGCATGGCAAGCCGTTCCACAGGACTAAATCCAGCATCTCTACGATCGTCTCCATGGGAGAATAGCAGCCTGCATTGCTGCGAAAGGTGGATATACACTGTACTAGTGCCGACATTGTGCATGCTCTGTTGCCTGTGTCTATGTGCCTGTGGTTCTGTCAGTGTGATCATGTGATGTATCTGACCCCAGGAATGTGTCAATAAAGTTTCCCATTCCTGGGACAATGAATTCACGGTGTTCTTATTTCAATTTCCAGGAGTGTAGATTCTGATTGTAAGAACCTCCCTAGGAAACGCCTGGCCTTAGAGATAATCCTGTCAGTCTTCAATAGGGAGTGTTTTACAAATTTCAAGAGTGATTTAGCCCAGTTAGTGTCGTTTCTAGAGAACAGTACGAGGAGATGTTCTCTTTCTGTCCAACATAAAATGTCTTTACAATATCTACAAGACTGCTAATGATTACCTTACACTACGTTTCTATATTTACAATTTTTCAGTTATTCTGACGATTTCTGCGTCATTATAATTTCTGTAGGGCGTCACACAAGTTAGAAATGATTTAAGTTTCCATTAATTAGGAGTTTCTTTAAAGTCTTTCGGAAGTCTTCACTGCTGACCTTTCCTCTGCTTTTCCCAGCAATTTTTAAAATTACTCGGTCAAACAGGTGGCCGTCGTACTATGGATATTGTTAAAGGTTTTTCGCTGATGAATATACGTTCGGATGAACCTTTTAATACACTACTGGCCATTAAAATTACTACACAAAGAAGAAATGCAGATGATAAACGTGTATTCAATGGATAAATATATTATACTAGAACTGACATGTGATCACATTTTCACGCAATTTGGGTGCACAGATCCTGAGAAATCAGTACCCAAACCAACCACCTCTGGCCGTAATAACGGTCTTGATACTCCTGGGCATTCACTCAAACGGAGCTTGGATGGCGTGTACAGGCACAGCTATCCATGGAGCTTCAACACGATACCACAGTTCATCAAGATTAGTGACTGGCGTACTGTGAGGAGCCAGTTACTCGGCCACAATTGACCAGACGTTTTCAATTGCTGAGAGATCTGAGGAATGTGCTGGCCAGGACAGCAGTCGAACATTTCTTGTATCCAGAAAGGCCCGTACAGGACCTGGAACTTGCGGTCGTGCATTATCCTTCTGAAATGTAGGGGTCGAATGAAGGGTAGAGCCACGGGTCGTAACACATCTGAAATGTAACGTCCACTGTTCAAATTGCCGTCAATGCGAACGAGAGGTGGCCGAGACGTGTAACCAATGGTACCCCGTATACCATCACACCGGGTGATACGCCAGTATGGTGATGACGAAAACAAGCTTCCAATGTGCGTTCACCGCGATGTCGTCAAACACGGATGCGACCATCATGATGCTGTAAACAGAACAAAGATTAATCCGAAAAAATGACGTTTTGCCATTCGTGCACCCATGTTCGTCGTCGAGTACACCGTCGCAGGCGCTCCCGTCTGTGATGCAGCGTCAAGGGTAGCCGCAGCCATGGTCTCCTAGCTGATAGTCCATACTGCTGCAAACGTCGTCGAACTGTTCGTGCAGATGGTTCTTGTCTTCCAAATGTCCCCATCTATTGACTCAGAGATCGAGACGTGTCTGCAAGATCCGTTACAGCCATGCGGATAATGTTCCTGTTATCTCGACTGCTAGTGATACAGGGCCGTTTGGATCCAGCACGGCGTTCCGTATTACCCTCCTAACCCCCTGATTCCATATTCTGCTAACAGTCATTGGATCTCGACGAACGCGAGCACCAGCGTCACGGTACGATGAACAGCAATCGCGATAGGCTACCATCTGACCTTTACCAAAGTCGGAAACATGATGGTACGCATTTCATCTCCTTATACGAGGCATCACAACAACGTTTCACCAGGCAACGCCAGTCAACTGGTGTTTGTGTATGAGAAATCGGTTGGAAACTTTCCTCATGTCAGCACGTTACACTTGACGCCACCGGCGCCAACCTTGTGTGAATACTCTGAAAAGCTAATCATTTGTATATCACAGCATCTTCTTCCTGTCGGCTAAATTTCGCATCTGTAGCACGTCATCTTCGTGGTGTAACAATTAGAATGACCAGTAGTCTATATTTTTTCTTCGGTTCCATCCTTCTTAGACGTTGTTAGTGCGTTGGCGGCATCCACTGTAATTCCACATCTCTCTTGACATATGTTTGTTATCGAGCCAATGGTCCAAAAAATTGTCATAGAAGTCCTGAAATTTTTGGTATCAGGCGTGCTCTACAGAATACACAACCAACAATCGGGCAACATTTCCTGGGGTAGATGCGCTAAAGCAGATCACATTCTTACTTGACAGCGTATTTCCTCGGCCCTTATAGGCTGTAACGAGGTCGCAACACTGAAATTGTTTTCACAAACATTGAATGAAATGATATTGGCAAACAATAACCCAACACCAGGAAACAAACTGTTAGCTGCTTGGACGATGGCAATTTCGAAGTCCATCATCAGAGAGGCAGGGTTCCATCCAGGCGCGTTAGTTTTAGTAGGTTATAAAAACGTTCATATGTTTCTCGTATTTTACTTGGTAGCAACGCTTCAACAACTGGAATGGTGTTTGTTTCCTCCAGAGAACAAGAACTATTAAGATCGGCTTGGAGTATAAACGACTGTCCACACTGCTTGCTCGAACTCTGGAACGTTCCATCCACAAAAAAGGATTCGCTGTTTTATGAACACGGTTTTCCCTTTTCGATGGCAAACACTAGTATTCTGTCGTTTGGTACCCTGTTATCGCCTGCAAGTAAAACATTGCAACCATCATTCACCAGTATATTATTTTCTTGGAAGAATATTCCTCGAGAACCGGTACTATCTTCTGTAATCCTCATATATTTTTGCCTAATGCAGTGTGACGACTGTTCCGCATGTCTGTGTGAGTAACGATGTTACTAAGTCGCGCCCTCGATTGAAGAACTGCCCTACTTCTCTACATCTTCAACGTAAGCTAATGAAACTGTAACGTCTATTTCTTTTTCTCACTTCTTTGCGCTGACAGAATGTTTTCACACATCAAAAAAATGGCTCAAATCGCTCTGAGCACTATGGAATTTGACATCTGAGGTCATCAGTCCCTTAGAACTTAGAACTACTTAAACCCAACTAACCCTAACGACATCACACACATCCATGCCCGAGGCAAGATTCGAACCAGCGACCGTAGCGGTCGCGCGCTTCCACTCTGTAGCGTGTAAAACCGCTCGGCCACCCCGGCCGGCTTTCACACATCATTTGCTGCGTCATCTGGAATATAAACGTATCTACCGTCCCCCAAAAGTTTTCTGTGGATAGTATTCCTTTGCATTTATCCTTTTTAAACTTTACACGACAGTAAGTCACTTCTTGTTTGTGTGTATAGTCCACTATATACTGATGTCCGTTGTAAATCGCTGAAGGCTTTCCTTTGGTGGTCGAGGTGAACTCCATTGTCTTAGCACTAAAACACGGGACGCTACTTGCCACACGAGAATCAGCTGCAGTACTGAACTCTGGTGAAAGCCGCGCAAACTACAAGCTAATGCCGGGGCAGGCATCTTTCTGCAGAAATGGGCTTTGGCCTTCCCCAGAATACATCGCAGGTAGAGGCGGACGGGATGATGTACCCTACTTCTGTAACATCGTATTACCTTCAGTGTCGTGGGCACCGTGTAAATGTCAACAAAGTTGCTCTCAGGGCGTAACTCCGCGCAAGTGTCGCTAACTCCCACCGCCCACCATGCCTACTCCGTTTCGTACCTACCTAGCAAATTAGTTTTCAGGCGGCTGTAACATAGAAAAGGTACGTTTTCGGACATGGGTCCCTATCTAGAAATATTATGTACTCACTCCCCTCTACAAGTCAAAGATGTTTGTAACGAGAATATCCGAACACCATGCATATTTTACAGAAATACATCCAGCGTGTAACTTTTGTTTAGTTTTCGACATAGACTGAGATTAACCTTAGTATTTCTGGCCACTGGGGAAATTTCCAGTGGTTGACCTCTGCAACAGGAATTGCTACAAATACATTATTTATATTAAATAACATTGACTTCTGCAGAGGATACATCTGTCAAATTAATAAGAAAAACCAGGAATCTTTTATAAAACAAAAGGTGGAGAAGATTACTGGAAACAAGTGAATGCAAACCTGCTCCCTTTCTCTCCACAGCTCACAGCTGACGACACTATCAAATAGACTACCACTTCTTCATGGCAGCCAGACCTCCGTATACGGTGTACATTGTCTAAAGAATTGCATCTACAAGTGTCATTACAACTTTGATATTTAATAGCCAATTTTGTACCATAACGACACGCTTTTGATAGGTCATCACTGTATCGTAGCAACGAAAACGTACACTTCTCAGTACACAAGTTTTACACGAAGAACATCAACTACAGGTAGCCTTTATCTACTGACATATACTGCCCCGTCATTATATTACAACAAATCGTACCCAAAACGACGTTTTTTTTTCGAGGCGTCTGCAATTTTCAGATACTCTGAAACTGCTTATGTTGTAACAACAACAACGCTGTACTATTGTACATATAAGTAATTTTTTCCATCTGATTTTTCGATAAACTAGTGTAATTGATGTTCTGATTTCATTTCTTTTTTGTTTCATGTTATTGTGTTAAGAAAAAAAATGGTTCAAATGACTCTGAGCACTATGGGACTTAACATCTGTGGTCATCAGTCCCCTAGAACTTAGAACTACTTAAACCTAACTAACCTAAGGACATCACACACATCCATGCCCGAGGCAGGATTCGAACCTGCGACCGTAGCAGCAACGTGGTTTCGGACTGAGCGCCTGAACCGCTAGACCACCGCGGCCGGCAAACTTTTGAGTGAATAATGGCTCTGAGCACTATGGTACTTAACATCTATGGTCACCAGTCCCCTAGAACTTAGAACTACTTAAACCTATCTAATCTAAGGACAACACACAACACCCAGCCATCACGAGGCAGAGAAAATCCCTGACCCAGCCGGGAATCGAACCCGGGAACCCGGGTGCGGAAAGCGAGAACGCTACCGCACGACCACGAGATACGGGATTGTGTTAAGAAAACTGTAAACAAGTTTCAATGTGAGTATTAATGTTTATATCAAATTTCAAGCAATATTGTAATAGAATTGAAATGTAACAATTGTTGAGACTGTTGTAAGATGTTTAACATAGTAACTGTGCGTCTGCTCCATACTTAGACAATGTGTTAGGGTATGTAGAATGCAAAACCGAGGGTGATTACCCGGCCTGTCAGGGAGAGGTAAAAGGTGGATGGCAGGCGAGCGCGGGAAAATGCACGCTGGCACTGCACTGTACAACGGGCTCAGCAGTAGTAGTTGGAGTTTGGCACTGGTCTGAGCAACACCTTCTCGAGCGAGGAGGCTCTCCTGGAAGACGTAGTTTCACTGAGCCTCGGGTATGCTGTTCCAACGCCCACACAGCATGGCAATATTCCATAGGCACTAAATGGAAAAGTATTGCGACGCTAAGGAGAATTAAAGTGCCGATACGTCAAGAGCCACAGCTGTGGTTGTATGTGTGCTCTGTGCCTCGCCATCTCGCCGCCCGCCAACCGCCGCATCGATACAAGCAGGTTGAAACTTTTAGTACTGTATTCGTATGGACCATAAAGTAAACTGTTCAATAATAACCTAAATTTTACCAAAACTTTCCCATCATTTAATTATCCTCACAACTAACCTAGACAGGGTTCTTTCCAAATGTTGTGCAATCCGAGTGTCCCGAAATGAGAATGGTGTTTAAAGGTTTTCTTAATGAACCAGTAAATGAATAACGAAGGTCTAACGAAGTTGAAAGATAACTTTAATATTGATATAGTAATGAAGTTTAATTATTTCGAGACAGATATAAAGGTATTTAAATGAACCGTAAAAAAAGAGTAGTAACTCATATACTGGAAATCTTGAACGCATAATAATTTCAGGAGTAAATTTTTTTATTCCGTTTCAGAGTTCCCCTCCCCCTTTTTATTCATTTGAATTCTGAGGTGTTCTAAATTGGTTTGACTAGGAAAACTTAAAGTCAATATAAAAGCCAAAATTTATCAGTGTTTTATCTTTATTAAAATTGACATTTTGTGTGGCTCGAAAGTGCTATTTCTAGGGTAACCTATGCCCGATTTTAATCAGATGAATAGACAGTGTGAAGTTTTGTAGTATACATTATAGTGTAGTGTTATGTATTCATGGTTTTTCGATATCAGTACAGAACGTGAAACTATCAGTTCAATAGATTTTCTGGTTCTAAAATTTTACTATATTATGCAGTGCTACTACCTGATGTTTTGTACGAATATACACCAACTTGCACAGGGAAGAAACTGAGTTAATGCCTAATTAGTCTGGCGACCGTATTATTATCAAATTGGTAGCATCTTCAGTGTTGTGTTTGGTCCATCTTGACGTGTAATTGCATTTTGAACTTACTTGACGGATCATTGTTATTACAGAGCGGGTGTAAGTCTGATTTGCCACCATTCAGGTGCACGTGGTCGATATCTATACGAAAATACTTTCTCATAACGTTAAGCCCGTTCACTTACTATAGTACAGGCTTTAATAAGTATTGTGTGCCCCACGCGCACGTTACAATGTTCATACCACGTAATCTGTGATGAAGAAAAACTGAAACGTCCCCTTTGAAAAATTATACAAGACTGTGCTTAAACTGACACACAATAGTTTTTAGCGCAACGCAATCTGACTTCCAAAAATCCCTACGAAAGAATGGCCCTGACTAACATTAACCTATACGTTTCACAAATCACTTACCTCACAAAAATCTTCGTTACTCATGCTACTGCAATACAGCGAGCGCCACTACTGCCAGCTAAATAAAAGATTCAAACTACTGAAGGCACTAACTACTGATAGGCATAGTTAGCAAATGAAAGATTTTAATACAGAACAAACAATGTATTTACCTTAATAGTCATAATATATATATCAGTTCGTGACACCAATTCTTACAAATTTCAAAACTCCGCCATCTCTCTCCCCACGTCCACTACTGCTGGCGGCTCACCTCCAACTGCGCAACGCTACGCGCTGTTAACATCCAGCTGCCGCTGTCCAACACTACAATGGCAGACAACAATGCAAACCAGCCACAGACTGCGCACAGCACAGCCAGTGATTTTTCATACAGAGCGCTATGTGGCGTTACCAATAAGAAAACGTAAACAGCCTACTTACAAAACCTACCGTATCTGGCGTTTAACGCCGGCGGCACGGAGTTTTTCATTGTGACGTAATATAGCATCCCATTAGCCACCATCATCTTCTCGAGACAAAACTTGTCAGTTGGCGATTCGGGCTATTGATGCGAATTACCGCACGTGAGTGATAGAAGACGCTGTCTCACACGATTTTTTAAACACATTACCGGGTGTTTCTTCGAAAATTGTAGTGATAATAGTGTTGTAAAAGTAGTAGAAGTAGTGGCGAGTGTTAACTGAATCTGTTAAGGATGAGATGCTCCTTAAGTAGACACTACATTTACGTACTTTGTTCCTTTCTTGTTGAATATGGACCATGTGTATACAACCATATAAAGGGTGGCGATGGGGAACCGGAAAATTTGGAAGTAACGTAGTTTGCGTGAATAAATACTGGAAAAAAATTATTGACGGAAGTGTTTGTTTACATAATGCCTTTTATCTTTTCCTTACAGACTGGCTCTTCAAGGCAACATCGGAATAATACGCTTCCTTTTGTCGTGCACATTCTAGGACAGTTATGGGGTTTCCGGAATTGTTGGTGCAGCATGTCTCGGGGAATGGCAGTGAGTTAGTCTTCAATGTTATGTTTCAGTTCATAGGCAGTTGCAGGACGTGTACGTCACACATTTCTTTTATGATGTCACCAGAGGAAGAAACTGCAGACACTAAGATCAGAGCATCTTGCAGGTCTTGGGATGTCACGTTACATGAAATGACGTGCTTTCCAAACAATTGGTGAATGGCTTCCACCCATCGCTTAATTTCGGCCGGAACGCTCCTTAACAGGGTTCCGACACCATCCAGGGAAGTTTTGTTAGACTAATTGAAACAAGTCGGCACCGGAAATTTAAAATAGAACACGCGTTCCAAATCGCAGCGTAAATACGATTTCCCTCTGAACGTAACAATGGGTGACCAACGTGATGCGGTGGGCAAGAGCAGTGTGTGTGTGTGTGTGTGTGTGTGTGTGTGTGTGTGTGTGTGTGTGTGTCTGTGTCTGTGTGTCTACAGTATGCCCAAAATAAATTGAGCCTCGTTCCGTATTCGGAATTTTTTTGGAAATTTGTGGTAAGGAGACAAAACTGCTGAGGTTATAGGTCCCTAAGCTTACGCACTACTGAATCTAACTTAAACTAACTTACGCTAAGGACAACACACACACTCATGCCTGAGGGAGGATTCGAACCTCATACGGGGGAAGCCGCACGGCCCATGACTAGGCTCCTCAGAACACACGACTACCCCGCGCGGCGTTCCGAAATTGTGATCGGTACATTCCGGTAACTGTTTGAACGTTGCGGATGGTAAAAGTACAAAAAATTGACGTCGTAGTCAAGAAGGCTACCGGCTTGTTCCGATATGCATCGAGCAGAACTGAGATTAAACGACCTTGCTATGGCGGTAGACGGTAGAGCCTGTGGTTTACACTCGTATTAAATCTTGTGGTTTTATTATTATGATTATAAGAAACTGTGTTTGAAAAATCCTGATATTCAGGACGGTATTTTGTAAAAATGACTTCTCATTCTAAGTTTTATCACATGTTTTCAAAACTCGAAGATATTTTTATGGGCGAGGGAGCTGATTTGTGTGTGTGAAAATTATACAAACTAGGCATTGCGGTTCCTTCGCTTGTCGAGCAGAATATGACTAGGCTCCATCGTAATGAAGCCATGATTTTCGATGTTAACATCGACCAACCTCAATGTCAAGAATGATTATCAACATACGGAGCAGAAGGCTCTGTTATTGCAATGCCGCCCTTATGTTAAAAGAAGCAAAGGCATTGACACAATGATATGATACACCAACTATACTGTAGCGTGGGCACTACATAATGCACGCTCGTGAAACTCACAAGGATTTTCTTACGCCCAGTAAGAAAAAAATCTGTTTGATAACGTATCCATTAAGGCTTCCAGATGGCTTCGTCTGCTACACGTATGTTGTTAAGAAAACTGGCTAAGTGCTGGCACTGGGTTTCTCCGTTCTCTCATTATTCACCACGTAAGTAATAATAATATTAATAATAATAATAATGTCTTGTGACTAGGGCCTCCCGGTGGGTAGGACTTTCGCCGGGTGGAAGTCTTTCGATTTGACGCCACTTCGGCGACTTGCTCATCGATGCAATCATGATGATTAGGACAATACAACACCCAGTCCCTGAGCGGAGAAAATCTCCGACCCAGCCGGGAATCGAACCCGGCCCTTACGATTGACATTCTGACGCGCTAACCACTCAGCTACCGTGAGCGGACAACTACGTAAGTGAGACCACGCTATACGCAGACACGTTACAGTCACCTACACCGAATATTTAGACCTAAGTAACACACAACGCTCATACTTCGCGAAAGAGGGATGCCTCCGGGATAGACCTTTCCTAATAATGTGGATGATCATGCCTTTGGGGTTTCCCCAGCCATTCATGCCACAGCCAACACCCATCTGCTAGAACCACTGATCGATACCCTTTGAGTTAAATGATGCACAGTCTGTAACTTATAAGCCCGGAACTTTAATTTGTGCTGTAGTCTCTGTACGCTGCGTCACTCACTCTCAAGTGCAGATGTAGATTGTCGAATGAAGCGCCGACGGCTCCTCTCCGTGGAACATCCAATAGCGACAATGTTCACTTAGCTACGTACCCTTAGGACGCCACCTGTTGACTTATTTCCAAGGCTAAACCAGTTCATTCAATCTTACGCACCCACGATGTAATCACATGAGTAGATGAGCCTCATCCATGACATCGTAAATGGTAATGTTGTCGAAATACCCTTTGCGTAGCAGTCACGCTATCACTTCCCTTGTAGAACGTTCTCACAGCACTTTCCGCACTTCTCCTGTGCTGCATGACTACTAAATGGCAACGCGATCGAAACAACTGGAAACAAGTTCCGATTAACAGCCAGCTCTACGTTATTGACAAACATAACCAGAGTTAGCTTTAGAAAACTCCTGTTCTCCTGCAACATGCTGCAATGAACAACTGTAAGATCGGTTCTTTTATTACTCATCATTACGTGAGCCTTACCATGTACTATTGCTAGAAAAGATGAAGATCAAGCGAAGGGCCGCAATTTACACTATTTGATCACTGATCTTGCGTGAGAGTGTTATGGTGATTCACAACAGCTTGCAGATGAACAACTTAAATTGAGGCCATCATACCGAAAATGTTTTGGGGAAGGTGAACACTTACCAATGTGCAACAGATACTCTGAAGATGCTGCATACGCTACGTTGGCCCGTCCTCTTCTGGGGAACTGCTGCGTGGTGTGGGAACCTTACCAGACTTATGGAGGACGTTGAAAAAGTTGAAAGAAGGGCCGCTTGTTTTGTATTACCGCAAAATAAGGGAGAGATTGCCATGGATACGATATGCGAATTGGGTGTGGAAATTAATAAAGCAAAGTAATATTTCCATTGCTCCGAGATCTGTCCACAAAGATTCAATCACTACGTTTCGCGTCTGAATGCGAAAATACAGGGTGTTAGGGGTACAAGGCTGACGTTTTATTGTTATCTATGGACAATGTACTGTATTGTAGTAACTGGGGGCCAGGAGGTGCCTTATTTAAACTCAGCGAGAACTTTCCAACTGATTTCTTTGTTTCCACTACAGTGCACCGTTCCCCTCAGTTCGCATCACAGGGCCCCACAATGCTGAGGCCACTGCCCCAGCAACCCAGTGCAATTCCCTGCTTTGTGTTGGCCTTGTAGGCCCGCGTTGTCAGGGCTGTGCCACCAGCCAGCTCAGTGGTCTTCATCCCTGTTGACTCAGCACTGCTCCGCTGGGAGCCGCCGAGTGACCCGCTGTTTCCTTCCTCGCTGGCGTAGCTGAGATCGCAGAGACCACAAGCACCTGCAAATCTGCGGCCTTCACCACGGGATGCCTCCAGCGTGTTGTAACACCCACGAGATAAATTTTAGCTACAGTGCGACGAGAGGAAATTATGCCTCTAACAGTTATAAACATTACCTATCCGACATGTGAAAAAACAGTGAAATAAATATTAATTATTTATATAATATTCTATGATGTACTTGGACATATTGATGTGTATCACACAAAGACAATGATAATTGTTAATTCCTTGTATGATCTGCATTTGTCTTCCTTAGTTTTTAGCTTTTGTTGGTTGACTTTTGTAGGTTTCGGAAGCATATCGAACTGTGGTCTGTTAAGAAACTGTAATTATTTGTTAATTATTACCTGAAAATAGAGATCACCATTATTACAAATATGAGTGAATAATTATTCGTAACTTTAATTCCTCTCTCAGTAACCATAATCTGTCTTAGTTACTTCTTTCCGCTGCAACGAGCGCAGTCATTGATGATAGCGATTTGTGTCGTGTTTTTGTCTGTGTTTTCCTTAGAAACAAATCAAATGTTTGCCTGATGAAGTCTAAATGGTGCACAATACGAAATTAGATTTTATAGCGTTTAATAAACATTTTAAATTTTTTCTTATTTGGTCTAACAATAGAAAGTCTCTATCAATTGTCTGCCGTCATCTTAACAATAATCTCATCGGCAAATTCAAATTACGCAACTCTACAGACATAAATTCCAAAGGTAATACAGATGTGTAAAAATAAATGTGCGCCGGTGGTTCCGAACTCATTTTAATGAAAATAATTCGAATCAGATTGGTTCTTTAAAAACAGTGCTCATAGCACTATCCTTATAAGAAACTTTTCTAGCTGATGTATGGAGCCGAAATTAATTACGCACAAGTTATGAAGAATATTGTTTCAGTTGTTTCAGGTAACATACGTCACTGTTGTGGTTGGCAGGAGAGCCAACCGTGTTTTTCTAAAGGAGGCCGAAATGCCCGCGTTTAGCTTACGCAGGGTGGCGTGAGGTCTGGAACATGACAAGGGAATTAGAATTGAGAAAAGCGGACGTAGCTGGTGGAATACTTAACTTTAATCCATTAATGACGAACGTCGCTCTTTATGGAACATGATTCACAATATCAAAAGTACGGATACTGGCGCCTTGCTAGGTCGTAGCAAATAAAGTAGCTGAAGGCTATGCTAACTATCGTCTCGGCAAATGAGAGCGTAGAAGTCAGTGAACCATCGCTAGCAAAGTCGGCTGTACAACTGGGGCGAGTGCTAGGAAGTCTCTCTAGACCTGCCGTGTGGCGGCGCTCGGTCTGCAATCACAGGTAGTGGCGACACGGGGGTCTGACGTATACTAACGGACCGCGGCCGATTTAAAGGCTACCACCTAGCAAGTGTGGTGTCTGGCGGTGACACCACAGTCACTGCTGTGCGTGGCTGATATTCGGTGGTTTTAATGATCATTTTGCTGAAGATAACTGCTTCCATCTTAATCAGTAGTTGTAAGGAATCTGTTGTAGGAATTGTGATTTAGTGACACTTACACAACTTACAGACAACACTTTAACACGACGTTAACTTGGAGTTCTTTAGCAACTTGATCAAATCTTTAGCAGGGAGGAAAATGATTTAATAATTACTCAATGTGATAAAAAGGATTATCATTTCCATTTACAAATTAGTTAAATACCAAACCACTGAATAACACAGCGAATGCCACACCAGCAAGCCAGAGCAATGGTCTGCTTTGTGTTGGCCTTGTAGGACCGCATTGTCAGGGCTGTGCCAGCAGCTGGCTCAGTGGTCTTCGTCCATGTTGGCTCAGCACTGCTCCGCTGGGAGCTACCGAGTGGCCCGCCGCTTCCTTCCTCGCTGGTGTAGCTGAGATCGCAGAGACCACAAGCACCTGCACATCTGTGGCCTTCACCTCGGGATGCCTCCAGCGTGTGTCGGAAGTCAGGACAACTGTTAATGGTAGCGAGCCGTGGAGGCCCGCTGCTGGCTGGCTGGCTACGGACCCCCATCGGCCTCAGGGGGCCGATCCAATGACCCATCGTGCACTGTAATGATGGCACCCCATCTGCTGCTGTGTGTAGCTGGTGGTGTGACATGCCCTGCTGTCCAGGTGAGATGCCACACTTGAATGACTCTCGTTAGAAAATGTCACCGATTTATACTCGGCTGTGTGCCCTTGTTTTGTAACGCGCTGCTCCAAGTCACGTACTCGTAAAATGTAGGTTGCGCTAGTTGGACCCTTCTGCCTGTAACTTGCGCCATGCAAACCATTGCGTTTACTCTTTTCAGCGGTTCGATGACCCTATGGCCTCCATTCTACTTCACAATCACTGGTCAGCATAATTTACTGTCAACAGGCCCACACCTGGCTGTAACCTGTGCTCAGAATGTTGCACAAAACTAACTGTCCCTAACCTAAATGGTAGTGCCGCAACAGTATTTACTTCATTGGCAGACTAATAATTACAGTTATTAGGAGTAGTTTGTTTTTAGGGTGGTCATTACCTCCGAGTACACGTGGCAAGAGCAAGCCATTAATGCTTATTTTCTCCCAGGCAGCAGTTCAGGTGTTAAATGTGGATGTGAAGACGCAAAATAGTGAGTCTATACTGACTGGTGTAATCCACTAGTAATGCAGTTATGGCAGTGTAGACTGTTAGACGCAGGGAAAAAACAGATAACACAATGAACTTAATACATATAAAGGTACCAATGATCTCAATATCTGTACTGATACCTCTAACGTCCAGTACATTTCTGACCCGCACATACAGAGAGAGAGAGAGAGAGAGAGAGAGAGAGAGAGAGAGAGAGAGAGAGAGAGAGAGAGAGATCGACCGAGAGCAGACCATCGTGATACAATAAAAGAAATCAGAGTTCGCACAGAAAAATTTATGCGTTCTTTTCTCCCACGTGCACTAGAGAGTGGAGTGGTCGACATTAGTCTGACAGTGATTCTTATGGACCTAGTCCAAGCACTGCAATGTCAATAGCAGAGCAATGACGTAGTTTATGATACAGATGTAGATGTAGAGGCGGTGGAGACGTTTGATGTCGAAATTCCGACAGCCTACATTCAAAGGTTTCCATAGGCAGTCACCCTGACTCAAGGAAGCGGCAGGCAATGTATTACCTCCTCCAATACACTTTTCGTAAAGGAACGACTGCGAGAAAATCAGAGAAATTTGAGCTCACCGGGGGTATTTTATCGGCAGTCGTTTATATTATGCATCAGTCGTGACCGAAGGCAGGAGAGGGAGTAGAGGAAATTTTAGTGGGACTAAAGCTGTCGGCGCGGAGACTCTGCTTCCGAGCGTCAACGTCGAGCGTTTCGACTTCAACCTGCTGTTCAATGCTCACAACAGAGGCCTTGTGCATACTGTATGCGTGTCCCAACGTGACATATATGACCGCAGCTCGCTCCGGCGGCAGTTGTTAGCAGTACCTAGCTCCCAGATGACACTCATCAGGAAATGGACAGGCATAAAATTCCCATGTTAGCTCTATTCAAAAGCACATTTCCACCCCTTTTAATTCTGATTCCGTTAGTTTACCTGTAGTATACGTAAATGATAACTTCAATATCCAGGAACATGTCAGAAGGCAAGAAGAGAAGTATCATATCCAGTCAACAAGGGCACTAGCCTATAAGCGTTCCATTATGAACAGTGGGACACAAGTTTACAATAGTTCTTCTTATAAAATAGGAATTATCTCATCACTCTCAATGTTTGAGAAAACTCATTCATTCATACTTGATCAGTGCCATTATTCAGTAACAGAATCCTCACAGTATAGGAAATACAAAACATAAACTACACAGTGCAAAATATCTTACTGCCAGCAATGCAAGATGTCTTGTAGATAAAGCCAAGCGAACAAACTCACTCATCAGAAAGAGTGCATATCTATTTACATAACATCAAATACCATAGAATAAACTTTTAGTAAACTAATAAGAAATTATGAGAATATGCTAGTAAATGCGATGGTTACTAAAAAAGTTTAGATCCAATGCGATGCGAACTAAGAACGCATCATTTGATACTTCACAATTCCTCGGCTCTGCTCATTACCCGACACCGATCATGAAAGATTTACGACGATACTTTGCATCTCACAATCTCCTGAACGCTTTAGTCGTAGATACGTTATTAACTGCCGGCTGGGTTGGCCGAGCGGTTCTAGGCGCTACAGCCTGGAGCCGTGCGACCGTTATGGTCGCAGGTTCGATCCTGCCTCGGGCATGGATGTGGGATTATAACAAACTGTAAGAAGAAGAAAAGCGTTTTTCCACCTATCTTCGGTGTGCCGTTGCCTTCAAACAGCACACTTCCATAATACGCAAGCTACAATAATTCTTCAATCACCAAGCAAGATGCCCCAGTATCTTGCTTTCGAGATTAAACACCTTTCATGCCATCATAATCGAAACACGAGGTCACTCTTAATTGGTATCATAACTGTGCCCACTCACAAAAAAAAAACTTTTGGAAACTCCTTCTCAGTAACCACTGTCCGCCTCTGGAACAAACTGCCCTTTACCTTGCGCAAAATTCAATCCGATGCTTTTTTTAAGACGTTGAAGCATTTCCTACTCTCATCCTCCTAGCGTTTTCCACAAAATTAATGTACAAGGCCAGTCCTCTCCGCTGTCAAATAGCAAACCTAGTGTCTCCTATCTTGCTCCTATCTCTTCTTCCTCTTCATCTATCTCTGTTAACCATGCAATCTTCTTTTCCTTTTCATTTCCTTAATTATGTTACATCATGTCTCTATTCTTCTTCACCCTTCACCATCAGTCTCTCTCATACCCCCTGCTCAAAGCACTCCTACACTCCTGGAAATGGAAAAAAGAACACATTGACACCGGTGTGTCAGACCCACCATACTTGCTCCGGACACTGCGAGAGGGGTGTACAAGCAATGATCACACGCACGGCACAGCGGACACACCAGGAACAGCGTTGTTGGCCGTCGAATGGCGCTAGCTGCGCAGCATTTGTGCACCGCCGCGGTCAGTGTCAGCCAGTTTGCCGTGGCATACGGAGCTCCATCGCAGTCTTTAACACTGGTAGCATGCCGCGACAGCGTGGACGTGAACCGTATGTGCAGTTGACGGACTTTGAGCGAGGGCGTATAGTGGGCATGCGGGAGGCCGGGTGGACGTACCGCCGAATTGCTCAGCACGTGGGGCGTGAGGTCTCCACAGTAGATCGATGTTGCCGCCAGTGGTCGGCGGAAGGTGCACGTGCCCGTCGACCTGGGACCGGACCGCAGCGACGCACGGATGCACGCCAAGACCGTAGGATCCTACGCAGTGCCGTAGAGGACCGCAACCCCACTTCCCAGCAAATTAGGGACACTGTTGCTCCTGGGGTATCGGCGAGGACCATTCGCAACCGTCTCCATGAAGCTGGGCTACGGTCCCGCACACCGTTAGGCCGTCTTCCGCTCACGCCCCAACATCGTGCAGCCCGCCTCCAGTGGTGTCGCGACAAGCATGAATGGAGGGACGAATGGAGACGTGTCGTCTTCAGCGATGAGAGTCGCTTCTGCCTTGGTGCCAATGATGGTCGTATGAGTGTTTGGCGCCGTGCAGGTGAGCGCCACAATCAGGACTGCATACAACCAAGGCACACAGGGCCATCACCCGGCATCATGGTGTGGGGAGCGATCTCCTACACTGGCCGTACACCTCTGGTGATAGTCGAGGGGACACTGAATAGTGCACGGTACATCCAAACCGTCATCGAACCCATCGTTCTACCATTCCTAGACCGGCAAGGAAACTTGCTGTTCCAAAAGGATAATGCACTTCCGCATGTATCCCGTGCCACCCAACGTGCTCTAGAAGGTGTAAGTCAACTACCCTGGCCAGCAAGATCTCCGGATCTGTTCCCCATTGAGCATGTTTGGGACTGGATGAAGCGTCGTCTCACGCGGTCTGCACGTCCAGCACGAACGCTGGTCCAACTGAGGCGCCAGGTGGAAATAGCATTGCAAACAGTTCCACAGGACTACATCCAGCATCTCTACGATCGTCTCTATGGGAGACTAGCAGCCTGCATTGCTGCGAAAGGTGGATATACACTGTACTAGTGCCGACATTGTGCATGCTCTGTTGCCTGTGTCTATGTGCCTGTGGTTCTGTCAGTGTGATCATGTGATGTATCTGACCCCAGGAATGTGTCAATAAAGTTTCCCCTTCCTGCGACAATGAATTCACGGTGTTCTTATTTCAATTTCCAGGAGTGTATCTAAAATCAGTCTCTTTCATACTGTCAGTACTTATCATCTACGGATACAAACTCTATATGTATGTGTTTTTCCAAGTGTACCTTTGTAATTGTTTATTTCACTTTTTGCACTAGATGAAGTTTAACATGCCTACCAAAACAAAATAATGTAAAATAAGTAGAATGCTTGGTTAGATGTAAGAGAGGGCCTGATGGCCTTTATATTGCAAGGTTAAATAAATCAATAAATTAATAAATAAAGATGACGTTTCCCGTCATTCTCTTACAACTAATCATACAGTAACGATTGGTTTTTAAAAAAATCGTCAGTTTTATGAAATCTAGAAACGGCATATATACATATAGGTTTTAAGTGAAAGTCAAAATAGCGTCTCCCAACTCTGTATTTTGGTGGTGTGTGTGTCACATTTTTCCATATCATGGTCTACGTTCAAACGAACGTTGGAAATATCACACATGTCACACATTGCTCTGCACGTTCGGAAAGACTACCCAACGGGCTTTTTCCGTGATGTCAGAAACTCAGCACGCAGGACACTCAATGTAAAATTGTACGGTCCGAGTGCCAACGCTCTAAAAGTACGAACCGTCGCGCACCCTAAGGTAGCTTGCAGAGAATTGGATGTTTTCCTTTCGACGGAGTAAGGAATCGAATAGCATTTCTTGGTAGTTAAAGAGACACTAGTGGGTGTTTTAGAAAAAATCGTGAAGTGGAACATGAGACGCGGCAGCAGGAGTGAGCGTGCAGCGGAGAAGCCGCTCTCGGGCCGTATTTGAGCGTCGAGGCGCTCGCGCAGGCCTCTAATGAGGTGCTTTACGAGAGGTAGCGAGCACCCTCCTCCTCCTCCCCTCTCCCTCCCCCTCCTCCTCACCCTCTGCACACAGTCCCGCTGTCGCGAGGCAGACAAGCCGGTAAGCTGTGAGCACTGTGAATTGCCGTCAGGTGGGTTCCGCGAGTAAAATAAAGAAAACAGCGTCAAGGAGATCACGACCTAGGATCTCGCGTCACTGTGTAACTAGGGGAAGGAGAACAAGTATCTATCGTTATTTCTTATGGGAAAGGAAATAGAAACGTTTAAAGGAAGCAAGTGGGTAGATACATGTAGGTAGTTAAATGTTATACCGAATCTGTGAAATATTTCCAGCTGGTTAAAATAGGAAAGGAATTTCAGTAGGAGAATTGAATCCTAGTTAGAAATGAGGAGCGGAAATTTATTTCAGCTTGCCAGCAGTAACAACAACAAAAACGATAATATACAGGGCTGCATTTCACAAGATATAAGTTCCTATCAAGTCGCAAATACTGCACATGTTAACGTGTGTTGTTTCATGCGATATATCAGCTTTTTTCCAAATAATACTTTACTCATGACTTCCTAAAATGTGGATCAGAACTGTTGTTAAACAATATTGTTTCTTCTGCGGCTTCTGCACTAGTATACAGGATGGACCATTGATAGTGACCGGGCCATACATCTCACAAAATAAGCATCAAACAAAACAAAAAAAAAAACTACAACGAAATCAACTCATCTAGCTTGAAGGGGGAAACCAAATGACGCTATGGTTGGCCCGCTAGATGGCGCTGCCATAGATCAAACGGATTTAAACTGTGTTTTCTTAAAATCGGAACCCCCATTTTTTATTACACATGAATGTTTTAATTGGACCACTTTTTTCGCTTTGTGATAGATGGCACTGTAACAGTCACAAACGTATAATTACGTGCTATCACGTAACATTCCGCCAGTGACGACGGTATTTGCTCCGTGATACATTGTCCGTGTTAAAATGGACCGTTTACCAATTGCGGAAAAGGTCGATATCGTGTTGATGTACGGCTATTGTGATCCAAATGCCCAACGGGCGTGTGCTATGAATGCTGCTCGGCATCCTGAACGACATCATCCAAGTGTCCGGACCGTTCGCCGGATCGTTACATTATTTAAGGAAACAGGAAGTGTTCAGCCACAGGTGAAACGTCAACCACAACCTGCAACAAATGAGGATGCTCAAGTAGGTGTTTTAGCTGCTGTCGTGGCTAATCCGCACATCAGTAGCAGACGAATTGCGTGAGAATCGGGAATCTCAAAAACGTCGCTGTTGAGAATGCTAAATCAACATCGATTGCACACGTACCATATGTCTATGCACCAGGAATTGCATGGCGACGACTTCGAACGTCGTGTACAGTTCTGCCACTGGGCACAAGAGAAATTACGGGGCGGTGACAGATTTTTTGCACGCGTTCTGTTTAGCGACGAAGCGTCATTCACCAACAGCGGTAACGTAAACCGGCATAATATGCACTATTGGGGAACGGAAAACCCACGATGGCTGCGACAAGTGAAACATCAGCGACCTTTCCAGGTTAATGTATGGTGCGGCATTATGGGAGGAAGGATAATAGTTCCCCATTTTATTGATGACAATCTAAATGGGGCAATGTATGCTGATTTCCTACGTAATGTTCTACCGATGTTACTACGAGATGTTTTACTACATGACAGAATGGCGATGTACTTCCAACATGATGGATGTCCGGCACATAGCTCGCATGCCGTTGAAGTGGTATTGAATAGCATATTTCATGATAGGTGGATTGGTCGTCGAAGCACCATACCAAAGCCCGCACGTTCAGAAGATCTGACGTCCCCGGATTTCATTCTGTGGGGAAAGTTGACGGATATTTGCTATTGTGATCCACCGACAACGCCTGACATCATGCGTCAGCGCATTGTCAGTGCATGTGTTTCCCCCCTCAAGCTATACATGTTTCGTGCTTTGTTTTTTTTTTTTTTGGTTTGACCCTTATTTTGTGAGATATTTGGCCCAGTCACGATCAATGGAACACCCTGTATAAACACAGGGCGTTCATTTTAACTGAAGACATTGAAATATTTCGAAAACTACACATCAGATCAAAACAAGTCTCTGGTGGAGACAACCAATGGCACCACACTCGACCCCCAACCCCCCCCCCCCCCCCACGTGGGAGGAGGGCGCAACTTTCAAATCTCCAATAGGAACCGCCAAATTTTTTTAATTTTAATTTTTTTATTTATTTATTTATTTATTTTAATTTTTTTTTTGCAGATTACGATTCTACGTCAAATCCACACAAGTTTTGTCTGAAGTATTTTCTTCATTTCACCACAGACGGCGCTGTAATTGTAAGAATAGAAATTGGTACTCCACCGTAATTTACGACATGCTACTCAATGGACCGTAAATATCCATTGATATATGGGACACCACCTCTATGCCGCAGGCCAGTATTTCACAACTTCTAGGTGACGATCAGGTTGGCTTTAGGAAAAGTAAAGGGACGAGAGAGGCAATTATGACGTTACGGCTAATAAAGGAAGCAAGGCTCAAGAAAAATCAAGACACGAGCATAGGATTTGTCGACCTGGAAAAAGCGTTCGACAATATAAATTGGTGCAAGTTGTTCAAGATTCTGAAAAAAGTAGGGGTAAGCTATAGGGAGAGACGGGTCATATACAATATGTACAACAACCAAGAGGGAATAATAAGAGTGGACGATCAAGAACGAAGTGCTCGTATTAAGAAGGGTGTAAGACAAGGCTGTAGCCTTTCGCCCGTACTCTTCGATCTGTACATCGAGGAAGCAATGATGGAAATAAAAGAAAGGTTCAGTAGTGGAATTAAAATACAAGGTGAAAGGATATCAATGATACAATTCGCTGATAACATTGCTATCCTGAGTGAAAGTGAAGAAGAATTAAATGTTTTACTGAACGGAATGAACAGTCTAATGATTACACAGTATGGTTTGAGAGTAAATCGGAGAAAGACGAAGGTAATGAGAAGTAGTAGAAATGAGAAAAGCGATAAACTTAACATCAGGATTGATGGTCACGAAGTCAATGAAGTTAAGGAATTCTGCTACCTAGGCAGTAAAATAACCAATGACGGACGGAGCAAGGAGGACATCAAAAGCAGACTCGCTATGGCAAAAAAGGCATTTCTGGCCAAGAGAAGTCTACTAATATCTGAGGATGTACGTCTGGAGTACAGCATTGTATGGTAGTGAAACATGGACTGTGGGAAAACCGGAACAGAAGAGAATAGAAGCATTTGAGATGTGGTGCAATAGACGAATGTTGAAAATTGGGTAGACTGATAAGGTAACGAATGAGGAGGTTCTACGCAGAATCGGAGAGGAAAGGAATATGTGGAAAACACTGATAAGGAGAAGGGACAGGATGATAGGACATCTGCTAAGACATGAGGGAATGACTTCCATGGTACTAGAGGGAGCTGTAGAGGGCAAAAACTGTAGAGGAAGACAGAGATTTGAATACGTCAAGCAAATAATTGAGGACGTAGGTTGCAAGTGCTACTCTGAGATGAAGAGGTTAGCACAGGAAAGGAATTCGTGGCGGGCCGCATCAAACCAGTCAGTAGGCTGATGACAAAAAAAAAAAAAAAAAAATTGGAAACCCCATTCGCAGCGTTGCATTCCTGCGACATATCGAACAGGGGCTACTCAACCCGCCACTATGACCGTTGCTCGAGACGAGCGCTACTCTCCATTTCTAATTAGAGTAAGTGTTCGCACTCAGTACTGCCAACTTCAGCACCATTAGTGTTCGCTATTCAAATGAGAGCACGATGTACAGAAGCATATCTGCGGGAAAGTCAGCACGCTTTTCTGATGCTGTTCACCATGTCTTCACGGCCTGTTGGCGCCTGCTGGTTCACCTTATCTTTTAATAATCCCTACAAAAAGAAAGCCGGTGTCGTCAAATCCGACTACCGTACCTAGCGGGCTAATTAATAAGGCCACCTCTGCCGATAAACCGACCAGCATAAACACGGTCTAACACCTCCCGTGCTTCAAATGTGTAATGTACTGGACGTCTGTCATGCTGAAACCACATTGAAATCTGGCTTCGTAGGACAGAGCGGATCAGGTTGTGGAAAGGGGGCAAGGTCAATTACTGTTAGTTATACAAGAACACACACAACTTTATTCCTCAAACCAATGCTCAGTTTTCTCTTTAAAACAAAAAAATATAAATTCACGGCTGAGGGCCCAAGGAACTTCTCCAGAATAAGTTTAAATGATTGCTTTTAAAACACCACTATTTAGAGTAACGGCTGAAGGCCTAACTTTAGTAAAATTATAATACCTTCTCGGCAAAAGGTCGAAAATATATTTCAGATCAGGGAAGGTAATTCTTTAAACGCCAAGAATTTACAAATTCCGGATGAAGGCCATATTAAGGAAAATTCAAGTCATTTCTCCGTCTGTAAGTCCAATTAAGAAAATCTTCTTTACGTAACAAAACAGAGAGTTTAAAAGTAAGCCTTTACACAATACAACAGAAAAACATCCTAATAAAACTTGCAGTATCTTGTCAGCAATTGCTCAAGAATAATAATAGAGAACCTTAAGATAAACGTTTACAGAACACGGCTGAAGGCCATTTCAAGATTTCCATATAATTATGGAGGAAGCTTACAGACAAAGATTTACATATTAAAGCCACAGATTTTGCAACAAACACGGCTAAAGGCCTAAACACAGAGCAAAAAAGAAATTTAAATAAAAAACAGATGAAGACCTAATTTCAATCATTACAATAGCATTAACGCACTAGAGAAGGCCAAGTACAGTACTTACAGAATTACGAAAGGGGAAAACACAAATTAAAACAGTAACAAGTGGTGTTCAGAAAATACTCCAGGATCGGTCTGAGAAGGTCCCTTACAAGTGTAGTGAAGTGGGACAGGCAACCAAGGCTTAAGATCAGATAAGAGAAGGCAGCACAACCTTACAACTTTACGACCGACAGACAATCTCACCGATTTCCAACCGTCAGATCGAACTGCACAAATAATATAAAATATCGGCCGATGACGAGTAAACCAAAATACCTACACTTCGGACGCGGCCTCACCTAGATCAAGGCAACGCACACCGCTCACGAATACAGAAAACACAAGTCACAACTGCCAAATCACTACGGAAGGTGGCTCCGGGTTCTAGGCAACCACACACACCACTTGTTATCACACGCGTCAACGGCTGAGGAAAGAATAATCCACCAAAACGAAGAAATCGTAACAGTCGAGTTTTAAGAACAGGCAACTAATTACCCAAGCTGGCGATCCTGCTTCGGAGGAAAGCGAAAAGTCGTTACATAGGTAGCGCCTCCAAATGCAGCAGCGCGTGCCCGCCGCCAAAGGCCCCGGCCTTCCTTCGCGCTGTGGAGAATACGTCGCTGCTCAGTTCCAACAAACCAACAAAGTCAAGCCAAATCCCGACTCGGAAAATGGTGTCCAGAGGGTCGAAGACTTCGTCGTGAGAGACGATCAGCCGAGCAAACGATGAACGGCAGCTCACTTTCACCAACAGCGGTCCCGGCGAATACTAACACCATACGGACCCGACCATTGCTGGCTGCCAATTCATCCCCGACTGATACTGCTGTCAGTGCTCAGCAGACCACATGTCGCCATCCGACGACAAACCAACCGACCGGACAACGGCCTTCCATCTGCGTCGACCATGGTCCCGGCGCATACCTGCACCGTGCGGACCTGCCTGCTACTGACTGCCAACTGTTCCAACAGCCGAGTTCGACGAAACCGACTCAGTCCACAACCCAACGGGACTGAGATTCAGAGCCGACTGTCCAACAGGCGACTGTCAGCCTTCCGAGTGACTCTGCCGACTCACTGCACCGACTCACTCCACAGACTCGTTCCTGTCAGAGCAGAAACCGGAAAACACTGGCGTCGCTCCACAGATAGTAACACGAACCTACTATCGATAACGCTGGTGCTGCCACTCACGGACAGCGAAGGGGAACAAGGATAGTGGCGCCAGAAGACAGTAACACAAAACGAAAAAGAATTTTCTTGCCGTTTCAGAAATGCAGGAAGGAGAGGTCACAATCGTGAGCTACGCGCGGCTCAGACATACGTTGTCGAACGTCCACGGCACCATGCTGCAGTAGTGCCTTTAGTTCCTCTTCCAAAAACGTCCGATAATTGCCTCCATACTGACCAATGAGCTTATTCGCTATCATCCCACACCATACGTTAACCGACTAAGGACTTTGGTGGTCAGCTGGCCGTAACCACTGGGGACTGTCTACACTCCAGAAGGTCGTCTTGTGCCGTTTAACGCTAGCATGGCCAGTGAAAGCAGTCTTACCGGAAAATTGTACCTCTGCAAAGAACATGGGGATCGATTGCATTTGTTGACGCGCCCACTCACAAAATACGACCCGTTTATGGAAATCGGCGCCTTGAAGTTCTTGATGCACTGACACGTGATGTGGGTGGTACTTAAGACGCTGGTTATTGTGGCAACAGTACCTACGGAAATACCGGAACCGAGGGTAGAACTGCCGGGCGCTTATTCGTGGGTTGTGGTGCACTGCCGCTAATGCATCTGTTTCATTAGCTTCTCCTGTAACACGTTTCCTTCGGTCCTTAGGCTGCCATCAAGCAAACAAACTTTCACTACCTGGAAAAAACCTATCGAGAGCGAGATTTTTGTGGAAAAAGCTCACCATACATTCTTCGTACATTAGGATGACTGTAACTTTTTCCTATGTCTTTATAATATTCAGCATCCACTTGCACGTCTGTTCTCCAAATGACAAGTAGGTGAGCAGGCAATCAACACTGCGAAAGTATTGCAATGTTCAGAGCTACTACCTGTTCTACGTCTGCACGATACACGAGCCCCGGTCACTGTGTACTGCCTGTTATGAAACGTCGTAGTCCTGTGCATTGCCACGGTGGCGCGTCCAATAGTCCCCTTTCAATGTTGTTGTTGTTGTGGTCTTCAGTCCTGAAACTGGTTTGATGCAGCTCTCTACGCTACTCTATCCTGTGCAAGCTTCTTCATCTCCCAGTACCTACTGCAACCTACATCCTTCTGAATCTGCTTAGTGTAGTCATCTCTTGGTCTCCCTCTACGATTTTTACCCTCCACGCTGCCCTCCATTGCTAAATTGGTGATCCCTTGATGCCTCAGAACATGTCCTACCAACCGATCCCTTCTTCTGGTCAAGTTGTGCCACAAACTTCTCTTCTCCCCAATCCGATTCAATACTTCCTCATTAGTTATGTGATCTACCAATCTAATCTTCAGCATTCTTCTGTAGCACCACATTTCGAAAGCTTCTATTCTCTTCTTGTCCAAACTATTTATCGTCCATGTTTCACTTCCATACATGGCTACACTCCATACAAATACTTTCAGAAATGACTTTCTGACACTTAATCGATGTTAACAAATTTCTCTTCTTCAGAAACACTTTCCTTGCCATTGCCAGTCTACATTTTATATCCTCTCTACTTCGACCATCATCAGTTATTTTGCTCCCCAAATAGCAAAACTCCTTTACTACTTTAAGTGTCTCACTTCCTAATCTAATTCCCTCAGCATCACCCGACTTAATTCGACTACATTCCATTATCCTCGTTTTGCTTTTGTTGATGGTCATCTTATATCCTCCTTTCAAGACACTATCCATTCCGTTCAACTGCTCTTCCAAGTCCTTTGCTGTCTCTGACAGAATTACTATGTCATCGGCGAACCTCAAAGTTTTTATTTCTACTCCATGGATTTTAATACCTACTCCAAATTTTTCTTTTGTTTCCTTTACTGCTTGCTCAATATAGAGGTTGAATAACATCGGGGATAGGCTACAACCCTGTCTTATTCCCTTCCCCACCACTGCTTCCCTTTCATGCCCCTCGACTCTTATAACTGCCATCTGGTTTCTGTACAAATTGTAAATAGCCTTTCGCTCCCTGTATTTTACCCCTGCCACCTTCAGAATTTGAAAGAGAGTATTCCAGTCAACATTGTCAAAAGCTTTCTCTAAGTCTACAAATGCTAGAAACGTAGGTTGGCCTTTTCTTAATCTAGCTTCTAAGATAAGCCGTAGGGTCAGTATTGCCTGACGTGTTCCAACATTTCTACGGAATCCAAACTGATCTTCCCCGAGGTCGGCTTCTACCAGTTTTTCCATTCGTCTGTAAAGAACTCGCGTTAGTATTTTACAGCTGTGACTTATTAAACTGATAGTTCGGTAATTTTCACATCTGTCAACACCTGCTTTCTTTGGGATTGGAATTATTACATTCTTCCTGAAGTCTGAGGGTATTTCGCCTGTCTCATACATCTTGCTCACCAGATGGTAGAGTTTTGTCAGGACTGGCTCTCCCAAGGCCGTCAGTAGTTCCAATGGAATGTTGTCGACTCCGGGGGCCTTGTTTCGACTCAGGTCTTCCAGTGCTCTGTCAAACTCTTCACGCAGTATCGTATCTCCCATTTCATCTTCATCTACATCCTCTTCCATTTCCATACTATTGTTCTCAAGTACATCGCCCTTGTATAGACCCTCTATATACTCCTTCCACCTTTCCGCCTTCCCTTCTTTGCTTAGAACTGGGTTTCCATCTGAACTCTTGATATTCATACAAGTGGCTCTCTTTTCTCCAAAGGTCTCTTTAATTTTCCTGTAGGCAGTATCTATCTTACGTCTAGTGAGATAAGCCTCTACATCCTTACATTTGTCCTCTAGCCATCCCTGCTTCGCCATTTTGCACTTCTTGTCGATCTCATTTTTGAGACGTTTGTATTCCTTTTTGCCTACTTCATTTACTGCATTTTTATATTTTCTCCTTTCATCAAGTAAATTCAATATTTCTTCTGTTACCCAAGGATTTCTACTAGCCCTAGTCTTTTAACCTACTTGATCCTCTGCTGCCTTCACTACTTCATCCCTCAAAGCTACCCATTCTTCTTCTATTGTATTTTTTTTCCGCATTCCTGTCAATTGCTCCCTTATGCTCTCCTTGAAACTCCGTACAACCTCTGGTTCTTTTAGTTTATCCAGGTCCCATCTCCTTAAATTCCCACCTTTTTGCAGTTTCTTCAGTTTTAATCTACAGGTCATAACCAATAGATTGTGGTCAGAGTCCACATCTGCCCCTGGAAATGTCTTACAATTTAAAACCTGGTTCCTAAATCTCTGTCGTACCAGTATATAATCTATCTGAAACCTGTCAGTATCTCCAGGCTTCTTCCATGTATACAGCCTTCTTTTATGATTCTTGAACCAAGTGTTACCTATGATTAAGTTGTGCTCTGTGCAAAATTCTACGAAGCGGCTTCCTCTTTCATTTCTTTGCCCCAGTCCATATTGACCTACTACGTTTCCTTCTCTCCCTTTTCCTACTACCGAATTCCAGTCACCCATGACTATTAAATTTTCGTCACCCTTCACTATCTGAATAATTTCTTTTATTTGATCATACATTTTTTCAATTTATTCGTCATCTGCAGAGCTAGTTGGCATATAAACTTGTACTACTGTAGTAGGTGTGGGCTTCGTATCTATCTTGGCCACAATAATGCGTTCACTATGCTGTTTCTAGTAGCTTACCCGCATTCCTATTTTCCTATTCATTATTAAACCTACTCCTGCATTACCCCTATTTGATTTTGTGTTTATAACCCTGTAGTCACCTGACCTGAAGTCTTGTTCCTCTTGCCACCGAACTTCACTAATTCCCACTATATCTAAATTTAACCTATCCATTTCCCTTTTAAAATTTTCTAACCTACCTGCCCGATTAAGGGATCTGACATTCCACGCTCCGACCCGTAGAACGCCAGTTTTCTTTCTCCCCCTTTCAATATGGTCGAAGAATACAACGTTGCGAATGGGGTTTCCAATTGGAAGTTATGAAATATTGGCCTGTCCTACCGTGGAAGTGTCCCACATGCCATTGGGTATTCAAGGGTCGTTGAGTGGTATGTAGTAAATTACAGTTGTATACCAATTACTACTGCTGCGATTACAGCAACATCTGTAGCGAAACGAAGAAAATGGTGCAGACAAAATGTTTGTCGGTTTTGCAGTAGAATCTTCATCTGAAATGAAAAAACGATATTACATATTGTAGACTTCAAAGTTGCCCCTGCCACTCACTCACGGGGTGGGGTGGCAGGTCGAGTATAGTATCGGTTGATGCCCCCTCCGAGACAAACAAATTGGAATTATAACTTTTTTTCATACGATGTGTAGTTTTCGATTATTTCATTGTGTTAATCTTCAAATACAGAGTCGTCAGAAAATGTCTGAGAAGGTTGTTCCAGGATAGGTTGTGCTGAGGAATAATTGCTAAGAGAAAAATCGATATGTTGGACTGTTTCAGAGTTAATTAGTATTTAAGTTAGCCCATCAGGCCGTTACGCGCACAAATTGTTTGGTTTAATAAAACGTAACGAGGCGAAACAAAAATTGGACGTGGGAAGCTGGTAAGGATCGAACCCGAACCAAAGCGTGAGCTGTCTCGTGTGCTATCTACGAGATCAACCAAACTAATTGTATCTGGCTGGCCACTGAATATGCGCGTGGAACAGCTTTATTGGCTAACTTAATCGCTAATTAACTCGTAAAATGCTCAACGTATCTAATTATTTGCTCATCTGTTATTTCTCACCAAATCGCACCCTATGACATCCTTGCAATCTTTTAAGACTGTTTCCGACAAACCTGTATAGATTGTATTTAAATGCAGCCGCCAGCTTGTCTCCGTCCCGCAGCACAGATGTCAAGGAGCTGTTTCCCTGGAGGTCGACGCCACGTCCAGTGTCGATGGTCACAATGCACATTTCAGTCGTAGTTGCCTACGTCATGATGTTGACATTGGCCTATGCACGGGCCATTGGGCACGGAGGCGCATTGTTAGGAGTGATCCGTGAACTGTGTTCATGAACACTTGCGTTGAAGTCTGATGTTAGTTCCACCACAGCTCACCGCCTACCTTGGATTACCAGTCTGCCCAGTCTATGACAACCGGCATTTGTAATGAGGTGTGGCCGACAAACGCCACGACGTCTGGACGTGGTTTCCCGTTGGTTTTGCCACTTCTTTAAGACATTCAGCTCTCCTCGAATACTCCACAAGTCATGCAGTTTCCTAAATGATCGTGCGGAGCCTCCAGGCCATCAAAATCAGCCGTTGGTCAAATCAGATCGCACGCCTTCCCCATTCTACACAAGGACAGCATTCTCACCACTACTACATCTACCATATGTATATCTTACTAACTGTCATTCCTCGCCAGGTTACGCTGCTATCAACTGGACGGTCTTATATCGATAGTAGGTCTGTGCGTATAACGTTCTGGCTGACAAATTTATCCGTTACTGCAAAGTTTGTTGGTTAAGTCAACGGAAATGCCCGAAACGATATTTCGATTTAAAGCTCGCTATTGTTGAGTTCCGAAGACGGGAAGAGCTGGCAAGTGCGAGGATTACATCACAGTCAGCTTAACAGCTCATGCATCGAAGCTGCTTACAAGAATAATATACAGAAGAATGGAAAAGAAAATTGAGGATGCGCTAGATGACGATCAGTTTGGCTTTAGGAGAGGTAAAGGCATGAGAGAGGCAATTCTGACGTTACGGCTAATAATGGAAGCAAGGCTAAAGAAAAATCAAGACACAGTGATAGGATGTGTCGACCTGGAAAAAGTGTTCGACAATGTAAAATGGTGCAAGATGCTCGAAATTCAGAGAAAAGTAAGGGTAAGCTATAGAGAGATTCAGGTCATATACAATACGTACAACAGCCAAAAGGGATAATAAGTGTGGAAGCCCAAGAACGAATTGCTCGTATTAAAAAGGGTATAACACAAGGGTATAGACTTTTGCCCTACTGTTCAATCTGTACATCCAGGAAGCTGTGATGGAAATAAAAGAAAGATTCAGGAGTGGAATTAAAATTCAAGGTAAAAGGATATCAATGATACGATTCGCTGATGACATTGCTATCCTGATTGAAAGTGAAGATGAATTATATGACCTGCTGAATGGAATGAACAGTCTAATGAGTACAATGTATGGATTCAGAGTATATCGAAGAAAGAAGAAGGTAATGAGAAGTAATAGAAATGAGAATAGCGAGAAACTTAACATCAGGACTGAAGGTCACGAAGTAGATGAAGTTAAGGAATTCTACTACCTAGGCAGTAAAATAACCAACGACGGACGGGGCAAGGAGAACATCAAAAGCAGACTAGCAATGGCAAAAAGGGCATTCCTGGCCACGAGAAGTCTACTACTATCAAACACAGGCGTTAATATGAGAAAGAAATTCTTGAGAATGTACGTCTGTAGTACAGCATTGTATTGTAGTCAAACATGGAATGTGGGATAACCGGAACAGAAGAGAATGGAAGCATTTGAAATGTGGTGCTACAGACGAATGTTGAAAATTAGTAGGCTGACACAGTAAGGAATGAGAAGGTTCTACACAGAATCAGAGAGGAAAGAAATATGAGGCAAGCACTGGTAAGGAAAAGGGACAGGATGATAGGGCATCTGTTAAGACATGATGGAATGACGCCCATGGTATTTGAGGGATCAGTAGAGGGCAAAACGCTAGAGGAAGAAGGAATTCGTGGCGGGCCGCATAAAACCAGTCAGAAGGCTGATGACCTACTGTTGTTGTTGTGGTCTTCAGCCCAGAGACTGATTTGATGCAGCTCTCCATGCTGCTATATTCTGTGGAAGCTTCTTTATCTCCCAGCACCTACTACAACCCACATCCTTCTGAATATGTTTAGTGTATTCATCTCCTGGTCTCCCTCTACGATTTTTACCCACCACGCTTCCTCCAATACTAAATTTTTTATCCCTTTATGTCTCAGGATATTCCCTACGAACCCATCCATTCTTCTAATCATGTTGTGCCGCTAACTCCTCTTCTGTCCTATTCTATTCAAAACATCCTCATTAGTTAAGTGATCGGCCCATCTAATCTTCAGCATTCTTCTGTAACACCACATTTAGAACGTTTTTATTCTCTTCTTGTCTAAACTATTTATAGTCCACTTTTCACTTCCGTACAAGGCTACTCTCCATGCAAATACTTTCAGAAACGACTTCCTGACCCATTAAAAAAAAGTGTTCCACAGAGTGTCGACAAGTTACCTTGACTTGCTTCTTCATCAGATCTGTCTCCAATAACGACTCCAGTATCATCTACAACCAGTATTAAACATTCCTGTACTGACCGACCGAGAGCAAAGACATGGATCGCCATCCGACAAACTGACGTCCAGCAGCTGTACAACAGAATGCATTCAAGTTTTCTTGCTTTGCATTCGACACTCTGATGGTTACACCGGTTATTAATGTACAATTATTTGACTTTTTCAGTTACTTGTCTAGTGCTTACATTAATCAGTGATCTTGCAGTGCTAATCTCTTAAAGCATTATCCAGCCAAAATTATTCCCGAAATTGCATAACTCTACATCAAATCTTTTTTGATACTCGATTTTTCCCATCAGTGTGCATATAGTTTTTTTTGTGGTAGTTATACTTGTCTTGGAGCTTTATGTGGATCAGCACCCTTGTTCAAGACTGAGCTATTGTGGGCCTACCTGCAGCATAACTTAATGCTTTTGTGTTTTTTCTTGAAAGTCTAAATTCTGTATTTACTTACTCATAAGAGATTGATTTTTGAGTAGTGTGCTTTCATGTAATGGCCTGAGCGTTTTAAAAGCCAGTCCTTTGCATCGTTTGTTTTTCTTTAAGTACTTACGGTAGTTTCTTTAATTCACTATCGTGCCGATGGATGCAAACTTGAATTATTATGAAGTTGTAAGGGCTTTTTTGATATTCTAGCGTGCAATTTGTGGTTACCTGATTTTAATGCCTAATCAGAGACCGTTTTAGATTTGAAGAGGCAAAGCAATATCTGAGGTAGCTCAAGGTGGCATCCTTATGTCAACGTAACATTTGTTTTCAGCTCTTTTGGGACTTATTTTTAGTAAATATGTAAGCTTGTAAACGTTCATTCCTTTACTGTTTATTGTATCTGCAAGTCATGCCTTTGTTAAATGTTATCATTTTAGTGGGTGGAGTTATTATCCATTTTATAGGTGCTTTTATAATGTGTCTTGTGGCGTGTTTTTTGTAAATGTTAATCAGTGTTAAGGTAAATAGAAATTATCAAATTCTTTCTTTTAAGTGTTGCTCGGCACCTTACTACTATCAGATCCAAGTGCCCTACCCTTTCAGAAATGCTATTCAGTAAGCAACTTCTGCCTCTCTTTCCTCTGGATGAAAAATGTCAATATTCTCTTCCACCATGACCTTTATCCATAACCAACTCCCTTAACACACGGTAGTTGGGTGGTGCTCCGACTAAGGGACCTGGTTCCGCCCGGTCTAGCCTTGCGGTCTGAGGCGCGTTGCTGCGGTTCGCGCGGCTCCAGTCCCCATCGGAGGTTCGAGTCCTTCCTTGGGCAAGTGTGTGTGTGTGTGTGTGTGTGTGTGTGTGTGTGTGTGTGTGTGTTTTGTCCTTCACGTAAGTTAAAGTTACATTAAGTAGTGTGTAAGCCTAGGGACCGATGACCTCAGTAGCTTGGTGTCACAGGAACGTACCACAAATTTCCAAACTACCAACAGTATTTGATCAATAAAGGAAGGATGGTGACATACAAATTGAACCATTGTCCTGGATTCTGTAAAAATTTCTGAAAAGTAACGCGGTGTCCGACAAAACAGAAACCACGAAAATATACAGGGTGATAGGGAGCAAAGGTCAATATTTTACACAGTGGTGGTCTAAGTAATTCTGAACAAAAAATGTTATATTAACACATGTCCACAAATGCTTCGTTAGGGAGGTATGGGTATGGAAAGGAACATTAATTCTGCAAAATTGATGTGTACAACGTGAATGTATACGCAATACAACTGGACCGCAAGGCGATTTTCTTGAAAACAATTTTACAGAGAAATACAGCTATGTTACACATTTTTCATAATGTTTATTTATTTTGCATTTAGTTCATAATGCATTGAGACATGCATGTTACATGTATTCAGTTGAAGAGACGTACAACGTCTCTACTCTTTAACATTTATCGTACACATGTTGTACAGTTCACAGAACAGGTTCGAATATCCCACCATGAACGTCAATGCACTTTTGCGCTCTAGCAATAACATGTTGTGTTGGTTGTTCAACTGCCTGTGGTTGGTTCCTGATCAATTTAGCAGCGTCCATAATGCGATAAACAGATATCTAAAATTATAAGATCTTGCGATCTTGGAGGCAAGTTAATAGCACCACCAGGACCAAATCAGCGGTTAGGGTACGTGCGGTTGAGTTGGTCCCTCACACGTAAGGTAACATATGAAGGGGTAACGTCTTGTTGAAAGTACATTCCAGTTCGCTTGGCTAAAGGAACGTCTTCCAATAGTTCCATAAATGGTACCTCTCTCCAGTCAACCGCTGATTAATAATAAATGGAACTATCAAAAGGTTGCCGATCATCCGGCACCAAACATTTACGGCAAAACGAACTTGGAAATTTCTATCCATTGAAGCGTGTGACCATCAATGATTATTGCGTGTGTTGTTTATTCCATGTAGTGAAAACTGAGCTTCGTCAGTGAATAGTATGTATGGAGTAAAATGACTATTCTCAATTACCCAGTGACAGAATTGAAGTCGTTGAGCATTGTCGCCAACAGTCTGTATGTGAAATGGATACAGGTTTTCCGCATGAAATGTTTCCCATACACGTGTCTGTGCGACATTCATTTTTATTCGGTCATCTGTCTTCTGACTGGTTTGATGCGGTCCGCCAGGAATTACTCTCCTGTGCCAACCTCTTCATCTCAGAGTAGCACTTGCAGCATGCGTCCTCCATTATTTGCTGGATGTGTTCCAATCTCTGTCTTCCTCTACAGTTTTTGCCCTCTACAGTTCCCTCTAGTACCTGGACGTCATTCCCTCATGTCTTAACAGATGTCTTATCATCCTGTCCCTAATCCTTATCAGTGTTTTCCACATACTCCTTTCCTCTAAGAGTCTGCGTAGAAGCTCATCATTCCTTATTTTATCAGTCGACCTAATTTTCAACATTCATCTGTAGCACCACATCTCAAATGCTTCGATTATCTTCTGCTCCGGTATTCCCAAAGTCCGTGTTTAACTACCATACAATGGTGTACATCAGACGTACATTATTGGAAATTTCTTCCTCAAAGTAAGGCCGATATTTGATATTAGCAGACTTCTCTTGGCAAGGAATGCCTTTTTTCCATAGCTGGTCTGCTTTTGTTGTCCTCCTTGCTCCGTCCGTCATTGGTTATTAGGTAGCAGAATTCCTTAACTTCATCTACTTCGTGACCATCAATGCTGATGTTAAGAGTCTCGCTTTTCTCATTTCTGCTACCTCTCATTACTTTCGTCTTTTTTCGTTTTACTCTCAGTCCATAATCTGTACTCATTAGACTGTTCATTCCGATCAGTAGAACATTTAATTCTTCTTCACTTTCACTCAGGATAGCAATGTCATCAGCGAATTGTATCATTGATATCCTTTCACCTTGTATTTTAATTCCACTCCTGAACCTTTCTTTTATTTCCATCATGGCTTCCTCGATGCACAGATTGAACAGAAGGGGCGAAAGGCTACATCTTTGTCTTACACCGTTTTTAATTCGAGCACTTAGTTTTTGGTCGTCCAGTATTATTATTCCCTCTTGGCAATTGTACATATTGTATATGAGCCGTCTCTCCCTATAGTTTATCCTTACTTCTCTCATTTTACACTGTCGTACGCTCTCTCCAGGGTGACAAATAGTATGAACGTGTCTTGATTTTTCTTTTGTCTTGCTTCCATTATTATCCTCTACGTGAGAATTGCCTCTCTCGTGCTTTTACATTTCCTAAAGCAAAACTGATCGTCATGAACCGCATCCTCAATTTACTTACATTCATACGCAGGGACATTCTTCTTATGCTCGTACCGAGACTTCGCTCTACACTTCGATAATTTCTTCCTGTTCTTGCAATGTTCGTTGACGTGGACGCTCGGGCGCAAAGTTTCCACTGGGAACAGATCGTGTAGCACGCAAAGTGATAAACACTTTGGTAAAGACTCTGCTATCAGGCAATCGTCGAATCGGAAAGCGGCTGTGATATTCCTCTCTTGCAGAGGTAGCACTACCGTTGTTCAGGCCATAAGATACACCACGTCTGCGTATTCCTTATTACTGTAGACGTGTGGCACTGTTAGCATCGCTTGGACGAACACAGTTACCACCAAACACCACACAGCTAACCGATCTGTCGCTGGTACACTACACAATGCGGCTTACACGGCACAACTGAGCAAACAATGGGTGATTGTACTACGTAATACGTACGTCACACGACCATAATACATGGTAGGTTGCTTAGCGTAAACATGGTATGTACCCGAGCATTGTTTGCCAGAAAATCACGGTACGGTCCAGTTGTATTTCGTATACGTTCACGTTGTGTACATCACTTTTGCAGAATTAGAAGTCCTTTCAATACCCATACCTATCGAAGCATTTGCGGAACTATGTTCATACAACATTTTTGATCAGAATTACTTATACTATCACTGTTTAAAATATTGACCTCTCCTCCCCAAACTCCCTGTATACACCTACATTTTTACAAGAGCGCGACGGCTCCTTGACGTTTTGGTTTAGTACAGATGGTGTAATATCGTCCCAACTCCTCTGGGAATCGATAATTTGCTGCCAGGCAGTTAGTGGGCAAAGGTCGCTGCACTGCGGCTTTCGATGAGTTTGAAGTTTATCACGAGTCATGTCCGCACTAAGCAGCAGTCTGCCCTGGGCAAGTGAGAGGAGAGGAGAGGAACCCTTGTTTGCATCACTCGTATAAGTTTGCGTCCAATCGCTATGGCTCATTCCGTCCACGGAAAATCTACCACCAAGATCAGCTTCCAATTCGACAAAGTTCAAACAGAACCACATAGATGACGAAGTTGAATTAGAACAGAGCACGTCGTCGGTATCCATGCCTCTACCACAAGTACCGTCGTCTACGTCAAGATGGTCGACGACGAGATACGTAACGCTGTTGTCACGAGAGCTGCGAAAAATTTCAATTTGAAAAACTCCAATGGCCATGTCAGAGCCGTTACCGTTGACCACGCAAGGACGAGTATTACGCACATTCCCGTTCGAAGTGCTCCCGAACGTAGTTACAGCGGCCTTCCGGCCGTATTAGGCCGTAATCGCCTACATGGCAGAAAAATGGAGCAGCTTCGAGACGTTCACAGTCCTCTACGAAATCCAACAACTTACAATTTAATTAATAAAATACCCAGTCTAGGTGGATGTCGAGCATTCGTGATGTACGATGGACAGTCACGTACTTGTTCTGGTTGTGGCGAGAAGGGTCTGGTGGGAATTCAACGTTGGCTTACACAAATCCCGTTAAGTGATGTGGCGCCACACGCTACAGTAATAGCCATCCTCCTCAGTTATGCAGGGGTGGCACGGTAGATTAGACATGGCAAGTGGAGGACCACTTGGAAGACAGGGAACGTCAGACGTGAGACTGCACACCTGTAGCACGTCCAGGATTGAGTGACACCATGACACAATCGACACAGATTGAAGGAGGTCGCCCATCGACACCACAGGGGAATTAGACGAGAGAATGGAACTGGACACTAGAGCTGTACCGACCTCTCCCTTTCTTTCTCCCTGAGGGGGGATGCGGTGCAGAAACCACACACTCATTCGGACATGCAAACCCACATCCGGAAATTGAGGTCACTGAGGAAACATAAGAATCAGCGCTGTTCCCCCCCTCAGAACTATGATCTCCTGCAGACGTCTTCTCCAGTTCACAACCGGATAGCCGATGTGACAGAGTAGATGGATGACGCTGGTTCCCCTCACCTGTTGCTTTCCGCTATCTCTGGCAACATGACAACAGCGCCCGTCATTGTGGATTCAACCTTGGTCACCGAGCTCGCAAGTACCCTACTGCAGCCACAGTTAACTAAGTGACCTTGGATAGACAACATTGAAGAAGACTCTACGCCTGCTATGGTGGATAAAGAGAGTTAAGGCTCCTCACACACCTCAACCCCTCCCGAGTAGCAGCAGAAGACACAGCCGTTAGAGCCCACAAATGACAGGCGACAACGTTTTCGGTGACGCTGATGGTGGTCCCCACTGCAGGAGATGTTCTACAGATCGCTCTGCGACCATCGACGTCAACACCATTCGGGCACCTACCAAGTCCTCCTGTTCCAGCAGACTTCGACATTGTCTTGGCAGATCTTCGTCGAAGATTTCCCGGATATGGCTCATGTGTCCCACACTTCGCCAAGTAACAGCGATGTCGCAGTTCTCTCCTAGGAGGGCCACGTACGGAGGAAGTATGGTGTCACCCCGACGCTAGTGAATGGCCATAACTCGTCTAGGCGTGCAGTTTGTCAATGTGTAAGCGGCCTCCAGAACAAATCGCCATCGCGAATGGTCGGTCTCCTTCACGGAACCAGTGGCCTCGCTTTTCAAGGCAAGGCAGAACGACAATTAGTGAGCGATTTCAATGACGCCCAGGCGCGTGAGAATCAGCTGCCGCTCCATTCACCGTGCCTCCAACTTGGGACACCCATCAGCGACTTCTGTCAGGTAGATACAGGGTAACATGTCATGCAATTCGGTCAGGACTCACTAATTTTACAAGTCACTCGTCTGGTGACATTGATACGGTTTACGTCCCGTTCTCTCTCAGCAAGAGTGAGGGCCCCAGAGGTGTGGCCTGCAGAATTTTCTGCTCGCGAGGCCTATGCAAGAGCCGTCACCTTCGTTGCCAGCAGGTGTGGCGAAGCCGATATGCCTATAAGTTAAACCATACTCATGTCGCTTCTTAGGATTGTCGGCGCGCCGTTTAGGACACATGGAGTTCATGCCTCCGTGGTGACGCTCCTCACAGTCTTAAACCGGTTCACAAAACGACAGTGGAGCCCCAGTAATTGAATACCGCCCGCTGACACTCCTCAACTGCGACATGGAGATATTCAACAGACATTTAACGAACCTGTCTGACGTTATCTCGCCGGATGAGGCTTCCATGGAGAGCATCAATAACATCCACTCAGTACTTTCCCGATAGCCCTAGCGAGGGCATGAAGCAACTTGGGAAATCTGGCACAACTCTATTTCAGCCAGGGTGGATCATGTGTACCCAACGTCCATTGCCCAACACATGGAGTCTCCACAGCAACTCATGGGCCTCCTCCAAACGGCGACTTCCAAGCTGCTCGTCAATGGGCGTCTCACACAGTCCATCCAGCTTTTCCGATCGGTGCGTCAAGGCTGCCTCCTGTGCCTCCGCCGTGGCACTGGAACCCCACCTCTGCGGCCTCCGTCAATGCCTCACTGGACTGACGTTACGTGGCATCGCATTTCGATGTACGGTGTATGCTGATGACCTGGTTCTCGTAGTCCACAACGGCGACGATGTAACCAACACACATAAATGGATTGACGAAAGGTTTGGCTTCCGGCTGCTGTCTCATTGTTACCAAATCAGTAGTCATGAACGTAGGAGATAGATTGTCTCCAGCGTGTGTTGACGCCTTAGAGATTAATGGTAATATCAAATTCCTCGGAGTAGAGTTTCACGATGACATAATGCACACTGCGGCTTTTAACTACCACAACCTATTACAAAATATTCAGGCAGGATCACCTACCTTCAACTTCGGACGCCCGACATTCTTAAAAGAACACACTTTGTCAGTATTTACCTAACATCACGCATTCCAAAACAGCCCATGTACTTATGCTACAGACATTGATAGCACGACTTATATTTGCGGCATTTGGAGCCTACGTCAGTACAGGCAACCTCATCCAAGTCTTTTATGATTTGCTGTCTATTCCCCCAGACAGAGGAGGTCTTGGCCTAGTCCAAGCTCAGGATTGACCTGTGGCCCGGTTTGTCAGCTCGCAGACCAAGCCGTGGCGCCACCGCCCGGAATGTTTGGCGGCTTTTCTGCTGGAATTCCGCCCTTTCATACGACCCCCTGATGGCACTAGATGTACCCCCGCCTTTCTACTACTTCGGTCACTATTACATTGAACACAGTTACGTCAGTATCGCAGTACCAATCACGAAACAGGCGACGGCGCTGGACATAAGTTACGTCCTACAACAGAGGTGACCGCCAAACGTCATGGAGACCAATAGCCGTCATGTTAGTTCCAAGCTAGTACGATGGACGATATGCATGATTGTATTGGATACAGGAGTTCAGTCAACGGTAAACAGATCACCGGATTGCGTCTCCTCCACAAGGTACATATGGAGGACTCGCCTCTATGTGGGGTACGCTGTGCACCAGGCACAGACAAGCACCGTCTCAGATGTGGCGCGGCGGAGGACATACACTATGTGATAAAAAGTATCCGGACACCCCCAAAAACATCCGTTTTTCATGTTAGGTGCAGTGTACTGTCACCTACTGCCAGATACTCCATACCGGTGACCACAGTAGTCATTAGATATCGTGAGAGATCAGAACGGGGAGCCCCGCTGAACCCACGAACTTCGAACTTGGTCAGGTGATTGGGTGTCACTTGCGTCATACCTCTGTACTCGAGATTTCCACACTCCTAAACATCCTTAGTTCAACTGTTTCCAATGTGGTAGTGAAGTGGAAACGTGAAGGGACACGTACAGCTCAAAATCGTACAGGCCGACCTCGTCTTTGACTGACAGAGACCGCCAAAAGGTGACTAGGATCGTAATGTGTAATAGGCAGACATCTATCCAGACCATCATACAGGAATTCCAAACTCTGTCAGGATCCACGGCAAGTACTATGGCAGTTAGGCGGGAGGCGAGAAAACTGGGATTTCATGGACGACTAGCTGCTCATAAGCGACACATCACGCCTCTAAATGCGAAACGACGCCTCGCTTGGTGTAAGGAGCGTAAACATTGGACGACAGAACAGTGGAAAAACTTTATGTGGAGCGACGAATCACGATATACAATGTGGCGATCCGGTGGTAGGGTGTGGGTACGGCGAATGCCCGGTGAATGTCATTTGCCAGCGTGTGTAGTACCAACAGTAAAATTCGAAGGCGGTGGTGTTATGATGTGGTCGTGTTTTTCATGGAGGGGGCTTGCATCCGTTGTTGCTTTGAGTGGCACTATCGCAGCCTATGTTTTAAGCACCTTCTTGCTTACCACTGTTGATGAGCAATTTGTGGATGGCGATTTCAGCTTTCAAGACGAGTGAACACCTGACTTGAATCCTATAGAACACCTTTGGGATGTCTCGAAATGCCGACTTCGAGCCAGGCCGCACCGACCGACATCGATACCTTCCAGCACCTGATTGAACATATGTGTGCGATAGTGGAAGCTGTCATCACGGCTATGGGTGGACCAACACCATATTGAATTCCAGTATTACGCATGGAGTGACACGAACTTTTAAGTCATTTTCAGCCAGGTGTCCGGATACTTTTGATCACATAGTATTTAGCGTTTGGTGCGACAAATTTTTGTAGTACTTTCTACGTATGACCCCTGAACATATCGAATCTGGGCTCCTTCTTTTCCCGCCCACACAAAACTAGCGCAGTCACTGGGTCCATGGGCACGTGGTGAAATATTTATTTCACGATGGACCTAAAGATGGAACGGACATTCGTAACTATCTGCAAGAATGTGATTGTAAGACTGTCCGGAACCCAAAGTACAGAGAATATTCTTCTAATTACTTAGGGAATGCGCTACATGATCCTCCGTGCAGGCTGATCAACAACAAGTAGGAGAAGATACCCACTGACCGAGCTGACAAGAACATGACCGATAATCGGTGGAATAACTTGCGAATGCGTGCAGACATACCTGGATGATTAAGCGTAAGAAGAGTAGCGGTGCACCCTTTGCATCATGCAAAGCACAAATTCAGTTTTCCAATATGTATTGCGTCGGAGTAGTAAAACCAGAAATTATTTGATTTCTTTATTTAGTGCACGATGCGGTGCTAGTTACAAGTACTCTAGATGTGGTATAAAGGAAATAAAAATGAAAGTAAATAAATAAAAAAATGTTCCCACAGTTGGTTTTCCCTCACCTCTTCTGATACATGAACGACGAAGACGACACCGGGACAGGTCCTGGGTTACGACCCCTGTCCACTCTGCCCTACTCACCAGCCACGCTCTACGGACCCCACAAAACGGCAACCAGTGCCAAAAAATAAAAAAAGATACACGTCTACTGCTGCGTGAGTGTTGATTACAATAGCTACAGGAGCGCAATATGGAGCATTCTTTGCAGGGGAACCAGTACTGCTAACTTATTCCATAATACACTATGCCTCCTTCTTGTGTGGGAAAATGACACGGTATCACACCACCAGCGTTATGTAAAGAGAACGCATTATAAATTGTTATAGTAGTATTCGCACTGATCTCGCAAAGTGACACTAAAAATGATAATACACATTGTAAAACGCAGCGAAAACAGTCACTGTAATTAACTCGATCGTGATGAACGTAGACAGTACATTTTCAATATACAGTTGTTCAAAGAAGAAGAATGGTTCTGTGATTAATGAAAGTATGCTGCCAAGTAAATTTTTTCCTTAGCTTCTAGACCAGTGGAATCGATGATTCACCTGAAAAATATAATGAATAATGCATGTAGTTACGAAGATTAGAAAACTATTAGAAGTTAAGAGTAATGTTTATAATGTATTCAAAGACATAATAACATGGGATTTTTATAAAATTCGTTTAGTTCAAACACATATTATGTATCTCTTTAAAGTCAACACCGCCATTAGACTGTAGTTTGGCTCAAATGGCTCTGAGCACTATGCGACTTAACGTCTGAGGTCATCAGTCGCCTAGAACTTAGAAATACTTAAACCTAAATAACCTAAGGACATCACACACATCCATGCCCGAGACCATATTCGAGCCTTCGACGATAGCGACCATGCAGTCCCAGACTGTAGCGCCTAGACCCGCTCGGCCACCCTGGCCCGCAGACTGTTGTTTATTTACAGTGTTACATTTCCACAATCTTGATTTCGGCTTAAAAGTGCCATTATCAAGTATTTAAGTGTTATACATTGCCTAATATGGCATACTGTCGTATTAAAATACACTATTAGAGACATTATCTAAGAGTCGATATTTCTGGCAGACCCTGCTGCTTTGTTTCATGACTGAGTATATCATCTTGACTTGTGTCAGTACATCTGGTGTAATGTCGCCGCAGGCTGCCATAATACGTTGTTTCATATCCTCTGGGGTTGTAGGCACAACACGGTACACATTCTCATTTAACGTACCCCACAGAAAGACGTCCAGAGGTGTAAGCTCAGGAGAACAGTCTGGCCAACTTATGCGTCCTCCACGTCCTAAGATACGCCCGTCGAACATCCTGTGAAGGGTCAGCCTAGTGTTAATTGCGGAATGTGCAGGTGCACCATCATGTAGATACCACATACTTCTGTACTTAAGGTCCATCACCGTTCCCCTTGGATCCCTACGTAATTCGGTGCTCTCCGGTACACACGATCGAACAGCGGAGGAGTGGTACTCGAGCGTCAACTTTAGGCTACAATATCTCCGGATGTAATTAACATTTACAATGCAACAAACGGCACTGTTTACGTATTTGTTTATATGCTCAGACGTGCTAACAAAGCTAACGTGGTTCCATTTAAAAAAACGTAGGTTTGTGTTAAAAAACATACTTCCGTGCATTTTTGTATGGTTTGTATTAAACAATTACACCTTTGGTCTGTGGAATCGGTTCGTCAGTATTTGATATGATTTACGAAATGTATCCAGCGGTATTGTTAGATGTCTAACCCTGTATAATTACTCAGCAGTTCGTGTACTCTCGTGTATTCTCGTCACATCATAACAGCTAATACCACGAACGTCTGACTACTAGAGCAACATCCTACAATGCAGTACAGGTTCTGCTGTTCAATCACGTGATGGAAGGGCCTGCCCTGCGTCACAAGAGCAGTCGCCACTGGAGCAGAGAGGCGTCCACTCGCTAGATGGAGGTGTTGGCTGCCCCGGCAGTATCGTTAGCTGTGCAGCCATGCTGTCATCTCCGTGACAACCAGAGACGTTGCTGACAGCGGCAGACGAGTGATGACACGGTTGGTCCCGCACATCGCACTTCGTACTGGAGGCCATATCGGAAATGGATTGTTTAGCATGAGAGGCAACTGGAGACCTTCAACAGGTTGCCTGTGAAGCATTATGGCTGAAGGCCAGAGCAAAGAAGTTAATTAACCAAATCTAGTCACGTCTCATTTCACTCTCCACAGCGGATAATCTATGGGTCACCTAACAATTCATACAAATGTATCGATGTATACACAAATGTATAGTATGTATAATCCACATGTCCTTATTATATGTATCACTTATCGTCTGGCAAGAATCGCTGTGTCTTTAAGAACTGCCTACCCATCAAAACGGAGGGGGCAGGGGTGAAAAAGGAATGTAGACCATGACCGAAAAATCCATCTTTTTTCATTCAGTATTTGGGATTGAGAGCACATTGTGACATGCAACTAACTTTAAACATAATATCAAACTTTTTTGCAACTATTTCTTGCTGACGAGCTCCACAAAATTACCGCCTAAGGTAAGCCGTTTTAATTTGTTTGTTCTTTAGTATAATTTGTATCAGCAATAATCTTTGCATAAAGTATTCAGATTTGCGTCTGAATATATCTGTAAAATTATGTCATTCTGTGACACATATTTCAAGAGATGTATCGTCTTAACATTGAGCCATATAAAAACGAAATTACAGGGTGAAATTGGCTAGAGATTTAGTTGAAATTTGTGGACAGTATGTGTGGAATATGTGAAATGTATGTGAAACGTATGTGACATGCACCTACTTGAGCACGACCGTGGATAGTAAATTTCTCCTGATTTCCTAGACAGATGTACACAAAACATGGTACACATACTGCTTACTTTCGGGTAAGAAATTCCGTGGCATTAGAAATTAGGAATCCCATATTGAAGCTGCAGAAATGACGTGTAAATGGGGCGGGGGGGGGGGGGGATGAAAAGATGGCCAGAAAAGCGGAAGGAGCAGATGGGCTCAGAATGGAGAAGAAACTGATGAACAGAGGAGGAGGGAGAAATATGCAGAGCAATGGAACAGAAGGAAATGGACAGAGAGGGGTGGGGGAGTAGGATGCATGAGGAAAAGGGTAGGAGTTGGACAGACAAAGGGGGACGATGGACAAATAGAGGTGAAAGAAGGAAATAGTCAAACGCAGGGAGAAGGAAATGGGCAAATAAAAGGGCATAGAGAGAAGGGAGGAAGAGATGGACTGATAGTGTTTGGAGAGAAGTTATGGACAGCGAGACATGGGGAGGGGAGGAGGAGACAGAGACGGCAAGAGGAGATGCACTTGTGGGATGAGGAGCAGATGGGCAGATAGTGAAGGAACAGATGGGCAGAGGTGGGACGAGAAGATGGATGAATAGAGTGGAAATGAGGAGAGGGACAAAGGGGAGACAGCAGATGGACAGAAAGAGTGGAGGAGGAGATGAACAGTGAAAGATGGGTGGAGGAGGTGGACGGAGAGGGGAGATGGGAGGAGATTTACTATTATAATAGGAAGAAATACCTACACGAGTGTCTCAGGTACTCATATAGTGATACGCAAAGATGACAAGTCGTAGGATACGTCCTAAAATCATGTCGGACTACCTTTTGCCACCGGCCGGGGTTACCGAGCGATTCTAAGTGCTACAGTTTGGAACCGCGCGACCGCCACGGTCACAGGTTCGAATCCTGCCTCGGGCATGAATGTGTGTGACGTCCTTAGGTTAGTTAGGTTTAAGTAGTTCTAAGTCCTAGGGGACAGATGACCTCAGAAGTTAAGTCCTATAGTCATTTGAACCATTTTTTGCCTATGCCCAGCGCAGTGCAGCAGCTCGGGATGGTATGGACTCAGCCGGTCCATGGAAGTCACCAACAGATATACCAAGCCATGCTGCCTCTATATCCATCCATAACTGTGAAAGGGTTGCCGGTGCAAGATCTGTGCGCGAAATGACGTCTCCATTATGGGCCATATGCGTTCGATGGACCCGTGGTCTAGGGGTAGCGTCTTTGATTTATAATCAAAACGTCTTCGGTCCCGGGTTCGATCCCCGCCACTGCCTAAATTTTGATAAATAATCGGCGTTGGCGGCCGAAGACTTCCGGCATAAGAAGTCAGCCTCATTCTGCCAACGGCCTTGTCAAAGAGGGCGGAGGAACGGATAGAGGTGCAGGGCACTCTCTTGTCCTAAAGGCGGAAGAATCAGCTATGATCAACGACACGAGGAAGCAGAAGGCAATGGAAACCACTGCATTAAAGACACGTAACGTGTATCCACAGGACATGTGGCCTGTAGTTGAAGAAGTGTCATGATGATCTCTCCATTGGCAAAAGATTCCGGAATAGTCCCCCATTCGGATCTCCGGGAGGGGACTGCCAAGGGGGAGGTTACCATGAGAAAAAGATTGAATAATCAACGAAAGGATAATGTTCTACGAGTCGGGGCGTGGAATGTCAGAAGCTTGAACGTGGTAGGGAAACTAGAAAATCTGAAAAGGGAAATGCAAAGGCTCAATCCAGATATAGTAGAGGTCAGTAAAGTGAAGTGGAAGGAAGACAAGGATTTCTGGTCAGATGAGTAGGTGCAGGATTCGTTATGAATAGGAAGGTAGGGCAGAGGGTGTGTTACTGTGAACAGTTCAGTGACCAGGTTGTTCTAATCAGAATCGACAGCACACCAACACCGACAACTATAACTCAGGTTGGTGCCGACGTCGCAAGCTGAAGATGAACAGATAGAGAAAGTGTATTAGGATATTGAAAGGGTAATGCAGTATGTAAAGGGAGACCAAAATCTAATATTCATGGGCGACTCGAATGCAGTTGTAGGGGAGCAGTAGAAGAAAAGGTTACAGGAGAATATGGCCTTGGGACAAGGAATGAAAGAGGAGAAAGACTAATTGAGTTCTGTAACACGTTTCAGCTAGTAATAGCGAATACCCTGTTAAAGAATCACAAGAGGAGGAGGTACACTTGTAAAAGGCCGGGAGATACGGGAAGATTTCAATTAGATTACATCATGGTCAGACAGAGATTCCGAAATCAGATACTGGATTGTAAGGCGTACCCAGGAGCAGATATAGACTCAGATCACAATATAGTAGTGATGAAGAGTAGGATGAAGTTCAAGACATTAGTCAGCAAGAATCAATACGCTAAGAAGTGGGATACGGAAGTTCTAAGGAATGACGAGATACGTTTGAAGTTCTCTAACGCTATAGATACAGCAATAAGGAATAGCGCAGTAGGCAGTACAGTTGAAGAGGAATGGACGTCTCTAAAAAGGGCCATCACAGAAGTTGGGAAGGAAAACATAGGTGCAAACAAGCTAGCTGCGAAGAAACCATGGGTAACAGAAGAAATACTTCAGTTGATTGATGAAAGGAGGAAGTACAACCATGTTCCGGGAAAATCAGGAATACAGAAATAGAAGTCGCTGAGGAATGAAATAAATAGGAAGTGCTGGGAAGCTAAGACGAAATGGCTGCAGGAAAAATGTGAAGACATCGAAAAAGATATTATTGTCGGAAGGACAGACTCAGCATACAGGAAAGTCATAACAACCTTTGGTGACATTAAAAGCAACGGTGGTAACATAAAGAGTGCAACGGGAATTTCACTGTTAAATGCAGAGAACAGAGCAGATAGGTGGAAAGAATACATTGAAAGCCTCTATGAAGGTGAAGATTTGTCTGATGTGATAGAAGAAGAAACAAGAATCGATTTAGAAGAGATAGGGGATCCAGTATTAGAATCGGAATTTAAAAGAGCTTTAGAGGATTTACGGTCAAATAAGGCAGAAGGGATGGATAACATTCCATCAGAATTTCTAAAATCATTAGGGGAAGTGGCAACAAAACGACTATTCACGTTGGTGTGTAGAATATATGAGTCTGGCGACATACCATCTGACTTTCGGAAAAGCATCATCCACACAATTCCGAAGACGGCAAGAGCTGACAAGTGCGAGAATTATCGCACAATCAGCTTGACCGCTCATGCATCGAAGCTGCTTACAAGAATAATATACAGAAGAATGGCAAAGAAAATTGAGAATGCGCTAGGGACGATCAGTTTGGCTTAAGGAAAGTAAAGGCACGAGAGAGGCAATTGTGACGTTACGGCTATTAATGGAAGCAAGGCTAAAGAAAAATCAAGACACGTTCATAGGATTTGTCGACCTGGAAAAAGCGTTCGACAATATAAAATGGTGCAAGCTGTTCAAGATTCTGGAAAAAGTAGGGGTAAGCTATAGGGAGAGACGGGTCATATACAATATGTACAACAACCAAGAGGGAATAATAAGAGTGGACGACCAAGAACGAAGTGCTCGTATTAAGAAGGGTGTAAGACAAGGCTGTAGCCTTTCGCCCATACTCTTCAATCTGTACATCGAGGAAGCAATGATGGAAATAAAAGAAAGGTTCAGGAGTGGAATTAAAATACAAAGTGAAAGGATATCAATGATAGGATTCGCTGATGACATTGCTATCCTGAGTGAAAGTGAAGAAGAATTAAATGATCTGCTGAACGGAATGAACAGTCTAATGAGTACATAGTATGATTTGAGAGTAAATCGGAGAAGGACGAAGGTAATGAGAAGTAGTAGAAATGAGAACAGCGAGAAACTTAACATCAGGATTGATGGTCACGAAGTCAATGAAGTTAAGGAAGTCTGCTACCTAGGCTGTAAAATAACCAATGACGGATGGAGCAAGGAAGACATCAAAAGCAGACTCGCTATGGCAAAAAAGGCATTTCTGGCCAAGAGAAGTCTACTAATATCAAATACCGGCCTTAATTTGAGGAAGAAATTTCTGAGGATGTACGTCTGGAGTACAGCATTGTATGGTAGTGAAACATGGACTGTGGGAATACCGGAACAGAAGATAATCGAAGAATTTAAGATGTGGTGCTATAGAGGAATGTTGAAAATTAGGTGGACTGATAAGGTAAAGAATGAGGAGGTTCTACGCAGAATCGGAGAGGAAAGGAACATGTGGAAAACCCTGATAAGGAGAAGGGAGAGGATGATAGGACATCTGCTAAGACATGAGGGAATGACTTCCATGGTACTAGAGGGAGCTGTAGAGGGCAAGAACTGTAGAGGAAGACGTCAAGCAAATAATTGAGGACGTAGGTTGCAAGTGGTACTCTGAGATGAAGAGGTTAGCACAGGAAAGGAATTCTTGGCGGGCCGCATCAATCCAGTCAGTAGACCGATGACCAAAAAAAAAAAAAAGAATGTTCGATGGGATTCTTGTCAGGCGATCTAGGTGGCCAAATCTAACGCTCGAGTTCAGAATGTTCTTCAAACCAGGCGCGAAGATTTGTGGCCTGGAGACATGGCGCAAGGTCATCCATAAGAATTCCGCCCTTGTTTGGGAATGTGAAGGCCATGAATGGCAAGATCAACTAGCCGAACTTGACCATACCTAGTCACTGATCTGTTCAATTCCATGTAAACTGAGCCCTTACCCTTATGGGGTCACCACCAGCTTGGGCAGTGCCTTAACAACTAGCGTCTATGGCTTCGTGGGGCTGGCCCCACAATCGAACCCTACAGCAGCTCTTAGTTCCTGAAATCGTTATTCATCTGAGCAGGCCCCAGTTAGTCTTGTAGAGTCCAAATATACATGCGGGCCCAGGAGAGGGGCTGCAGGCGACGTCGCGCTGTTAGCAAGGGCACTCACTTCGGTCTTCCCCTGGTGTAGCTTATAAACGCCCATTTACGCCGCCCTGCCCTAACAGATATGATCTTCGTACGCCGCACTTTAATTTCTGGGGTTATTTTATGCAGCGTAGTTTGTTTGTTAACACTAAAACTCCACACAAACGATGCTGCTCTCGGTCGTTAAGTGAAAGCCGTCGGCTGTGGTGACAGGTAATGCGTGAAGTCTGGTACTCTCGCCACACTCCTGATGCTGTGGATCTCGTAATATTCAATTCCCTAACGATTTCGGAAATGGGCAGTCACCTGGGTCAACAACCAAGTAACTTTCCAAGTTCAAAGTCTGTCAGTTCCCATCGTGCTGCCATAATCACGTCGGAACACATTTCACGTAGATCACCTGACTACAAACGACCAAATCAGTGAGTGAGCTGCGGTAAAAATTGCTGTTTTGAAGAGCGCGCTGCAATGCGTAGTGTGAAGCAGTCGCCCTCCGTTTTTGGCGGCGGTGCCGCTGTGGCAATCGCAGCTTTGGTGTCTCCCTCTGTTGGGAAATGGGAAATGTTGTCTGTTCACGTGCATTAAAGGGGCCGGACATGGGGGTTGCACCCCTCTACCATCCTCCATACCTACAAATACTTAATCGGTCCCATCCCGTGTTATGCCAGTCCCGCCTGGATATCTGCCCCCCCCCCCCCCCCCCAAAAAAAATTCTATAAGACTCTCCAGATCCTTGAGCGTCATGCACTCTACTTCGCCTTCTGTATACGCCTTCCGTCCCCCATGTGTATCCTCTATGACCTCATTCCTTTCCCCACTCTGCTCCTATTCCTCGAACATATCCACATACTCTACACCTTCCACCCCCTTGATCCCCCTCATCCCCTGGTTGCTCCTCTCCTCTCCCATCCCCGCCCCCTGCCACGTCTTCACTGTTGTGTCCCCCCTACCCTCCATCTTTACACCCTTCATCTCCTTTCCCAAGGTGGCTTCCATCAACTCTCTCTCCCGTATGACGCCCTCTCTCCCTCCATTTACCCTCCTATTAACACTGATCATCACATTTTCTCTGTTCCTGTGTCCTTTTCCCTGGCTCCCTCTGCCCCCCTTCCATACTCTTTTTTCTCCACCTCCCCACTCTCTGCCACCTTCTCTCCCCCGAGTCCTTTTGCATTTCCCTCCTCAGCCTTTTCCCATTCCCTATCGACTCTGCCCTGCCACTCTCCCCCCTTATGAGCCTTTTCCCTCCTTTGGTTTCCCGCCCCCCTTTTTCGCTTTTTCCTCTCCTCCCTCCTTGTTTTTCCCCTCCTCCAGATCCCCCCCCCCCACCCACCATCTGCCCTTGGCTACGGAGTGTCATCTTTGTGAAAACATTTTCGTGCAGTGTTTTAAAGTGAGTGTTTTACAGTAAGTGTTCCACATTGTGTGTCTTTTGGGAAGTGTTGCGAACGGGCATCGTCCTGTCAATGGGTGTGATTTTTTTATCTCTTGCGAACAAAGACCAGACTGTCGCCACGTTTTTTAACTGGGTGTCTACTATGTTACTTGTCTGATTCATGTGTATTTTATTGACATTGCCAACCCCTTTGCTTTCTGTTTTAACTTTCCTCAATTTTCCGCCATTTTACACTTTAAGTCACCGTTTTATCGCCTGTTTCTCTTCTTCCTTTTCTCCTTTCGTTTTTTAAAAATTCTGTAGGCTGTAGAGCAGCCCTAACCGCCGTCTGCTTCACGTCTGCTGTGCAGCGAGCTACCTTAATTTAAGTATTATCTGTATTTTTCTTACTTGTCACTTCTTCTTCTGCGTGTTTTTGCTTTTAGGAAGCTTTAATAGTAGAGTGCTATTAAGTGTTCCATAGATCTCGTGTTTGTTTTGAATACAGTCAGAGAGAGTCGCTTTAGTCAGCCATAGTGCCAGTAGTGTCAGTGTCGCCCTAACCGCCGTCTGCTTCACGTCTGCTGTGCAGCGAGCTACCTTAATTTAAGTATTATCTGTATTTTTCTTACTTGTCACTTCTTCTTCTGCGTGTTTTTGCTTTTAGGAAGCTTTAATAGTAGAGTGCTATTAAGTGTTCCATAGATCTCGTGTGTGTTTCGAATGCAGTCAGAGAGTCCCTTTAGTCAGCCATAGTGCTCGTAGTGCTAGTGTTTGTTTTCAATACCGTCCAGAGACAGGTAGTGCTATTTTCCTTGTTTCTACAAGAAGTGGTTAGCAATCACAGTTTAGTCAATAATCAACCGCCTTTAGTGAATTAGCAGTCTAGTTAAAAGCTGATTAACACTCTATAGTAAATTGATTTCTTAGGATGGCTAGGATGTGTGGCTGCTGTGTACGGACGCAGGAGGAGCTGGCCACTCTTCGCGAACAGCTGAGCGTGTTGATGGCCGCGGTCAGCCGTCTTCAGGCTGCTGCCTCGGAGTGTAGCGGCAGTGGGGAGTCTGGTGCGTCGCATGGTGCACCCCAGCTGTTAGATGCTTCACCCACTGTCCCTGCTGTCGAGACATCTTCGCGGGTACCGGGCGCGGTTGGGCCACCCTCTCCCCAAGGGGAGTGGCGGGTTCAGCGGCGTTCGCGGCGCACGAGGCGGAGGGTCAATGTGGAGGCTGGCCGTGTGGCATCGCCCGCTCTGCCTGTGAGTGGACATGTGGCTGCTCCTTCAGCAAGGTCCGAGCAGGCACACGGGGGGAGGGGTTTATTAGTTATTGGGAGCTCCAACGTTAGGCGGGTGATGGAGCCCCTTAGGGAAATAGCGGAAAGGTCGGGGAAGAAGGCCAGTGTTCACTCTGTCTGCTTGCCGGGGGGTCTCATCCGAGATGTGGAGGAGGCCCTACCGGCGGCGATAGAGAGCACTGGGTGCACCCGACTGCAAATTGTTGCTCATGTCGGCACCAATGACTCTTGCCGTCTGGGTTCAGAGGTCATCCTCAGTTCGTACAGGCGGTTGGCGGAGTTGGTGAAGGTGGAAAGCCTCGCTCGCGGGGTGGAATCAGAGCTAACTATTTGTAGTATCGTTCCGAGAACGGATCGCGGTCCTCTGGTTTGGAGCCGAGTGGAAGGCTTAAACCAGAGGCTCAGACGATTCTGCGGAGAGCTGGGGTGCAAATTTCTCGACCTCCGCTATCGGGTGGAGAAATATAGGGTCCCCCTGAATAGGTCAGGCGTGCACTACACGCCGGAAGCGGCTACGAGGGTAGCGGAGTACGTGTGGAGTGCACATGGGGTTTTTTTAGGTTAGAGAATTCCCTCCCTAGGCCCGACAAGACGCCTCCTGAGACGCGGCAAGGCAGGAGTAGGCAAAATGCAACAAGGAATAACAATATTAATGTGCTAATAGTAGTCATGTAGATGTAGATGTAAACTGCAGAAGCGTCTATAGAAAGGTCCCAGAACTGCTCTCATTAATAAACGGTCACAACGCCCATATAGTACTAGGAACAGAAAGTTGGCTGAAACCAGACGTAAACAGTAATGAAATCCTAAACTCTGATTGGAATGTATACCGCAGAGATAGGCTGGACATTGAAGGGGGAGGCGTGTTTATAGCGATAAGAAGTGCAATAGTATCGAAGGAAATTGACGGAGATTCGAATTGTGAAATGATTTGGGTGAAGGTCACGGTTAAAGCAGGCTCAGACATGGTAATTGGATGTCTCTATAGGCCCCCGGGCTCAGCAGCTGTTGTGGCTCAGCACCTGAAGAATAATTTGGAAAATATTTCGAGTAGATTTCCCCACCATGTTATAGTTCTGGGTGGAGATTTTAATTTGCCGGATATAGACTGGGAGACTCAAACGTTCATAACGGGTGGCAGGGACAAAGAATCCAGTGAAATATTTTTAAGTGCTTTATCTGAAAACTACCTTGAGCAGTTAAACAGAAAACGACTCGTGGCGATAATATATTAGACCTTCTGGTGACAAACAGACCCGAACTATTTGAATCAGTTAATGCAGAACAGGGAATCAGCGATCATAAAGCGGTTACTGCGTCGATGATTTCAGCCGTAAATAGAAATATTAAAAAAGGTAGGAAGATTTTTCTGTTTAGCAAAAGTGACAAAAAGCAGATTACAGAGTACCTGACGGCTCAACACAAAAGTTTTGTCTCAAGTGCAGATAGTGTTGAGGATCAGTGGACAAAGTTCAAAACCATGGTACAATATGCGTTAGATGAGTATGTGCCAAGCAAGATCGTAAGAGATGGAAAAGAGCCACCGTGGTACAACAACCGAGTTAGAAAACTGCTGCGGAAGCAAAGGGAACTTCACAGCAAACATAAACATAGCCAAAGCCTTGCAGACAAACAAAAATTACGCGAAGCGAAATGTAGTGTGAGGAGGGCTATGCGAGAGGCTTTCAATGAATTCGAAAGTAACGTTCTATGTACTGACTTGGCAGAAAATCCTAAGAAATTTTGGTCCTATGTCAAAGCGGTAGGTGGATCAAAACAAAATGTCCAAAATGGTACTGAAACAGAGGATGACAGACTAAAGGCCGAATTACTAAATGTCTTCTTCCAAAGCTGTTTCACAGAGGAAGACTGCACTGTGCTTCCTTCTCTAGATTGTCGCACAGTTGACAAAATGGTAGATATCGAAGTAGACGACAGAGGGATAGAGAAACAATTAAAATCGCTCAAAAGAGGAAAGGCCGCTGGTCCTGATGGGATACCAGTTCGATTTTACACAGAGTACGCGAAGGAACTTGCCCCCCTTCTTGCAGCGGTGTACCGTAGGTCTCTAGAAGAGCGAAGCGTTCCAAAGGATTGGAAAAGGGGACAGGTCATCCCCGTTCTCAAGAAGGGACGTCGAACAGATGTGCAGAACTATAGACCTATATCTCTAACGTCGATCAGTTGTAGAATTTTGGAACACGTATTATGTTCGAGTATAATGTCTTTTCTGGAGACTAGAAATCTACTCTGTAGGAATCAGCATGGGTTTCGAAAAAGACGATCGTGTGAAACCCAGTTCGCGCTATTCGTCCACGAGACTCAGAGGGCCTTAGACACGGGTTCACAGGTAGATGCCGTGTTTCTTGACTTCCGCAAGGCGTTTGACACAGTTCCCCATAGTCGTTTAATGAACAAAGTAAGAGCATACGGACTATCAGATCAATTGTGTGATTGGATTGAGGAGTTCCTAGATAACAGAACGCAGCACGTCATTCTCAATGGAGAGAAGTCTTCCGAAGTAAGAGTGATTTCAGGTGTGCCGCAGGGGAGTGTCATAGGACCGTTGCTATTCACAATATACATAAATGACCTGGTGGATGACATCGGAAGTTCACTGAGGCTTTTTGCAGATGATGCTGTGGTGTATCGAGAGGTTGCAACAATGGAAAATTGTACTGAAATGCAGGAGGATCTGCAGCGAATTGACGCATGGTGCACGGAATGGCAATTGAATCTCAATGTAGCGAAGTGTAATGTGATGCGAATACATAGAAAGATAGGTCCCTTATCATTTAGCTACAAAATAGCAGGTCAGCAACTGGAAGCAGTTAATTCCATAAATTATCTGGGAGTACGCATTAGGAGTGATTTAAAATGGAATGATCATATAAAGTTGATCGTCGGTAAAGCAGATGCCTGACTGAGATTCATTGGAAGAATCCTAAGGAAATGCAATACGACAACAAAGGAAGTAGGTTACAGTACGCTTGTTCGCCCAATGCTTGAATACTGCTCAGCAGTGTGGGATCCGCACCAGGTAGGGTTGATAGAAGAGATAGAGAAGATCCAACGGAGAGCAGCGCGCTTCGTTACAGGATCATTTAGTAATTGCGAAAGCGTTACGGAGATGATAGATAAACTCCAGTGGAAGACTCTGCAGGAGAGACGCTCAGTAGCTCGGTACGGGCTTTTGTTGAAGTTTCGAGAACATACCTTCACCGAAGAGTCAAGCAGTATATTGCTCCCTCCTACGTATATCTCGCGAAGAGACCATGAGGATAAAATCAGAGAGATTAGAGCCCACACAGAAGCATACCGACAATCCTTCTTTCCACGTACAATACGAGACTGGAATAGAAGGGAGAACCGATAGAGGTACTCAGGGTACCCTCCGCCACACACCGTCAGGTGGCTTGCGGAGTACGGATGTAGATGTAGATGTAGATGTTACTAAGCTGCTGCCATCCCGCCCCCTTGGGGGGGAATTGAAATTCAATACAGGAAAAAACAAGAAAAAAAACTAGCAAGTCGCTCAGTCTGGATCCGTCTCTCGTCCCCAGCTTTCTAGTCTGTCTCTTGTGCTCATATGTTAGGCAGTTAGTGTCTGTCTGTCGTTTGGAGTGCTAGCATGTCTGTCGTTTGGATCAACCTTTAAAGCCAGCAGAATGAGAGTCTTTCCATCAGCGAGTTGTCGCCCGGTCGGAGCTCAGTTCCTGCATCTGAGTCTGCGCGTTAGACCGCCAGTCTGCTCGAGTTTGCTCAGGCAGTGGTCATTGAGGGTTCGATCGATCGGTTGGTCGGTCGCGTATTGAGACTCAAGATGACTTGTCCCTCTTGACCGTCGGCGCATGTGAAGTCACCACGTGAGTCCAGTGGGCCGTGGCGTATAGCGAGGGGTAGTGACTTCGCGGTCGACACGAGAGCAACAGGAGTCAACCCACGACATGAGTCTGGCCAGTGCGAGCTGCGACGGGAGATCGGCGTGTCTTCCTGCGACCGTTAAAGCGGCTGGCAGCGGCCGGTTCGGGAGAGCGATGTGGGGGTGCTGCGCCAGGTCTTGTCGAGATATCGCAGTTTATTAGAAGTTAAGTGATTGGCAACTTGTTGTCTAATTTACTCTTGTTAAATTCTACATGTTTCTTGGTGAGCGTACCAGCCGTTATGCTTTGGGGTCGTCCCACCATTCTCCTCCGTTTGCCCACCCGCGGAAAGTGGTTGTTTATAAATTGGGTGGTCCGTTTTCCCTTGTGGAGTAGGGGCGTGTTAGAGCAACCTGCGTTTTGTGTTGTTCGGTACTCTCCCTATCAATATACCGTACGTTAGTAGCTGCCTCTGTCATGTTTGTCGGATTTGGTGTGTTAACGAAGTTACTGCTTGCAGTGTAACGGCCTAATTCCTGAAATATGTTTTGATCTTCGGAAACTTTGATACTATTGCCCATGATCTTGAGGGGCGGTACCTGTGTACTGTAGAGCATCTTAGCTATTGTTTGGCTAACCTTGTAGAATTTTATATAAGATTGCAGTTAATGGGCTTTTATTTAAATGATCATTTTAGTATGTAAAGTTGCCACCCTTTCACCGTAAGGCTTTTCTTAGAAGTTAAAATCGAACTGCAACTTCGGTGGCAAGGTTAATATTTTAATTGTTATTATTTTGTACTATTTCCATCCCTCCTACTGGTGGTGCATAGTTTCTGTGCTTGTGTAAATTGTTAAAACTCTTAAAGTTATCTGGTGTGTTGCAGATTTGCACTAGTATAGTCTTTCAGAGGCTGTTGTGAGCGGTCGTAACTACGGCCGTGTCAAAAGGGAACGTCAAGTTTCTCTGCCCCAAAGCTCATACAGTCAAAACTTCTTTCTTTCTGCCTCTGAATAAATTGTAACTTTGATATTTAGAGGGCGCTTTCTGATTATAATTTTAAATCTTTTTCTATAAAAAATGCTCTTAGGCACTATTAAAGTGAATGAAATTCCCATTTGTTGAAAGGAATTTGGTTACGATGCTTACATAGTGTGATTAAATGTGTTAATGTTCTTGATGATTCGCTAGTAATTAAAATAAATTCCTAAGAATATTCTTTGAAAACAAATTACGGTTCAGTGACCTTTTCTAACATTTTCTCGTGATACTACAGCCATCTCTATGTGTGAATATAACTAGCCCATGACTTGTCACGCGAGTGTATAACTGCATAATGCTACAGTAACTTCTACAAGTGATTAATTAATGGTCTTTAATTTTGGTATTCACCTTTGAATTTCCCTTTACTTCCTACTTTGATGAACTCCTTCTCCGAGCTATATTAATAAGCACTTTCAAAGTTTTCTTTTTCACGTTTACAAGCAGAGAAGAAAGCTTCGTATACTCTGCTTTCTGTAGTACGTCACAGTCTTCGTCAGGGACACTGTAAAGGGTCCACCTCTGAGTTGTCGACAGATGTCGCATCTCTCCAGCTCAGGCCATCGTGAATCCCAGGAGGCATGTTTCTGGCAACAAATTTATTGCTTCCTTCCATTTCTACATAATTCACGTCAGCGCTGCGGAGGCCGGCGGAAGCGACTAGCCCTTCGTCATATGAAAAATGGCGCTCAGCGGTCGGGTTCTGGACGCTGCTAACAGGATCTGAAAATTATCTGCGTTAGGTGCTCCTGGCGCCACTCTTTTATTTATGGCCGCGTTGACTTTATCGCTTTACGTGAGCTGACGATAGATTTTTTCGAAGCGCAAGGGCTGTCAGGTTGTCAGGGCGAAAAAAGTCTGCCATATGAGCTGAATTCTGATTATTTACAGCCCCTTAACAGAATTCCGTGCTGCACATAACACAAAAATGAGTGCTGCACTCTGTTAAAAGAAATGAGTAATCGTAATAAAGTTATTCTACTCTGAGAAATATAATACAGTCACTCGGTGGGAAGAGAGTCTTAATTTACCTTACAATATCCATTCACATGCTCCACTTCATTAAGCTGTCCGGTAAATTTCAATAATTTAAGTGCTGTGCTAAGGTCCTATTTCAGAATTCTTCACCAAACTAGACCTTTTAGTATGGGCCTCAGTATCCAATTTTACTTCTCATTTACAGTATATTCAAATAAATTTTTCTGTTTTCCCGTTAATTGTACTTTTTGTCATGTATAAATAAAAAGTATCTCTTGACTCGTAAGTGCTTGTGTTGGAAAGTGTCGGTAAGATCCATCGTCTTTTAATATTTCTGTCAACTACATTGTAATGCACAATATTAGGTGTACATGATATACAATTCTGCTAAACTGTTAAACTCACATTCTTCCTGAATTCTTTAAGGTGTAGTTCTGTTTTCACTCAATTAAACAGCTGTTAAGTCCTTAGTAAATGACGTATAGTCTTGTTTCAGAACCAAATTGGTTATAGAGATATCGATATGAACTTTGCTTAGCTGTGGCAGTTTCTGCTGCAAACACTGAATCTATAATCACCGACAAGACCTGATATTAATTAATAATGAAAACAAAAAGAACTTACGATTTACCTGTTTCTACCATGAAACCGAATGCTGTCTTATACGAAATGGGGAGCTTTACTTACAAAAGCGGAATAGTGGGGAAAAGTTTTAAATTAAATTGATACTAAGAACTAGTAACTCCATGTTACTGAAAGTTGTTGTGGTCTTCAGTCCTGAGACTGGTTTGATGCAGCTCTCCATACTACCCTATCCTGTGCAAGCTTCTCCATCTCCCAGTACTTACTGCAACCTACATCCTTCTGAATCTGCTTAGTGTATTCATCTCTTGGTCTCCCTCTACGATTTTTACCCTCCACGCTGCCCTCGAATGCTAAATTTGTGATCCCTTGATGCCTCAGAAAATGTCCTACCAACCGGTCTCTTCTTCTTATCAAGTTGTGCCACAAACTCCTCTTCTCCCCAATTCTGTTCAATACCTCCTCATTAGTTATATGATCTACCCATCTAATCTTCAGCATTCTTCTGTAGCATCACATTTCGAAAGCTTCTATTCTCTTCTTATCCAGACTATTTATCGTCCATGTTTCACTTTCCATACATGGCTACACTCCATACAAAGACTTTCAGAAACGACTTTCTGACACTTAAATGTATGCTCGATGTTAACAAATTCCGCTTCTTCAGAAACGCTTTTCTTGCCATTGACAGTCTACATTTTATATCTTCTCTACTTCGATCGTCATCAGTTATTTTGTTCCCCAAATAGCAAAACTCCTTTACTACTTTAAGTGTCTCATTTCCTAATCTAATTCCCTCAGCATCGCCCGACTTAATTCGACTACATTCCATTCTCCTCGTTTTGCTTTTGTTGATGTTAATCTTATATCCTCCTGTCAAAACGCTGTCCATTCCGTTCAACTGCTCTTCCAAGTCGTTTGCTATCTCTGACAGAATTACAATGTCATCGGCATGTTACTGAAACGACACACCAATTGGAAGACCAAAGAGGTTGTATAAAGGATGGTTAACCTGTTAACTATGGCAATAGTTCTATCTCGGCTTCTGTTAGAGCCTAGAAGGAATGGTGCACATCAAAAATCGAATGGAATAAAAACATTGGTAAATATTAAATTAGCGTCATGAGTTAGTTGTCAAGACGCAGCCTTACTTTACGTCTTATCTTTACTTTATATCTTCAAGAGAAACAAAAATGAAACCAGAAAAGGTTGTAGTCATAATCACTTCGTAAAAGGCAATTATATCATCAAGTAGTCGAAATTTCGTAATAATTCTTACATTCAGCTTTCCGTGGTTCGTTAAAAAGCTAGGAAAAAAGGACGAACTGTTGTGACGTCGCATCAGAATCGAGCGACAGAATTCGCTGCGTTTTCTACATTCCCGCCTGTTAGTTTTCTCGTGGAATGGCACATGATGTATATGGAATCTGTTTGCGAGGAAAATGCGTAAATTTGCTGGGATAAGTAAGTAATTTCAGAGGCACTCTTTCTGGAGACCTTACACCAATACTTTCCCAGTAACAATGAGTAGTCTCATTATTATTGAACACCTTCTGTCAGGATATCTTTGTTAGTGCCACACTGATGTTTTCTCCGCATTCCTTCTCCTTTCTTCGTGAAGTAGCAACATATCTAACTTCTCTTTGGCTACGAAAGAAACAGACCGAATGAGACGTACACTTCATGTACTTCATATTTATACTGGTACCGCGATGGAGCGACGTTATTTCCTTCTTATCGCATGTGATGTACTTCCTTATTTGGGTACGAAATCAAAAAATCGCACACAAGACAGCAATGGGATTAATGTTGAAAAATTGTATTCCTAACTTATAGATATAGCAATTTTTTCAAAAAAGTAATTAGATTTCGAAGAGTGAAATACGATTTAATTCGTACCTTTTAAAGCAAAAACGCTAGCATTACTGTAGTTAAATCTGAAAACGTAAATTGATAACAGTGTCTCAAGAATCTAAATAACCATGAAAAAATAAAATACTCCTTTTTAGCAGAATTTCTCAGCGTCCTTCTGTGTGAGAACGGAATTTCTGTATCTTAAACTGTTCTGGAAAAATCTGAGGCGAACTGCTTAATGGAATCACCACGTATGTGGCAATCATTCACACTGTCTCTTCGATTATAACGCCCAAACTATCTTCCTTAATTTAAAAAATGTATTACTGTACTGTTTGTCATACATATGCGTAAACAATTCGATGAGATGTATTCCCGAAATACATTTTAAGAACTGAACACATGAAACACGTAATATTTGTTTTGGGCATCACAATAGTTAACATTTGTAGTTTGATCACCGTATCAAATTCAGCCAAAGATATTGGAGAAGAAGAAGGTCGTGCAATATCAGGTACGTGAGCACCGTGACATGTTTGGTCATGCGGAAGTGATTGTTCAATTTTTGTCGTCTTATAACAGGCAATAAATTTATCATCACCACCACTTCACGCATTAGGCTGCACAGTTTGTTCCGGAAAATATATTTTCCTATACCTCTTTCTTTTTTCTTTATTTTGCTTTCTTAATCGAAGATCCGTACGTCTGGTCTTATGCCTGTTTCAAATCTTGCCCTTCACCTTCATGTACTCTTAGACTTCTCTGAGATATTTCGTCTCATATGACGTAATTTCACATCTTTCTTTGTTTGAAAGGTTGTACGTCTCACTTCTATACAATACTATAGGAATCGCCATTGTTCTATAAAGTTCAAGTTTAGTTTCATTTCTGGATTTACTTAACAAACTTCCATTAACTGTTCCACATATGTGTTTAAATTTACAAAGTTCTGTTTCTGTAAGGTGCAGCAAAATGAAAATGAGACAGATGGAAAAAAGTGAGTAAAGTGTTTATTAAATGTCTTTCAAAAGTAATCGCCATAACTGTTAACACATTTAGCACACTGTGAGACAAAACAGTGAGTGCCTTCATGAAAAAATGTTTTTGGTTGCCCACAGAACAGTGATTGTACCAAGGCGTGTACTTACTCGTTCGAAACAAATCGACAGCCCCGAATGTCTCTCTTCAGGAGATGAAAAATATGGGAATACCGTGCAAAGCGATCGGACTACGGAGGATGTTTTAGGGCTTCCCAGAGTTTTCCGGCGTAGTCGGAAAACAGCCACTCCAGCTCCTGAAAAATGATGGTCTCTTCTTTTGACAGCTGGTCATTGATTCTCTGTAATGCGACACCATAATTAACCCACTGTTGTTCGTGGACATTTTGTAAAAATTTAAGCTCGGCAGTAAGTCGAAAAGCTATAGATTGCAGACAGATGACACCATTCTGTTGCTGGATAATGCCTGCTCAATATGCTGCTAAGATTGTTTCGAGAACCATGCAGAAGTTTTGCCGAGAGGTTCTTACACTCCCTCCATACATAACAGCTCTCTTTCCTTGCGATTACAACATTTTTGTAGCCCTGAAAAAAGAGATTCGTGGCCGAGGATTTGCTTCGGTTGAATACATGCACGTTTAGGAAAAACCATATTTGCATAGGCAAACGCCAAAATTTGTACATGACGTTATTGACCGCGATGTCCCACAAACGGATAAATATTTTAAGAGTTACAACCGTTACTTTTAAATAACTAAACTTGCTTATTTCTAGGATTCCGTACCTCAATCGGTAAAAAGGGAACCCTTATACGATCATAGTGTTAATATGTACAGTCATGTTCTTCAGCTGCTAATAATAACTTCAATTATTTTTATAATAAACCATGTATAGCAACGGGAAGTTATTATCGAGTACCTGACCTACAGCGTACATTCATGTTAGGCATCTTCACAGGTATTCATTTTTGTGTGCTGTTCATCTAGTCATTTGTTGTTGCTCTTAGCATATGTATAACAACCAATGGCCGTGTGAACAGGATAAAAAATGAATAACACCGAAGGTGAATAGGCGAAACATGTCTGGTACTCAGGAACAAATTTCAGTTGCAAAACATGAAGTTTTCTTATCCTTATTATAAAGCAAAATTGAAGTCCCTATAATATCACGTTCTCGTTCGTCTGTCTACCTCCCTGTTGAGATCAGTTTTTCTCAGGAACGGATAGCAGTATCGAATTGAAATTCATGTTACGGTCCCTTGGTAGTGTGAAAAATTTAGCTTCGAAGTCAATGAAGTTAAAAGATACTGCCATATCTGTCACATATTTAGCTACTCGCAAATTACACCAAACGTACAGTTCAATTTTCGTGACTGTACAAGTTCGGCAGTCGAAGTTAAGGCACTGTTAGTAAGTCCATCCACCACGTTAAGGCCATGAAGAGAAAAAAAGATTTTTGTGATTTCTGAGGGCAAAAACACTAGTTTTTTTCCTGGGCCCAAAAACGCAATAAAAAGCAAAATGATGCTGGTATCTAATTGTCATCAGACTGACGCACATGTTCAATATGTTCTCCATCGTATTCTTACACAAGTTGAAATCGAGAAACAATATGTTCCACGACATATCGCAGTATCTTGAGGGTTCTGAACGCGTTGCGCAATGCGTGCACTCAGCTACGTTCGTAACTGCAGCACTGACACACTCTCAGATAACCACACAGCCAGAAGTCATGGGGACTGAGATCGGGTGAACTATAGAGAAATGACACTTGAAAATTCTACTTTTAGCATTCCCAAAATACCTCTGCAGTAACCGTTTCACTAGCCGTGCAATGTGCGGAGGAGCATAAAAATAATGAAATCCAGCCATCCAAGCTGGTAAAGGATTGGAATGACGTTGGTACACAAACGACGCTCATAGCTTTTACTAGTGTCGATCGTGTAAAACGACACGGAGGACTTATCTCCTCGAAAAAATACGGTCCTGTGATAAAATGTGCAAGAGACATCTCGTCTAAAAAATAGGCCCTACAATAAATGATGCCTTCAACCTGCACCACACAGTCACCTTCGCAGAATGAACTGGTTTCTATGATGCACGTGCCGATTTTCCGTTGCCTCTATTCTGCAGTTCTGAGTATTTAAATGTACTTCGATATGGAAGCTGTATTTCTGGTAGGTACGCAGGAACAGACTCCTGAACAATGTCGGTTTTGTATGGACAGTATTGCACCATGTTTTGTAAGATTTTATGCACCATGTTCGCAGGCATGTCCTACGTTCGGATAATTCCTCACGCACTGCGTGTTTCCACACCACAGCTCGACAACACGTGCTGTGTGTGCTGTGGCCACATCTTCGACAGACGACGGTTCAACAGCTTTAACCCCTCTGCCACAATGTACTTCGTAAGAACTTGTCTTTTCGAATTTAGTAATAATTTTCTCCAGACCCCCAGTAGACATCAGACTAATGCTTTTTCTTCATACCCTTGAGAGTCCCGACATTCTGCATGGCTAGTGGCGCTCAGTCACCGTTCTCTTACAAGAGCTTTACTACGAGCGGTGCCCAGAAAGTAAGATCCGATCGGTTGCGAAATGGAAACGACTATGATAATCCGATAAAGATTTGCGCAGATGTGTTGGTCAGGGTCGCTAGTAAGACTCTAGATAGCATCACGTCGCTCCACCCATTTCTGAGCTCACAGTGAGCACGGAAAGATGTCTAGAAAACAGTGTCTCCGCCAAGTACGAGGACCTGGAGAAAAATTTCTCCTGAAGCTATGCAGCCTACATTACACAACTGTCGTGCAGTTTCTTCTTCAAGGCAATTCTCAGCCGCATGCTGCAAGGAAAATGAAGATGCTCCTGCATCGCTTTGAATTGGAAATGTTTGACTACCCACAATACAGCCCGTAATTGACTCCCCCTGCGATTCATCTCTGCTCACCTGAACCGCTGGCTATGAAGACAACATTTTGGCACAGAAAACGAGCTGTAGGCTAACGTAGAGCATTGGCGGAAAGCAATGGGGGCTGCCTTCTTTGATGAGGGTATTCAAAAGTTGGTACAACGCTACGACAAATGTCTTAGCCAGAACGACGACTACGTAGATTAGTAGCTGGAAGATGTAACTAACTGTTACAAATAAAACGTTTCTCATTTTCACTGTTGTTTCCATTTCGCGATCAATCGGAACTTACTTTCCGGACAGCTCTTCAAGGAGACTCTCACACTGAGTGTCCCGCACGCAGAGGACTAACCGTGAGCCGCGCCTCTGTTGATGTGCATATTCTAATGCTTACAGTGAAATGTATTTGCAATTTTTTCCGTGGCGTTACCGATGGGGTCAGTAGTATTCTGTTCAAATTTGACGTCATTCTGAGCTGTGGTTCTCTCTCTACAACGTTCTGGCACTGGAAATTTAATTACGTACGCCCTGTACACATCAGGCTTGACGGGGGTACTACGGTGTCCCGCGTTCGATTCTCGCCCGAGTCTCGAAGTTTCTTAATCCTGGGCCTCGCAGTTTATCCAGTTACGCAATAAAAAAAAGTAGCTGTCAAGCGGTAAAGCGCGTGCCTGGAAACAGAGAAGTCGTATTATCGAATCTTGGTCGGACCACTTATATTTCAGTCTTCATTTTATCCTAGTCCACCCCTTTTTACCCCGTCTTATTTTCTTCAGACTGACCCTTATATTCATTTACCCGCACAACAGCGAAAGCACTAAACTACACTTGAAAAACCGAGAGAGGTGGCGCGGTAGTTATCACACTGGACTCGCATTCGGGAGGACGACGGTTCATTCCTGCTATCCACATTTAGGTTTCCCGTGGTTTCCCTAAATCGCTCCAGGCATATGCCGGGATGGTTCCTTTGAAATGGCACGGACGACGTCCTTCCATAATCCGATGAAACCGGTGACCCCGCTGTTTGGTCTATTTCCCCAAACAACCCAACCCCACATTTGAAAAACTGTTTTATCTTGCTATGTCCCGGCCCACACAAATATATATATATATAAAAACAGCCAAGTGCGAGCAGGATTGGCGCTCTGAGACTCCGTACAAACCTAACTATGTACACATAGGCACCAATAACAATTTAGTGTGGCTCAATGTCCTGGAGAGAGCCTTTCTGTTGGGCACAGTTCCTTATCGTACAGCAGCTTGCACCACAGGATGCACAACGACGTGTTGACTTCGTTCTCCACATTCGCGCAGGGGTTTACTTGACAAAAGCTGTCCTTGGACCATCCTATGGACTGACGAAGCTCTTTTGCCTCTGACGGGTGAGATGAACACACAGAATTGCCGAGTATATGGATGTTCACTTCCGTCACTGTGCATGAAGCTCCTCTGTATGGTGAATGTGCAACCGTATGTTGTGGGTTCACGGCTACTTTCATCATTAGGCATTCTTTTTTATCAGGACTCAACGACTAAAGGTATGCAGTGTGAATGGCCATCGTTACTGATATATGATGCGCCAGCACGTCATATCCGCCTACAGGAGACAGGTGCATTGCACTCAACGGTTTTCATGCAATATAGGGCCCCACCGCACGTAGCTCGTGAAGTTCACCTGCTACTACGAAACACATTTGGAAACGATCGAATTATCAGCGGATGGTTTCCAAACGCTTGCCGGCAAGATCACCTTATCTCACTCCCTGTGATTTCTGGTTGTGGGGCAACCTGAAAAAGGACAGAGTTTACCAAGGGAACATTCATACATGTGATGATCTGAAGAGCAGCATATCATGAGAGGTAGCCAGCATACCTACGGACATGCTTTATTCTGCTATGTAGAATGCAGTCCTGCGCTTTCAGCCTCTTTCGGCCACTGATGGGCGCAGTGCTCTTTTGTAGCAGTAATGGTACCCGTATGTAATGGTGTGATGTACCGCAGCAGCACGTTAGAAGTGTTTTAAATGAATGCTACCAAATTTGGTCCACGTGCGGCATTTAGTTTCCGTGCTGTAATATGTTAAATAGGGAACGTTTAATTATAGTCGCGAGGTATATAGTTCATCTGCAGATTTTCCTGTGTGAATTTGCATTTACCCTAAGTATGTCACGTATGTAGCCACATCTTTTGACTGAATTGACTTAAAAGCTTAATTTAGTTTCACCGCCAAGGGAACAAAATCTTAATACTCGACATAAATTTCAACTTGATACCTCGATCCTGAGAAAGAGTGTTCTTAACAGACGAGCAGACAGATAATCGGACAGCAAAGGACTAAATATATTTTATCTGATGTTATTAGAAATTAAGAAATTTTCTTTAGTTGTACTATGAAACCTTGCTTCTAATGAAATTTCACGTTTATAGGTCAACAGGAAGTACCTAGTTTGCTTCGATGAGTGAGTTTACGAGTATCGAAACGTGCGACTATAAGTCTTCATTGAATTGGTAGCTTAAATTTTCACACGACCAAGGGACCAAAGACTGTATGTGACATAAATTTCCGCTTGATACATCTACGAATCCCTCAGAGTAACTAAAATTAACAGCCTGACAGACAAACGGTCAACAAACTGATCCCCTAAGGGTTTCGTTGATACCGACTAAAAGACGGAATCCCAAGAAATGTTGGAGAAACAGTAGCTTTGTCTAATGCCTTTATTTGTTCCTACTGGTGTTCCCATTGTCGATAAACATCGTAGCATTTTGATATAGTTATGTATACTATGTTATGGTCGTCCACGTACTCAATAGTCGTTAACCCCGAGGATTACCCATTGTCTGGTCCTCATATATTGGCCAACAGGTTATGGATGATCCTATCAGGAGAAAAGAATCATTGAGAAATACAAACCTCCTCATCATGTTAAGGCGGGGAAACCTGTATTCGAGAGACGTTCACATGAAGATAATTTATAAAGTTTCGGAGAATAATGTCATGAAACAGACTTATGATAAACTATTTTTGCCACTGGCCAAACCCTTTTGAAAGGAACCATCCCGGCATGTGCCCTAACTGATTTAGCAAAATCCCAGAAAACCTAAATCAGAGTGGCCGGACCTGGATTTGAGCCAGCGTCCTCCCGAACGCGAGTCCAGTGTGCTAACACCTGTGCCAATTCGCTCGGTATGCAGGGTTACAATCGCCATTTATTAGTGATTGTTGTGTTCTGACAGTGGTTACAGTGTGAAAGACAGGGTATGTCCGAACCTATCGCGAGAAATAGTGTGTTACCCTGTACATATATCTCATTGCTCCATTAAGTGCTTCTCACCTGTCTTCCTTTGTTTGTTTACCAGTTATTCACGTAGGTGTAGTTATAAGATGTCTAAGTAATCTTATTCTTTCGTTTCACCCTCTTTGGGGTACGCTGTGTCAATTATTTCTTTGTGCGTTTTTATTTTCTTACGCCCCAGTATTTCGTCATTCTTTCTGATCTTCTTCTCCTCTGTTCTTCCAAGATGAAGGGTTTGGGCTTTTGTGTGGATTTGTCTTGGAACCTTATGTTTTTATCTTTAGTAATTACTTTAGCTGTTCGATCAATAAGTGAATTTTCTGAAATCTTTAATTCCACTAGGTCTTTGTCGGTTTCATTAGACCAATTGGGCTTCGTTTTTCGGTTTTGGAAAAAGTCGAAGACTTGTTCAGTTAAGCTGTTGGAATACATTCTGAGAAGATGACCATAAAAATTTATATCCTTTTTCGCATAGAACCTGAAAGTTTTTCAATTTTCTTGTAGAGTGTTTCATTTGTGATGTGTATAATCTTATTGTCTTGAAATTTTGGTACAGTGATTTTTCTTTCCTCAAGTTCTTTCCGCTCAAGTTTCTTCATTTGGCCTTTGAAACTCGTGTTAAGTGTTTCTGCTGCATACAGTACTGCTGGCTTAATCACTGTCTTGTAATGTGTAATTTTGGAACCGCATGAAAGGAATTTTTTGTTGTATGTATTTTTTGCAGTTGGAAGGCTAATTCAAGTTTTTTTTTCTGGATTCCTTTGCTTTGCTTACCCAACATTCCAACCAATCCATTCTCCGAGATATTTGAATTCTTTTACTGTTTAAATCTTATGTTCCTGTACTTTGAGATATTTACATGAGTGCTTGGTGTTTGTCAATATCTTAGTTTTTTCAGAGGAGATGTGAAGACCTATTTTAGCTGCTTGTTTCTTTAGTTCCAGGATTTGCTCCCGTGCTTCTTCCATTGTTTCAGCAAACAGGGCTACATCATATGCAGAAGCAATGCAGTTTACTTTAAGGTTCTTCTTTTTGCAACCCAATCTTATACCACTCTTAATATTTGTGTTCCATTCTCTGACTTTCTCCAGCGCACAATTGAACAGCAGCGGTGAGAGCCCATCGCCCTGTCGCACTCCCGTTTTTATTTCAAAGGGTTCCGATAGTTCGCCCATAAATTTAACTTTCGGAAATGTATTTTTAAGGGTCTAAGTATTAATAAAATATGTATTAAATAATTAAATAATAAGTATTAATAATTAATAAGTATTAAATATTTAATTATGAGATGCTACGTTTGTCTGAGAACAACTGAATCGGACAACAAATGCTATAAACTGGCAGTCGAAGAAGCCTGTGCATGAGCTGAATTCTCATGTACTATACTCTGAGGATCAATATAGACAGCACACAGCGCTATGAATAAATGGGGAAGCAGCTTAATATTGTAAAGCTTACAGTGCTTCAAGAAACATAACCTCTCCGTGAGTACATGATTTTGTGGATGACGATTTGGTAATTAGCTGTTGTACGAAAATGTGTTCGAGTGATGGACGTAACCAATAGAAAGTGACATTCCTCTATATGGTTTACGACTTTACAAGTAATAAGTAAGTATGGTGTAACGAACTATCCGTAGTAACATTTTCCTTAAGGAAACAAGAAAATTGCAGTGAAATAACAATTTATTACGCAAAGAAACTACGTTCCTAACGTGAAATATGTAGTCCTCAATGCAGGAGAAAAGAGAGAAATACCAAGAGAAATCTGCGAGGAACTTATTGAAATGTAATTAGCCAAAAACAGTGCAACAGAATATAACACAGAATAGGTAGAAGAAAAAAAGTAAACATTACGAATGTCCCCTAGTTATGCTGCCATTGGAGAGACTTCAATCATCGAAGAGGCAAGAGGGTAAATAACATCTCTAACAAAGAGCTGAACGTGACATGTCGTCCTGTGAAATACTACTAAATGCGTTCCGTGAGAACTGCGTTCACCAGATTGTTCGCAGACCACCCATGACGAAAATATAATGCATTTAACAGCAACAAATAGTCCTAATGTCTTTGAGGTTGGTGCTATTGAAACTGATATTAGTGACCACGAAGTAATTGTAGCAACAATGATTACCAAAGTACAAAGGGCAACTAAAAGATGTTCGGAAAATAAGGTAAAGAGATAGTAGTGTGGGATCTCACTAGTGGCAGTACTGGTGAGTAGGATGGAAGGCTGGGACTGATAGACTCAATTGTGTTCATTGAAAATATTTGTATATTTATAGAAATAACAACTTTTGACATACATAAAATAACGTGAACAAATCGCTACTTAGAGAATACTAACAAAACACATTTCAGTTTTAAAATTTAGCTTGAGCCCAAGTAAGTAGCAGCTTAAATACTTCAGTTATGCCACTAATTTTCTTAAATGGATATTAAGGGTTGTGTTACAGAGTTTACCATAATCTTATTTCACCCGTTTGGTGATCAGTTGCTTGTTTTTTAATTAAATTTTGCTACTGTACTTTCTGTTTTATAGCAGGTTTCTAAATTTTTTATATTGTTGCCGTTCTTGGCGAGTAAGGCATTCAGCAGGGATTGTGGTCATTTGCCTTACAATTCTAAGTTGGTATTTGTATTTACGCAGTAAGCCTTTAAAACCTTATTTGCTGCCATTCCTGGCGTCTGATGTCTAAAACCTGTAATTTGTAAGTTGCAGCCAGCTTTAAACATTTCTTAATATATTGCCATTCCTAGCATGTAAAGGCCTTCTGTCCAGATCACAATGGCTTGCTTTCAAAACATTATCTGCTGTATATGTATTTAATGGTGATTTGGTAAGTAGTTACTCACTCAAAACACTATTATTACACGGTTGTTTACACCTCCATTAATAACGTGTGGTATTTTTATATATTGTTGAGTCTGGAATTGTTGTTGTTGTCTGCAGTCCTGGGACTGGTTTGATGCAGCTCTCCATGGTACTCTATCCTGCGCGAGCTTATTCATCTCCCAGTACATACTGCAACCTACATCCTTCTGAATCTGATTAGTGTATTCGTCTCTTGGTCTCCCTCTACGATTTTTACCCTCCACGCTTCGCGTTAGTATTTTGCAGCTGTGACTAATTAGACTGATAGTTCGGTAAGTTTCACATCTGTCAACACCTGCTTTCTTTGGGATTGGAATTATAATATTCTTCTTGAAGTCTGAGGGTATTTCGCCTGTCTCATACATCTTGTCACCAAATGGTAGAGTTTCGTCAGGACTGGCTCTCCCAAGGCCGTCAGTAGTTCTAATGGAATGTTGTCTACTCCTGGGGCCTTGTTTCGACTCAGGTCTTTCAGTGCTCTGTCAAACTCTTCACGCAGTATCGTATCTCCCATTTCATCTTCATCTACAACCTGTTCCATGTCCATAATATTGTCCTCAATCACATCGTCCATGTATAGACCCTCTATATACTCCTTCCATCATTCTGCTTTCCCTTCTTTGCTTAGAACTGGGTTTCTGTCTGACCTCTTGATATTTGTACAAGTGGTTCTCATTTCTCCAAAGGTCTCTTTAATTTTCCTGTAGGCAGTATCTCTCTTACCCCTAGTGAGATAAGCCTCTACATCCATTTATTCTCTAGCCATCCCTGCTTAGCCATTTTGCAGTTCCGGTAGATCTCATTTTTGAGACGTTTGCATTCTTTTTTGCCTGCTTCATTTACTGCATTTCATATTTTCTCCTTTCATCAATTAAATTCAATATTCTGTTAGCCAAGGATTTCTACTAGCCCTAGCCTTTTTACCTAGTTGATCCTCTGCTGCCTTCACTACTTCATCCCTCAGAGCTACCCATTCTTCTTCTACTGTTTTTCTTTCCCCCATTCCTGTCAATTGTTCCCCTATGCTTTCCCTGAAACTCTGTACAACCTCTGGTTTAGTCAATTTATCCAGGTCCCATCTCCTTAAATTCGCACCTTTTTGCAGTTTCTTCAGTTTTAATCTACAGTTCATAACCAATAGATTTTGGTCAGAGTCCACATCTGCCCCTGGAAATGTCTTACAATTTAAGACCTGGTTCCTAAATCTCTGTCTTACCATTATATAATCTATCTGAAACCTGTCAGTATCTCCAGGCTTCTTCCATTGTACAACCTTCTTTTATGATTCTTGAACCAAGTGTTAGCTAGGATTAAGTTGCGCTCTGTACAAAATTCCACCAGGCGGCTTCCTCTTTCATTTCTTACCACCAATCCATATTCACCTACTACGTTTCCTTCTCTTCCTTTCCCTACTTTCGAATTCCAGTCACCCATGACTATTAAATTTTCGTCTCCCTTTACTATGTGAATAATTTCTTTTATCTCATCATAAATTTCTTCAATTCTTCTTCATCAGCAGAGCTAGTTGGCATATAGACTCGTACTATTGTTGTAGGCGTGGGCTTCGTGACTGTCTTGGCCACAATAATGCGTTCGCTATGCTGTTTGTAGTATCCTACCCGCATTTCTATTGTTTTATTCATTATTATACCTACTCCTGCATTACCCTTATTTTATTTTGTAGTTATAACCCTGTATTCACCTGAGCAAAGGTCTTGTTCCTCCTGCCACCGAACTTAACTAGTTACCACTATATCCAATTTAACCTATCCATTTCCCTTTTTAAATTTTCTAACCTATCTGCCCGATTAAGGGATCTGACATTCCACGCTCCGATTCGTAGAACGCCAGTTTTATCCTGATAACGACGTCCTTTTGAGTAGTCCCCTCCCGGAGGTCCGAATGGGGGACCATTTTACCTCCTGAATATTTTACACAAGCGGACGCCATCATCATTTAATCATACAGTAAAGCTGCATGGCCTCGGGAAAAATTACGGTTGTAGTTTCCCCTTGCTTTCAGCCGTTCGTAGTACCACAACAGCAAGGCCATTTTGGTTAGTGTTTCAGGACCAGATCAGTCAATCATCCAGACTATTGCCCCTGCAACTGCTGAAAAGGCTGCTGCCCCTCTTCAGGAACCACACGTTTGTCTGGCCTCTCAACAGATACCCCTCCGTTGTGGTTGCACCTACGGTACGGCCATCTGTATCATTGAGGCATGCAAGCCTCCCCACCAACGGCAAGGTCCATGGTTTATGGGGGTAGGAGTCTGGAATTACTGGTTTAAAATTAATAGTGTGTAACTGTAAAAGGCAACCAATAGTAACTTTACGGCCCTTCCACAATCCTAACCGAAACCTGCCTTCCCTTGATTACCAGGTTTCAATCGCTAACAACTTAAATGTTTCAGAAACCACTTCCAAAGACATAAGGCTTATAATAGATCGCATTAAGTTCAAATCACTGACCACTGGTCTCAGTGAACACATTTATAAATCAATTTAATCTTCTTCATCATCATCACCACCATTTAAGGCTGATTATGCCTTTCAGCGTTCAGTCTGGAGCATAGTCCCCCTTATAAAATTCCTCCATGTTTCCCTATTCAGTGCTAACATTGGTGCCTCTTCTGATGCTAAGCCTATTACGTCAAAATCAGTTTTAATCGAATCCATGTACCTTCTCCTTGGTCTGCCCCGACTCCTCCTGCCCTCTACTGCTGAACCCATGAGTCTCTAGGGTAACCTTGCTTCTCCCGTGCGTGTAACATGACCTCACCAACTAAGCCTGTTCGCCCTGACTGCTACATCTATAGAGTTCATTCCCAGTTTTTCTTTGATTTCCTCATCGTGGACACCCTCCTGTAATTGTTCCCATCTACTAGTACTTGCTATTTAAAAAGTAACTATTTCCAAACTGTTCAACCAGTAACATGCTACGAACACTATATTCACAGCCGCATGTAAATTGATTACTACCTGCCATTTCGTCTAACAAATAAGTTACAAAAATTTCCAGACAATTAAAACACTTCAATCGTTCCAGCTAAGTGAGGGCAGCATTAGCAAAATAATCAGCTTATAATGCGTGTTCGAAAACCTGTCTTTCTAGGCATAGTATAGTCTCATTTACTTATGGATCACATTACTGTTTCACTACGGGCTGCATACACTATGTCTTCCTAGAGCATCATAAACCCAGAATGGTTTCAGCCTCCCTACATGAAAAAAAAGAATGGAAAAGAAGCACTGCTATCCTTGTTACGAACTCGATTCATTTAGAGGTGGAGAAGAGAACATAGTAGAACAAGGCCGGTCACAGCATTCCGCGCTTCACACATGCAAGGCGCGCATGCCACTTGCGATAAAGCGCGGCCTGTCTCAGCTTTGCTCGGGTCCTACTTGGAAGTACCCGCAACAGCAACTATTGGGGTGTGGAAGTTTGCGGTCGGCGTAACTCTCTTCAGCGGAATCGTGGTGTCGGCTGTCTTTACCCTTCGATATTTGTTCCTAGTATGAATGTCATCCACAGGTCTAGTATCTTTTTGCACAAAAAGAGACGGTCTAGCGTTATATCCTCAGAAGTCTTTTAAAAATGAATGAGAAAGACAGAGGACCGGTATTAGAATTCTCAACATACACTACGCATTCGCATAAGCTACGTGAAATGTGTATTTGCTATGACATGAGATTACGGTACCATGCATAAAGAATTTGACGATTTAGTTGAAAATTAAAGAGCAAAAAACTACAACGATCAACACATGGGTTCATTGGTCTGAAAATCAAGAAGCATCCTGCCCTAAATTTTCAGGCATGGAGTACGCGAAGAAACTGGTGGTGCGGGCAGAAAGATTTATGAAGTCTCATACACGATTCCACTGTGAGCACCACCTATTTTCGATGAAACTGAGCGAAGAGTAGGTAGACTTACTATATTACTGTAAAGTACTTTTTTTAAATTTAAAACTCTATATAACTGTATTTGTGAAACGAAAAGGAGTGCGGGAACAAACATTAGAACGGATTGGAGCCCATGTATTTTCAGTAACTGCCCACTGCCCACAGTAAGGCAATGCAAGATTAGAAACACCGTTTTTCTGATATAATGGCGATGCACTTAAAGAGAAAATCGCGTTGTAGAAGGGACTCATTCGGACAGTGACACTCCAGTTCCATAAGCTTACTCCCGTTAAAGAAAACACAAGTTGCAATGAATTCATTGTCGTCTTGAAAGAATTGCAAGGATAGTATGCTAAAAGCGATGAGGTCACCGCTAATCTTACATCTGTTTTGGAGCTCTTTTCGAGACTGCTGTTTCAGTTAAAATCTGCATATGTAACTGACTGGTGTGCAAGATAAATCCCGATTTAAAGCAAATCTCCAACGTTTAAACCGTCCATTCTGAGATAGCAAAAGTGCTACAACATTTCGAGCAACGTATGTGCGGGAAAAAAACGTATTTTCAGTTCTGGAACTAAATAAGTCGATTAAGTGGCAATCTTAGTGCGAATATTCGTTAAATTATCTGCGTCTGTTCTTATGCCGACACTTTGTACTGTATAAAAAATAAATGACGTTTCAACACTCCAAGAATGATAAAACACTTCGCAAAGTTTGTTTAGTTTTTGATCTACCCTCGTATGTTCTTCAGAAACTTGGAATATAAAACCAAGTCGTGTGCATTGCAACTGCACTGCCATTTAAATGTGTCACGTTAGTAATTACCTTCTGAGACCATGTGGTGTAGTTGGGAGAGGGTTGGGGGGTGGGGGAATGTACTAGTTAGGGTGGAAATATGACACTTGTGCAGCGCACTGTTCGTGGCCTGATTTCTTGGCCACCCCTGTAGTATATCTGTGGTTCAGTTTTATAGCAATAGTTGATCATACACGTGATAGATATGTAACTAGTTGCTTCATGATGGAAAGGACCTTTCACATTATCAGTCGCTGTCAACATACTTCTGTACAAAACAAGAATACTCTCTAATAAGTGTAAAACAAAGCACAGGGCTGTAGGTAGGGAGGTGCTCAATGAAGTACACTGGGGAGGCAAAGGAATTCGTACACCTGCCCAATATCGTGTAGGGCCCCCGCGAGCACGTAGAAGTACCGCAACCTGCTTGGAATGGACTCGACTAATGTCTCAAGTAGTGGTGGAAGGAGCTGACACCAAGAATCCTGCAGGGCTACCCTTAAATAAGTAGGAGTACAAGGGGGTGGAGATCTCTTTGGACAGAAAGTTGCAAGGCATCGCAGATATGCTCAATAATGTTCACGTCAGGGGAAGTCAGTGGCCAGAGAAAGTGGTTAAACTCAGAAGTGCGTTGCCGGAGCCACTCTGTAACAATTCTCGACGTGTGGGGTGTCGCATTGTCCTACTGGAGGTGCCCAAGTCCGTCGAAATGCTCAAGGGACATGAATGGATGCAAGTGATCAGACAGAATGCTTACGTACGTGTCAGCTGACAGAGTCGTATCTACACGTATCAGAGGTACCATATAACACCAACTGTACAAGGAGTCCACACCATTACAGAGCCTCCACCAGCTTGAACAGTCGCATGCTAAGACGCAGGGTCCATGGATTCATGAGTTTGTCTCCGTATCCGTACACGTTCATCTTCTCGATAAAATCTGAAACAAGACTCGTCCGACCAGGCAACATATTTCCAGTCATCAAGAGTCTAATTTCGGTGTTCAGGGCCCCAGGTGAGGCGGAAAGCTTTGTGTCGTGCAATTGGAAAGGGTACACGAATGTACCTTTGGTTTCGAATTCCCATTTCGATGATGTTCCGTTGAACGGTTCTCACGCTGACACTTGCTGCTGGCCCAGTACTGAAATCTGCAGAAGTTAGCGGAAGGGTTGCACTTCTGTCACGTTGAACGACTCTCCTCAGCCGTTGTTGATCCCGTTCTTGCAGAATCTTTTTCCGGCGGCAGCGATGTCGGAGATTTGATGTTTTACCGGATTCCTGATATTCACGGTACACTCGTAAAATGGTCGTACGGGAAAAGCCCTACTTCATCGTTACCTCGGAGATTCTGTGTCCCATCGCTCGTGCGCCGACTATAACACAACATACAAACTCAATTAAATCTTAATATCCTGCCATTGTAGCAGCAGTAACCGAACTAACAACTGCGGCAGAAACTTATCGTCTTATATAGGCGTTGCCGACCACAGCACCGTATTCTGCCTGTTTATTTATTTATATGCCTATAAAAGTTTCTTTGGCGCTTCAGTGTTTCTTGATCTGTCAAGAAGGGTTGCATGGATTCTTCATCGGCTTTAGTGGTAAAGTGGTACATGCGGCGGATTTCTTGCATAATGGAAATAAATCCTAGTCATATGTAAATGCTGCTAATGCCACTGAAGTTGATATTGCTACACTCATGGTAGAGAGAGAGGGTAGCGAAGCAAAAGAGGATATTTTAAATTTTGTTTCCAAACATATGAAAATCTAGGGGTATTGCTGAGATATAAGTGTTGTCCCTCTTTACAGATGAGTGACAAACAGCATGATTCATCCACGCCTAGCGATGTCGTTTTACGCAACCCACAATGTTATTTCTGGTCTTGAAACATCTATCTCGAAAAATTTCATGTTCTGTCGCTCGCTACTCGCAAACTATTATTCATAAATAAATATGAACAGGACCATTTGTAGGAAATTAGTTTATTTTACGATAAGTTTTTGCTACAGCTGGATTGTTTCGAGTTATTCAGCAAAAGTTTACCAAAGTAACCCTCAAACACTCTCCCACTCCCATATTCAGCTCCCATCTGTCTGGACTTACCGTGTGTTATTTATAATACTCCCTCCGACCAATATTCGGCCTTTCTCGGTCTTAATTGACTGGCCTTATCACGCAACCGCCTTAGTCAAGCACTACAAATCGTAAAACTGCATAGGAAAACTGACGTTTGTGCAATTTTACCTCACAATTTGGTGAATTTTAACAACATAAAATAAACTGCACATGGTTATATTCGTCAGGCCTTTTGACCACCAAAAAACTGTGCTTGTAGGGTTTCACTTTTGATTGAACTGTCAACGTCATTAGTTTTAACATACGGTTTCCATTCATTACCCTAAATGTCAAGTTTAAATTAACAATGTTAACGAAATAGTGAATTGTACTGGTGGCGGAAGAGCGCAATCAATAGAAACCAAAAAAAAGTCGACTGTGGGGAACAGTTCGTGTGCTCAGATATTTTTGTACAGTGGTAGGAGGGAATGCCACAAACAACATGCTACAAATACTGACAGGTGAGGGATGAGTGTGACAGAAGAGCTGCATTTCAAGGTCACTTATGTAAGATATTCTTGAATAACTCGATAATCGCGCCATCTAGTGAAAATGTATCCCAGTCCAAAATTAAGTTACATTACATTTCCCACAAAAATTTACTGTTTATCTTCTGTGCAGGACTAATACATTATGTTTAGCAAGGCGAGAGAGTATAACCGTACACGTTTTTTCTGAAGGCCAGATATAATTGTGGGTAGCATAAAACGACATTGGTAGAGCCAGCTGATCACCCTGTGTATTGGCACAGATTAATTCGTTAAAACAAGAAAAAGCTGGCAGTGACTGTTAATAATTCTGTTTAATGAAGTCTACGGGTCGTCTTGATAGAACTGTTCGCACTCGTCGTATTATGTTTAGGTGCTCCGAGGTAGACGGGGGAACTGTGACACTGTAAACAAACTAGAAACACAGAAATATACATTTTACTGAGTTGCCATACGTAATTAAAGACGTATAGCAACTCTTTGGACGTGCTTCCGAACAGATACAACTATGCAGTGGCCTGTCAACAAGACTACGTCCGTCCTGGACACCACACTGTCAATCACTGTAGTAAACACTTGTCCCTATTCCCAGGCTATAAGTGACTCCACTTGTGGACTAAGTCTCGCGGGCTGATCCTCACTATGAACTGGAGCCACGAACAGTAAAAGCTGCAACTCCATACTAGAACTGTCGTGAGCCAATGTCGAACACGTAATGGCCTTTGTTGCTGCCTGTAATCGCCGCTTATCAAAACGTGAAGCCCATCTCATTGGCGGCGGCATCAGACTGCTGCTTGGGCAGCGCTTGTGGTCGGCGGCGTACTTCAAAGCGCTGTCCCGTAAACTGCCTCAGCGCGCCAGCTCCACTGGCGTCCAATGGTGAAGACACAACATTTATGTACACAAATGGCGTTGCCAGTCTTTGAGAGATTCTTTTTCAGACAGCTGTTCACATACACACTGCATTTTTTGTTAGCAGTTTTTCCGTTTTGGGGTAAGTTGCGTGGATGTTCTGGGGGGGGGGGGGGGGAAGCTGTGTTAGAAAAGGTCTGTTACCTGTAATAATAACTTATAACGATTGAAAACAACGTAAAACAAGACTTTAAGGTATAAATAAATTGAAAATAGCCAAAAAATAACGTAGACAACAACATATGTAATATAAATGTAAGCACCTGTCTTAAGATGGACTTGTCGGATAGAAACTGGTAACGGCGCAGTCTGTGTAAATAAATAGCATTATTAACACAGGCTGGTTCCCACTTTCATTTTTTCAAGATTCAACTTGTACATTGTAAACATCCAGTGTCTTAAGACGTTAGTTTTCGACAAAATAGTGCAGATATTACTGTTAATGGTGTTCAGAAACCGCTGAAATCGCTAAAACAAGTCTCCAGGTTTCGATGAACAAGTACTTCCGCAAAAAGCTGCACAAATGATGAGTCAGACACTGTAAGATTTCACAGTGGCGCAAACATTACCAACTACCTTTAAATGTTCGGAAATGTATAACTGTGTACTTCATCAAACGAGTAGGGTATTATCTTACGTCTACAGTATTAACGAGGAACTATTGTAATCGATAAGCTCACATAAATACTTTGTAGGGATTTGAATTGGAACGATCAGATTTGCACATCTGTAGGTAAAGCAGTTGGTAAATCCTGGTATATTGGTAGAATAGTAGGAAAAATAATGCGTTCACAAAGGAGATTGCCTAAAGTCTCTCTTACGATCCGTCGTAGAGGGTGCTAAAACGTAAGAGACCCGCACAAAAAGAACTGAACATATACAGAAAAGATAGGCACGAATAGTCACTGGATAGTTTGAGAAGAAGAGAATCATATATGTATGTAGTAAATTAACTGGGAGACACTCGAAGATAGAGGCGAACTATCCACAGAAATCCTAATTAAAAGTGTCAGTAACCAACTTTACATAATGGATCTAGGAATAATATAAAAACGTGTGAGGTGTAACTCAAATGACGGTTTTCCTAAGGTTCTGGCTATCAGAGCTTCAACAGATATACTTACAACATAGAAAATGAGTTCCAACGCAATTCCGCTTCTACTGTCTGTGATTATCTAACACAATATTAACCATAAATGATGCTAACGGTCTTCTCTAACAAATTATTATTAAAGTTTACGTAGTTTATTCAACTTCCAACAACTCAAATACATCTAATCATATCTTTCTTCTCATGGCGACCTAAGTTCACAAATACAAGTCCATTCTCCCCGAGAAACCACCAATTGTTCAACAATAGTACAGAAATTAATGACGCTCCTAAATACAACTGTTGAAACATATTCCCCAGTCATTCAGTAGATGTTCACTCGACCGACTCCAACCCACTGCCTCTCGATTCAGTCGGAAATGCGCGAAACGACAGAAAGCCCTTGGAAGGTAACGATTGTTCGCTAGCGGATATTCTTAGGTATCACTTTGTCCTTACACACCTAAGTGTTGCTCCCAAACCAATCCTGAGGAAAGATTACAGTAATTACTGCTTGCAAAGAATCATTTAAACAGTCTTCTTTTTCCACGTTCCGTTTGCAAATGGATCGAGAAGGAGCCCGAATAACGGATACGATGGTAAATACCATCAGACATGTATTTCACAGTGGTTTACAGAGTATGGATGTAGATGTAGAAGACTAGCGTAACTTTACGTTGGCTCCTCACAACTGTACATTCCTAGTGTGGCGAAGCAGGCGCTGTATCATTGGAAAGATACAAAGACGAGCGAGCGTACCGGGACTTACACCAGTTCACTGCTACAAGTGCCATGTCACTACAACGCGTCTGTGTAAAATTCAAGTATTGCTCCATAATTTAAGAATAGAATTAAAAGTTAAACATGCTTTTCGAAACGTTGTTCGCGTGTGCGTAAATACACTCCTGGAAATGGAAAAAAGAACACATTGACACCGGTTTGTCAGACCCACCATACTTGCTCCGGACACTGCGAGAGGGCTGTACAACCAATGATCACACGCACGGCACAGCGGACACACCAGGAACCGCGGTGTTGGCCGTCGAATGGCGCTAGCTGCGCAGCATTTGTGCACCGCCGCCGTCAGTGTCAGCCAGTTTGCCGTGGCATACGGAGCTCCATCGCAGTCTTTAACACTGGTAGCATGCCGCGACAGCGTGGACGTGAACCGTATGTGCAGTTGACGGACTTTGAGCGAGGGCGTATAGTGGGCATGCGGGAGGCCGGGTGGACGTACCGCCGAATTGCTCAACACGTGGGGCGTGAGGTCTCCACAGTACATCGATGTTGTCGCCAGTGGTCGGCGGAAGGTGCACGTGCCCGTCGACCTGGGACCGGACCGCAGCGACGCACAGATGCACGCCAAGACCGTAGGATCCTACGCAGTGCCGTAGGGGACCGCACCGCCACTTCCCAGCAAATTAGGGACACTGTTGCTCCTGGGGTATCGGCGAGGACCATTCGCAACCGTCTCCATGAAGCTGGGCTACGGTCCCGCACACCGTTAGGCCGTCTTCCGCTCACGCCCCAACACCGTGCAGCCCGCCTCCAGTGGTGTCGCGACAGGCGTGAATGGAGGGACGAATGGAGACGTGTCGTCTTCAGCGATGAGAGTCGCTTGTGCCTTGGTGCCAATGATGGTCGTATGCGTGTTTGGCGCCGTGCAGGTGAGCGCCACAATCAGGACTGCATACGACCGAGGCACACAGGGCCAACACCCGGCATCATGGTGTGGGGAGCGATCTCCTACACTGGCCGTACACCTCTGGTGATCGTCGAGGGGACACTGAATAGTGCACGGTACATCCAAACCGTCATCGAACCCATCGTTCTACCATTCCTAGACCGGCAAGGGAACTTGCTGTTCCAACAAGACAATGCACGTCCGCATGTAGCCCGTGCCACCCAACGTGCTCTAGAAGGTGTAAGTCAACTACCCTGGCCAGCAAGATCTCCGGATCTGTCCCCCATTGAGCATGTTTGGGACTGGATGAAGCGTCGTCTCACGCGGTCTGCACGTCCAGCACGAACGCTGGTCCAACTGAGGCGCCAGGTGGAAATGGCATGGCAAGCCATTCCACAGGACTACATCCAGCATCTCTACGATCGTCTCCATGGGAGAATAGCAGCCTGCATTGCTGCGAAAGGTGGATATACACTGTACTAGTGCCGACATTGTGCATGCTCTGTTGCCTGTGTCTATGTGCCTGTGGTTCTGTCAGTGTGATCATGTGATGTATCTGACCCCAGGAATGTGTCAATAAAGTTTCCCCTTACTGGGACAATGAATTCACGGTGTTCTTATTTCAGTTTCCAGGAGTGTATATTAATTTGTAAACTGTCAAATCTCAGAATGATTACGTCAATATTTTTCCCTAAATAGATTTTTTTAAGAAAATATAAGTGACACTAAGTAATAAAGCTAGAAAAAATTGGTCATAATGTGCAAATGTATCTCAAAAATAACTTGCACAAGTCTCAACGTCATTAAAGAAATATTTTGGTCAGAATCCACGTTTTTAAGAAAAAGTGAAGGCGCTAAGTATTAGACTTAGAAATATGAAAATTTGTACGAAGCGTCAGTTCAACATAAAAACATTAATTATGTAACCCCATTGAGCTACCTCTGGTAGTTTTTGAGTAATTTGCAGAAAACTAAATTTGGAACTAAAATGTCCTTATTTGTAGTAGATTAAATACCTGTTATATTAATGCTAGAAAGTTTTGGTTACAGCACGTAATGAAACATATTAAGTAATAGAGCTATAACAAATTTCAGGGCTTGAATGTAAATAATAACAAATAGAAGGTCTCTTAAAGTTATAGTTGAGAGGTGAGGTTCTGTTGTCAGTTACGTACTGAGAATTTTAGAGGGAGAAATATAAATACACGCGAGCTACAAAAAATTTCTGTGATTTTAACCAACCTAACAACATGCATACAAAAATTATGAAGATGGTAAATTAATACACAATAGTGTTATAAAATATTATGTGACCGAGAAAGAGGCCGTTTAGCGGCTGCTACCGTAGGCATGGGGCGAATGACAGCAGGTGTTCCCTTTGCCATCCGCTGTGCCACATACATTAATATAGCCCGAGAGGCAAGACTAGGCTTCACTTCGCTCTCAGAGACCGTACAATGCGAGTCAGTCAAACGTCGGAGTGCACGCTGCCTCGGATGACGTCAGTGATAGGCTGTTCCTAAAAGTTTATTTTCAGTAATAATAGAAAGTGAACTCGCTAGAAGTGTACACCGTCCTGGATCGCATAGATATCACAAAAGTAACTGTTAGTGTGGTGCCATTAATGGGAACAAATCCGCGTGGCAAGTGGTGACAGTTATTTTCCACTTTCGTGGCGAGCAGTTATTTTGATTATCAGACTGCAGGGCAAAAGACAATCTAATAGGAACTTACCGAAGAAGTCGCCTCTGAACTGCTCATAGTGCTGTTTGGGTTAGAGAAATTTACTGTCAGATTAAAATAATGAAAATTACAATGTTGTCGGTGTGAAACTTTTCTCTATTAATTAGAACTTAAAATATTCATTTATAATCATAGTCCTGATCCCGCTGAGCAATTAGAGAATAGGAACATTTCTTTCAGTGGGCTGGACCAGAATGTGGACTTGCAGACTAGGAACAACCATCAATATGTTCTCCATCGCTTTCTGGATGACCACAGAAGTAGTTACCTGGCTCTCGTAAAAGACGGCGAGCAATATTATTCCAGTATTAACAGAAATTCAATAATATTCTAATATCTCAAATATTTTCTCCTATTACTTACGACTGATTGAATGTATAACGTATTATTATTATTATTATTATTATTATTATTATTATAACTCGCCACCCCACACTAGCTATTCTAAATTGAAAAAAAAACTATTCCATTATTGTTATTTATAAGCTCCAAAGAATATACCGATTTTATATAACGGGATTTAGTCTCCTTCATATAGCTGGTGCACAAAGAGATAGCTACAAAGGAAAAATTCAAGATGCGCAATCTACGAGAAGAGGCACATCGAGAAGTGTTCGTAGAAAAAGATCGCTCTACGAGGAACGATATTCGCTATTTATAACCATGTAGGAAAGAGAAACTTAAAGCAACCATAAGTGCCTATCGAAAATCCAACATATTGGTAGCTAGCGATTGCTACACATTGCATTAAGGTACCATTATTATGCTTCCTTTATATTGTTCAGGCTTTATCTATCTTTTTCCACTGGTGCTACAATGTCACTTCTTTGTCTCAACAAAGGATTAAACAGCCACATAAAAGGTAGGTATATTCACCTAGGTTTCGACACGTGCTATGGGTGTCTTCATCAGAATGAAATGTTGCTAAATCGTAAAATTACATGGCTAAAAACAACTTTCGCAGATGGACACATATGGCAAAGGCTAGAACGTTTTATATTACTTTTCACTCGACTATAGCTGCTCCAAATTCTGACTACTGCGTTTTAGCTATGTAAAGTTACGATTTAGCAACATTTCAGTCTGATGAAGACACCCTTACTAGGTATGGAAACCTAGGTGAATGTAACTTCCGTATATGTGCAACTGGTTGGCTCTTTAATTCTTTCTTAAAACTAGTATACGGTTGCTGACTAACAGCCATGGTGAAAACCGTATCACTTCTTAGTATAAACTCGATAACTGTAATGAACATATGTTGTGTTCTAGTCTATCACATGATAACAGAAAACCTTTTTGCAGCATTGTGTACCACTAAATTAAACACTTAGTCACGATACATATGACTCATCTTCTAAAGTAATTTAGCCTATATATCTAACACAACTGCTTATAGCTCGCTGCAAAATTTATGTAGCAGCTAGTTTCCTGCAGATGGAATTAAATGGTATATCATGTTCAGAACGTGTAGATCGTTACTTTACACTTTGTTCCCCACTTGTAGGTGTTGCACTGCAATCAGGTAGCCGATAGCGGTGATCCTCTGACTAGTTACGTCCGCTTCTGGCTTCCGCCTGCCACTCAGCAGCAGTGTGATCAATGCTCTACTGAATATTCATGTCGAGATTGACGTGTTTGCTCTTCACCGCTATGATCACTACCAAGCAGATGCGCGTAACGGCTGCGCGTTTTGCGATCGAAGTGCCTGTGACGAAGCGCGTGGGATGTTCGGCTAGTATTTCTCACTAGCTGGTTTCTTCGGGAAACGTCAACAAAATTACATTACCGTGATGTCGTAAGCCACAGAATGGAAGGTCATAAAAAGGAAGCAAAATCTGACAGTTTAAAAGCTTTTCTCTCAGATAACGTGAACATATTCCTTGTCTACTGCTCAGCGGAATCCGATCATTTGCAGTGCGCAATTTGTAAATGCAACTAGACAAAAAGATTAACTATAAATGCGAACATTTTAGGTTAGGTTTTACCGTAACTGTTATTTCCAAAAAAAAAAAATGGTTCAAATGGCTCTGAGCACTATGCGACTTAACATCTGTGGTCATCAGTCGCCTACAACTTAGAACTAATTAAACCTACTTAACATAAGGACAGCACACACATCCATACAGGATTCGAACCTGCGACCGTAGCAGTCGCGCGGTTCCGGACTGAGCGCCTAGAACCGTGAGACAACAGGGCCGGCAATGCTTTTTCCATTAAATGAAACAACAAATTTGCTGTTACCAGTAACTATTTGTCTCCACGACACGTTTCAAAGGTTTCTAGCTCCACCATCAGGAGGACTTACTTTTGTTAGTATGACATTTGTGTGTGTGTGTTGAGTTACGATTTTTTGGAGGAACTTGCGGCACTGTCTCCAATGGTCACAGGTTCCTTTCACTGTCATAACACATCACATGTATATTCTCATATTTTGTTTTACAAAATATGACAGTATAAAATATTTTGTAAAACAAAATATGACAGTATAAAGTATTTCGTAAAACACAATATGATAGTATACATGTGATGTATTACGACAGTGAAAGGAACCTGTGACCACTGGAAACAGTGCCACAAGTTCCTCCAAAGAATCGTAACACAACAGACACATAAATGTTATACTAACAAATGTAAATCCACTTGATTTGGGAGGTTTAAACCTTTGAAACCCGTCGTGGAGATAAATAAACAGTTACTGGTAAACAATTATATAACTGACTGGCGTTTTACTCTGCACACTCTGTTCCAAAATTGCCTGATAGTTATGAAAAATGTGACATTCATTACCTGTGCGCTTATCCAATCAGACACCTTGGACACACCACATTAGCACTGTCCGCGAAGAGCCCAAATCGTAATCTCGAATATCGAGCCGGCACATGTTTCATTCCTCAGGAAGTTCCAGTTTTTATTCCTCTAACCATTGAAAAGTAATTTCTTGAAAGACACCGTCTCTTAAGTTATCCTTCTGGATCTACAGCGAATGTTCTCAACAGAATGCATTACAGTGCATCGACAAAAAATTTATCTGATATGTATATCTCCATCGAAGAACAAATAGCCTAAAGAGAGACACCCAAAAATGCGTACGAATCAAAAGGAGTGGAAAACATAGCTGTAGCCCGGTGTCGGAAGTCACAGAGAGAGCTAATGTCCAAACTTAATCCCTTTTATGGAATTTTTTTTGTAACAGCTAACAGGCATGCAGGGCCTTGGAAACGACTGGGAGCAGGTTTATAGTTTCAATAAAGAATAAAAATGCACCTATGCGATGTCGACAACTGCTCACTCCATCGAGTTTTGTCTATCGCAGGGACTGAAATATAGAAGGTGCTATGCTTTTCTGAGCACATACTATTATGTTTACTCTCGTATTTTCAGTCTATTCAAGTACAAAACCTACATGTCTGTATATATTTGGAAACATTGAAATAACATTTAATTAGGACATTATGTCCCATGGAACATTTAGCTATGTTTAGCTTCTTATTTACATGTTTTCAGTTGCGAGCAGTATCTAGATATAATACCGATTAATGCTGGTCGCACCTGTAACACCGGCTCTCCCGAATGCTCCTATTTTACCTTGGGACGACCCTAATCCAGATAAATTTGAGGTACCTTTCCTACCCACAAAAACAAGATCAGAAATTTAAAGTGTGTGTGTGTGTGTGTGTGTGTGTGTGATGTGTGAGTGTTTGTGTCTGTGTTTGTGTGTATTTTTATGTGTCTAAGTTGTCCATCAGCTTTAATGTTAATGCAGGGATGCTGTCGCAGTATGTTTACGCCCACTACGTACCGTAGAGATTGTGAGGACGTTATTAGGTTAATTACAGTGCACACAGAGTATTTAAACCAGACATGTACCGACTTCACACACACACACACACACACACACACACACACACACACACACACACACACACACACACACACATTGTATCAGTAAATGTGTTTGCAAAGTAAAGTGTCCCGGAGAATTTTTTTGCGCTAGGTCAACATACAAAACGGTACACTTTAGCGAAGGTATAAACATAGTTTGTTGTGTTATTTTCCGAAGAGCCACCGCGAAGAGATAGTTTCTTTTAAATGGAACAATAGTCTTTTTCTATCATGCACTGGAATAGTTGAAACCAGCTGTGTAGAAATCAGTTTAAATCACATTCGTATCACGTTTAGTTTGGGAGCTACAGCCCTTCAGAGTTGTAGGGGCGAATACCACACGCTGTATATAATACGTGGCTATGTGGCAGTGAAATGTTGATTTAAATGAGGTTTTCTAATTTGTGTCAGTGTTCCTGAATGCACAATGCAGTGCGCCTTCTAAAGGATCAGCGGAAGACATGTACCGTCTCCTGTGTCGCGGAACTTAGTGACATGACCACGGTTCTTTGAATTCGTCCACAAAAAGAAATCTGCTGGTGTTAAACCGGGCCACCGTGCGATCCTTGCACAACAGCATTCGCAGAACAGGCTGGATAACCATAGTGCTGCATCCACGTATGGACTCTGAAGTCTAGACACACATGCTCGAGAAGAGCACCCAAATTTTCGACTCTAAAAGCCTGCAACATCTCACCTGGCGGCATTCGTGGGAAGTAATGTGGTCCGATGACTTCATGGCCAAGGATTCCACACTTTGCATTAATAGAACTACGTTAATGTGCGACAAGTCGTATCCACAGAGGATAGTCTGCTGCCTAATGGTGTAAGTTATGACGGTTCACTGCACCACAATTTATGAACTTGAGGTCAACAGACGATGTAGCACTTTTAAGGAGTCCATAGAGAAATTACTCATGGCCCGATCACAGAAAGTATCTCTCCGATTGAAGTCATTCCCACCCAGCTCCTGGTTCAGCGACAGGCAGTACGGCTGAAACATGCGACAGCAGCTGTGTCTCGTAAGCTGAAGTTGTGATCGTGGTGCACTGCAGCTAAACCAAACACCTTCGTCTCCTCACACCTCGCTGCTCTTCGTCTGTTACTGGTGCGCTTGTCAAGCTGCCTGTTTTCCTTGGTCGTTGTTCAGGACGTAAGAACTTAGTGGCTGAAGGAGCTCTTCTGTTAGGATATCTCACGGCTTACGCCATGGCTGCTTCAGTGGCATGTCGTCGGCATTCACCGGGCATCAGCAACATGTCGACGTACTCCTGTGCCATCTTCATCCTATGTCAGTAACCGTCGGACGCAGCCTCGTTTGTTTGTGTTCTTCGACCTGTCACCTATACGTCCTTGTACTGTGACAAGTCTAAGAGCGCATCGAGGAGGCTTGTTAAGTAGGCACATTGTACCGGGTGATAAAAAAGTCAGTATAAATTTGAAAACTTAATAAACCACGCAATAATGTAGATAGAGAGATAAAAATTGACACACAGGCTTGGAATGACAGTGGTTTTTATTAGGACCAGGCGCTCCACCCCATATTGCTAGACGCGTGAAAGACCCCTTGCGCGCGTCGTTTGGTGATGGTCGTGTGCTCAGCCGCCACTTTGCTCATGCTTGGCGTCCCAGGTCCCCAGACCTCAGTCCGTGCGATTATTGGCTGTGGGGTTACCTCAAGTCGCAAGTGTATCGTGATCGACCGACATCTCTAGGGATGCTGAAAGACAACATCCGACGCCAATGCCTGACCGTAACTTCAAATGGCTCTGAGCACTATGGGACTTAACATCTGTGGTCTTCAGTCCCGTACTTAAACCTAACTAACCTAAGGACATCACACACATCCATGCCCGAGGCAGGATTCGAACCTGCGACGGTAGCAGTCCCGCGGTTCCGGACTGCAGCGCCAGAACCGCTAGACCTCCGCGCCCGGCCTCACCATAACTCCGGACATGCATTACAGTGCTGTTCACAACATTGTTCCTCGACTACAGCTATTGTTGAGGAATGATGGCGGACATATTGAGCAATCCCTGTAAGGAACATCATCTTTGCTTTGTCTTACTTTGTTATGCTAATTATTGCTATTCTGATCAGATGAAGAGCCATATTTCGGATATTTTTCGAAGTTTTGTATTTTTTTGGTTAAAATCCCACGTCATTCCAAGCATGTGTGCCAATTTGTACCTCTCCATCTACATTATTCCGTGATTTATTCAGTTTTCAATTTTATACTGACTTTTTGATCACGCGGTATTGTGTACAGAGCGTAGTATCCGCCCCTGAAACTTTGAATGGTTGTAGCTCTCACACAAAACGTGACAGGAATGGGATTTAAACTGATTAGTACAATGCTCGTTTAAATGATTACAGCGAATGGTTGAAAGAAGTATTGGTCCATTTAAAAAATGTATCTCTTTGCTGTAACTTTTTGAAAAAGGACACAATAAACTATGCTCATAGCTCCACAGAAAGTGCAACGTTTCTTATCTTGGCCTACCACAATACTTTTCCCCTCACCAATTACTTTGTGAGTTACATACGCAAACACATTTAATGATACAGGGCAAAAATCAATAAAACTGACAAAACTGCAGGGATGGAATTGAAATGGGTCCTACGAGCAGCAGAATGGTCCGATATTAATGTCGGGAACAATCTGAGATGGTGTTTGTGAACGGCATTGCAGATTGAAACGGTCGAGAGGCAGCACAGCTGTACCGAAACGAGTACCCTCACTGACACCAACCATATCACACAGCATCTGATGCCCTACTTAGGCGTTTGTGTGATTATGGATTCTTTCAACCAGACGAACGTGCGTACACCAGATTTGGAGGACCGTGTTCTTTACTCATATGCGGCATCAAATTAAATTGAGGAAGAAATTTCTGGGAATATACGTCTGGAGTACAGCATTGTATGGTAATGGAACATTGACTGTGGGAAAACCGGAACAGAAGAGAATCGAAGCATTTGAGATGTGGTGCTATAGACGAATGTTGAAAATTAGGTGGACTGATAAGGTAAGGAATGAGGAGGTTCTACGCAGAATCGGAGAGGAAAGGAATATGTGGAAAACACTGATGAGGAGAAGGGACAGGATGATAGGACACCTGTTAAGACATGAGGGAATGACTTCCATGGTACTAGAGGGAGCTGTAGAGGGCAAAAACTGTAGAGGAAGACAGAGATTGGAATACGTCAAGCAAATAATTGAGGACGTAGGTTACAAGTGCTACTCTGAGATGAAGAGGTTAGCACAGGAAAGGAATTCGTGGCGGGCCGCAGCCGCATCAAACCAGTCAGTAGACTGATGAAAAAAAAAAAAAAATGCGGTCTCTCGTCCGCTTCTACCTACCTCACCGTACGCAAACAACATCACGGCTTCTTCCCTACATGAATGTCGGGCCATTCTGCTGCTTACTGTACGCTGCGTTAGTCACACAGCCTGAAATCCGCAACGAACACGCAACACATGATCTGAGGGACTTTCACTCGTCAGCGCCATCTGCCGTGACAACGATGCACTTCCGGACACATATTCATTTGACTTTTTTTCCTCCATTGCCAATTACAAATCCGTCCCCATTTAACAAATATAACTCCAAACGTTTATGTATATAGAAACACTGTTTGCATTCTATGCTGACTTAACCCTTGAGACACGATGGTTTCTGCCTCAAACCAACGTTTTATCAATTTGGTTTCAAATACTAGTGACTTGGTATGAACCAAGCGACGGTAATGAAGCCCTCATTGAATGCTTCAGTAGCATCTGTCGTTTCATGCTAAAGCCACCTTTACCTGTAACAAAATAAACAAAATGGTGCTTTGAAGTTGAAAGTAATTGGGCTCAAAGGTCTAAACAATTATATCTTGCCAGCTGCATACGTGAATTGAACGTAAATAAGCCATAATAACTGATACTGCTGCACTTCATAGTGATTCAGTATTTTGTAGAGAATGATTGTAGATGTGGACTGAAACAAACTGCGAGACACAAAACTGTACGGGGCAATAAATTAATAGTGATATTTATCTTCGTTTTTCCTTGGATTGATTTACTGGCCGCATCCAAGCTTCCAGTTAAAAAAAATGTTATATCAGCTCCTCTTATGCTCTTTTCCTGGTGCCACAGAACGTATGGGATCGAATTTCGACGAGGAGGAAGAGAACGGAGATTAGTGTTTTACTTTCCGTCGACAACATGGTCATTAGAGACGGAGCACAAGCTCGAATTAAAGTAGCATGGAGAAGGAAAGCGGCAGCGCCCTTTCTAAAAAACTATACAGGCATTTACCTTAAGCGATTTAGGGAAATCACGGAAAAACTAAATCAGGATCGCCGGACGAGGCTTTCAACTGTCGTCCTACCGAATGTGAGTCCATTGGGGTAACCACCGCGCTACCTTACTCGGTGATTTCGATGTCACAACTGCTTTATTCCCTCTCCGGCGGCACTCCTAAACAGCATGATTTCACCTGCGAAACATAGCAAAACGTTACGTCAAACATGTTTACACAGTCTTCTTCCGTGACGCAAAACTGACCCTAAATGACGACGGAGTTAACAAGGTCCCTGATTTACTAAAAGTAATCAACTTAAACTGCCATCTGTTGATGAAAGAAAGCCTACAAACTGCACGGTAATGTAACTTTAATGTCTAAAATCTGATTATTGTTTACAGTATACCAGAACCAATATGGAGCTATACTTAGACGTCTAGTGGAATTACTCTTTTAAGCAGTAGGATAGATTTGAACAATAGACTAGCTTTCCAAGAGTTACATTGACAGGCACAGTGCTCAACAGTTACACTATTTCGCAGCTCACTATAAAGATATGCCACGCCATCAAGGTGTGGTGGTACCTAGGTTATACTCCACAACTACCTAGAATAATCTATGTAGAATAAAAAGAAGAAGCTGTGGTACTGAATTCTAAAGATAAAATTTTGTTGGCTAGTGAGTGCCATTTGATTTGATATCATCTTTTGCGTTTCGAGGGAGAGAAGAAACTAAGGTAATGCTAATATAGGAATATTTTTACCTCGTATCTGCGAGTGGATTCAAAAACTCATTGATAAAATATAGTCTGCATGCAAAGTGGAGATTACAAAAGTCTGATTTCACGAGGACAGAAAGGCTTCCTATGTCTGTTTGCGATACATTATCATCAGAGCCTGACAACCTAACATCCCAGAACGGTCGTTTCAGGACATTCTACAAAGACCCATTAGCACAATTCTTGTCAGTTCCTGGTTTTTCGTGGTGTCGTAAGCTTTAATTAGAACTTGATACAGGGATGTCAGAAGCATTATTCAGTTTGAGTAGTGAACAACACGTGATAGTGCGATCCCTATCGGCCACATTTGTTGATGTATACCCGGGTGGTGACGGTCTAGAAGCTTATGAAGGACTACCACTTTCGATAAACATTCATAGCTGTCGAAAATTAGGTTCGGAACCTTTACAGCGTTGTATTATAAAATATCAATTAATAAAACCGTCCAAATAGCAATAATCATTTATTTAAAAACGATGATCGGTTTCGGACTTTTATGCTGATGATCTTCAGATCCAATGCACCACATGGCTGCAGATGTGTGAAATCTCGGTCTGAGCAGTAAACGACCGCAATTTCACGCAGCTGTTTCGTGCATCGTCGATTGTAGCGGCTAGTCAGATATCGAAAGGAGCGGAGTGATGTAGGAGCCATAGTCAATCAACATAGGACGCCAGCAGTAATCAGAAACCACTGAAGATGACAATTAATCTGCTTGCTGAAATATCGTAAACAAAACACACTGCGCACAAAAAGGAAACGGTATTCACTACTTTACAACAACACTATTGCTGACAAGCTGCTCGATGCAGCGTAAAATATCTGTGAGTAACTATTCGTGGAGATCTAAAGTGGAAGGATCACATAAAACTGAAACGTCCCCTTAGAAAAATTTATACAAGACTGGTCTATGTGAAACGTCCTCTTTGAACAATTATACACGACTGTGCTTAAACTGACACACAACATTTTTTAGCGCAACGCAAACTGACTTCCAAAAATCCCTACGAAAGAATGGCCCTGACTATCATTAACCTATACGTTTCACAAATCACTTACCTCACAAAAATCTTCGTTGCTCAAGCTACTGCAATACAGCGAGCGCCACTACTGCCAGCTAAATAAAAGATTCAAACTACTGAAGGCACTAACTACTGATAGGCGTAGTTAGCAAATGAAAGATTTTAATAGAGAACAAACAATGTATTTACCTCACTAGTCATAATATATATATCAGTTCATGACACCAATTCTTACAAATTTCAAAACTCCGCCATCTCTCTCCCCACGTCCACCACTGCTGGCGGCTCACCTCCAACTGCACAACGCTACGGGCTGTTAGCATCCAGTTGCCGCTGCCCAACACTACAATGTCAGACAACAATGCAAACTAGCCACAGACTGCACACGGCACAGCCAGTGATTTTTCATACAGAGCGCTGCGTGCTGTTGGCGTTACCAATAAAAATACTTAAACAGCCTACTTACAAAACAAACAGTAGGACAAGCAGATGCCAGACTGAAATACATAAGAAAAATTTGAAGGAAATGCAACTCAGCCACGAAAGAAGTGGGTTGCAGGGCGCTTGCTCGACTGTTCTTGAGTATTTTTCGCAGTCTGAGAATTTTAGGTTGCAAGATGCTTGTTCGACCGTTCTTCAGAATTTGTCGCAATCTGAGATCTTTAACGGTTAGGACTGGTAGAACAGACAGAGACATTCAACGAAGAGCGGCGCATCCCGTCACGGGATCGTTTAGTCAGCGCGTGAGGGTTAGCAAGATTCTCAACAAACTCCAGTCGCAGAACTACTACAAACGAATTACAATTATAGATTAATACCATCAGCTGCTGCCGGGTATTCATATATATCAACGGGAACAGGTGAAAATATGTGCCCCGACGAGGACTCGAACCCGGGATCTCTTGCTTGCATGGCAAACGCTCTATCCATCTGAGCCACCAAGGGCACAGAGGATAGTGCGACTGCAGGGACTATCTCGCACATGCCTCCCGCGAGACCCACATTCTCACCTTATACGTCCACCCACTACATTTGTAATGTCCCTAGCCAACACACTCATTACTCGTGGAAGACATTCTTACCAAGTCCTGTAAGAGTTGGGGTAACATGTGTGCATCCACACAGAAGAAGAAGGTCATGTCCGGTATTGCCAGAACTATATACTTATATGGATAAGGTGTCCGTTCCTTGGGACATGTCTGAAGGAACAGACACCATATCCATATAACTACTACAAACGCGTTTCACATCATACAGAGGTTCATTATCGAAATTTCGGGGGATCCTTCCCTTGGAACAGTGGGACAGCATATTAATTCCACACATCTACGTTTCGCGAAACGACCACGAGGAGAAAATTGGGGAAATTAGAGATAATACAGCGCCTTATCGACAATCGTTTCTCCCACCGCCATTCGCGAGTAGAACAGGAAGGTAGGATCAGTTAGTAGTGCTAGAAGTTCCCTCCGTCACACACCGTCAGGTGGCTTTTGGATACTGACGTAGATATTGTTGTTAACTACCTGAGCGGAAACTCGAGAATTCTGGAAGCTGTACATATGCCGCGAAAACATCAGAGCGCCTAACAATTTTTTTAAATGACCTGTAATCGTGTTGCCGGCCTCTGTGGCCGAGCGATTCTAGGCAGTTCAGTCCGGAACCGCGCTGGTGTTACGGTCGCAAGTTCGAATCCTGCCTCGGCCAAGGATGTGTGTGGCGTCCTTAGGTTAGTTAGGTTTAAGTAGCTCTACGTCCAGGGGACTGATGACCTCAGATGTTAAGTCCCATAGTGCTTGGAGTCATTTGTAATCGTGTTTAATGGTTTCTCACTCATCCTCGTTCTCTTCCGACGGCCAAATTGTTGACCAATTTCTAGTATGATTCATAGGAGGAAATGTTTCGAAATTTTAAATAAGGAGTGCCGTATTTTCTGCTCTCATCACGACTGTCTCCCCTGTCGAGCTCTTCCTTCTACGGAAGGTATTTATGTAGGCAATCTGTGCGTTTTCTTTGCTGTGCATTGCATATACCTTCCTCTTCCTCGCTGCAAACATAGGTGACATAAGCCGCATTGGACCTTTGCATTTTTTAAATAGTGTATCATTCTAATTTGGTAATTCGAGAATCCAAGTAGTGAACAGCAGACTTACACCTTTTAAGCAAAACGTGTACCTGCATTCACATTTATGGAAATAATATTATTACACAAATAATGGAAGGAACCGCGTACTTTGGGTACGTAGAATAACATAGCAGTGTCAACTACGCCCTTATAGCAAATTATATGACGTTTTTGGATATTAGAAGATAGGTGACCGACGTATTCGAACTGAGGGAAACCAACAATAGATTCGTACTATATAATCCTCTAGCATACGGACGAAGAGCGTATTCTCGTTAAATAAACTACCCTCCTTTACAACACTATGAGCGTAGTTCATAGCGCAGATGTACATTTCAGTTAGATTATGCTGGTTGTGGGAAAACGTCTTGTTGTGATAAGACTACTAACGTCACAGATTGTATTGCTCGAACACTTTATCAGAGCAGCCCTGATTAACTCTGCTTATAATTTTGGCCGAAACGTCGGTGGCTTAATTGTATCGCCATATGGTCACAGACACTCATCGAAGAATTCTACTGAAATTGCAACAGTACAACATCTGTGCTTGAATATTGCACAGATAATCACAGAAGTATTTAGTACAATTTCATCAAAATTAAACGATATGTAAATTTTGATCGCTGACCTAGTGTGGTGGATAGGTATTTATGACTAAGAATTTAACATCAGCAGCAAGGTATAACTAACGAAAAACTCGAGCCTGTACAAAATGCTCTGAGTCGCCAGTTTATTGATTAGCTACATCGTTCTCAATATTTTGAGTCCACTATGCGCTTCCAAAATTTTCATACACTTAGATAAACAATATTTGCAAAACATGAAAAAAATGTTTTAGAGACGCATTTTTATGACTCCAAACGCCATTAATTTCATTAAATATGCCCTTATCCTATCAGGGACACTACAGAAATAATACTGTTGGTAAAAAAAAATCATATCTGCACTAATTACGGTCTACATCTACATCTACATGACTACTCTGCAATTTACATTTAAGTGCTTGGCAGAGGGTTCATCGAACCACAATCACACTATCTCTCTACCATTCCACTCCCTAACAGCGCGCGAGAAAAACAAACACCTAACCTTTCTGTTCGAGCTCTGATTTCTCTTATTTTATTTTGATGATCATTCCTACCTATGTAGGTTGGGCTCAACAAAATATTTTCGCATTCGGAAGAGAAAGTTGGTGACTGAAATTTCGTACAAAGATCTCGCCGCTACGAAAAATCTGTAATGACTTCCATCCCAATTCGCGTATCATATCTGCCACACTCTATCCCCTATTACGTGATAATACAAAACAGGCTGCCCTTTTTTGCACCCTTTCAATGTCCTCCGTCAATCCCACCTGGTAAGGATCCCACACCGGGCAGCAATATTCTAACAGAGGATGAACGACCGAATTGTAAGCTGTCTCTTTAGTGGACTTGTTGCATCTTCTAAGTGTCCTCCCAATGAAACGCAACCTTTGCTCACCTTCCGCACAATATTATCTACACTCCTGGAAATGGAAAAAAGAACACATTGACACCAGTGTGTCAGACCCACCATACTTGCTCCGGACACTGCGAGAGGGCTGTACAAGCAATGATCACACTCACGGCACGGCGGACACACCAGGAACCGCGGTGTTGGCCGTCGAATGGCGCTAGCTGCGCAGCATTTGTGCGCCGCCGCCGTCAGTGTCAGAAAGTTTTGCCGTGGCATACGGAGCTCCATCGCAGTCTTTAACACTGGTAGCATGCCGCGACAGTGTCGACGTGAACCGTATGTGCAGTTGACGGACTTTGAGCGAGGGAGTATAGTGGGCATGCGGGCTGCCGGGTGGACGTACCGCCGAATTGCTCAACACGTGGGGCGTGAGGTCTCTACAGTACATCGATGTTGTCGCCAGTGGTCGGCGGAAGGTGCACGTGCCCGTCGACCTGGGACCAGACCGCAGCGACGCACGGATGCACGCCAAGACCGTAGGATCCTACGCTTTGCCGTAGGGGACGGCACTGCCACTTCCCAGCAAATTAGGGACACTGTTGCTCCTGGGGTATCGGCGAGGTCCATTCGCAACCGTCTCCATGAAGCTGGGCTACGGTCCCTCACACCGTTAGGCCGTCTTCCGCTCACGCCCCAACATCGTGCAGCCCGCCTCCAGTGGTGTCGCGACAGGCGTGAATGGAGGGACGAATGGAGACGTGTCGTCTTCAGCGATGAGAGTCGCTTCTGCCTTGGTGCCAATGATGGTCGTATGCGTGTTTGGCACCGTGCAGGTGAGCGCCACAATCAGGACTGCATACGACCGAGGCACACAGGGCCAACACCCGGCATCATGGTGTGGGGAGCGATCTCCTACACTGGCCGTACACCTCTGGTGATCGTCGAGGGGACACTGAATAGTGCACGGTACATCCAAACCGTCATCGAACCAATCGTTCTACCATTCCTAGACCGGCAAGGGAACTTGCTGTTCCAACAGGACAATGCACGTCTGTATGTATCCCGTGCCACCCAACGTGCTCTAGAAGGTGTAAGTCAACTACCCTGGCCAGCAAGATTTCCGGATCTGTCCCCCATTGAGAATGTTTGGGACTGGATGAAACGTCGTCTCACGCGGTCTGCACGTCCAGCACGAACGCTGGTCCAACTGAGGCGCCAGGTGGAAATGGCATGGCAAGCCGTTCCACAGGACTACATCCAGCATCTCTACGATCGTCTCCATGGGAGAATAGCAGCCTGCATTGCTGCGAAAGGTGGATATACACTGTACTAGTGCCGACATTGTGCATGCTCTGTTGCCTGTGTCTATGTGCCTGTTGTTCTGTCAGTGTGATCATGTGATGTATCTGACCCCAGGAATGTGTCAATAAAGTTTCCTCTTCCTGGGACAATGAATTCACGGTGTTCTTAAAAATGGTTCAAATGGCTCTGAGCACTATGGGACTCAATTGCTGTGGTCATCAGTCCACTAGAACTTAGAACTACTTAAACCTAACTAACCTAAGGACATCACACACATCCATGCCCGAGACAGGATTCGAACCTGCGACCGTAGCAGTCGCACGGTTCCGGACTGCGCGCCTAGAACCGCGAGACCACCGCGGCCGGCACGGTGTTCTTATTTCAATTTCCAGGAGTGTATGTGGTCTTTCCAACTGAAGTTGTTCGTAGTTTTAACACCCAGGTACTTAGTTGAATTGACAGCCTTGATAATTGTACTATTTGTCGAGTAATCGAATTCCAACGGATTTCTTTTGGAACTCATGTGGATCACCTCACACTTTTCGTTATTTACCGTCAACTGCCATGTGCCACACCATACAGCAATCTTTTCTAAATCGCTTTGCAACTGATACTGGTCTTCGGATGACCTTACTAGACGGTAAATTATAGCACCATCTGCGAGCATCCTAAGAGAACTGCTCAGATTGTCACCCAGGTCATTTATATAGGTCAGGAACAGCAGAGGTCCCAGGACGCTTCCCTGGAGAACACCTGATATCACTTCAGTTTTACTCGATGATTTGCCGTCTATTACTACGAACTGCGACTTTCCTGACAGGAAATCACGAATCCAGTCACACAACTGAGACGATACCCCATAGGCCCGCAGCTTGAATAGAAGTCGCTTTTGAGGAATGGTGTCAAAAGCTTTCCGGAAATCTAGAAATACGGAAACAACTTGAGATCCCCTGCCGATAGCGGCCATTACTTAGTGCGAATAAGGAGCTAGCTGTGTTTCACAAGAGCGATGTTTTCTGAAACCATGCTAATTACGTATCAACAGATCGTTCCCTTCGAGGTGATTCATAATGTTTGAATAAAGTGTATGTTCCAAAACCCTACTGCAAACCGACGTCAATGATATAGGTCTGTAGTTAAATGGATTACTCCTACTACCCTTCTTGAACACTGGTGCGACCTGCGCAATTTTCCAATCTGTAGGTACAGATCTATCGGTGAGCGAGCGGTTATATATGAGTGCTAAGTAGGGAGCTATGGTATCAGTGTAATCTGAAAGGAACCTAATCGGTATACAATCTGGACCTGAAGACTTGCCCGTATCAAGCGATTTGAGTTGCTTCGCAACCCCTAAGGTATCTACTTCAAAGAAACTCATGCTAGCAGATGTTCGTGTTTCAAATTCTGGAATATTCCATTCGTCTTCCCTGGTGAAGGAATTTCGGAAACCTGCGTTCCATAACTCAGCTTTAGCGGCACAGTCGTCGGTAACAGTACCATTGGCACTGCGCAGTGAAGGTATTGACTGCGTCTTGCCGCTTGTGTACTTTACATACGACCAGAATTTCTTCGGATTTTCTACCAAATTAGGAGACAATGTTTCGTTGTGGAACATATTAAAGGCATCTCGCATTGAAGTCCGTGCCCAATTTCGCGCGTCTGTAAATTTTAGCCAATCTTCGATATTTCACGTTCTTCTGAACTTCGCGTTCTTTTTCCGTTGCCTCTTCAACAGCATTCGGACCTGTTTTGTGTACCACGGGGGATCCGCTCCATCTGTTACCAATTAATGAGGCATGAATCTCTCAATTGCTGTTGCTACCATATCTTTGACTTTGAGCCACATCTCGTCTACATTTGCATAGTCAGTTCGAAGGAATGGAGACTGTCTCTTAGGAAGGCTTATAGTGACACTTCATTCGCTTTTTTAAATAAAATTATTTTGCGTTTGTTTCGGGTGGATTTGGAAGAAACGGTATTGAGCCTAGCTGCAACGATCTTGTGATCACTAATCCCTGTATCAGTCATGATGCTCTCTATCAGCTCTAGCAACCATTTACAATTCGCGTGGGTTCGTTGACTAACTGCTCGAAATAACTTTCGGAGAAAGCATTTAGGACAATCTCGGAAGATGTTTTCTGCCTACCACCGGTTTTGAACAAGTATTTTTGCCAATGTATCGAGGGAAGGTTGAAGTTCCTACCAACAATAACCGTATGAGTGGGGTATTTACTTGTCACGAGACTAAAATTTTCTCTGAACTGTTCCGCAACTATATCATCGGAATCTGGGGGTCGGTAGAAGGAGCCAATTATTAACTTTGTTCGGCTGTTAAATATAACCTGCACCCATACCAATTCGCACTCCACCACCAATTCTGCCTAACCTATCTTTCCTGAAAACCGTTTGAGACTTCGTAAAAATTTCTGCAGAACTTATTTCAGGCTTTAGCCAGCTTTCTGTACCTATAACGATTTCAGCTTCTGTGCTTTCTATTAGCGCTTGAAGCTCAGGGACTTTCCCAGAACAACTACAACAATTTACAACTACAATTCCGACTGTTCCTTGATCCAAGCACGTCCTGTATTTGCCATGCACCCTTTGCGATTGCAGCCCACCCCGTACTTTCCCGAGGCCTTCTAACCTAAAAAAAAAACGCCCTGTCCACGCCATACAGCCTCCGCTACCCTTGTAGCCGCCAGCTGAGTTTAGTGAACTCCTGACCTATTCAGCGGAACCCGAAATCCCACCAGCCTATGGCGCAAGTCAAGGAATCTTCAGCCAACACGGTCCCAAAACCATCTGAGATTCTGATTCAGACCCTCCACCCGGCTCTGCACCAAAGGTCCGCAGTCGGTTCTGTGGACGATGCTGCAGGTGGTGAGCTCTGCCTTCATCTCGTAAGCAAGACCGGCAGCCTTCACCAAATCAGATAGCCGCTGGAACCCAGAGAGAATTTCCTCAGATCCAAAGCGACGCCGATATGTGCCACCACCTGTAGCTGGCTGCACCCTGTGCTCTTCATGGCAACCGGAAGGACCCTTTCCACAGCAGGAATGACTCCACCCGGAATTCACACGGAATGCACACGAGATTTCCTCCCCTCCTTATCCGCCATGTCCCTAAGGGGCCCCATTACGCGCCTAACATTGGAGCTCCCAACTGCCAATAAGCCCACCCACTACGATTGCCCGGACCTTGAAGGCTGAGAATGATCCTCTGAAACAGGGCAGGCAGCTGCATCTGGCTCAGCCAGAGACAGTGCCTGAAACCTGTTTGTCAGACGCACCTGGGAGGCTTTCTGATCAGCCTCCGGGGACGTCTTTCGCTGCCTGCCACGCTTTGGAACGACCTCCCAACCAACCACAGGCGAGGGCTCAGCCCCACTGCGGGCAGCAACCGGGGCAACCACAGCGGCAGACCGGTCTGGGGACAGACGGGACGAGGTTGACATCCCCGTGATACACAATTCCGGCTCCCCACAGTGGTGCCCATTGGCAACAGCCTCCAGCTGCGCGACCGAAGTCAGCGCCGCTTGCAGCTGTGAGCGAAGCGATGCCAACTCAGCCCTCATCCGAACACAGCAATCGCAGTCCCTGTCCATTCTAATCGATGTTGAACAACAGTTACTGAAACACGAGTCCGTGCCTAGATAACGCAAGCGAAACACGCAAAGGATGTATCAACTAACCTGTACAAATGCCTAACGACTGCGCTACAATATGCCTGAATTTACGATTACAGTAAGTAAAACTCGATGTTAAACCTCCTATACGAAACTCACACGCAATTTAAGTAATAATCTACGAAGTAAACACTAAAGCGCGATGCTACAACTCTCAAATACTATAATACGCCCGAAATTTATGAATTAAACAATGCAAGTAACCAAAAACACGCTAAGAAATTAAGAATTAAACTATGTAACAAGTAAGTAGACTAGGGGTATACGACTTGCTGCTGGCAGCTGCTTATCCAACGGTGGCAGGGAGCAGTGGTATACTAAAAATTTTTCATCGTTAGCAGTGCTAATGCTTGGAACCATTCTCGACAGAAGTGAACAGACATTTGTCGAATGCACAGTTACTGATGAAGAGCCACAATGCTGTGGAATTCGTGAAGGACCATCTCAGAGCAAAACTCAAATCTCGTTTACACATGGAGAGCAAATTCTGTGCCGATGAACGCTTTACCTGGCTACCGCGAGCACGCTATAGCAATTAACGGACCAATTACGGGGCTTAACAGCGCAATCCATTGTTCGGGCGCGTCGCGACTCTCTGCAATTCCGCAGGGGGATCAGAGCGCGACAGCAGTAATTCCATTACAAGCTTCCCCAAACCGAGCAACACTGCAGTTTGTTCCTCAACGGTGAGTGCCATCCGTGTACAGCCTCTGTTTTTTTTTTTTTGTTTTTTTTTTTGTTTTTGTCATAAAAGTGAAAACATTTTTCGATGATAACATCGTTTTTTGTACGTTCCTCTCATGAACAATTCTCAAGGCTGTCAATTCAACTGAGTAGCTGGGTGTTAAAATTACGAACAACTTCAGTTGGAAAGACCACTTAATATTGTGGGGAAAGCGAGCAAAAGTTTGCGTTTCATTGGCAGGACACTTAGAAGTTACAACACGTTCACTAAAGAGACAGGTTTACACTACACTCGTTCGTCCTCTGTTAGAATAATGCTGCGCGGTGTGGGATCCTTAACAGGTGGGATCGACGGGAGTGACATCGAAAGGGTGCAAGAAAGGACAGATCGTTTTGTATTATCACGTAATAGGGTAGAGAGTGTGGCAGATATGATACGCGAGTTGGGATGGAAGTCATTAAAGCAAAGACGTTTTTCGTTGCGTCGAGATCTATTTACGAAATTTCAGTCAACAACATTCTCTTCCGAATGCGAAAATACTTTTTTTGAGCGCAACCTTCATATGTAGGAATGATTACCAAAATAAAATAAGAGAAATCAGAGCTCGAACAGAAATGTTTAGGTGTTCATTTTTCCCGCGCGCTGTTCGGGAGTGGAATGATAGAGAGATAGTATGATTGTGGTTCGATGGACCCTCTGCCAAGCACTTAAATGTGAATTTCAGAGTAATCATGTAGATGTAGATAAACGAATAAAAGTCTACAAAAAAAGGAATGCTGAACTTAAAAACTCTTCTGACAAATTATAGCGATCTCGTAGTGAGTCCTGTAATACCAACATCCCTTCTACGGTCCAAGGTGATGAAAGAGGTAACCGACAGCTGGTAGCACGCAGATGAATACATAATTTTGTTATAATCATTAATGTAAACTTCTGGTCAAGCGATATATTCAACTATTGAAGCATTTTCCGTGGCATGGTATTATTTTTTAATGGGTTTTGAAATTTGGGTACAAATCAGTGGTGTACCGCTCGTTGGTGTAAATCATACATGGAAAAACTTTGGTGACCTACTGGCGTTTTTCACATACCTACTTTAATTCATGGGTGGGGCGTCTCGTTACGTCAAGCGACTGCAGCGCTTCTAGCGCATGAAGTCAAGATTACAGCGTCCGTAACTTTACCGTTTACTGAGTGACGCGTCGATGTGAATGACACTCCTCTCTCGCCATGGCGCGCCGACAAATTATGCCTAAAAACAGACGCTTTTCGGAGTACATTCATTTTATCTTTACCATGTCTTGAGATGTCGGCATTTATTCACTCACCGTGAGCGTTGTTTCTTTACGTACGAAATTTTATAATTAATGTCTTAAAACCTTCCGCTGCTAAATTCTGCAACCTCGTTAGTAAAGAAATATATTGCAAACTCCTGAAAATGGGAAGCAAGGCATATTGGAATGATGGTACGCAAAAACACACGTCTATAAAGGCAAGTGGTCGCAGCTAATTCATTTGTACAGTGGGGGCCGTTACTGAATGGAAGTAATATTATAAAAATTTAATTTTTTGTATTTCAGTTGATGTTGGCCAGTGCCTTCTGCCTGGCGGCTAGTTTGGGCTCGTAAGTCACGTTGCATTATACCGGACAGAGCCACTTCGAAATTCACGTGTTGAACCATCAGCAGCTAGAGTCACGTGTTGCTGACGAGGTAACGCTACCGAACCGCGCGTCTACAATTTGGCTGTCCAACTAGGAGCTCTGGAGGTGGTCACGTGGTGGTGGAGGCGCGGCCACCATCCGGGAGCCGACACGCCGTCAGCTCTCTTCCGCTGGCAGCTTCCGACCCTGTTAGACGCTCTCCTCTCCTGCTCTCTTGGGCAGCAGCACATTCGGTTTCGGCGGCTTCTCTAGGCCTGCCTTCAACCACTTTTTACTGAAATAAACCATCATAACTATCATAAAATGTTTAACTTCATCACGTCAACAAGTGCCTACTGCTTTCCCTACCTCACCAATCCTGACACATTAAAGCATTTTAAATTAGCTTCAGTTTCAACAATTGCAGTGTTCTCGTATGTCCGCAATGAACGAGATTTATTTATCAACCTTAAAGGGAGGTTTACTGTATTTTGGTTTAAAAAATTGTTTTTTTAAATTTCATTTTTAGATCCATGAAAGTATTTAGAAGCCATCCCTGAAACGGTCTTTCCAAATACGGAAAGAAAAAGTTTGTTATTCACGGTTGAACAAAAAACTGCACCTGCCTGAAATCGACCTTTTTCAAGCACCAGTTTTTTTTTCTTTCGGAGGACGATCTATTGTACCGGAGCTTGGGAGGAAACACCCAGAGTTCAAAAGAAAGGTTGAACGCGTTCGTTGGAAGTTAGCCCCCAAGCATCTGCATTCTGGTGAGAAGACTGTGGAGATTGCAGCTTTCCTGGCGTAGAGCAGCTTCAACGAAGGGTATTCAGCAATTCTGAAGACCATGACAACGATGGACGTCACCCAGGGACTCTATTCGACGCAGTTCAGCAAAGCATTAGGACGACCACCCAATTCAAGCGGCCGAGAACCTCTTGTAACCGGCCGTACGAGCGGCTCTGGAGCAGCGCAGGATGGCTCAGATCGAGCAGAACACCCTCTATGACGAAGAGGAAGGAATGATTTATTGACCCGGAATAGTAGATCGAATGTATTATGCACAATATTGCATTTATATGTAGTCAAAACTTCAAACGCGTTTTTCTCGAAATGACTTTTTTTTAAATCGCGCTGTATGGTAACTTCAAATCTGCTCAACCGATTGGCGTGATTCTTTGTTTCCGACGAAGCTAACTAAATTTTCTAGGAGCTGTACCACTTTTATTCCGATCCATCAACTATAAATAATTTTACTTGGCCGACTACTTCGAAAAATTCTTCAAATGTTTCCTTTGGTCCAAATAACTTAAGCTAGGTACAACTCCTAAAGAATCTTATATACTTCGCGAACGTCAACTCAATTTTGATTTCAGGCGAGCCGGCTGACCTGTGACATACCGCGCGTGGAAGTCGACATCGAAATTGTATTTCATTCCGACGGCATGTCCGCCTTTGCTCTTCGCCATTCCCGGTAGAAAAAATTTCAGTTTGTAGAGGAAATACCAATAAACAGTTTGACCAAATTTGACATTGTTATCTATAATAAACCCCAAGAAAAATATTCTCAAAGAACATGCTTTTTTCGGGCAAAAGATACTAAACAATCCCTTAATCCGAGAAAGAACAGTAAAATAATTTGAGGCAATATAATAGGCAACCCCAGACGACAAGCAATTAGAAGTAACCCTGCGGTTTTTGGCCACATACAAGTCATTTGAGTATTTGAAATGTTGTGTGATAATATCCACAAACACTATTAGCAAGCATTTTCTAGGTTGTTCTCCCAAAATACATTTGATGACTGATGGCATAGGCGTAGATCATGTCCGTAACACAAAATAAATTAAGCCATCATTGTTTTGTACATTTTAAAAGTTTAAAAGTCTAAACTGCTGGAATTTAGTACATTTCTGATGTATTATACAGAGGGAAAAGTGGAAAAAATCGCGAGCAACAGACTGAAGAATTTAATAAAACATTATCGGATTTCAAGCCGCGTCAAGTGGTTTACTGCCCACGAGCTTTCGACAGAGGTCTCCTCTGCCATTGTCAAGTGGATGACTTTCATGTGGTTGTCACTGCCGTGCTGATATAGCCGCGCTGTTGCTCGTGATGTCACAGGTGCTCGGTCCCGCACCATATATGGTAATGTTTTGGCATCGCGACCCCCGGGCCCGCTTCATATCCCTCAACAACGGATACCACGCTGTACTCAGCTGCAATCCACCGTCTCTATTGAAGGTGTTGTCAGAAATTCTAATCTCTATGGTCTCGTTTATTACGCTATCCCAGAAGCCATTAGTCCGTTAATAACAGACGTCTCATCGAATGCAATTCGGTGTCAGTTTCCCCGAGCATGTTCTGCTACAACTCACTTTTCGGGATAGTGCAGACGGCAACACCTTTCATGTTCTGTACGGCGCTGTTCAATAGTGCAAACAGTCTGGCCGTCATAGAACTGCCCACATCCACATGGTATCTTGCAAATTTCTGGCGTTCTGAGGCCCACATGGTATTTCACAGATTTCATTAGTTGCCGGATCTTTGCCGGAGGCCTGAAGACTGTGTGTATTTTATGCCTCTTCAGGGGCCGACTAATCTTACCTGCTTGGTGTTTTCTTCAGAGGTCTTCTTCCTTTGATGCTTCGATGACATTGCTTGTGAGACCTGTTTGTTACTGTAACCATTTTCCTGAAAAATTTGCGTAAGTGGCTCATTTCTCTCTGCAAGTTTTCAGCGCCTGAGACGGTTTCAGCTCGATGTACTAAGGTCTTCAAAACTGACTGTATCTGTGTTGGGTGATGGAAGCTGGTGGCGTGCAGATACCGATCCGTTCGGGTGGGCTTGCGGCAAACGCTATGAACTAGAGACCCATTGGGTTTACGGTGGACAAGCAGGACCAAGAATGGCAGGCAACCCTCCTTCTCTACTTCCATTGTGAAGCTGATTTGGTCGTGGATGCCGTTGAGGTGCTCCAGGAACTCTGCTAACCATTCTTGTCCATGTGGCCAAACGACGAAGGTATCGTCGACGTACCGATAAAAACAGCTCGGGTTTGCAGGAGCCGTGTCCAAGGCGATGTCTTCGAAAAGCTCCATAAAGAGGTTGGCTACTACTGGAGCTAAGAGACTTCCCATCGCCACGCCGTGAGTTTGGTTAAAATATTCTCCATCGTTCTCGTGGGCACTATACCACTTGACGCGGCTTGAAACCCGAGATTGTTTTATTAACGGATATATCCGGGAAAGCATGCATTAGTACAGTCTGCAGAATTGTCAAACTGATAATACTTGCACTCACACGATAACTATAAATTGACAATACTGCAATAATTTTGGTCGGCATTAAAACTGTTTTCTGTATTTCCAGTATTGACAATACCACAACACCTGCCAGCAGACGGTCATTATAGTGACGTATTAACAATAATGTTGAACGTATGAGGACACCGTGTGACATTTCTACCATTCCTGATGATATTCACGAATCATATGTTGTCAGCATTGTATGAAATGACCAAAACTGCTTAAACGCATATAGCAGATCGTGCTAAAAACTAAACAGATCGTACGACGAATAAGAATACGGCACGCATGTAGCAAGCAAAGTATCGGCGGAAATATCCGAAAATGTGTCACCGATGAGTATAATGCAAGCACCTCGCTCTCACTCCCACGAATTTTTTCCGCTGGCCTCACTGACACGAATCGTTACTCGGATCCATCCCGCGGGCAGCCGGTTGCCCGCCTGAGATATAAGATCAATCCCTTGCGAAAACTTTCTGTCTTTTAGAACTGAGAGGTATGGCCTCTAGAGTCCGCTGGAGAAGTTAAAGTATCGCTGGTGGGGTTCTCGTGCCACATGCCATTGTTATACGTGTCGAACACAGTACTCCCATTCTCAGTGTTAGTGTTAGAGAAGTTTTTCATCATGTTCCGTTCACACTAAACGAGAAATAAGCGTATCGTTAGTAATTAAACCCAGAAACTCAAGAAAATATTAATATCCCAGAAAGCCTTCCAGTGAAGTCGGTTCCTCAAAACAAGCGTTTTTGAGATAATCGGCAATGTATGGTTGAAGCTGCCGTTGCTTTAGTATGACGTGCTGGGCTACTTAGTTCACGTGGTAGAGGGTAGAGAAAAATGTGTAAACACCAAGAACACAACACATTACAATACATAAAACGGCCAAAGAAAACTGTTGGCATTCGAAATAGCCCCCAGTCGTCTCGGATAAACAGAGGTCCTGCATGTTCAACAGAGTCTTATCCCGTTATTCAGTACAGCAAAGTGGGGAGTTCAGGTGACGTTGTTGGAGTTTATTGCGATCATGTACCCTTCTCTCCAAAATAGACCACAAAGGCTCTATAATAATGAGACATTGTGGGTGTGGTTGCAGAGGAGAGGTGGCAATTAATCTTCGTGACAAAGAAATTTAAAGACAGCTAGAAACTTATACGCTCAAAGGTATCCTCAACGTACTCACCCTACACGTCGTACGTTTTAATATGTGCATGATGAACTGAGAACATCTCGATCTTTAACGCATCGGAAATATATGCAGCAAAGGAAAGACGCTAACGAGAAAACAGAAATTGATAGTCTTCCCACTGTGGATCGAGATCCTTGTGTCTGTACGCGTCAAATCGCAAGAGAATCTAGCATGAGCCAGAGTAGTGTTGTTCGTGTTCTACATCGCCATAAATAACATCCTTATCATACACTACTGGCCACTAAAATTGCTACACCAAGGATAAATGCAGATGATAAATGGGTATTCATTGGACAAATATATTATACTAGAACTGACTCGTGAATACATTTTCACGCAATTTGGGTGCATAGATCCTGAGAAATCAGTACCCAGAACAACCACTTCTGGCTGTAATAACGGCCTTGATATGCCAGAGTCAAACAGAGCTTGGATGCCGTGTACAGATACAGTTGCCCATGCAGCTTCAACACGATACCACAGTTCATCAAGAGTAGTGACTGGCGCATTGTGACGAGCCAGTTGCCCTGTCACCATTGACCAGACGTTTTCAATTGGCGATAGATCTGGAGAACGTGCTGGCCAGGGCAGTAGAACATTGTCTGTATCCAGAAAGGCCTTTACAGCACCTGCAACATGTGGTCGTGCATTTTCCTGCTGAAAACTAGGGTTTCGCAGGGATCGAATGAAGGGTAGAGCCACGGGTCGTAACACATCTGAAATGTAACGTCCACTTTTCAAAGTGCAGTCAATGCGAACAAGAGGTGACCGAGACGTGTAACCGATGGCACCCCATCCCATCACGCCGGGTGATACGCCAGTATGGCGATGACATACACGCTTCCAATGAGCGTTCATAGCGATGTCACCAAACACGGATGCGGCCATCATGATGCTGTAAACAGAACCTGGCTTCATCCGAGAAAATGACATTTTGCCATTCGTGCACCCAGGTTCGTCGTTGAGTACACCATCGCAGGCGCTCCTGTCTGCGACAGCGCCAAGGGTAACCGCAGCCATGGTCTCCGAGTTGATAGTCTATGCTGGTGCAAACGGCGTCGAACTGTTCGTGCAGATGGTTGTTGTCTTGCAAACGTCCCCATCTGTTGACTCAGGGATCGAGAAGTGGCTGCACGATCCGTTACAGCCATGCGATATGATGCCTGTCATCTCGACTGATAGTGATACGAGGCCGTTGGGATCCAGGACGGCGTTCCGTATGACACTCCTGAACCCACCGATTTCATATTCTGATAACAGTCATTGGATCCCGACCAACGGGAGCAGCAATGCCGCGATACGATAAACCGCAATCGCGATAGGCTACAATCCGATCTTTATCAAAGTCGGAAACGTGATGGTACGCTTTTCTCCTCCTTACACGAGGCATCACAACAACGTTTCACCAGGCAACGCCGGTCAACTGCTGGTTTCGAATGATAAATCGGTTGGAAACTCTCCTCATGTCAGCACGTTGTAGGTGTCGCCACCGGTGCCAAACCTTGCGTGAATGCTCTGAAAAGCTAATCGTTTGCATATCACAGCATCTTCTTCCTGTCGGTTAAATTTTGCGTCTGTAGCATGTCATCTTCGTGTCGTAGCAACTTTAATGGCCAATAGTGTGTCTGTCTCCACCAAGAATTACCTGGTACGGATTGTATGCGCCGCCTTGAATTCTGCAGATGGGCTCTACTTCAGATTCGGAGCGATGACACATTATTTCATTTGATTTTATTTACAGACGAGGCTACATTCAGGAACCATGGAAATGTTAATTTGTATAACATGCATTATTGGGCAACTGAAAAGCCATGTTGGCTGTGGCAAGTTGCACACCAAAAACTGTGGTCGGTGAATGTATGGTGTGGAATTTTGAAGGTCAGAATTATAGGCCCCTGTTTCATCGAAGGAAATATTAACGGTAGGAAGTACAACACATTCCTGCAAGAGACATTACGTCTGTTATAGGAAGAAATACTTTGAGGAACAAGGAACACAATGTGGTATCAACACGATGGGTGTCCCGCACAGTTTTTGCTGATGGCTAGAAATGAGTTGCAGAGACAAATCCCCAATCGTTGTATTGGACGCAGAGGAGATGTCTTGGCCGGCTCGTTGGCCAGACTTGCCACCTCTGGATTCTTTCTTGTGGGGATTCATAAAGACGTTCCAACTACACCTGAAGATATGCGAGAGAGAATTGTCAGAGTATGTGCTTCGATAAGTGCCGATGCGGTAAGGATACCACTCAGTCAATGATAAGAATGCAGCACTGCACTGATACCAATAGTCATCACTTCGAACACCTTCTGTGAATGGACGTTCATGCCACCTTTCTGACTTTCGTTGACATTAAAAATGATCGTACTGTTACGCATCATTGGATTCGTCTCGATAGCCGCTATCAGGAAATAAGTACCACACTAATGCATCCGGTAAAAACCGAAATTGACCTTCGTATTTCTCAAGCGACCCTACCTAGCAACAAAAAACCGACGTCATATTACGGCCCCCGTTGTCCCATGAAATTTTTGTCCCACAATCTTTTCAGCTTTCGGAATTATTTTTGGTGCCAATAATTAACATTAATCAGCGGGCATGATACTTCCTTAACGTTATAGAGTTTCTATGGTCTCGTAAAAGTCTACTGTTCTGCACACTATTGTGGAAAGGATCAAGATGTGGACTAACAAATTCACAGTGTCGCTCACTCTTAAGTCTTACTACAGAATCACTGAAATACTGATCATCTGCCTAGCAGAAATTCGTTTTGGTTCAATATCTGGTTTGCAAACGCAATGGGCACCTACATACAAATAGTTGAAGATAAATAGAATTAATGTTAAGCCTTTCGCACGAACGAAATACCGCAAAACTGTTCATCTATCAGTCCTGTTTGCCCACAGTTAATGTTTTCATGCAATTACACACTTCACATCCCTACTGTTGTAATGATCATGACAACATGTAGTGTGCGTCATATCTTCCCTGGTGCTAATATTACTCAGCATCATATGCCATGACCAAGTTGGTTTCACACGCTAGTAATTTTTTTCTCATGTTTCACACACGCAATTTTGCCTATCAATTCTATCTGGAACTCGAGACCATTGTAGATCATTTCCCAATACAATGCAACCCGCATGGAGCAGCTGACAAATGGCTAACAACTGACCTTTATTCTCTCTCCGAGAACCAAAAAGCAAAATAATTTCACACGAAATACTAGTAAATTAAATTATCATTATCACACGAAATCTTTCTATTGACGCTACAGTCATGGGTGTTAACCCGTTGTAACCTCAATACAACCAATTAAGAGTGAAAACCAACCACAATTATGAGTCTCTTACATTGGTATAAAACGAATTAATAAATAAACTCTCTCAGTAACAAGAGCAGAAGAATGAACTAAAGCAAAACCAGGAGTGTGTGATGTAGACTAAGCCTATAGTACTTACCATCTTAACAAGATATTTTAACTCTTCAAAATGACTGATGAAATAGATTACTGATTCAAATTTCGTCATGCAATTCTGTTCTCTTTTCTCTGCGCAGCGCCCTTGAACAAAGGCTGTGGCATAGTTCACTCACCAGATGGAAGTGCATCATTTAATCAAAATGAGCACACAGAATACTTAAATATTCTCAACTTAAAAATTATCTCACGTTGCAATGCAACTGGGAAACTAACACACGCAGCATTATCATGACCATCGGCCTGGAAAAGTGAAACCTAATATTCCAATGATTCACATGCTTAAAGATAAGTTAAAATTATTAAAATCTCCCCACCCCCATATCCTATTCGTTGTCGATAACCTGAAAAGAGAAATCATTATTTCTAACTACTGCCTTAAAAATTTCACATGCATACCCTTCTCGAGAAGAAGTTACGGAGCACACAAAACTTTAGACTGTTCAGTACAGGAACGAGAGGCAGAATGCCGGAACACAGCTTCCCACAAAGGGATCTTCCACCTGGTCAGTAGTGCGCGTCCGCCTTGTTGCCACATTGGGGTCAACCAACGTCCAAACATTCCTAGCACTACTTTCAAATTTCTTTGGTTTAACTACTGGCAAGCAAGAGAATGCTCGAAGATAACTACTGACTTAGTGTACCAACTATGGTCTCTTCCGCGCAGTCCTCAGCTCGTGGTCGTGCGGTAGAGTACTCGCTTCTCGATTCCCGGCGGGGTAAGGGATTTTCTCTGCCTCGTGATGAGTGGGTGTTGTTTGCTGTCCTTAGGTTAGCTAGGTTTAAGTACTTCTAAGTTCTAGGCGACTGATGTCGATACATGTTAAGTCCCATAGTGCTTCGAGCCATTTGAACCATTTTTTTTCCTTCCGCGCAGACGATACACTAACACATTATCTATTCAAGAACATTAAGAATATGGACGTAAGGATCTATTAGGAAATGCAAATATGGAAAATGAATTCAAACTGTCTTTCTTACCCACTTCGGCTACCGGTAACTGTGTACTGAATAAATGCGTTAAATAAAACCGTGTTTTGACAAGAACAGCGAATTAGATATGTGATGGGTAACACTGTACCCGTTTTCTCCATTCGTTTGTTGTGGTGCTGATGGTTCTAAGTGGGACATTTCATACTTTGGTGACTTTTGATGTTGTACTGCTATTTTTCCTCACAGTCCTTGTCAATGACCATCTGTCACGATCACTCAAAACACACCTATTACCTGCATTTTGACTTGGCGGATAGTCTGTTTCCGGCCTCCATGTTTGGTGTATAGATCGCCGATTGGTCCCTCCTGAAACTCGGCTCTCTTGGTTACAGAAGTAACTGCTGTAGGAACACCATAGATTTTCCCTAATTCAAATTCATTTAGCTCCGACGTAGTGCACTTATACCTACACAGTACACTGTCCTGATCACGCCGGACAACTGCAACATACCGAGGACCCTAACAGGGGCCAGCAGTGGCCAAATACAGGAGCATCTTCTTTATGTTAAAACAAGCATTTATCGCGTTCATATTTTTGCCCACACGCCTTAAAGATCCCAATGCATAGAGACTATACAAGGCCCCCTTTAAAAACATAATAAATGAATCCTCCACATCAGGGACATTTTCAGAGCTGTGAAAACAGGCAAGAGTTTTACCTTTGCTTAAGAAAGATAATGCAGAAGACATAGAAAATTACCAGCCCATTTCCCTCCTGTCAGCATTCTCAAAAATAATAGAAGCAATTATGAAATCGAGATTACTGAATTGCCTGAATAAACACAATCTTCTCAGCGAATGACAGTCTGGTTTCCGAAGTGGCAAAAATACAGAGTTTGCCATCCTAGAATTCACAAAAGTTGTACTTGATGCTATTTCTAAAAATGAGTCTGCGACAGGCATATTTTTTGATCTTTTTAAGGCGTTTCATACAGGCGACCACAAGATCCTATTAAATAAATTAGAATCATTAGGAATAAGATATGTAGGTAATGACTGATTTCTATCATACCTAGCAGATAGGGTACAAAGAGCAGAGATAACACAAACATATACACTCCTGGAAATGGAAAAAAGAACACATTGACACCGGTGTGTCAGACCCACCATACTTGCTCCGGACACTGCGAGAGGGCTGTACAAGCAATGATAACACGCACGGCACAGCGGACACACCAGGAACCGCGGTGTTGGCCGTCGAATGGCGCTAGCTGCGCAGCATTTGTGCACCGCCGCCGTCAGTGTCAGCCAGTTTGCCGTGGCATACGGAGCTCTATCGCAGTCTTTAACACTGGTATCATGCCGCGACAGCGTGGACGTGAACCGTATGTGCAGTTGACGGACTTTGAGCGAGGGCGTATAGTGCGCATGCGGGAGGCCGGGTGGACGTACCGCCGAATTGCTCAACACGTGGAGCGTGAGGTCTCCACAGTACATCGATGTTGTCGCCAGTGGTCGGCGGAAGGTGCACGTGCCCGTCGACCTGGGACCGGACCGCAGCGACGCACGGATGCACGCCAAGACCGTAGGATCCTACGCAGTGCCGTAGGGGACCGCACCGCCACTTCCCAGCAAATTAGGGACACTGTTGCTCCTGAGATATCGGCGAGGACCATTCGCAACCGTCTCCATGAAGCTGGGCTACGGTCCCGCACACCGTTAGGCCGTCTTCCGCTCACGCCCCAACATCGTGCAGCCCGCCTCCAATGGTGTCGCGACAGGCGTGAATGGAGGGACGAATGGAGACGTGTCGTCTTCAGCGATGAGAGTCGCTTCAGCCTTGGTGCCAATGATGGTCGTATGCGTGTTTGGCGCCGTGCAGGTGAGCGGCACAATCAGGACTGCATACGACCGAGGCACACAGGGCCAACACCCGGCATCATGGTGTGGGGAGCGATCTCCTACACTGGCCGTACACCTCTGGTGATCGTCGAGGGGACACTGAATAGTGCACGGTACATCCAAACCGTCATCGAACCAATCGTTCTACCATTCCTAGACCGGCAAGGGAACTTGCTGTTCCAACAGGACAATGCACGTCCGCATATATCCCGTGCCACCCAACGTGCTCTAGAAGGTGTAAGTCAACCACCCTGGCCAGCAAGATCTCCGGATCTGTCCCCCATTGAGCATGATTGGGACTGGATGAAGCGTCGTCTCACGCGGTCTGCACGTCCAGCACGAACGCTGGTCCAACTGAGGCGCCAGGTGGAAATGGCATGGCAAGCCGTTCCACAGGACTACATCCAGCATCTCTACGATCGTCTCCATGGGAGAATAGCAGCCTGCATTGCTGCTAAAGGTGGATATACACTGTACTAGTGCCGACATTGTGCATGCTCTGTTGCCTGTGTCTATGTGCCTGTGGTTCTGTCAGTGTGATCATGTGATGTACCTGACCCCAGGAATGTGTCAATAAAGTTTCCCCTTCCTGGGACAATGAATTCACGGTGTTCTTATTTCAATTTCCAGGAGTGTAGTACAACACTTATCAGAACCAAATTAGATTAACATACGGTTTCCGCAAGGTAACATAAGAGGACCAAAACTGTTCCTGATATACATCTATGACTTCCCCAGTAGTGTTACTCATAGTGAAGAAATTATCTTAACTGATGACAGCAGTATTGTGGTCACTGAGAAAACAAGAGAACTCCTCGCTGAGAAAACAAATGAAACCCCCAAGGAAGTTTATGATTGGTCAATAAACAATAAAGCAACACTGAACATAAAGAAAACTAATGCCATGAATTTCAGTTTGAAAAGGAAAAATTACAATGTTAAATTCAAAGTAGATGGCACCTCTATAGACTTCGTAACAAATGCAAAATTTCTAGGAATGGATATTGATTCTCAGTTGAAGTGGTGTGAATACGCAAAGGTACTTGGAAATATGTCATCAGTAAGTTATGCCCTAAGAATCCTATCATCAGTGTGTGTTGCAGTGTCTTTTAGTTATATATTATTCATATGTACACTCAGCTCTGAGCTATGGCATTCGTTTTTGGGGAACAAATGCACAAAATATGAACACAATTTTCAAACCCCAGAAAGAGCCATAAGAATAATAACCCAAAGTACTAGTCTAGCGCATTGAAAATATCTGTTTAAAACAGATTTTGACGGCGCAATGTGGATACATTTAGCAGTCAGCTGTACACATCAAAATTAACATTTGTAATTACTGCACAATCTGTTCTGTCCTTGGCCATGCAACAAGAAATAAACTCAACTTAAACATATAACTCAAAACAGTATTTCTACCAAGGAATAAAACTGTACATTAAATTACCAAAAGAGATTAAACAAATTGGAAAAATACACTTATTTTCAAAGGCAGCTAAAACGTACCAGTTATGTAATACATTTTCTACACTGAAGGATTACTTAGATAAAAGAGAGTAGGGGCTTGATAATAAAAAACGTATACAAATAAATAATAATAATAATAACGATCATAAAACATCCAACATTTCACATAACACTTCCAGTTTATGATTTTTCCTTCTGTTCTCCTTACTAGAAATACTTACCCACAAACAATGCATAGCACAGTGCTAACACCTATTCCTCTTTCTGAGCTCAACATCTCATTGCAGAGGGATGCTGACTCAGTTTTTCAGGATAGCAAATGGGAAGTAGCGGTAAAGAAAAGGGCCCAGAGATCACCAGCTTGTGTGTGTGTGTGTGTGTGTGTGTGTGTGTGTGTGGTGTGTGTGGTGTGTGTGTGTGTGTGTGTGTGTGTGTGTGTAGTGAGTGGAGTGTTATGAAACAACGTGTGTATAGTGTGTGCAGTGACTGAGAGTGAAATATGAGTGAACAGTGTGGAATTACATTATTTAATAAGTCATTTGTAAAAAAAAGTGTTGTGTGCCAGAAGTAAATCTAACGATTGTCTCGAACTAGAAGTCTGTAAATATATGTGTATAAGAATTACCTTATTTTAAATTGGTCTAAACTTGTAAATACTTTGACATGTCCTATATTCTTCTGAAAAGAGATCTACAGATGAATAAAGCTGCTACTACTACTACTACTACTAGATTTCGATTTCGTTTATTTTCAACTTAACAGTTGTTGCCAACAATGATTATACACGCTGCGTAATTTAAAGCATTACAAATATAGTGTCATTATACTTAGCAACTCACAGACACGATGTTACAGGGTTAAACAATCACCAAAAGAAGTCTGGAAGTAGCTAAAAAATTAGACATCGGTTAATTGATATAAGAGATTAACTCATCCCCTCGTAATGAATGAAGAAAAATGTCAGCGGTTGTTAAGCTGACCAGTAAATATCTAATATGGGAATATTGGGTATCGAAGTGAAGAAGATAGAATATTATGCATAGAAGCATTTGTAACTGCCGAAATAGTGTAGCACACGCTGGAACGAACTGCGAACATGACCATCAGAATTGGCGGACCGACGCAACGCTGAAAATATTTCTAAAGACGGCGTTGGAGGCAAGTTAATTGTAGGAAGTATTATTGAAAGTGGTGATGAGAAGAACAAGCAGTTGAGATGTGGAGTTACAGTCAGCTGTAGACAAGAGGACTGGTGAGACAAATGAGGAGATCAGCAGTAAGTGGGGTAATAAATGTGTGGAAAATATTGAGTAGATGATGGAACAATGAAATATGTATCATCAAATCCGAAATGACTTACCTGATACGAGGAAGAACGTAGATAACATATTCATCAACTAACTGAGGACATTAGGTGTAAGAGCCTGACGTTGCACAGGAAGTGCTGGCAGATTGGCACGCCGGATTAAACCATTCAGAAGAATAACGACACAAAATGGACATTAAGAGAAAGAAAAAAGAGAGAGAGAGAGAGAGAGAGACAGAGAGTGAGAGAGAGAGAGTTGACCTTTTCTAGATGACAAAATGAAGTGGGGACTGGCTGTTCAGATACTTATTGATTTCCAGCTGCAGATTCATTGGATGATCGCAAAATCCATGACTAATGTAACAGTACTTAGATCTGACAAACGGGGAGGTATTACACCTCAGACCGTATCAGTTTAACCTGAAGACGCATACTTCATTTATGCATCGTCGTCGTCGTTGTCGTCAGTTACTTCACGGTTTAAATGTGCGGACCTGTTCCAGTCAGCAGTCAGTCTTCCCAGATCTCTCTTGCTTATCTGACGGTACTCAAAAGTTCCTTCGGTTAAGTCATTTATTCCTGTATTCTTCGAATATTTCTAGATCTGAGTACATCTTCAGTTCTCTTTCGATGACTTCACTGCTGATATGATCCTTTAGGTTACTACGTCCCTCTCGGAAACTTCATTTCATCTGTGTCCCCGGCAGAATGGAGCAATCTTGTTAATGGCGGTAGGATCCACACAGAAATGTTTATAAAAGGCAACATATTTACGCCAGTGACTGTAACACTTTCTTTATTTCACGATTGCAATTTCGGCCTTGGTCCATTATCAAGTGCAGATGTTTCTGGGTTTAAGCCATGTCAAGTTAAAATGAGCTAACACAGCGATTTTTTACCAGGAGAAAGAGGAGACTGAACAAAGACTCACCATTCTTCAACCAAGTGATCATACGACGACGACAAGAGGCTCGTGATGTATTTGCAGAACGATAAATGGGCCTTAAATGATGAAGAAACAATATAGAACGTAATTTCTCGCAGGGTTCAAATGGCTCTGAGCAGTATGGGACTTAACATCTGAGGTCATCAGTCCCCTAGAACTTAGAACTACTTAAACCTAACTAACCTAAGGACATCACACACATCCATGCCCGAGGCAGGATTCGAACCTGCGACCGTAGCGGGAGCGCGGTTACAGACTGAAGCGCCTAGAACCGCTAAGCCACGCCGGCCGGCTTGTCGCAGGGATTGCTGTATAACTCTGTAGTATCCTGAAATATGTTTGAAACCTTTATTTAATATGTATTGGTCTCGGATATGAGACAAACAACTTGGAACTGGACATTTAAATTATTAGAGTAAACATAACTCGTCAGACTACAGGAAAACTTCCCTATACAAAGAGCCCTTGCAGTGAAAGAGATAGTAATTAATGACCAAATCAATATACGCAAATATCTCACTGACCATGTTCCCCCCCCCCCCCCCCCCCTCTCTCTCTCTCTCTCTCTCTCTCTCTCTCTCTCTCTCTCTCTCTCTCTCTCTCTCTCTCTCTCTCTCTCTCTCACACACACACACACACACACACACACACACACACACAAACGATAACACACCCACACCCAATGAAACAAACACACACACATATATTACTCCTTGGCACTACAGCCCATGTTGGGCCGTGGTCTATCTGATCACAGCCCAATCGTGACGATTTTCTGCTCATTTCCTCCATCTGCGGACTCCAATCTTTCTCAAATCATTTTCCACATCCTCCAGCCATCGTTTACGAGGTCTCCGTTTGCTCCTTTTGCCCCCTGGATTTCCTGTGTAAGCCTTTTTCACAGCTCGATCCTCCGACATTCGCTGTACATTGCCCAGCCATGTCAATGTTACACTTAATTTCAGTCACCAAGTGAGGATTTGTATACAGTTCTTCCTATTCCTCGTTTCTCCTTATCCACCAATGCTCCGCCTCATACACGGCTTGAAAAATCTTTGTCAATATTTTCCTCTCCCATCGTCTCAAGAGCTCTTCTTCTACTACCGTAATTGTCCATGTTTCTGAGCCATACATTACCGCCGGTCTTATGACTGTTCGATAGACAGTCGCCTTCGATTTTGTACTCAGGCTACGTTACTGAAGGATCTTATGAGGCCCCAGTGAGCTGTGTTTCCTGCAGCAATCATAGATTTTATGTTTTCACATATTCTGCTATGATCCCTAACCAGCACTCCCATGTATTGGACCTTCTCACATATGTCATAATTGCCTCTGTTCAACTTAACATACTTCTCTTTAACAACAGCATATTTCCTCCTGGAAGCAAAGAGATACTGTGGTTTTTGTGTTTTTTACTCTAAGTTCCAACTTTTGTGCCTTTTCCAGTGTGCCAAATCCTTGTTATATTTATATCAAACCAAGCAAATATATGCTACAGTACACACAAGAGACGAAGGGTAAAGACAGAGTGACAGTTGCGATATAAATGTCGTTGAAACGTCGCCGAAAATCGGCCTTAGTTCCTAACCTGAAAAATAAGAGAATAACAAGAAAAAACGTAATATAGTAACATACTCGTAACTACTAGATAACTCATATGTTATACACATTAAACAAAAATGTATTACACGCCACAGTTACTGCTTCAGAAATAAAAGAAGCCAAACGCATATGCTATCTTTATCAACTAACTGCAGAGCCAGAATACACCACCATGAAATATATAAATTGTGGCAGTGGTGTTCAACCCGCTCGCCGGAAACCACGTCCGCAGCTGTGCAAATGAAATCACAGTTGCAAACTGGTCGGTCACGGTTCATATCCGAACTAACCGCATGGGCACCGAGCTCCGGGCAGGATGTTCCCGTAACCGCAGAACACGTCCCTGGGGAACGCCATCTACTAAACCGACTGAGGGATCCCGTATAGAATTAGGTGTTCAATGTAAGCTGTTTTATGCGAAGCCTGCGGTTTCTGAGAGGAGAAGTAATCCTTTCTGTATCCACATGCATCAGTGCTGAAGTATGGACTGACACTTAATGCTATGCAACAAGCTAAAAAAATAACGGTGACATTTGTTTGCAAGTAAAGAATATGAACTACAGTACCCTTATTTCACTTGTATTCGTCCATAATTTACACCTCTGTTACATTGACGATCATGTTTAATAACAGTATCGTGTTTATGTCTTCGTGTTCACAGCTGAAACATTATTTGATGTGAATGTGCACCACAAGGCTTTTTGAGACTACGGTAATGGAGATGGAAATGGCATGTGGGTGGGGCCTCCCGTCGGGTACCGTTCGGCTGGTTCAAGTCTTTCGAGTTGACGCCGATTCGGTGACTTGCGTGTTGATGGGGATGAAATGACGATCAGGACAACACAACACCCAGTCCCTTAGTGGAGAAAATCTCCGACCCAGCCGGGAATCGATGATATTCCGTCGCGCTGACCGCTCAGGTACCAGAGGCGAAGAGACAGTAGTTCTACACCTAGTTTCCGAAAGGAATGGAGAAACACGAGGTTTAAGCGTCCCGTCGACTATCTCGTCATTACAGATGGACCACAGTATAATGTAGTGCTACAGGATGGAGCCTGAACCCAGCGTCTTCGGAATGTTCTTCTAGAGCTTTATTCTGAGCGCACACCTCGCTTGGTCCCGCTTTCTGGTCAGTTTATGAAGGTCTCACTTCTGAACATAAGATAGAAAACATTATTTTTCTTATTTAATGTACATGTGTTAAGTGGACTGCAATGTTACAAACGTCAAGGGAACCAAATCTGACGAACCAGTAACAGGGAAATTGAAATTCAGTGAATGGGGAAGATACTAGAAAATGAAGAAACATATAATCTTGTAGCTATTGTAACACCTACAACGCCTCTCGGTGTTAATAAACCAAAATAGCTCCCAAATTAGCTCCCATGCCCTCGAACTATAAATTCAGAAAATGTCCCAAGCCTCTCCAAAAGTAGTAGTTTACGAAATAGAAATGAGAGACAAATAGAGGGAACTCTATTGTAGAAAAATTATAGAAAAGGAAAAGAATTTTAGTCATAAATTTTGGAAGCATGGGAGGGGGAAAAACGATAGAAATGGTTAAATTATTAGTTATACTTATATATGAGAAAATATTATAATCACAGAACGTAGATCTTGAACACCAAAGATAGCGTTTACTAACGTATAAATAGACATACGATGTAATTATGATACTCCAGTCTATATCCTCTAGTCTAGGACGTACAGTTTTAGGAAGCAACAACAGGAGCTTTATTAAACAAAGGCGCAAGAATAAACCGCGACGAGATTGCTTTTTGGGAAGCATTAATTTCAGATCAGAATTAGAACTTTTGTCATATTAGAGGAACTGGGAGGTGATCAATAATCTCTCTGATTTTAACGTCATTTCGTGTGAAGATTTAAATATTTTACGGAATTACCGATTTTTGGACAGATTCGGACTTTGTATTGTGACAGTGGAAAAGCTCAACTTCACGCGACTAGTAATCATAGTTCGTGACAGTTTATGGATATTAAACGGGAACAATCTTTTTACCGAAAGTGACAGAACATTGTTTAGTATCTCTGATGTTGACGAGATTCCAGATTAGATACTTATTCAAAGAACCCCTTTGAATGCGATCGTGTGAATGAACTGATTTATTAATAATAATTGTTAAATAAATAACGTGTTAATTTGAAACTGACTATTCGTCTTGAACTTTACTGCGATTTAGGTTAATAAATAATTAGGTTACGTGATTTTCACCAAGAATAAACTGCAGGCTAGTAACTGATACAAGCGAACGAGAATCTATTGAAAACACTAGTATTAACTTACTTATGGTTTTTTTTTCCTTCAAAACTGGGAAGACAATACGTGTAGTGACTCACTGGGGTTAATTTAAGAACTGTTTGTTGTTGTTGTGGTCTTCAGTCCTGAGACTGGTTTGATGCAGCTCTCCACCCTACTCTACCCTGTGCAAGCTTCTTCATCTCCCAGTACGTACTGCAGCCTACATCCCTCTGAATCTGCTCAGTGTATTCATCTCTTCGTCTACCTCTACGATTTTTATCCTCCACACTGCCCTCCAATACTGAATTGGTGATCCCTTGATGCCTCAGAACATGTCCTCTTTCTCCTGATAACGAGGTCCTCCTGAGTACTTCCCACCCAGAGATCCAAATGGGGGACTATTTTACCTCCGTAATATTTTACCGAAGAGGACGCCATCATCATTTATCCATACAGTAGAGCTGCATGCCCTCGGGAAAAATTACGGCAGTAGTTTCCTCTTGCTTTCAGCAGTTCGTAGTACCAGCACAGTAAGGCCGTTTTGGTTAGTGTTACACGGCCAGATCATCCAGACTGTTGCCCCTGCAACTACTGAAAAGGCTGCTACCCCTCTTCAGGATCCATAAGTTTGTCTGGCCTCTCAACAGATACCTCTCCGCTGTGGTTGCACCTACGGTACGGCTATCTGTATTGCTGAGGCACGCAAGCCTCCCCACCAACGGCAAGGTCTATGGTTCATGGGAATTTAAGAACTAGCCGGGATAAAACAAAACCCCTCAATACCAGTCAATGTATAGATAAACTAACATTCCTACTTTCATGCAAGAGACGGAAGTCGGGATAGAAATAAGGGTCGTTACTCTACAGGGGGTTACAAAAAGTTACGGCCAAACTTTCAGGAAACATTCCTCACACACAAATAAAGGAAATATGTTATGTGGTCATGTGTCCGGAAACGCTTAATTTCCGTGTTAGAGCTCATTTTAGTTTCGTTCTTCCACCTTCGCTCAATGCAGCACGTTATCATGATTTCATACGGGATACTCTACCTGTGCTGCTAGAACATGTGCCTTTACAAGTACGACACAACATGTGGTTCATGCACGATGGAGCTCCTGCACATTTCAGTCGACAGATTCGGTGACCGATGGATTGGTAGAGGCGGTCCAATTCCATGGCCTACACGCTCTCCTCACCTCAACCTTCTTGACTTTCATTTATGGGGGCATTTGAAAGCTCTTGTCTACGCAACCCTGGTACCAAATGTAGAGACTCTTCGTGCTCGTATTGTCGACGGCTGCGATACAATACGCCACTCTCCAGGGCTGCATCAGCGCATCCGGGATTCCATGCGACGGAGGGTGGATGCATGTATCCTCGCTAACGAAGGACATTTTGAACATTTCCTGTAAGAAATTGTTTGAAGTCACGCTGGTACGTTCTGTTGCTGTGTGTTTCCATTCCATGATTAATGTGATTTGAAGAGAAGTAGTAAAATGAGCTCTAACATGGAAGGTAAGCGTTTCCGGATACATGTCCACGTAACATATTTTCTTTATCTGCTGTGTGAGGAATGTTTCCTGAAAGTTTGGCCGTACCTTTTTGTAACTCCCTCTATTAAGTATGCAGAGGTAAGTAAGGGGATCCAGTTGGTTTTGTTTTATTTTTCCACTTTCCCGCATTTCGCTTGGAAGCAGCGTTAAAGTTCAGAGTTGGTTGTGGGCGGTTTGGCAGGATTACTTAAACTGATCTCAGTTTCGTTTCTTGATAAGATCCGTGTGTAGGTCATTCGATATCTGAGGAAGACTTTCCGGTTGTGGTTTCTTCCCGTGGTAACAAACACATATCCAGTTATCTAGGTAACCTCATTACGGCACTGCTCAGCAGTAGAAACGCGGCCGAGGCTGTCTGCATTGGTAGGAGCCGTGAAGCCAAGGGCCTGAGCAGCAGAGCGCTGTCGCTGACTAACGAGGCCCTAAGTGCCGCAGGCACCTCTTAGGACGGGCCCTGTGTCCCTACGTAACAAGGTGTGCGGGCCCGCGGTAACTGCGGCGGCAGTGGCGGCGGGTTAAGCAGCCGTGCACTCGCACTTCACACACACAAGCCCCAACGGATGGCCGTCTGTACGCGCCTTGCCACCCTGCCAACTCCCAACTGTCACTTGCAATTCCGCAACTGCGATGCGCACAGTGAAGATCCTTTCATTGTATCTAAGGACCCTACACCGGGAATAAATTTCCAGCTATGCTTTTCAGGGTGACGGAGGGAGATGTTCACATCTGCATGTAAATGTATGCAAGAATTTCCATTTGATGTGATGAATGGGAGCTTCTTGTAACTGTGAAACAATGTAAGTTAATGAAGATGAGTAAGAAAAGTTGGGAAGGAAAACAAGGAAGAAAATACAAATGGTATTCCATAAAGATACGGCTGTACATGTCCATGTATTTGGATCCGAATCGTGGAAGAAAGTTTATCAAAGAAAAATCACGTATACAGGCAACAAAGATGAAGTTCATGAGATAAGTAAGGGACTGCAATATAATAGATAAAATAAGCAGTGAAAGAATAAGCTTGGAATTAAAAATCTCTTATGTCAATGACAGTGAAACCTTCCCGTCTCCTCTATATCTCTTCTTCTTTTTATGCAACATTCCGTTCTACAATAACCTATGAGACATTTCCTTAGGATTTCTATCTCTTGCTTAATAATAACAAATGAAATCTTCCCTTTGAAATTTATTCTCTTTCTCAATCTTCGCATACAAATTTATTTGCTGCTTTTTAAAAGTGATTTCGGATTATTTCGATGAAACACAGAATGTGTCGTCGTCGTGGCCCTCAGTCGTTACCTGCAATAACCCAAAAATGTTCCTTACCTTTTTTACTGTTACTGGATAGCCATCTGACTGCTACATGGAACTGCGGCATGAATATACTTACTCTGTTTTACTATACTCTATTAGCTGCTGGTGGGCTTCCATGATAAGTGGCTGTATTTATTACCAAAGATGACGTTATTCTTTAATTAATTTGACTGAAGTTACGTAATTCATTGTTAAACTTTTTCTTGACAACAATACAATTTTGGAAAGTTTTACGTTGATTGTTTTTGGGATGGATTATAATTAGAAATGCAGTATTGCTAGCAAAAGTTAATTATATTCTGAAGGAAATGATTTTACAAGCGTTCAAATGGGACTTACTTTTTACAATAATCTTACAACTAGCAATGCGAAAACATACCTTCAGTAGTCTTGAGTTTCTCAAAAAATTAATTCAATAATATTAGTTCCTCTTATTATAATAGTTAGCTGATGTCTCTGTACATCCGTTTACAATCTCTTGTAAATCATAGCTAGTGGCTGGCAGGCACACCGCTCCTCTCAAACTCTCGCTTCAGACCTGCTATCGACTCGCTTCACTTCTCGCTTACTACTGACTTCCTACGAAAGCTAAAGTGCGGACTCTCCTGCCAACAATGATTTATGGTGCAAGCAGTACCTGCTACCATTACAAAATGTATCAATGCGCGGTCTTTCCCGCTCTTTTCTTAAAGTGTATCCTTACGCGGTCTCTCCCGCCCTTTTTAAAAGTATAACAATTTGCGGTATCTTTTGTCAACAATACTTTTATGCAGACTTTCCATGCTACCACAATTATTTCCAACATGACAAATATTAATCATTCCTACTTAATCCTATAAATAAAATATAAACATCTTTCATAAATTGTGATTTGACAATAGACAATACAAATAAACACGTCTTACATAACCCTCCACTGAGTTTCCTTAAAATTTTCCTACGTCGTTAAGTCATTTGGACTTGAGGTATGGAGAAAATTTGATTATAGAAATATGTGTAGTAATAAGTAAGTTAATGATAGAATATTTCTTTCAACAAAGCACAGACATATACTGTCACAAGAATTTGTTTTCCTAAGTCTAACAAAGAGAATATTCAAAAGAGTGTACATCAAAATATACAAATAATATGAGTCAGTAATTTGGAAGTGTACATCAGGTAGTAAAAGTTATTTATATTTCTAATAGTAATGGATGGCAAAAATTAGAACATAGTTCATGTGTCATTATAAATTGGCATCTATTAGTTCCATATTCACTGAAAAATACACGGTCTGTCCGAGATTCCTTCCCGTAATCTCTTCGTACCCACAGACGCGCTTCATCGTTAGGCCATCAGGTCGAACTTCTATACAGATATTTAACCTATATTGCTCAGTAATTTTGCGAGTATCAAAACGTGAGACACAAAAGGCCATCCGCAGACTCAGATGTTTAAATTATTTACACTTCCATGTGACCGTAGACCTTAGCACCCGACAGACGTAAATTTGAACTTGACACCCATACCTGTTCCTGAGAGAATGGGTGCTTTATCAAAAGCGGTATCTTTCAACTTCATTGTCTTAAAATATTTTACACCGCCAAGAGTGCGTATATCTTAATATCTGGGTAAATTTCAACTTGATAACTTAATGCTTTCCTGAGAAAAATGTGTCTTAACAGACAGACAGACAGGCAGCAAATGAGAAATAAAAAATTTCTATATGATGTAGTTACAAATAAACAATTTTTAAATTTTTCCTCTACTTGCACTGTGAAACCCAAATTTTACGATCATCCTGAGAAAAAGTGGTCTTAACAGTCGGAGAGACAGGCAGAAATAAATAAATCGAAGTGGACTTAGAGGGGGTTGCGTTTTTGACGACTGAGCTACGGAAAGCTAAACATAACGAATTATCACCCGACTAGAGAGAGTCGTAAGGGATGGATGGATTTTAGGGACGGGAACAGGTGACTGTTATACCTGATCCTTGGATGGAAGTGATGAGAATGAAAACCAGTCACTTCAAGGTTCCCTACTTGACGTAGTAACGTCAGTTACATATCGACGTGTAAAATTAAAAAAGCGACGTCAGTAGTAGGGAAGCCGAAGTGTCGATTTTTGTTTATTGGTAGACTTCTGGTAAAGTGTCAGTCATCTATAAAGGAGACCGGTCGCAGAAAATTTGTGCGAACCATTCTTTAGTACTACTCGGTCCGGTTAAAGGAAGACATAGAGAGAATTCAGAGGTGTGCTAGTGGATTTGTTACCGCTAGGATAGACCAACATCGGATGTTACTGAAGTACTCTGCGAGATCTAAACGGAATCAGTCAAGAAAAAAGATGTTCTTATTAATTTAAGAGAACAAATACTTCCGACTGACTACATAATGGCCTATTTCCACCAAGATATACATTGCGTAAGGACCGGGAAGATAAAATAAGGAACATTAGGAGTTGCATGGAAGCTTATAGATGGTCTACCTTTGGTCCATTTACAAGTGTAGCTTAAAGGGAATGACTACCAGTGGTACAAGGTACGCCTCCGGCTTGCAGTGCGTGGTGACTCGCGATGTGTTTATGTAGATGTAGAACTCACCTTGTATTCTGTAGCAGAGAATGCTTTATGCACCATTCCCTTCTTTCCCGTTCCACTCCCGAATGGTACGGTGTGCAGATTAACTAGCTCTAATTTTCAATTTCTTTTCTTTTCGGGACACATATGAATGTGTTTCCTGTTCCTTGAATGTACGCTCCCAGAATATTAATAATAAAGCATTGCACTGTGTGATAGTTTTTTGTGTATCTCCATGTACTGTTGACAGGAGAGGTAGTTGAACTGGAGGAACTCAGCCGTAACTTCAGTACAGAATCTGATTTGGATTCCATCGGAGCATGGAGTGCTCATAAATTTTAGCCATTTCAGCTGTTTCACAACGCCATTGGAATTAATTTTATTCCACGCGTCTTGTCAGTGATACGAAAATACATTGAAGCAATATTCCTGCGTATTCCTTTGTAATGCAAGATTTGAAAGCAGAGTTAGACATTGCTGCTTTTGCTTTGCTGCCCTCCATTTCATTACCTGCCTCGTCCATAATGCAGTTGATGCCATTAACAGCCTTTACATTGCAGCAGAATTTCATTGGCTTTAGCGGAAAATCATTCGAAAATATTCTGGCATGTTAGTCACTGAAGGATTCACTCATTTCCTGACAGCTAAACTACTTCATTATCTCACTATTTGTAGTTCTGTGCTTTTTTTAAACCTACTATGCAGTAGTCTTTATTACTTTTCCTTAAAGTGACTTTATACCGTCGAGGATGTCTCCCCTCATCTACTATTATACTGGTACATTTCTATTCAGTGCACGGTTAACTAAGCTTTTCAACTTGTACATTGTATACTATGGAGAGTTGCACTCATCATGGACTGTACTACTGGGTACAATCCATCCAGCGCATGGTCAACTTATTTCTTAAACGTCAGCCATAGTTTCTCTGCATGCTACATTTCTGAGTTAGAAGTTCCTATTTCCTCGTAGAGATATGACACTACCCCTTTCTTACCTTGCTTACATAATGTATAAATCTTTCTACTTATTTTAGTTGTCCTTTGTACCAAGGTAATCATTGTTCCCACAATCGTCTCGTTGTCGCTTATAAAAGTTTTTATATGGCCACCCTCGAAGCGACAGGATCCATTCTTTGCCATTAGACATATTATGATTCCATCGTGAGTGAGGTTCTGAACTACCTGTTCTAAGTAGTTTTCAGAGAAAGCATCTTATAATGTTACACAGGTTTTCTTGTTATGTGCATTACTAACAAAGATGTAATTTTCCTAACTGATTGTTGGATGACTAAGTCTCCACTGATTTTTACAGTTGGTTGCAGAACATACGCACTAGCCAACTCTGGTTTTCTCAAAAGGTTTTGGTTACGTGAGGAGGATCAGTTATAATTTATGCCCAGACCTGATAATGTGTTTGGTCCAAACAATCACGCATAGAGCTTCAATTTGAATCTCTGTGGATCTACGTTTCCCTCCTACTGTGACAAATGCGCCTCCTTCAGTTCCCATTTGCTAGCCTTTTTACATAAGCTTTTCCCAAAAAATCTCAGTTTAACCAACTCTTTGTGCCTACTGTTACGTGAGCCTCACTACTTTTCAGGAACGCTTTAAATTCTGACATTTTGTCGCGAGTTCTTCGGCAGTTAACTACTACGGTTTCAATGCTCTTGACTGAAGGGTGGGTGAGGTGACGTTCCTTCGGATCTTAGACGAATACTTTCGGATCTCCTACAGCTGTCAGTATCTGGACTTGTTCGAAAGCCACCTAACACAAAAAACCCTTGTGTGATCACCACACACAGACAGCTGCATGGGTAGCAGCTTATGATGTTTATTGCACACCTGACCCATTTAGGGAGACCTCATATTTCTCAACCCTATGGCGCTAGTCCAGGGAATCGCAGCCTGGTTTGTTACAGAGCATTCGAAGTCTGTGGTTCAATCCGTCGATCGGACTCTATAATAGGAGGCCCTAGTGTGTTCTGTGGACAATGCCGCAAACTGTGGTTTTCGTGGAAACGCCATGCTCTGGGCCCAGACGATAGGTATCGTTTGTTCCAATGTACGCTACAACCTGCAACTGTTCCCAAGGGGGCTATCGCAATGGCCTCATGAATGAGGACCACAGGCATACACACAGAGTTCACCTGGTATTATTCTTGTCCCTTGCGGCCATTTCCCAAAGGGGTATCATTACTTCCCACAGGCTAGGACTGTTTACGATTAATAGACCCCTACGTTTTGAGTTTGCTCCTCTGGACACAGTCCACAGTAGATTTCCCAACAAGTGAAGTGAGGCCTGCTTCCTCACTTTCAGTTTCAATGAAAGACAGCAACTCGAACGTGTGAGATGCAGGCATCGGTATAAGAGAATAATCTCTCTCCAGCCCCCGTCCGTCCCTGTACAGGGGATCCATCCTTACCACTTACACTCCACTGACAGTTAAGCGGCCGAGCAGTGACATATCCCATACCTCCTGCAGAGAAGACAGGGTCCACTGGAGAAAACACTACTTCAGGTACCTTTGGTATCTCTGGTATACAACTCTGGGGAGCTCTTCAACACACACAGTTGCAGCAGATGCCAATTGTTTAGAAACATTCAGTAGTATTTCCAGTTGCCTGTGAACATCAGCCAGCTCATCCTGTGTTCGATAACAGCATTGACAGTGTGGCTGCATTGTGGCTAGGGCAATATTTTACATCGCACTTGTAAGCTTACTGCATGTTGCAATTTGTGGTTGGAGTACCTTAATTAAAATTTTTAATTAAATATTTTAATATGGCACTGTATATCTGACCTAAGTAAATCATAACTCATCAAAATAATGGTAAAGAAATTCGTCTCACTATAACATTAGGCAAAGTCTCAATGTAGTCAGTTTACTATACATTGGTATTTCAGTTTATAAGAAACGGTTAAACAGTCATTGAAATCATCACGCTAACATCAGGAAAGAAATGGAACCTAGCGTAGTTGCAATAAGGTATGGAAACGAACGACTGATGTGGATAGATTTTACAGTGTCTAGCAAGAAAATTAGGATTGTGTCAGTATATTCGCATTGTGAAGGGACAGATCAACATAAGATGGATAGTTTTTATGAGGCACTCAGTGATGTAGTTGTTAGAGTAAAGGACAAGGACAGTGTTCTGCTCATGGGTGATTTTAACGCCAGGATTGGAAATCGAACAGAAGGGTATGAAAAGGTTGTGGGTAAATTTGGAGAGGATATGGAGGCCAACAGGAATGGGAAACAACTCTTGGATTTCTGTGCCAGTAGGGGGTTAGTAATCACAAACTCCTTTTTTTAAACATAAGAACATTCACCGGTATACTTGGGTAGGCAGGGGAACCAGATCTGTCATTGACTATACAATAACAGATCAGGAATTCAGGAAGGCTGTGAGGGACACACGTGTATTCAGGGGATTCTTTGATGAAGGAACTTCAGGATAAGGAAATCAGACACAAGTACATAACAGCGATCTCAGAAAGGTACAAGTTAGTTGAATGTAGTCAATTACAGTCATAGGAAAAGGAATGGACAAGGTACAGGGACACAGTACTAGAAGTGGCTAAAAAATGTCTCGGAACAGTAGTGTTTAAAAGTAGGATGAAGCAAACAGCTTGGAGGAATGACACATTCAAGGAAGCCTGTAAAAGGAAAAAGAAGGCATATCAAAAATGGCTACATACTAGAACTCAGGTAGACAGAGAAAGTTATGTTGAAGAAAGAAACAAATCCAAACAGATAATTGCAGCATCCAAGAAGAAATCTTTGGAAGACTTTGGAAACAGATTGGAGTATGGGTCAAGCTGCTGGAAAACCATTCTGGAGTGTAATTAGCAGTCTTCGAAAGGGAGGTAAGAAGGAAATGACAAGTATTTTGGACAGGTCAGAAAAACTGCTGGTGAATGCTGTGGATGCCTTGGGCAGATGGAGGGAATAATTTGAAGAGTTGGTCAATGTAGGTGAAAATACGATCAGTAATGTTTCAGATTTCGAGGTACATTGTACCATAGGAATGATGATGGAAATAGGATCACATTTGAGGAAGTGGAGAAAATGGTCAAAAAATTGCAGTGCAATAAAGCTGCTATGGTGGATGAAATTAAGTCGTATCTCATAAAATACAGTGGAATGTCAGGTCTTAAATGGCTACACAGGATAATTGATATGGCCTGGGAGTCGGGGCAGGTTCCATCAGTCTGGACAAAAGCAGTAATCACACCAATCTTTAAACATGGAAACAGAAAAGAATGTAACAACTACAGAGGTATCTCTTTAATCAGCGTCGTGGGTTAACTCTTCTCAGGTATTGTTGAAAGAAAAGTGCGAGTATTAGTTGAGGACCAATTGGATGAAAATCAGTGTGGGTTTAGGCCTCTTAGAGGTTGTCAGAACCAGATCTTTAGCTTACAGCAAATAATGGAGAAGTATTACGAGTGGAACAGGAAATTGTATCTATGCTTTATAGATCTAGAAAAGGCCTATGACTGGGTTCCTGGGAGGAAGTTATTGTCTGTTCTACGAGATTATGGAATAGGAGGCAAACTTTTGCAAGCAATTAAAGGTCTTTACATGGATAGTCAGGCAGCAGTTAGACATGACCGTAAATTGAGTTCATGGTTCAAAATAGTTTCAGGGGTAAGACAAGGTTGCAACCTGTCTCCACTGTTGTTCATATTATTTATGGATAATATGTTGAAAACAATAGACTGGCTGGATGAGATTAAGATATATGAACACAAAATAATCAGTCTCGCATATGCAGATGACTGATTTGTGATGGCAGATTCGATTAAAAGTCTGCAAAGTAATATTTCAGAGCTAGATCAGAAATGTAAGGACTATGGTATGAAGATTAGCATCTCCAAAATGAAAGTAATGTCAGTGGCAAAGAAATATAAACGGATTGAGTGACAAACAGGAGGAACAAAGTTAGAACAGGTGGACGGTTTCAAGTACTTAGGATGGATATTCTCACAGGATGGCAACATAGTGAGAGAACTGGAAGCGAGGCGTAGCAAAGGTAATGCAGTGAGCGCTCAGCTACGACCTACTCTCTTCGGCAAGAAGGAAGTCAGTACCAAGGCTAAGTTATCTGTGCACCATGCAATCTTTCGATCAACTTTGTTGTATGGGAGCGAAAGCTGGGTGTATTCAGGTTACCTTATCAACAAGGTTGAGGTTACGGATATAAAAGTAGCTAGGATGATTGCAGGTACTAGTAGATGGGAACAATGGCAAGAGGGTGTCGACAATGAGGAAATCAAAGAAAAACTGGGAATGAACTCTATAGATGTAGCAGTCAGGGCGAACAGTCTTAGATGGTGGGGTCATGTTACACGCATGGGAGAAGCAAGGTTACCCAAGAGAGTCATGGGTTCAGCAGTAGAGGGTAGGAGGAGTCAGGGCAGACCAAGGAGAAGGTACCTGGATTCGGTTAAGAATGATTTTGAAGTAATAGGTTTAACATCAGAAGAGGCACCTATGTTAGCACTGAAAAGGGGATAGTGGAGGAATTTTATAAAGGGGCTATGCTCCAGACTGAACGCTGAAAGGCATAATCAGTCTTAAATGATGATGATGATGATGATGATGATGATTTACATTCCTGGGAGTTGTAGGGAGATTGCTGAAGTTTAATGCATACAGACAGGAAGGACTAAGAAGTATATGTGTGGTCAACTATCGCGAGAGTTGAAAGTATTTTCAAACTCTAACTGGAAACATGTCTTCAGAATGAAATTACTGATCATCATTACAAATAATTTCTCTTCCTCTACAGTTCACTTTTCTTTTGCCGTAGGATTTCATCATACGCAGAATCTATAAGTGGCGGCAGAAGTGGCTGCTAAACCAGCCACTGGCTCAATACCAAAACCCTCTCTGTTTCATTAAATGGAACAACAAGTTCACTGTTACCAGTCATCGTTTTATTTATTTCCACGACGCGTGTCGAAGGTTTAAGCCTCAATCATCGGATGGATTTACATTAGTAAGTATTACATTTGTGTGTGTGTTGTGTTACGATTTTTGGAGGAACTTGTGACACTGCCTAGTGGAGAAACAAGACACTATTTCAGAATATGGTTTAGGATTACTTTTGACAAAAAAATTAAACTGATATCTAATGGTAAACATTAAATAAGTAAACTACAGTACCTTCTGTGGTCACGGGTACCTTCTGCTGTCGTAACACATCACATGTATACTGTCACATTTGTAAACAAATATGGCGTCAGAAATCAGCTGGGTGTAGGGATCGTATAGCAGAAGAGAAGACATAATAGCAAAGTGCAAAGAGTATACATTGTAACAACATTATTACAGAATAATTACTTTAAGCATTTGGCGGTGTTTGTTTTGAGGTGTCAAGTGTATGTGTGTGTACTTCAGTTGCTATATAAATCCAATTCTGACAAGTTAAAACCGGTAACATTCATTCTCGTTTATACAATCAGGTGAAATGTTAAAATGGCTTAAACTTCATACTTGTTGATAACAATTAGGTGAAATGTTACAGACTTAAATTACAATGATCATATTGGCTGCAACAGTAAAGTCACACATACATTACACTCTTTGATTGGGATTAATAAACAGATGTGAAGTGAGGGACTGGAGGCAGAAGGAGAGGTAGAGAGAGAGAAAAAGTGAGAGAGAGAGGAAAGAGTGATTATTAGAGCAAACATTTACTTGGCAAGGAGTCTTAAGATTGCATGTTGCATATATTAGCTGCCTAAAGGTTGGGGTAATACATCGGTTACTGCTATAAAATATGCAGATATATATACACTTGTGCCAGTAGTTGATGTACATACAGTTTTAAGCTGACAAGGGGTACAAGCTTTTGGTGTGATGAATTATCTGTGAATGAGGTCAATCTCTTGTACTCTTGGTAGCTGTCAATATTTATGGTAAATATTAGCTCATTTAAGATGGATTCTGGTTGTTTCATTTGATGTTTGTATATTTGGAGTGTTTCGAGTATGTCCAGTTTTCTGCCTTTTTGTTGGACGTGTAGGATGCTAATACTTGTGTGGTTAACATGGTGTTTTGTTTCATGCATGTGGGTAGCTATTGCTGATGTGACATTTTTTGTCTTTTAGTGCTTCCGTCTGTTCCTTGAACCTAATGTCAAATGATATGCCTGTCTGGCCTATGTAGAAGCAGTCACAGTCCAAACATGCAATTTTGTACACACCTGTGTGATGAAGTGGGTTTCGTGTGCCGATGTTGTGGGGTAACTTCTGTACAATCTTGTTGTCTGTTGTAAAGGATATGCTTATGCCTTTCCGTTTGAAAACATTGGCAATCTGGTATGAAATGTTACCCAGAAAGGGGATTGTATGGAAGAGGTTATCTTCTTTTTGTTTTTTGTGTTGGGATTCCTTTGCCATTATTGAGTGTTTTAGGGTGTCTACTATGGAGCTGTTATAACCATTATCAATAGCTGTTTGTTTTATTATTTCAACTTTTTGATCGCATTGATCTTGTGAGAGTGGTAGTTGGATAGCTCTATTAATAATGTACCAGAATGCTGCCATTTTGTGTGCTTCGGGGTGGCAAGAGGAGTTGTGGATTGTGGTATGTGTTGTGGTAGGCTTCCGATAAATTTCAAACTGATGTCTGTTGTTTTTTATTCTAATAGTAAGGTCTAGGAAATATATACTGTCACCTTTTTGGTGTTCAACTGTGAATTTTATGTTTTCATGAACTCAGTGATGTCATCTTTAGTGCCTTTGATTAAAATGATGGTATCATCTACATATCTGTAGTAGTAGATGATATTTTTGAGGAGTTGGTGATTGGAATTCAGGATTTTGTCTTCTAGGTTATTTATAAAAATTTCTGCTAGCACTCCGGAAAGATTTGAGCCCACTGCCAGACCATCTGTTTGTTTGCAGATTTTATTGTTAAATTTAAAATAGTTGTGTGAAAGTGTGAATTCAATCAGGTCCATTAGTTCATTAATGTGAGTTGAAGGGATTTTTTTGTGTTTATGTAGGTTGGCATTAATTATCTGTAGTGTGGGATCTATTGGCACAGAGGAATATAGGAACTAAAGATGACATCATTCCACGAACTCAAGGAACAGCTGCCCTTTGCAGCAGTGGTTAATTCATTTATAAATGTGTAATATTATGGGGACAAAGTTCAGTGATTAAAGTTACTACACCCTTCATGTAATTTCTTAGTAAGTCTCGAGAACCGCATTAGGCTCAAATGGTTTAAATGGCTCTGAGCACTATGGGACTTACCAAGTGAGGTCATCAGTCCCCTAGAACTTAGAAGTACTTAAACCTAACTAACCTAATGACATCACACACATCCATGCCCGAGGCAGCGACCGTAGCTTTTGAAGCTATTCTCCAGAGAGAACATGGAGAGGAAGGAAAACTTACGTAATTTGCAACTATCTGTCTGTAACACATTTTACAAGCCATTGGTTTTAAATGTTCAGCTTGACTGTATCTATGATTAAATATGCACATTTCAGTGTTAATCCCGTCGTAATACAGGACACCTTCAAGTATGACGAAAGATGTACAGTAAATCCAGGTGATGTTCAGTGCTATGATCTGAAAGGCGGAACCTAAAAATTACTGGAAATAAATAAATTTGCTTCGATGTTTCAAACAAAGAAGTCGTTTCCTTGGAATACCTCATACATTAATTTTGTTAAGCAGCTTTTCGATACGGAGAACTAACTTCTTGAGCCACAGGAACTCAGCAGATTAAAACATCGAAGATGTGAGTTGAGAATATGCTTGGTGAAACGACAAGTGCGCACTTCGCATTGCCGCGTTTAGTGGTCCGAGAGAGTTTGGTTGGCCTTTCTTCAAACTGACTGCACAAGAGGTAAGTGTAACTTAGAGAAGGTCAGAACGATCAGTGCAAATGGATTTTCCGTCATTACTTCTAGGTGTGTCTCGTTCTAGTGAATGAATACACATCTGTGAATGGTCTGCACTATAAGTACTGTAAAACCTTCACGGTGTGTTTCCATCTAGCCGGCCGAGGTGGCCGAGCGTTTCTAGGCGCTATAGTCTGGAACCGCGTGACCGCTACGGTCACAGGTTCGAATTCTGCCTCGGTTGGTTGGTTGGTTGGTTGGTTGGTTGGTTGGTTGGTTGGTTGGTTGGTTGGTTGGGGGAAGAGACCAAACAGCGAGGTTACCGGTCTCATAGGATTAGGGAAGAATGGGTAAGGAAGTCGGCCGTGCCCTTTCAAAGGGAAACCTTAATCAGGATGGCCGGACGCGGGATTGAACCGTCGTCCTTCCGAATGCGAGTCCAGTGTGCTAACCATTCGGCCTTGGGCATGGATGTGGGTGATGTCCTTTGGTTAGATTAGATTAGATTAGATTAATACTTGTTCCATAGATCATGAATACGACACTTCGTAATGATGTGGAACGTGTCAGGTTAATAAAAGATGTCTGTACAAGAAATTACATTACACAAAATATTGCATGACACTAATGATTAAGTTTTTTTTTTTTTTTTTTTTTTACTTACTTTATATCTAAAAATTCAGCCAATGAGTAGAAGGAGTTGTCATCTAGAAATTCTTTTAATTTATTTTTAAATGTTAGTTGGCTATCTGTCAGGCTTTTGATGCTGTTTGGTAGGTGCCCAAAGACTTTTGTGGCAGCATAATTTACCCCTTTCTGTGCCAAAGTCAGATTTAACCCTGCATAGTGAAGATCATCCTTTCTCCTGGTGTTATAGGTATGCACACTGCTATTACTTTTGAATTGGGTTGGATTATTATCAACAAATTTCATAAGGGAATATATATACTGTGAGGTTACTGTGAGGATCCCTAGATCCTTAAATAGATGTCTGCAGGATGACCGTGGGTGGGCTCCAGCAATTATTCTGATTACACGTTTTTGTGCAATGAATACTTTTCTACTCAACGATGAATTACCCCAGAATATGATGCCATACGAAAGCAGTGAATGAAAGTAGGCGTAGTAAGCTAATTTACTGAGATTCTTATCACCAAAATTTGCAATAACCCTAATAGCATACGTAGCTGAACTCAGACGTTTCAGCAGACCATCAATGTGTTGCTTCCAGTTTAACCTCTCATCAATGGACACACCTAAAAATTTTGAAAATTCTACCTTAGCTACAGACTTCTGTTCAAATTCTATATTTATTACTGGAGTTTTGCCATTTACTGTACGGAACTGTATATACTGTGTTTTATCAAAATTTAAAGAGAGTCCGTTTGCTGAGAACCACTTAATAATTTTGTGAAAAACATCATTTACAATTACATCACTTAGTTCTTGGTTTTTGGATGTTATTACTATACTTGTATCATCAGCAAAAAGAACTAACTTTGCATCTTCATCAATGTGGAATGGTAAGTCATTAATGTATATCAAGAACAGTAAAGGACCTAAGACCGAACCCTGTGGGACCCCGTGCTTGATAGCACCCCAGTTTGAGGAATCAGCTGTTTTAACATTACACGAACCACTTATTTCAACTTTCTGCATTCTTCCAGTTAAGTATGAATTAAACCATTTGTGCACTGCCCCACTCAAACCATAATGATTTAGCTTATCTAAAAGAATTCCATGATTTACACAATCAAAGGCCTTTGAGAGATCACAAAAAATACCAATGGGTGATGTCCGGTTATTCAGAGCATTTAATATTTGATCAGTGAAAGCATATATAGCATTTTCTGTTGAAAAGCCTTTCTGAAAACCAAACTGACATTTTGTTAGTACTTTATTTTTACAAATATGGGAGGCTACTCTTGAATACATTACTTTCTCAAAAATTTTTGATAGAGCTGTCAGAAGAGAGATTGGGCGGTAGTTGTTGACATCCGACATATCCCCCTTTTTATGCAATGGTTTTACAATGGCATATTTCAGTCTATCAGGGAAAACACCCTGCTCCAAAGAGCTATTACATACGTGGCTGAGAATTCTACTTATCTGTGGGGAACAAGCTTTAAGTACTTTGCTGGAGATGCCATCAATTCCGTAAGAGCTTTTACTTTTCAGTGAGTTTATTATTTTACTGATTTCAGAGGGAGAGGTTGGTGGAATTACAGCTGTTTCAAACTGTGCAGGTATGGCCTCTTCTATTAATAGCCTTGCCTCTTCTAGTGAAGATCTAGATCCTATTTTCTCCACAACATTTAAAAAATGATTATTCAAAATATTTTCAATTTCTGATTGTTTGTTAGTGCACTTGTCATTCAATTTTATTGCACTAAAGTCTTCCTGTGCTCTTGGTTGCCCTGTTTCTCTTTCAATAATATTCCAAATTGCTTTAATTTTATTATCAGAGTTACTGATCTCAGACATGATACACATGCTTCTGGACTTTTTAATAACTTTTCTTAGTACCGCACAACAGTTTTTATAATATTGAACAATTTCGGGGTCAGTACTCCATCTTGCTGTTAGATACAGTTCTCTTTTGCGGTTGCAAGATATTCTTATTCCTTTAGTTAGCCAAGGTTTTTTATATGTTTTCTTGGAATTATGTTTAACTATTTTCTTGGGAAAACAATTTTCAAATACCCTTAAAAATGTATTGTGAAATAAGTTATATTTCAAGTTTGCATCGGGTTCCTTATACACTTCATCCCAGTCTAGCTGCTGTAGGCTTTCCCTAAAGTTTGCAATATTTATATTGTTAATTGAACGCACTGCTTTGAAAGTCTGATTTATTATACTGCATGGAGCTATGTCATGTACTGTAACAAGCTGTGCACTATGATCTGAAAGACCATTCTCAACAGGATAAGCATTTATGTCCTTAAACTTATCTTGGTCTATAAAAAAGTTATCTATCAATGTACTGCTGTTCTTTGTTATCCGAGTAGGAAAATCAATGACGGAGCTCAAATTGAAAGAACTGAGTAATACTAAAAGGTCATTCTTCCTATTACACTCTTTCAGGGAATCAACATTGAAATCCCCACAAATGATATTTTGCTTCCCCCTGTCTGACAGATAGCACAACAAAGCATCCAAGTTTTCCAGAAATAGCTGGAAATTCCCTGAGGGGGACCTATACACTGTTACAATTATGAAAGTGCCATCCTTTAGTTTAAGTTCAGTGGCACATGCTTCCATATGTTGCTCTACACAAAATTTTTTAGTTTCTAAATTTTTTGCACTGTGGAAGCTTTTGACATATATGGCAACTCCTCCTCTCATCATATTATCTCTACTTACATGTGCAGCTAATTTGTACCCATTGATGCTAACCTTTTGCATATCAGTGACAATGTGATGCTCAGACAGGCATAGTACATCTATTACATTCTCAGTTTCTATATCTTCTAAACAAAGCAGAAGCTCATCAATTTTATTGTTCAATCCCCCAATATTTTGATGAAATATACTAACATTTTTCATTTTACTTTTGCAACTATCTTGAACTTTTTTGACATCTTTAGTACTTGCATGGCTGAGTTTCCCACTGGACACTGATCTTACACTAAAAAAGAGTTTCCACCATGAGATGTAGTTCCTCCCCCCTTTAAATTTCCTGCTATCAGCCCAGCCAGTTTACCCTTCCCTTTCCTGTTGAGGTGTAGGCCATGTCTAGTATAGTCCCACCTACAGAGTGAATCAACACGAACCACACCAATGTGTGACCCCGCACCAGATCCAAGTAGCCGTTCCAACTCCAAATTAACTCTCCTGACAGAAGAGGTCAAATGAGGTCGGTCGTGGCGCTCCAGAACCGACACAAACCCAACACTGGTATGATTCGATGCCGATGCAATCTTTGCCAGGTCACACTCTATGCTGTACCCCGGATCTCTGTCAATACTGTTGCCCGGCCCACCCACAATAACCACGGTGTCTTCCTTAGTAAAACCTTTACATAGTGAACCTAAATCCTCTGTAACCTGCCCAAGTTCAGCACTAGGTTTGAAAAAACTTGTGACCTGGTAATCCAACCCTAATTCATCCTGCAGAAGTTGGCCCACACCCCTAGCATGCGAACTACCTAGCAACAAGACTTTCTTTCTCTTTGCAGACTTCCCTACATTCTTAATCAATTTGCTGCTGAAAGCTTGTTGAGCCCTGTGTACATCTACTTCTGTGAGAGGCTCATCAGTTTCTGACTGAGGCAACAGGTCAAACCTATTTTGTACATTAATAACAAAGCGGTCAGAAGAATTTCTTGGCCTGTTCCTCATGCCTGTTGCCACTTCCCACCCCTGTTTACCCTTCTCCCCCCTTAACCTGCCCAGTTCTCGCCTAGCCTCATCTAACTCAGCCTGAAGGGCAGCAATTTTCCCCTCCTGTTCCACAATCTTCCTATCTCTACTGCATAGCCTACAGAACCACTGATGAGTCTCGCTCATTTTCCCAATTCCCACGCCACTACAGTCGCCCCAATGAAAAAAGTTACTACATCCATCACACCAGACCCCGGAGCTAACGATCCTACGGCACGTCAGGCACTTTACACTCATGGTACAAATCTATTTTAGTGACAGAAAGACAATTAAGTTACCGGAAAACAATGAAAATACGTGTACGAAAAATTAGGCCTACTCGCGACTATGTAAACAGTGGTTCAGAAGTTTTTTACTGGAAATTACTTAAGAGATGACGATACTCTACAGATATAAAGGGGCAGCAAACGAATTTAGCACACTAAACTATCAGTAAATGCACTTAAGATTGCGGTATGAAGTTAGGTTTAAGTAGTTCTACGTTGTAGGGAACTGATGACCTCAGACGTTAAGTCCCATAGTGCTTAGAGCCATTTGAACCATTTTTTGTTTCCATCTACAATGGTAAATTCACTGTAGTTAGCGGACATCGAATTCTTCACTAATATATCTACGCCTTACGTCTTCCATTTGGCTTAGACCTCTAAGTAGAGAATTAATACCCGCATGGTAATATTCATAAGTTTCACTAGAAACTGCGACTTTACGAGAAATGTCAAAATTAAGAAAGCAGGGGCACAGCTATAAAAAGAATCATAAATTACAATTTATGTGTAAATTTCTCCGTCACAGGATGCACAATATACTATGTACTGTCACCGAGAGCTCCATGACACAGGTATGAAACGTTGAACCATCACGTTTAAAAGCTAGCACGGTCAGTATTGGCTCTCAAAAAAGCATACATGATCAGCTAATGATCTTAATACAATATCAGAGGTAGCTAGTAGTGTCAGAACATCAACTACGCCTAGCGTGCACGAATCGAATGAATTGAGTTGATGCTTGGAAGATTCTGAACCATAATTTCACTCCAAATGTACCTTTACAATGTACCTTTACAAAACACCTAAACGCTATGTTCCCATAAGTGTCATTAACATTGCAGTACTCGAACTGCCCGTCTTTTCTAACGCTTACTCTGATTCTCGTCCACTGATGCACGTGCGTCAAATGTTGCTAATTTCCTAAAGGTACATTTATCGGTCTGTGAGCATAACATTAAGAATACTTTCACGTTACTACGGACATGAAAATAACACAGTAGGTTGGGGCTGAAGAAGGTATTAAATCTATAAAACATGCACAGCCCAGGCGAATTATGATGTTGGTTTCCTGTATTTTCAAGTATGTATATTTCTCCGAACAACTTCGTACATTAGCGTCTGCTGTTGAATGATGACTTGCGAAACTTCTACAGAAGTAAAGATGTAAGTATTAAGTTTATTGTTCATGCCTATGGGATTATCCGGGTAAAGCCTCATTCACATGTTATGAGAAACGGGACATTCAAGCTACGCTTTGATTGATTACAACTATCCTCTCGGCTACGATAAAAATACATATTACTAAGTAGAATCTTCAGTACTTCGGCAGAGTTTGCGGACGCTGTATCTCTTTTGTCGCATATGCATCCTACGGAATGAGAGTGGATGGATAAGAAGTGGAATATTATAAATACGAGTAAATGGTGAGGAGAGTGTATTAGTTACGCTAGAAAGAACATATAAGTGTGGAAAACTCTAAATACAGTAATTTTCATTGCAGATGTTATACGGTACTGAAAGCAAGTGCAGTAGCAAGCAGTTTTATCTACGTTAAAAGTAAACAAGGAATCTACCAGCACTAATGCTGAAATGTGTAATGTGCTAAAAGTGGAAACAATATTTACATATCGTCTGCTGTAACTAGTTGTATAACTGAAGTAATTATGTGTTTAAATTTCGTAAAAACAACATAAGTGACCCTGACATAAACGCCTTAACTAAATTCATGACTCTCATTCAGTACTGTTCAGTTCAATTCGTTGTCAGTGATATCGCGTTGCAGAACGGACACCGCAGCAACGCACAAGACTAAAGAGCAGGTAGAAAATTAATCCCAGTCACCTGTCTCAGCTAACAAGTGAGCAGAGACTGTGGGAGGAGAGATTAACGCTACAGAGTGTGTCACCCGTCAGCGGAACAACGTGATTAACGTGTTTCGCACGCCGCGCAGTTGTCGGACACGAACACACTGTCTAGGACGTGTAACACAACGAGCACGTCGTACAAACTAACTTACTGGTCCCCATCAACTTTGTAACCTAGAATCCCACGGGAAATTTGTGATTCACTGTTTTTCTACTCGTTTGTTACGGGTCGCGTGAAATAACATACTTACACGGTATTATCAGCCAGTAATATCAATAAGGGCGTCTGATGGATGTCGATGTTAAAAGTAATTCAAATTTCCCAATAGATATTTTTACAAATCCTCAGAATAACATTTGTCCATTTTGGCTGTCGCCCCATATTCCGTGTGATTCTTCACGTAAAAACAACTTTACTCATATACGAAAAGGAAGCTACTCAATGTTGTTAATAATCCACTTCTAATCACACTCACTTTGGTCTCTACTCAGGTCACAGCACTGTTTCTGGAACACACATAATACACTACTGGCCATTAAAATTGCTACACCACGAAGATGAAATACTATAGACGAGAAATTTAACCGACAGGAAGAAGATGCTGTGATATGTAAATGATTAGCTTTTCAAAGGATTTGCACAAGGTTGGCGCAGGTGGCGAAACCTACAACGTGCTGACATGAGGGAAGTTTCCAACTGATTTTTCATACACAAACAGCAGTTGACCGGCGTTGCCTGGTGAAACGTTGTTGTGATGCCTCGTGTAAGGAGGAGAAATATACCATCACGTTTCCGACTTCAATAATGGTCGGATTGCGCTTTATCTTATCGCGACATTGCTGCTCGCGTCGGTCGACATCCAATCACTGTTATCAGAATATGGAATCGGTGGGTTCAGGAGGGTAACACGGAACGCCGTGCTGGATCGCAATGGCCTCGTATCACTAACAGTAGAGATGACAGGCATCTTACCCGCATGGCTGTAATGGATCGTGCAGCCACGTCTTTATCCCTTTGTCAACAAATGGGGACGTTTGAAAGACAACAACGATCTGCACGAATAGTTCGACAACGTTTGCTACAGCAGCATGGACTATCAGTTCGGAGACAATGGCTGTGTTTACCCTTGACGCTGCATCACAGACAGGTGCACGAACGATGGTGTACACATTTTTTCGGACGAATCTAGGTTCTGTTTACAGCATCATGATGGTCGCATCCGTGTTTGGAGATATCAAGGTGAACGCACATTGGGAGCGTGTATTCGTCATCGCCATACTGGCGTATGACCCGGCGTGATGGTATGGGGTGCTATTGGTTACACGTCTCGGTCACCTCTTGTTCTCATTGACGGGACTTTGAACAGTCGACGTTACATTTCAGATGTGTTACGACCCGTGGATGTACGCTTTGTTCTATCCCTGCGAAACCCTACATTTCAGCAGGGTAATGCACGACCGCATGTTGCAGGCCCTGTACGGGCCTTTCTTGATACAGAAGATTTTCGACTGCTGCTCTGTCCAGCACGTTCTCCAGATATCTCACCAATTGAAAACGGCTGGTCAATGGTGGCCGAGCAACTGGCTCGTCACAATACGCCAGTCACTACTCTTGATGAACTGTGGTATCGTGTTGAAGCTGCATGGCCAGCTGTGCCTGTACATGCCATCCAAGCTCTCTTTGACTCAATGCCCAGGCGTATCTAGGCCGTTATTACGGGCAGAGGTGGTTTTCTGGGTACTGGTGTCTCAGGATCTATGCACCCAAATTGCGTGAAAATGTAATCACATGTCAGTTCAAGTATATTTATCCAATCAATACCCGTTTTTCATCTGCATGTCTTCTTGGTGTAGCAATTTTAATGGCCAGTAGAGTATAACCAGTGCATTCCTACGGTATTATATGTATTGTAAATTTTAATGAAAGTGCAGTTGCGCCAGAGGTTCAACGCATGGATATGTTGAATTGGACTTGACACGCAGCTGCAGCCGTTTGAAATGAAAAGCATTACGTGCACCGTAAAAGAAGATGAAAAGTGAGTTTGTGTGTTGGCAGCGGCGCAGATCGAAAGCAAATTGGAACAAAATTCATACGGTCTCTGTTATAGTGTTTAAAGAAACTGCTCGCTAAATATTCCATAAACGAATACGAAATATGCCACGTGGAATTTTCGCTAAGGCTGAAAGTTCACTCGCGGTTCTCTTTCCAACAAAACACTCCAAAAGCTTCCAAACTTCACAAAACAGTCCGTAAATGCAACTGCTATTACGGCCACACAATCTGGACTCGAGAAGCCAATTATTACTTCATTTTACACACAATAAAGACGGAAGCGTTCAACATGAATTGCACATCCGATAGCTGACCTGCGACCACTATTCAATCCGCTTATCTCCCAGTATAACCACCTAGCAGTGCACGGGAACTGCTTAACTCTGATTGGTTGATCACAATGACCAGCCAGTCAGAACTATCCTTCGAGATTATTCTAGGGCCAAAACTGTCCTCCACAATCACTGTTCACAGATGCAGTTACGTCACTTCAATATGCAAATATTAATATAATGTTTGACAAAACCAAATGAAAAGAAAACTAATCTTGAAATAAATTTAGAAACATATTACTCTACAAACGGCTATTGTGGCTGCCTCCTTACAAAAGGAAGTACACTTAGACACACGTCATTAGCAATGTGGGTAAAAAACAACTTTCCCACGCTATGATTAGGTAATGTATAGCATAAGTGTAATCTAACGCAACCCCCCCCCTCCCCCATACACACTCTCACTCACTCTCATTTACTCCCACAACAATATTAGACACAAATAATAATTTTGTCTGATTTTTATAGTATGAAAATGTAAATTAGTTTAAGTTCTTAAATGAAAATCTGAATTAATTAATTCTACACCTTGAGAATTCTAGTAATGATTTCAAATGATACTAAAAGACAAACTTTTATTATTAGTAACTGAGTTCTGTAGTCGAAGTGTCGGTTTAGGATGTTTTAGGTAATTTTCTGAATCTCCGGAACTATGAAAGTTACATCGTTGAAATTTTTATGACATCTTCTCCTGAATAACAAAAACTAGTATACCTATTAAGAAAATGATTGAATAATATTTAGTATAATTTATTTAGATTGTTAAGGGTTTGAATATTACCACGGCTAGGATATGGACAGGTGCGAATGGGTCATTGCTAAGACACAACTGGCTGGCTCCTTCACAGCCAACGGCTGCGGGCTGTACTGCGAAGTAGCTTACTGGAATAAATGTTATGACGCGTTAACTATCGACGCTACACTTTCCTCTGTTTCTTTAGTTTTAATCTGCAGTTCATAGAGGAAGTTGTAGTCAGGATCTACATATACAATCGAAATATTTTGCTGGTTTCGAAATCTATGTATTGGCACAATAAACCTATCTGCAGTCTTTCAGTGTCGCCAGGTCTACTTTTTATAATCACTCTTCTTTCAGTATCCTTAAACCAATGTTGGCAAAGATTAAATTAATTTCTGCGTGAAATTCTAGCCGGTAGCTTTCTCATTCACTACTCTCTCCCCGCCAAATCTTAGTACTTCCTTTGCCTACTAAAGGTTTTCCGTCTCCAGTAGCTATCAGAATAATTTGTTTTTCTCTTTCATCATACGTTCATTCACTCTTTTCGTGGTCTATGGAGCTAGGTGGCGGATAAACTTGTGCAATTGTGGTGGAAGATGGCATCTTGTCTATTTTGGCTACGACAATGCATTTACTATGCTGTACCTACATAAGCATTTTCTTTTTGATTGTTAGATCCTCTGCAGCATTACACCCATCTTATTGTGTGTTTATGAGCCTGTACGCACCTAACCAGAAGCCCTGTTCTTCCTGTCATCTTCCCTACCAAACAGATTTAGGGATCCAAAACTCCAGACCTCGATCCCTAGAGTGGCAGTTTCGAATTTTCTCATGACGACATCCTCCTGGATAGACTCTAAAGTTGCCATATTCTTCAGGAGATTTTTCATAGGCATAATTCTAATGAATCATGCAATTATATTTTCATTAAATGTTATTTTACATAAAAAATCACTCAAATGCACATCTTCAGAAGTATCAAGCTAAAAGTAGACTACCCTAAATCTATATCCGAACAGTTGTAATAACAAATATAATCAAATTAATGTGGCCTTTTTTATGTATATATTTAGGGGAAAAATTGTGTAGGGTTGTACGATCTTCTTCTCTGCCTGTGTAGTGGTCAATCCAACAGCTACAATGGCAGCTTCTCTCCATTCTGTTCGTCTTTCAGCTTTTCTCCTCATTTCTTTATAGGTGTTACATCCCACATCTTTCACGATTTGATCCATTTACCTCAGCTGTGGTCTTCCTCTTGGCTTTTTTCCCTCGACATATCCCTCTATGATTGGGTTCAGGAGTCCTTTACGTCTTAATAGATGGCCTGTAAATTGCACTCTTCCTTTAACAATGAAACTCCAGAAGCTTCTTTTCTCACCTGCTCTTTCCAGAACCACTTCGTGTGTGACCTTGGCGATACATTTTATATTGGCCATGCGTCTATAGCACCAGATTTCAAAAGAATTTAGCTTCTGGTCTTCCTCTGTCCCGAGAGTCCGTGTATCACACCCATAGCATGTCCCACTCCACACATATGATTTCAAAAATCTTTTCCTGATATCAAGGCTGATGTTCTTAGATGTTAGGATGTTTTTCTTCTTTTTAAAAGCACCCTTTGCTTAAGCAATTTTACTTCTCACTTCTGCCCTGCTCCTTCCATCGCTGGTCATATTACTTCCAGGATAAGTAAATTTATCAATTTGTTCAAGCAGTTCATTGCCTACATGAACTTGGACTTTCACTTGATCTTTTTGTCGCATGCCATTATTTTTGTTTTTGGTTTATTAATTCTCATATGATATTCTTCCCCCATAACTTTATCCATTCTATTCGGTAGGATTACAGGATCTTCTTCACTTTCAGCTAGGACAGCTACATCATCGGCTTATCTTATCATATCTATTCGTTGGCCATGAATTACTACAAATGTCTGTGAATTTTCCTTTACTTTTTTCAGCGCCTCTGCAATGTATTGGCTAAACATAACAGGGGATAGTTCGTAACCTTGTCGGACACCTTTCCGTATCTGCACCTCTTCTTGTTTTGTCCGTCGACAGATAACTGCTGTCTAGTCTTTGTACAGGTTCCATATCATTTTTCTATCTTTATAGTCTATTTCTACTTTTTTGAGTACCTAAAACATCTTATCCCATTTAACATTATCAAAGGCTTTCTCTACATCTACCAAAGCTATGTATGTTGTCAGGTTCTTATCTAGTCGTTTCTGTATTATTAGTTTTAGAGCAAATATTGCTTCTCTGGTTCCTCTATCTTTCCGGAATCCAAACTGGTCTTCAGAGAGTGTAGCTTCGACTTTTTGTTCTACGCGTTTTAGGGTAATTGAGGTTACTATTTTAGTAGCCTGAGTAACTAGGCTGAGCGTTCTATAATTTTCACATCTTGTAGCATTTTCCTTCTTTGGAATGGGGATCACAATGTTTTTCTCAAAGTCTGTAGGAATTTTACCCTGCTCGTATATGTTGAAAACAAGATTACACAACTCCTGATTCAGTTTTGCTCCTCCAGATTTCAGAAGTTCAGCTGGGATATTGTCTATACCAGGCAATGTGTTGTTTTTCAATTTTTTCAGTGTTAGTTCTAACTCTTTCTTTAATATAGTTTCACCTATGTTGTGTGCATCTACTTCTGTTTCTTCTTCCATGATATTTTCGTACAGTTCTGATCCGCTGTACTGTTTTCCTATATATTATTTCCATTTTCATCATCGTCACCCAACATATTGCCATTTTCATCCATCACAGCCCTACACTTGTTTCTTCTGCCTCCAAAGAAATGTCTCACACATTTATGGGCCTTGTCAATATTTCCCATTCTCATGTTGTCCTCAACTGAAATACAGAGATCATCAAGTGCGGGCGTCAACGTAATCATCCAACTTGACTCCAAAATGGCGGCTCCTAGTGTCTTTCCTTGGTAACTGCAAACTATTATTTGTTTCCAGGCGGTATCAAGCTAGAGAATTTGGCGGTGAGTGAACGCTGGCAGGCAGATCTTCAATGATTTGTGTCTCACGACATAGGTTGAATGTTCTACATTGAATGTATTTGCAATTGCGAATAGTGTCAACCATCAGCTGTAGAACTGAATGACTACAATGAAAATTTGTGACGGACCGGGACTCAAACCCGGATTTCCCACTTATCGCGAGCTGTCTCCTTACCATTTTTTTGTTAATAACTTACAATCCAAGCCTGATAACCACCTTTTATTTTTGTTTATTTTTTAATTTATTCTTATTTATTTATCTTTTTTCGAGAAACACAATAATATTACGTGAAAAAGAAGTACTTCTCGAACTACGCTTCAAATTTCAATTAATATATTTCACAAATTGAAGCAAATCCAGGTTCACATATAACATTTGAGTGAAGTTAAATTTCCGTAACAAACACTGCACTGTCGTACCACATATAATATTTCTGTATTGCTTGAAACTAGTAAACTGAACATCATTCTCGCATTGCATAAAGGAAGAGACACACATCACAATGTAGAATCCGCCGCCGCTGTTCTGTCATCCGGGTATGTCTTCTAGTAAGTATAATGTATCCACCGATTCTTATCTTCCGTTCATTCCTTCTTCGCATCGATAATTTAACTTCTCCTTCCCTGGACGTTCCAGCTGTGAGGGGCTCTTGAAACGCTCTTTATATGAAGTTAGAGAAATACTGTCGGTGTTTCGGATTGATCATGATGTTCAGATGTCGTTCCTGTAAAAAGGTCGAAAAGTTCATCTCTGAACAAACAGAGCACGGGTGTCCTCGAAGACACGTTACAGCATTTGTTTTGGTACATGGGTAGTACGTCCCGTCCGGGTAGTATATAATCGCTGGTTCAACGTTGTGTTGTCCCATTCGAAGAAAGAACGATGTTATTGGCGTCGCCAAACGACACACTTCTGTCGATGGGCCGCATATGAAATGGTGTTCATCGTTGTCCAGACTTTTGCACTGATGGCACAACGATGAATCTTCATATGCATCGCATGGAGTCTGGATCGGGTGACATTTTACCATTAACTGTTGGGTACCACGTTGCAAGTGTCTCCGTGTCAAAGAAACATGGTGAATCGATCGCCACACTACTTGCCAATTGATATGTGGATGCTTCCTCTGCCGGCCAGGGTAGCCGAGCGGTTCTAGGCGCTACAGTGTGGAAAAGCGCGACCGCTACGGTCGCAGGTTCGAATCCTGCCTCGGCCATGGATGTGTGTGATGTCCTTAAGTTAGTTAGGACTGCTGTGTCGTCGGGTCGTTAGTATCCACTATACGTCACGCGCCGTTACAGGTCTAGTTCCCGGCAGAGCCGTCTAAACGTAACTGTATTTTATATAAGAAAACCGTATATGCTGGACAGCGACTGGTACCATTCGAGAAACTAGTGGTAATTCCTCTATCGAGATTCCTTTCAGACAAGTGTGACGTCGTCTCCATAGTTTCAACTTTGTTCTGATATATAGTGCCACCGCTCGATCACGAACATGCGCACCACCACCCCTACTAAGAGGGAGTGTAAGGGCGTCGTATGCTACTTTAAACAGTAGACCCGCACTCACCAAAGAACCGAAAGCCGCCAGTATTCGTCGTGCTGTCGTCACCGGCAAAATGCGAAATTCGTAACGCCAGGTATGTGTTAACATACGTGACCCGATGGATCATGTCTAATGCCCGCGTGATGTTCCCTCTAACGCCCGTCCGGACTGACTCTAGTACTCTTTCATAGTTGTACGCTGCAGTGCGACCTATCACGTTGATAAAAATAATACCTAGGCATTTCAACGTGCCCACGAATCGTAAGGGTGCTACAAATTCCTCCGTTAGTCCAACATCGGTATTCATCGCTACAGACTTGTCCATATTCATACGGCTACCAGTGGCCGTCCAAAATTTGCATATCCAATCTGAAGGCGCACTCATTTCGTTTTCTTTTCGTACTATCAGCACCAGGCTCATCCGTATATGAGCTGCACGTCGATGTGTAGCCTCGCAGAATCAGTCCTGCCAAGCGGTATTGTAGGCCGCAAAGTAACGGGTCGAGAGACAGAGCATATAATGTCGTTCATAAGGGACATCCTTGTCTGAGCGATCTCGCTACGACTAGAGATTTTGTCGCGCGTCCATTGACGACCACTTCGGAGGGGGCATTGCATCGTGCGGTCGCCTTACCGTTTGGCTATCCGTGCACAACTCACGGCCGGACCCAAAATTCCATACGTCGTCAACCGTGCGTCTACGACTTGGTCTCGTATATCCATTATGTATATTCCCGTACAGGTCAGACGTTTTACTCGAAAGTCGCTTGCACCGTATCGCCAGAGGAATACGGCATGTAGTGCCTGTGTTATTCTGATAACAATTCGAATTTACTTCGGAAATGAATGCATGTCCAAAGGAACTTGGCGTCGTAATCAGAATAACACAAGCACTACAACATCGTATGAATTTTTTTGGTTCGTTGTTGTGACAGATGCCAGTTCAATGAGCGGATTCCCATGCCTAAAACATTTCCTGTCATAAATGACAGTGTGCTCTTTCTCTCAGCTTGAAAAATATTGACAGGCTCAACGGTGTACAAAAATAATATATTACCGTACCCGGTGGGAGACGTACCGCATTCTGTGAAAGTGAAGTGAGAATGCAGGTGCCGCCCGGAGTGGCCGTGCAGTTCTAGGCACTGCAGTCTGCAACCGAGAGACCACTACGTCCGCAGGTTCGAATCCTGCCTTGGGCATGGATGTGTGTGATGTCCTTAGGTTATTTAGGTATAATTAGTTCTAAGCTCTAGGCGACTGATGACCTCAGAATTAAGTTGCATAGTGCTCAGAGCCATTTGAACCATTTGAGAATGCAGGTATACTTTTAGCTCCAAGACACAGGTGAGTGTATGAAGCGATTTCCTTATGCTGATACCGTAGTGAGAAACATTTTTCCGATTAAAAAAAAAAACACGGGACATCTGAGTTATGAGGGTGGGTTGTAAATAGATTCTCGAAAGGGCAGACGACAGCAAAAATTTTCACACTTTCGTTCAGATCTCCGCTAAGACGACGATCATTCGCCTTTTGAAATGTAGCACCGTGGATCAGCTTGCTTTCGACGGCTTGTAGGAGATATAGTGCCCAACCGATTTCCAAATGTTGATGTGAACAAGTTTGACAACTCATGACTGTACCACCACTTATCACTGTGAAATCTTTACCTGCCACTCCAACCAAAGCGGCAGTCTTGGCATATGCAGTTTAACGAGTCTCGTTGTCGGTAATAATTTAACACGATTGGCAGGAAATAATAAATGTGAGTAAAAACTTATTAATCACTAGTTGGCTACTGAGTACAAATCTAGTGCAAGTTATTTTTTTACACTGCTGAGTGAACCAAGACACATAATCGTATCACTGCTATGGTCCAGCCTCACAACACGTGCGATCAATGACAGCACTGTTTTAAGAAGATGATGTCTGAAAGCTAGTAAACTGTTAAACGTTGTGTATCACTGCCAACAGCTGCTGGTAAGCGTTTCCTTATTAAATTATTTACATCACCATCATAAGCTACATAAAATAGATGGCATTAAATAATATAAAATCCATGATTTGCCACTCGTGTCAAATGGTAATATAAATTGCAACTGTCAGTAGTAAAAGTATACCAAACACTGCTCTCCTTCATGTTATATAATGCTGGATTTGGGGTGTTCTTGTGAATTTCACACAGCTGTGGCTGGAAAGTAGTAGTTAAGGGAGCGATTGGCACATCGGATGGTAGGCGTGGGCGATGTTGATATTTTGCAAACGATACAGTGAGGCAGGTTTACGGCACCGCTCGCATTCTAGAAGGCACCGTTAAGGGATGGAGAGAGGGAGGGGGGTACAGCCAGCACAGGGCACTGATGTGCTGTGAAGAATCCTTGCAATGTAGTTATAGGCGTGGGCGATGTTGATATTTTGCAAACGATTCAGCGAGGCAGGTTTTCGGCACCGCTCGCATTCTAGAAGGCATGGTTAAGGGATGGAGAGAGGGAGGGGGGTGCAGCCAGCACAGGGCACTGATGTGCTGTGAAGAATCCTTGCAATGTAGTTATAACAGCACGTAGTGACCTGTGTGCAGGGGCCGAAGCGGGCTCAAGAAAGCTGACGTAATAGTTTTCAAAGGGTACTCCACTTGTCGCCTCCAGAGGAACTACATCAGAAGCACAGGGAGAAGATGTACAAATTAGCGAGCTGTGAGGCTCAAAGGGAGACAGTCGTCTCGCCATTCTGTCCTGTCTAGAACCTTAAAACCTGAGAGATAGACGGGTGTTTAAGTTGCAGGACAACCATTAAGACTTTGCTGAAGGATATCGGCGGCCGACCGACCAACTGACTCTACGTCCAACATCCGCCACACGGAAGCGTCTTTGCTGTGGCGGGGCGCGTGATATCAGGGAGTTTTACAGGCGCGCACGAGGAGCGAGGGGGCTGCTAGCTTCCGCCCTCTGGGTGGCATCGTCCGGTGAACTGCAAGCTTTCGTCAGCTGGGCGACGCCTGGGCATGAACTCGAGGCCTCCCGGGTACAAAGCCGTCGGTGGGCACCGAACGAGCTGCCCTGGGGGGACGGCCGGTGCTGCTAAGACCCACTACAACGACGGCGGTCGGCTGTTTCCCGTCGGCGCTCTAGATGGGGTCCATGTGTCGCCCTTGAGGGAGCAGTCCGCCGTGTTCCGAGCTGTCTGGCGCAGCTACCACACATGGCGGCCACTTAGCCATGGTGTGAATAGCAAGGTTTGGCAACCGGGCACCGAAGCTGCAGATTCTGGCAGTGACACAGTGTGTCGCGCCATCACGGATTTCAGCAGGAGGTCCGCTGTTCTTCGATGTAGGAAAGTCAGTGACACACTTGCCTTGTTTCTCTGCGCGCTTTGGCGTGAGTAATCTGTGTCTCCCAAAACATATATTTCGGTCGTTCCGACATATTATAAACACAGAGCTAGGAGGGGGGGGGGGGGGAGGCAGGGAGGGGTTGTAACAATAAGTAGACCGGACAGGAGGTAGAAGTAATTACTACAGTAAGCCTCCATATGTTTGAACGAATTTTTATGATGTAATCAGTAATGATCCGTACAGTCAGCAGTACTCTGTAGCCTAACCATCAGTATAATGTGAAGGAAAGTAGTGTGTGCTAATTTTGATTACTGACGATTTAACTTACACTACTGACCATTAAAATTGCTACACAAAGAAGAAATGCAGATGATAAACTGGTATTCATTCGAGGAATATATTATACCAGAACTGATATGTGATTACATTTTCACGCAATTTGGGTGCATAGATCCTAAGACATCGGTACCCAGAACAACAACATCTGGCCATAATAACGCCCTTGATACGCCTGGGCATTGAGTCAGAGTTTGGATGGTGTGTACAGGTACAGCTGCACATGCAGCTTCAACGTGATACCACAGTTCATCAAGAGTAGTGACTTGCGTATTGAGACGAGCCAGTTGCTCGGCCACCATTGACTAGACGTTTTCAGTTGATGAGAGATCTGGAGAATGTGCTGGCCAGGGCAGCAGTCGAACATTTTCTGCATCCAGAAAGGCCCCTGCAGGACCTGAAACATGCGGTCGTGCATTAACCTGCTGAAATGTAGGGTTTCGTAGGGATCGAATGAAGGGTAGGTCCCCGGGTCGTAACACCTGAAATGTAATGTCCACTGCTCAAAGTACCGTCAATACGAACAAGAGGTGACCGAGACGTGTAACCGATAGCAACCCATTCCATCACGCTGGATGATACCCCAGTATGACGACGACGAATACACGCTTCCAATGTGCGTTCACCGAGATGTCGCCAAACACGGATGCGACCATCGTGATGTTGTAAACAGAACCTGGATTCATCCGCAAAAATGACTTTCTGCCATTTGTGCACCCAGGTCCGTCGTTGAGTACACCAACGTAGGGGCTCCTGTCTGTAATGCAGCGTCAAGGGTAACCGCTGCCATGTTCTCCGAGCTGATAGTCCATGCTGTTGCAGACGTCGTCGAACTGTTCGTGGAGATGGTTGTTGTCTTGCAAACGTCGCCATCTGTTGACTGAGAGATCGAGACGTGGCTGCACGATCCGTTACAGCCAATCGGATAAGATGCCTGTCATCTCAACTGTTAGTGATACGAAGCCGTTGGGCTCCAGGACGGCGTTTCGTGTTACCCTCCTGAAACCACCGATTCCATATTCTGCTAACAGTCATTGGATCTCAACCAACGCGAGCAGCACTGTTGCGATACGATAAAGCGCAATCACGATGGCTAAAATCCGACCTTTATCAAAGTCGTAAACGTGATGGTACGCGTTTCTCTTCCTTACACGAGGGATCACAACAACGTTTCACCAGGCAAGGGTGGTCAACTTCTGTTTATCTATGAGGAATCGTTTGGAAACTTTCCTTACGTCAGCACGTTGTAGGTGTCGCCAGCGGCGCCAACCTTTTGTGAATGCTCTGGAAAGCTAATAATTTGCACATCACAGCATTTTCTTCCTGTTTGTTAAATTTCTCGTGTGTAGCACGACATCTTCGTGGTGTATCAATTGTAATGGCCAGTAGTGTATATTACTCCACGACAATAGTGACAAAACATGCATTTTATATTTTTGATGTCTATGATTTTATATTGCTTGTATAGTTTTATGGTACTTGATGATGGTCTTGGCGTTGATCATGACTTTTCTAAAGACTGTAATGTTGTTTAGACAATGATCTTAACATCAAGTTTAGAGTACTCGTAGATCCACCAATTTAAGTAGGTAACATATGGTGATGCTTATAGTACTCTAGTTAAATGTTGTCGTTATATCTGTGGCACACCATCCTCGTGTCTACTCAATGTTACAACGTGCATTGCACTCTTCTTAGTGAGCGCTTAAACTGAAGATAATGAAAATGAAACCACTCAAAACATAGCCTCAAGATCACGCCGCCACTCGACAAATACCGCGAGAAGTCTTCGTCACAGAAACTCTTAAAAAAAAGTCAGCATTCCTGTTTTTGTGCATTAAATATTTTACACTTTCATTGCTTTGATTTTCATGTGATAGAGAAACTTAGAAATGTGTACGACTTGTAGGTGAACAGAGCATTACCAGAATAATGGTTCAAAAGGCTCTAAGCATTATGGGACTTAACATCTGTGGTTCAAATGGTTCAAATGGTTCTGAGCAGTATGGGACTTAACATCTGTGGTCATCAGTCCCCTAGAACTTAGAGCTACTTAAACCTAACTAACCTAAGGACATCACACACATCCATGCCAGAGACAGGATTCGAACCTGCGACCGTAGCAGTCGCGCGGTTCCTGGCTGAGCGCCTTAACCGGGAGACCACCGCGGCCGGCAACATCTGAGGTCATCAGTCCCCTTGACATAGAACTACTTAAACTTAACTAACCTAAGGACATCACACACATAAATGCCCGAGGCAGGATTCGAACCTGCGACCGTAGCAGCAGCGCGGTTCCGGAGTGAAGCGCCTAGAACCGCTATGCCACAGCGGCCGGCGCCACTATAATGGTTTAATTTTATTTCATAATATTGACGGTTCCTGAAAAACACTGCAATGATGTCTCGAAAGTGCGCCTGTCCAGGTTTATATGACCTGTACGTCAAAACAGAAAGTGTGCATCACAATTTTTTAATTAAATATCTATGAAGCAAACTTATAGTATTCAATATATTATGCAGTAATGGCAGGCCTAGTTTCAAATCTTTGCTGTCATGCAGAGTATTAACTCCCACCCCGAGCCTCATAACTTTGTCAAAGGCAATGTTGCAAGTCTCAGATGAACAAGGCCCTAAAAAATAAAAGTCGATTAGCGACAGATAGTATCAGCAAAAAATTGTCAGTTTAGTCTTCTTTAGACTAATCTCTACGAACACATCCTGTGGAATGGTTTGTTGGTTTAAGAAGCCATGAAATACATAAACTCACAACGAAATTCAATTCACGTTGTTCACTAAATTAGTCTTTCTCTGTTTTATATAGCACGAAATTTAATTACTTGTCTCTTAGGTTTACATCGTGCCCATTTTCCTTATTACGCATTCTACAGTTCTGGTGTACGTTAAAAGCGCAGTTCATCAGAAGTATAATTCAGAGGCATTATTTATAATTACGTCTCATTTATTCACATTTCAGTGTGCCTCAGAAGAAACACACTTAATTCATCACAGTATTTTTTTTCCAATAGTTTAAAGCAAATATGTTTGCATAACGAGATCGTGTTGCGTTTACATCTAGAAAAGAACGTGTCTTTAACACAACGTAGCCGTGAAAATGATAGCCGCAGCTCGGCCAGACGTTTAGCGCGGCTTTCAGCCTGGTTAGGCCCGAGACTAATCTGTCTCAAAGGAGCCACCTCACCGCCTGTTACGCAAGTTCAGCGTAGCGGCAGCAGTTAGTGTTACGGACCTCATTACAGTCTCATAGGACCTCCGAGTGCAGCAGCTGGGACGCCAGAACCTTCGCTGCATCACAGCTTCATTTCAGTGTTAACTGAGTGGTTACCAAACTAGTATTGTGGAAGTGTTCAAGACTAAATTTCACCTAATATTGCTTCTATTAAATTTATCCTTTAATTTCCCTCAGTTATGGGAGGATAAGATGGTTGGCCAGGGTTAAGATTTCGTTCGCATAGACATTACAGTAAAAGTAATAACTCAAATGGATTACGACAGCTGGATAGGAATTTCAACATATTTAGCTGTATCTTCGAAAACAGTGTCGCATACACATCACCATCTGGCATAGTTTCCTTAATAGGGAGATTATAGTACACAGCAAATAATGTGGATACATTCCTACTAAATTAACTTCATGATGAGGGTCATCTGTACCAGTCCAAAGTTATAGCTCACGGGCGTACATTACACCGGCGCCGCCAGTTCCAAGTGGACTGCCAGCATAATATGAAACACAGAAAAAATACACTAATTATAGGCGAAATAGACGTTAAAATACTTTAATGACGTATAAATAAACTGGACTTTACAATATGCCAAGAATAAAATGTAACACGTTACGGAAATGAATGTTAGCCTTAGGGATCTAATCCATTGGTGGTCTACCCAGAGGTTACCAGTTGGTTAGTTAGGTAGGTACTTAGAAAGTTCAGTGCATCGCAGTTGCAAGAGCTCGTTGATATGTGGAACATGACGTAGGTTTACAATAATGTTCTTTGTGAAAACATGTCTACCATATCATGGGTGTGTGCTGAATTGGATTTTCACTTAATTAATCCTAAAAAACGTAATAAATGTACCAGTCAGAGACAGGTATTATCTATTCACCGATCCATTCCTGGACAATATGGGAGCAGTCTTGCCGAAATGATTTTAATTTGTTTTCGAAACTTCCACCTTCTTCCAGCTCTTTGATTTACTAGTTGGATGGTCAAATACTTCTCTGATCGCATACGGTACTTCTGCAAATTAAGGCTATGTTGTGTACAGTGAGCGACGCTTTCGTTAGTTATATTATGTTTATTATTGATACTAACATTTTGAAACTGGTGAATATTTGTTCAAAGCAAATTTCCTAAGACAGTGTATAATGTGCTTGCAAAGAAAATGTCCAGAGGTACAACCTTTTATAGTGATCCTGAAGATGGCATAAGTGTTGCACCGAAACTAGTCTTCCGCAATGTACGACTGTGGTTGTGCGATTTCTGCCGGCCAGTGAGCCCTAGGCGCTTAAGTGTAGAACAGCGCCACCGCTACGGTCGCAAGTTCGAATCCTGCCTCGGGCATGGATGTCCTTAGGTTAATTAGGTTTAAGTAGTTTTAAGTTCTAGGGGACTGATGATCTCAGATGTTAAGTCCCATAGTGCTCCGAGCCATTTGAAACATTTTGGTGCGTTTTCTTTGCTCAAACCATCAGCCGTTGTCCTCCGCGTATGAGAAGGATGGTTTCCCATATTTCTGATGCTGTCATCACTGAAATGTGGTCCTACTCAAGGCTTCAAGGTCAATAGTTAACGTGCCTATTGTAGACTGGGACGTCTACGGCTTCATTGCAGTTGGTACAGACAAGAATTATTGTGAAATCCTTTAGAAAACGTTTTTCGAAAAACGACTGGAGCTGCTGGTTCGAACAAACCAGAAGGTAAATGTTTCAGACCTTGGAGCTTCATACAGCCCTGACCTTGCCAGAGGTGTCAGTTTAGAGAGAAAGATTACGATCGCGATCTCATCATAGGGACGATGGTTACAAATGTTACTAAAGCCACGTAAAGGGCTTGAAAGAGCAGAAAAACAGATGTTTGCATCCCACTTCGAAAAAGGATATCATTAAGTTCCAGTACGATTGACCTAGAGCAAGTGTGGGTAGGTTTAAGCGGATGTAAATCGCGCCTCGAAGAGGAATGTGCCGAATAAGGGGATTAAGGACGGGAAAAATTCACAGTGATGTAACAACAACATTCATGAATTGCCGAGGGAACAGAGACTGTTGTACGCTCAGTTCTAAAAAGAACACTCAGATGACGACAGGTAAAAGTTAGTGGAAAATTGTGTTTCTGTAACAAGCATACAACTAGCACAGCCATACCTTAGCAAAAATCTTATCGAGGATAGGATGAAATTCTGTCCTAAGTAAAATCGCTCATCGGATACAAAGCTTCTCTCCAGTCACTTGTTGAACAGTCTGGCGTGGCTACAGGAGACAGCTAAGGGAATATCGAAGTTTTAAATCTCGCATTTAAGAAATCATGCCCTCAGGATAGTCGTATAAACCTACCACCATTTAAGCTTTGTGCAAACTGCCGTAAAGAAGTAACCGAAAGAGTTGAAACCAAGTCTCTAGATCCGGATAGAATCCCAGTTCTTTTTTACAGAGAGTTCTCTTCGGTATGGCTCCTTACTTAGGTTGCATACGTAACGAACATCTCACCCCGTGCAGAGTGCCCAGCGATTGGAAAAAGACGCTGATGACCCGTATAAGTAAGAAGTTTACAACAACGGACGCGCATAAATACAGACCTCGGTTTTGCTACAGAATTCTTGAATATATTGTTCGTTCGAATATAATAAATATCCTTGGGACAGATAAGCTTCCGCCGACAAAACCGCTCATATTTGTCGAATATCACGTGCGCGAAAACTGACTTTTCTTCTCGCACGATCTCGTGTGACCCATGGATGAAGGGCAACCGGCAGTTTCCATATTCGTAGATTTCCGGAAAGCGTTTGAGACAGTGGCACTGTAGTGACTGTTGACAAATATATGATCATATGGAATTGTTTCTCCGACATATGAGGGCCTGAAAGACTTCTTAAGTAACTGCACCCAGTACGTCATCCTAAATGGCGAACGTATGTCAGAGACAAGGGTAAAATCAGCAGCTCTTCAGGTAAGTGCGATTTTCTTGCGTCATTAGACTTCTCACTGGTTTTATGCGGCATGTAGTCAATTCTTCTCCTTCGGTAATCTCTTCTTTTAGCGTATCTCTTGCAACCAATCTCGCCAATTAATTTTTACTGACATTCCGAGTTCTTTGTTCCCCTACAGCTTTTACACTCTACAGCCCCTCTATCGCCACGGTGATAACTTTCTGATGTCGTAACGCAAGTCCTACTATCCCGTCCCCTCTTACATCAGTGTCTTCCATAAGCTCCTTTCGTCACTGATTCTGCGGAGGGCGTCATCCTTTATCTTATCACTTCTCCTAATTTTCAACGTACTTCTCCAGCATCACACCTGAAACGTTTCGATTCTCTTCTGTACCGGTTTTCCCACTGTCTACGATATACTACCGTACAGTGCTTAGCTCAATAATCATAAATTCCTTCCTCAAATTAAAGTATGTGTTTCATAGCAGCAGACTTCTCTTTGTTAGGAAATCCCTCCTCTGCATTGTTAGTCTACTTTCTTGTCCTTCTTGTTTTGCTTATAAGGTAAAAGAATTTTTTAAAACCGGCTTCTCATGATCAGTTTTGATATTACGTTACCCGCTATTCTCAGTTCCGCGTCATCTCATTACCACTGTCTCTTCCAGAGTCCAATCAACCCACATTCGGTACCCATAAGATTGTTCATAACATTCAACCGATGTCCGCCCCCGGTAGCTAAGCGGTCAGCGCAGTCTGCTTTCCGCAGCGCTGCGGCGAGGACGTCTTGTTTACGTTCCGTCCGCGCGGTCGCGAGTGCCAGTACTTGTTTACAACTGCGTTGTCGCTAGTTTAGAGTCCATCACTACCGACGCAACATGGCACATTCATACAGACAAACAACCATCAAGATCAGTTTTCAACCCGATCATGCACCACCGCGAGCTTTCGAAGTGGAACGTTTTCAACGTGACGACGTTAACATCGAACCGCGAGACATATTTGGTATCCATCTCTCTCTATCACGAGCAGTGTTGTCTACGTCAAGCTAGTAAGTGACGAGGTGTGCAACAGAATCGTGCGCGCACATACGTACGATCTTAAATTCAAACATTCTGACGGCCATATTGGGGCGGTCTCTATCGATCACGCGGGGCTTGGCCTACGTACGATACGCGTCTTCGAACTCCCTTTCGAAGTACCACCGGACGTAGTCACCTCGGCTTTCCAGCCCTACGGCAGAGTGATCAGCTATATGGCCGAAAAATGGACCACCTTTACGACAGATTAAAATTGAACTGACCAAACATGTTCCGTCATATCTTGTCATCGGTGGATGTAGGGCGATCATTATGTATGACGGTCAGCCACGCACTTGCTCTGGTCGTGGCCAAGAAGGGCACGTCCGGTCGGATGGCCCCCGACGACGGCTTACTCAAATCCCGACAGGTGAATCTATGACTCCTTCTACGGTGACGACCCTTCCTCTCAAATACGCCGAAGTTACAGGGGCAGCAACCCTTTCGGATGCTGGCCACATTAGTCCGATAGCTGCCCCCGATAGCGAGACCATGATGGCTTTTGCAGTACAGGATCCGGCCTCTACAACGCCGCCCCCAATTGAAGATAATCACCGACCGACCTTGCAAGAAGGTGTGGATGCCAGGATGGACATTGACCTACGGGTTGTGCCGACAGCGGCTTTTCTTCCAGACACCGGAGCAGCTGAAGAAATCCACCCACAATCAGATACTGAAACACACGTCCGTAAACAGCGTTCCCCGCGAAAACACAGGAGACGGCGGCGTGCTCCATCGGACGAGTGTTTGCATTGATCGTCTGACATGGACTGTGGAAATTCCGAAGACGGTACCGGCGGTACAGAGGCCGTTGTAACATCAAACACAACAGATCGCCATGGTGACGGACGCGCGCTAAGTTATCCTTGCTTCAGGATATGTTGAACTCTGCTTCCATCGACATAGCCCTTCTCCAGGAAGTGTACGTCGACGACTTCCCAGGCATGCACGGTTACGATGCTTGCGTCTCTCCAGCTCCCCCAACAGGCAGCGGTGTCGCTGTACTTCTTCGGAAAGGGACAGTGGCGGACGATATCCTGTTTCTGGGGCAAGAGGAATGGCACTCACAGTACTGGGTGTCCCGTTATCAATATCTACGCACCTTCCGGGACGGACAAACGTCGCTAACGTTCACGATTCTTTGTGGAAGACGTCGCCCAGCTCTTCCAAGGCCGCCACGACCATCTGTTGTTTGGAGGTGACTACAATTGCGTACTGGCGCCCCGAGACGAACTCCCACGACATAATCTGTGCCCGGGACTCGAGACGTTAATTCGAGACCTGCAGATAGTGGACGCTTGGGAACATCTTCACGGCCACCGACCGGGATTCACGCACTTCACGAGTCACTCTTCCAGTTGTATCGATCGGATTTATGTCTCACTCTCTCTCGCCGCTGGAACACAGGATGCGGAACTGTGGCCTGCAGAATTCTCGGACCACTCAGCTTACATTTGTGCCGTCACCCTGCGGCGGCAACAAGTGTGGAGAAGCCGCAGCCCGTGGAAATTAAACATCGCTCACCTGTCGTACCCGGATTGCCGCCAAGCCGTTGAGGTTACGTGGCATTCGTGTGAAAATCGCCTCCGTGCATATCCCATAACGATCCGCTGGTGGTTGGACTGCGCCAAACCGGGACTGAGGCGAACGTTGATAACTTACGGTCGCGACCACGCTACTTGGCGAAGACATACACTCGACTTTTACTTCCGGGTCCTGCGCGACTGCGATGCTATGGCGCCGTCTCCGGAACGACAAACGGCGGTCCACCGTGCTAAGGCTCAGATCCTCGCTCATATGCGACGCCACCTAGAGGGGGTAGTCATCCGTTCGAGGACGCAGGATCGGATACCGAGCGAACGCCCGTCCATGTCCCACGTCCTTCGTGACCGTAAACGACGCCAACGAGCGCTGATACGCTCCATCGATACCGAGGACGGTCGTCGCCTCACCACGCAACAAGACATAAACCCACCGTTCTACAATCATTATTCCCAACTATATTCCGCTCAGACCCCTGATCCGACAGCACTGGAGGACGTCTCTCAGACGATTTACGTCACCGTCACCCCGGCAATGGAAGCGGCCTTGATGGACGAAATTACAAAAGAAGAAGTGATCGACGATATTAGAAAAGGAGCTGTCAACAAGTCTCCGGGTCCTGATGGCCTCCCCTTGGAATTTTATTGGACTTTTCAATATTTATTAGCTTCCCGATGGACGGACATCTGTCGCGAACTACTATCCCCGGACGTCCCGCTCCCTGCGGCCCTTGTGGAAGGGATGATTACTCCTATTCACAACCCGTCCGGTGGCTCACGACTCAGGACTAACGCCTGTTGACGCTATTGAACTGCGACTTTAAGATCTTTTCTCGAATGTTGGTGGCGCGGATACGCCAGACCTTACGAAATGTTATCTCACCCGATCAAACGTCATTAGAAGGCGGCAATAATATTCAAACAGCACTCAGTGAATATCGTGACATGATCTCACTGGCGAGGGCATGTTGTCTGAAGGGTGCACTGGCGGCAATCGATTTTAGTCAAGCTTTCGACCGAAGCGGTCCTCCAACACATGTGATGCCCACAGCCATTCGTCCACTGTCGTCATGCGACTACTCCGTGGCGCGACGTCCAAGGTGATCGTCAACGGCCGACCTACGCAGCCCCTCACCATTTCTCGATCGATACGCCAAGGCTGCCCTCTGTCCACTTTAATTTACGCTGTGGCCATGGAACCTCTCCTCTGCGGCCTGCGCCAACGACTAACAGGTATGACGTTACGAGGCCACACTTTCCGATGTAAAGCGTACGCTGACGACCTGGTGATTGTCATCCGCAACGGTGACGACACCGCTAGCGCACTATCTTGAATAGCGAAATATGGCATGGCCACTGGCAGTCGTATCAACGTCGCAAAATCGGTGGAGATGACCATCGGGGTCGGATTGTCTGAGAACTGTGTCATCCCCTTACAGCTCAGAGATTGACTAAAATGTCTCGGCATTGATTTTACAGATGATATACGACGGACCGCTGCTCACATCTTTCGACGGCTTTTACGAAATGTTCGGACTGGAGTTGCCAACAACCGCCTACGAGCACTGGACATCGTCCAAAGGACCCAGTATGTTAACACACATTTAGCGACACGCATTCCGCACATCGCCCAGATATTACCTATACCGGTGATGTTAGCTCACCGTATACTTGCGGCTTTTGGGTCGTTCGTGAGTTCAGGAATGTTTTTCAAGATCAAATATGAGACTCTCACCCTTCCCCCGGATCGGGGAGGGCTTGGCCTTTATCACGTTCATGACAGAGCGGTCGCCCTCTTTGTGAGCACATTAGTCAAACTATGGCACCGCCGTCCGGACAGTCTGACCAGTTTGTTAATAGAAGAACTAGCACCGCCCTACCTGTTGCCACCTGTGACGATACACCACGTCCCCTCCTCGCTCTTCTACGTCGGTGTCTTTTACCTCGAACTCAGTTACGTTAGACTTGCCTTACCAGCGACTCAACTGACGACGGCAATGACGGTTCATAGGGTCCTGCAACGTGGACAACCCGTTAACGTAGTGGAGAGGAAGCACCCGAACGTCAACTGGCGAGTAGTGTGGAGGACAATTCACCACGTAACACTGGACACTGACGTCACAGCGATGTGGTATATCACTGTCAACGGTTAGCAGGTGACCAGAACAAGGCTACATGCGATCCACATGGTAGACTCACCCACGTGCACGATCTGTGGCGTTCAAGACAACGATGAACACCGTCTTAGCTGTGGCGAGTCTACGGCAGTGTGGCACTTAGTGAGGCAAATGTCAGCATACTTCCGTCGGGTAACGCCGAATCATATCGACCGTATTCCCGGATTAGACGTATTACCTACGCACTAAAACTAATGCAATGACGTGGCTTGGTGGACGTGCAGTGCATTATTTGTTCCAAGACAGCACTAAGGACACTTTAGACTTTTGGAATTATTTGCAGGAACGACATTGCAAGATCCTCCGTAACGCAAAGTATCGCCAATATTTTTCCAATTTTTTGTGGAGTGCGTTCCACGACCCTCCACGTAGCTGGAACATCACGGGCACCAGACGCTAAAATTACAAGACGATGATAGAACACTACACGATACAACGTGGGATCATTGCGAGAAGTCATACCTGGATGATACAGCAGATGGAGAGTTTCGTTGTGAACCCTCACACTCTGTGGCAGTATTTGCCCCATTTCCTCTTTTTGTCCCCGGTGCGAAAAAGTCTTCGCAGCTTTTGTTTCCCATCCGGTGCAAGATGTAGCACTGGTTAATGGTGGTATGGATTCCACCTTTCAGTTTTGTTTCATGGTTTCCTTCGCGCCGCACTTTGCTCTCTTTCTTTATGCCTTTTTCTACAACTATTAGCACGGTATTAGTTATGTGCGTCCCCAACTAGACACAACGAATGCACTTACTTGTATTCAGTTCCTAAATGTTAAAAAAAAGCGACAGAATGTCAGTCCCAAGGGCCCGAGTTCGATTCCGGGCTGTGTCGGAGATTTTCTCCGCTCAGGGACTGGGTGTTGTGTTGTCCTAATCATCGCCATTTCATCCCCATCGACGCGCAAGTCGCCAAAGTGGCGTCAAATCGAAAGACTTGCACCCGGCGAACGGTCTACCCGACGGGAGGTCCTAGTCACAGAGATTGTTGTTGTATTGTTATTCAACCGATCCTTTAATTCTGCTACTTTTGCACTGAGGATAGCAAAATCATCGGCGAATCTTATCCTTTCGTACTGAATTTTAATACCATTTTTGAAACTTTCTTTTACTTCCGTCATGGCCACCCGTGATTTAAGGGTAGCGTCTTCGAGTAATAATCGAAAAGCCCTCTATCCCCAGTTTGAAACCCACCACAGCTTAAATTTTGATTACTAATCAGCCTTAGCGGGATGGGGAGTCACCCTCATTCTGCCAACAGCCCTGTCCAAGAGTGACAGAGGTCCAGGACACTCTCTTGTCGTTGTGGTGGGGAACTGCCCCTAAAAGCGGATGAATCAGCAATAATCAACGGCTTGACGATGCAGAAGTAAATGCAAACCACAGCATTAAATACACATTACGTGCATCCACAGGACACGTGGCCTACAATTGAAAAGGTTTCATAATGATTTCTCCAGTGCAAGAGATTCCGGAATAGCAGCCCATTCGGATCTCCGGGTGAAAATTGCGAACGGGGAGGTGTCCACAAGGAAAAGACTGAATAACCAACGAGGAAGGATGATGATCTACGAGTCGGGGACTAGAACGTCCGAGGCTTTAATGTGATAGGGAAGTTAGAAAATCTTAAAAAGAAAATGCAAAAGTTCGATGTAGATACAGTATGGATCAGTGAAATGAAATGAAATGAAGAAAAGGGCTTCTGGTCATATTAGTATAGGTTAATATCAACAGCAAACTGGATTAAGATTTGTTATGAATAGGAAGGTAGGGCAGAGAGTTTGTTACTGCGAACAGTTCAGTGACAGGTTTGTTCTTACCAAAATCGACAGCAAACCGGCACCGACAACAATAGCTCAGGTATGTGTGACTACGTCACAAGTAGAAGATTAAGAGATAGAGAAAGTGAATGAGGATGTTAAACCGGTAATTTGGTAGGTAAAGGGAGATGAAAATCTAATAGTCACGGCGGACTGGAATGCAGTTATAGAGGAAAGAGTAGAAGAAAAGAATACAGGAGAATGTGAACTTGCGGCAAGAAATGAGAGAGAAGAAAGACTAACTGAGTTCTGTAATAAATTTCAGCTGGTAATAGCGAATACTTTGTTCAAGAATCACGAGAGGAGGAAGCATATTTGGAAAAGAGAGGGTGATACTAGAAGATTTCAGTCAGGTTACATCATGGTCGGACAGAGATTCCAAAATCAGATCATGGATTGTAAGGCGTACCCAGGAGCATATATAGACTCAGATAGTAATGTAGTAGTGATGAAGAGAAGGCTGAAGTTAAGAGTGAGCAACGAATTAGGATAGGGAAGTAGTAAGGAAGTTCTCTAAGGCTATAGATACAGCAATCAGGAATAGCTCAATAGGCAATACAGTTCAACAGGAATTGACATTTATAAAAAGGAAAATCACAGATGTTGGAAAGAAAATACGGCTGCATGAAAAATGTGAAGAAATGATTGTCGAAAGGACAGACTCAGCATACAGGAAAGTCAATACAACCTTTTGTGTCATAAAAACCAAGAGTGGTAACACGAATTCAACTGTTAAATGTGGAGGAGAGAGAGGATGGTGCAAAGAATACATCGAAAGCCTCTAGGAGGGGTGAGCTTAATCCGATGTGATAAAAGAAGAGATAGGGGATCCAGTATTAGAACTAGAATTTAAAAGAGGTTTCAAGGACTTAAGAATCAATACAGACAGAAGGGATGGATAACATTCCATCACAATTTCTACAAACGTTGAGGAAAGTGGGAACAAAAAGACTAGTCACGTTGGTGTGTAGAATGTATGAGTCTGGCGAAATAGCATCTGACTTTCGGAAAAATATTATTAATGCAATGCCGAAGACTGCGAGACACCTTAACAGCTCATGCATCCAAGTACCGGGCAAGAATAATGTGCAGAAGAACGGAAAAGAAAATTCAGGATGTCTTAAATGACAATCAGTTGACTTTCGAAAAGGTTGATAATGGAAACAAAACTAAAGGAAAATCAAGACACGATCATAGGATCTGACGACTAGGGAAAAGCGTTCGACATTGTAAAAAGGTGAAAGATGCTCTAAATTCTGGAAAAATAGGGGCAAGTTATATGTAGAGACGGATAATAAACTATGTGTACCAGAGCCAAGAGAGAGTAATAAGAGTGGACGACCAAAAACGAAGTGCCCGGATTAAAAAGGGTGTATGACAGGGATGTAGTCTTTCCCCCTACAGTTCAATCTGTATATTGAAGAAGCAATGATGGAAATAAAAAAATATTTTAGTAATGGAATTGAAATTAAAGGTGAAAGATTATCATTGATAAGATACGCTGATGGCATTGCTATCCTTAGTGGAAGTTAAGAAGAATTACAGGATCTGCTGAACGAAATGAACAGTCTAATGAGTACAGAGTATGGACTGAGAGTAAATAAAAAAAACTAAAGCAATAAGAAGTAGGAGAAATGCGAACAGCAACAAACGTAACATCGGTATTGATGGTCACGAAGTAGATGAAATTAAGGAATTCGGTTTCCTAGGCAGTAAAATAACCGATGAGGACATCAAAAGCAGACTAGCAATGGAAAAAAAAGACTTTCCTGGCGAAGAGAAGTCTACTAGTATCAAACATAGGCCTTAATCTGAGGAAAAAATTTCTGAGACTGTCCGTCTGGAGCACAGTATTCTATGGCAGTGAAACGTGGGATGTCGGAAAATCGGAACGGAAGAGAATCGAAGCGGTTGACATTTGGTGCTACAGGCGAATGTTGACAATTAGGTGGACTGATGAGGTTAGGAATAAGGAGGTTCTGGGCAGAATCGGAGAGGAAAGGAATTTGTGGAAAACATTGACAAGGAGAAAGGACAGGATGACAGGACATCTGTTAAGGCATGAGTAAATGACTTTCGCGGTACTAGATCGGGCCGTAGAGGGCAAAAACTGTAGCGGAAGACGGAGATTGGCATACATCCTGCAAATAATACAGCACGTAGGTTGCAAGTACTACTCTGAGATGAAGAGGTTTGCACAAGACAGGAATTCGTGACGGGCCGCAGCAAACCAGTCAGACGAATGATGACCCAAAAACAAAAAAAAGGTAGGCATGCGTCAGATAAACAACCTTTAAGCGTCAACACACAAGCGCTGTTCTGATGTCGTGACTCTATAATTGTACAGGTTATTTATGGGGCAATAAGCATGTGGAGCCTATTATTTTCCGATCTTTGCCGAGATTAGCTTTTTACTGACTGTAAATAATGATTTTTTTTCTTGTGATATCTGATCCTCAGTCAGAACGTGTAAATAAACTCATGTATATGCTTCTAACCACCATCCGAAATAAATTAGAGTTGGAATTCCGTTAGATTTTTTAATTAGACGACTCCCTTTGAAAAAGATGGTCAATTAAGTCTCATTAAAAATTAGGGTCGTTTTTATTAAATAAATTTATTCGTTGTACACAGAGTAATTCACATAAGCCTATGGAGAATTACTCATTTTCGAAACAGTCGACCTCTAGCAGGAGCCTCTTGGGACGGATTCTTGGAGTGGAAGTAAGCTAAGTCTACAAGTTGTGTGATTTACCACATTTCAAAAGACGTCAACATGCAGCTCGTGGGTAACCACTTGTCCAATAGTTACTAACCCCTTAATGGCAGTGAGCAAGATTAGCAGTCAGCATGAAGCCCTGTGCGCTGTAGCTGGCAGCGAAAGAGACAAAAATTGATCCCATAAGTGATCGTACTTTTACGAAGCTTGAAATTATGAAAGGCAACTGGAGCAATTAAGTCTCTGAGATTTATGTTTCGTAATTTGGGTAGCACACTTTGAGGGTGCTCATCTCCACAAAAGTGATGGCTCACAGGGTCAGTTTTCATGAAGCGCCTGACCAGTCTCTAAAATTACTATTGTTTGTACATCGTCACACAAGTGCGTGAAGCGCTGGTGTATGAAGTACAGCATCATAGTCGGAAAGTACTGCTTAACATCGTAATAGTAGGCGCATCCCCCTCAAAAGCTAATATGAATGCTCTGCAGTCAGCCTTGTCATTTGGTGGGCCTCAAAGTACGCGACTTACACAGAGGATCTCTCACTTTTGCAAGTTTTCGCACAGTTCTTCATCCATCTGCAGCATTCAGTCCCGGCGAAAAACTAAAGATACCCCGTACTGTGCTCCGGCTCTCATTGAGAGTTGCAGTAACACGTGCATACGCACGTTTTATACAAGAGGATAAAGGCTGGGAACGTGTAAGATTTGTTGTTTTAAGAAGGAACGTCTATGGAAAAAGATTTCTCCTCATTTTCAATATCATGTACACGAAACATCGGCTTTTAGAAGACAGAAAGTACTTAACATCAGTCCACGGGCAAAGCATTTTGCTACAGCCGAAACGGCGTAAGTACTCGTACATCCCTGATAGCTCGCAGCTCTGTTACCAGTTTTCAACTACGAAGCGCCAATGGCTGTAGACGAAAACAGGAGTCGTCTATTGAATTGTTTGAGCTTGGCGTGCGAAGATAGCGAGCGCCGCTCACTGCAACTGTGAGGTGTCATCTTATGCCGACGCTACTATAGCTTGTCTACCATGAGATAGCCAAGGGATGGAAATTGTTAAGGTCAGAATCGATGAGTTCGTTTCTATCTGTAGAGACTTCCAGGTGATAATTTTGGCCTTTTCAATGCATTAAATACCCCCATGGTGCCGTCTGCGTCGAAAGAGGGCTGTTCCTAGGAAGAGAGGCAGCACCTCATGCATGAATAGTGCGTTACCTGCATTGTCAGAACCGTGTGGGTTCCTGACTACCGTGCACATGGGTTGGCTATCGTACTGTAAGTGACCGTAAGTCCGACATGTCTGAAAAAAAATAAGACCTTGGAGTGATGGAGATGAAATTGACATATATGGACCGTACCTAGGTTAAACAAAAAACTGCGCTGTCAAATAAAGAGACAAAGTGGAAAGCGCCACACACTACGTCCTACAAGAACACTGCATCTACATCTACATCCGACTCCGCAAGCCACCTGACGGTGTGTGGCGGAGGGTACCCTGTATATCTCTATCGGTTCTCCCTTCTATTCCAGTCTCGTATTGTTCGTGGAAAGAAGGATTGGCGGTGTGCTTCTGTGTGGGCTCTAATCTCTCTGATTTTATCCTCATGATCTCTTCGCGAGATATACGTAGGAGGGAGCAATATACTGCTTGACTCTTCGGTGAAGGTATGTTCTCGAAACTTTAACAACCGTACCGAGCTACTGAGCGTCTCTCCTGCAGAGTCTTCCACTGGAGTTCATCTATCATCTCCGTAACGCTTTCGCGATTACTAAATGATCCTGTAACGAAGCGCGCTACTCTCCGTTGGATCTTCTCTATCTCTTCTATCAACCCTATCTGTTACTGATCCCACACTGCTGAGCAGTATTCAAGCAGTGGGCGAACAAGCGTACTGTAACCTACTTCTTTGTTTTCGGATAGCATTTCCTTAGGATTCTTCCAATGAATCTCAGTCTGGCATCTGCTTTACCGACGGTCAACTTTATATGATCATTCCATTTTAAATCACTCCTAATGCGTACTCCCAGATAATTTATGGAATTAACTGCATCCAGTTGCGGACCTGCTATTTTGTAGCTAAATGATAAGGGATCTGTCTTTCTATGCATCCGCAGCACATTACACTTGTCTACATAGTCCAAACATTAGTCCAAACACTAGTCTTGCCTAATCTTTAATACTGTGATGTAGTTCAACACGGCACAAATAGTGAAAATTCTAGATCCCTCGAGCTAGTGATGAATGCTTGCGTTAGGTATGTGTGCAATATTCGGTTGTATGATCATATCAGTCCTTCATACTCCCAGCTAGGTTGGATACGCCCACATACGGCAAGCGATCTCCACACGACGTTCTTACTTCATCGATTTCTTAGCCACTGGTGCCCCCAATACTTATCTTTTCACATTAAACACCTATCATCATTCCACAATCGCAACACCAGATCTGATACGTCTAGCGTTATGGCTGTACCTTTACATAACACAAAATCTTTCTCCGTGTCATTCTCCATCTCAGCCATACGACTATGGAACGCGCTCCCTTGTGATCTGCGTCTTATCGAACTACTCAACATTCAAGAGGGAACTCAAAACTTGCATATTAGGGAAGGTATAGCCACCATTGTTGCGCCCCTCTCATCTCTTTCTTTCTCCTCTCCATCACAGCTTCGAATTTTACCATTCTATTTCTCTTCCTCTAACCTATCTACCTCTCATATATCTCTTTCACCCCATTCTATCGTCTTATGTCTCTGCTCGATGAGAATAACTCACAAGCTGCAAGAACATAACGAGAAAATTCCCAACTAACAATAGGATTGACACTGACAAAAGAAAAAGTATGTTTACTTTCATATACATAGTCATTACTATTATTATTATCATTATTATTCTTGATTGTTATAATAATTTTTAATTGTTATAATTATCATTGTACTACTGTTATAATCTCTATTTTTTCTTTAACATCAATACCGCATAATACGTTATATGTCCTTAATGTTCTGTAGAAACTGTAACTCGTTCAATCTGAGTATGCCTGGTTAGGTGTAAGAGAGGGCCTGAAGGCCTTAATCTTGCCAGGTAAAATAAATAAATAAATACATTGAGATTGAATTGCCATTCCCTACACCATGCGTCAATTCGTTGCAGATCCTCGTGCATTTCAGTACAATTTTTCATTGTTACAACCTCTCGATACATCACAGCATCATCTGCTAAAAGCCTCAGTGAACTTCCGAGGTCATTTATGTATATTGTGAGTAGAAACGGTCCTATGACACTCCCCTGCGGCACACCTGAAATCACTCTTACTTCGGAAGACTTCTCTCCATTGAGAATGAAATGCTAGGTTGCCAACAGGAAACTGTTCCTAGAGACCGAGGAAATATAATCATGGGGTAACACTGACGCACAGGAAAGGAAGGAGTCTTTAGATGCTTGGGGCACCACCTTCAATAGTCAAGTACTGAAAAAAAGTGTTGTGGAACCCCTAAAGGCTCAAATGGACTTCTTTGCCAGCGCCTTTTTGTTCCCGTGTCGCCACTATGCCGCCTTATAAATAAATTTAAATGAATTTATTTACAGGGCAACGAAGTCGCAAGGTAAGTTCCAGTACATAAACCTGATTACCTCTGTTACTGTCCAATTTGAATCGCTGTGCATGTTCCATTTTCGCTACTTTTTCTGGGGTAGCTGGGAAGGATCGTTTTACTTGGTCTCCAACGGACGCAAAATAGAGCATCAATCCGTTCATGTGTGCAACGTACCCATAAAAACGCGCATTTCGAGCTTTTACGCTCTCGCTCAGGCAGTTAACTCGTCGAGGTGGGCTATTAAATGCTTGTTGTTATGCATGCAGTAGCCGACACGACAACGGCGGTGACGACGGCGCTTGAAATCCGTTAAATTAAGTAGCTACTGGAAACGAAAACGCCCTGCAAACAACCATTCACGTTAAACTGAGATGACGAGAACAATCTGTCAGTTACTTTCAACTTCTGATATTGTATCCATGTTTCCCTTATCGATCTCAAACATTAATCCGTAGTCAAAGTTTCTAAGGAAAAGAATACAAACGGAAACCGCTCCCTAAGCCCGTTGTGCAGGTAATCGTTTCACAACGTATGTCTTGAAAAGCGGCAATATTAAGTTTTATCTGTCGACTGTTTCACGTCGTGGTGTGGACCAAATTTCCTTCACGCATGATATATTCATAGCTGTGGGTGCCTATCACCAAAGTTACGTCCAAATAGCTGAACTAACCAGTAACGCAAATGATATTCACTGAATTTGATGCGCATTGGATAACTGGGATGAATGCACATAGGCACAGGGGACGGAAAGAGGAGGAGGGGGGGGGGGGGGGAGGGTGGAGTTGACCTTCTGAGCAGTGCAGTACTTTCTTTCTCTACTAAATTTCCTTTCACAAGAACTACCACTTCTTCTTTAACTCACGACAAGTCTAATCTCATCTTCCTATTTGTACTTTTGGGTCTCAAAAAGTGTGGAAGAGTATTGAGAATAACAGGATCCGGTACACTACCAGGACATTTACTAAGCACTAGATTAGCTTTATTCATCTACTGTCATTCACCACAGAACATGAAAATAATCACAGGTGATATACCATACATGGACTGAATGAATAGGTACTAACCTCACCAGATCCCTCAGTGATCGATGGTTTGTGGAATACTAAGACCACAAAAGCAAACAACATGCAAGACAGTCTGTTATTTAAGGAGGGTAAAACAACGTGGAAGGCAGGAATTGAGTATCTTCACATATTTATGAACTCAGAGAAATAAAGTGTCAACAATACTAATTCTGTCACAGCTTACTGTGAGGCAGAGAGCGACTGAAGACCCAGGGACATGAGTCTGGGTAGGTGAGGAATATCTACGATAATCAAGTGAAATAGGACAGAGACGCAGAAATAAGTAACCAGAACAAATCTTTACGTGAGTATGAGTTAGACATTGTGTACCGAGCACTACTTGTAGTGGCCTGTGACAGTGATCAGGTTAAACGCCTGTCTGAGAAACAATCACCAGAAAAAAATCCAAATCTAAAGAAATTCACCAATTAAGAATGCGGAACTTTTACTTATTTTAGATATAGCTTGGAGCACATGGCTGTTCAGTTTGGAACGTACTCTATTATTTATTTCTGTCCAAGCCAGTAAAACAAGGCTGAGCTGTTCTATCAATAATTTGAAAGCCAATTTTCAAAATAAATAGCTGCAAAGCAAAACTGCTTGCTTTTTTTCTAAATTTCTTTGATGATGTTACATAGAGGTCATTGAAAGTCATTGCTCACGTAACGAAGTTAAATACTAACATACAGTTTAATTGCATATTTTCAAATCATTATTGAATTGTTGTTTTTTTTCAAAATTTTATGACAAACATAACCTAAGAGTGCTTGTCAGCTTTATTTATCACTACATACGCACTTTACATTAGTGTCAGTGTTTAACAATACATGTTTTTCTTTCCCATCATCTTGTACAGGATTTTGGATGTAAATGGCCCTAGTGGGCTAGCGACCGTTAATTATTTCCTTTTCGTTCATTATTGTAACTTTTGGATTCATGATCAGTGGTACCCCTTTTCTGTCCAGTGTTGTTCGTGAGTGAATGCACAAAATAACTTTTATTTTTCCAAAATATAACCCTGTTCAGTTTAATTACTTTTATTTTTAGTAGAAGTTTCCATCAGAAGGGTCTCTTGTACACTTTCCTCCTACTTGTCGGTATTATTTCTTCGGGAAATATAGTGTTATCCTATTAGCAAAATTGCATTAGGCATATATGCGATCTACGATCGTATTTTGTATCGCAAGCAGGATAGGCCGATTAGTAAGGCGCAGGTTACAATCTCTGGAAGGAAGATGACGTTCTTCACGCGATACACTATTCAGAAGATTTGGGAACCGGCAGTTGTGGCGGTCTCCAGAACGATTTCGTTCAAGAACTACGAAGATAACACAATTCAGGGCTCGCATGGGGGAGATTTGACGGTCGGGTTTTCGTCACTCCATTTGCGAGTGGAACAAGAAAGTGAATCAAAAGGTACCTTCTGTTATGCACCGTATCGTACTTTCCAGAGAATGCGTTTGGATGTAGATTTTGACTAGTAGAGGCACCGAACCATTAGGAAGACCTCCCACTACATTTAACGTCGGAGAAAGTGTTTTCTTAAATAATATACTTCCTAATGTCATATATTAACGAGAAGCACAGCAGGTTACACTGAAACAACGCAACAGCATCCGCTTCATGAGTAAGTGCTCCTGGTGCCTTAGCGTGTTCGCAGTGTCTAATCTTTCTGCCATTCCACTTTGCTACAGCAACACGTACCCGCCGGAGAAGAGAAGAACAGCTCTACAGTGCCTTTGGTTTCCAGTGTGAGTGAGTATAAGCCTGTGTTCTTAAGTCGCTTCTCTCTGACCAGAGTTCGGAGGAAGCGGGGAAGTCGTAGTCTCAATACAACTTGTCGATGGGCTCTGATCAAATCACAGTCTTTGGTCTGTGGCACGGGGCAGAAGTCTCTTTTTGCATAACTCAGGTGGATAGCTGTTAACAGAAATCTGCCCTCTCTACTGCTCGCGGTTCGGTCGCCTTCGGACGGAGGAACAATAAGCACAATTCCACTCAGCTTGGTAACTTATAGACGCTTTCTTTGAAGAACGGCATTTGGTTAAATTAAATTGACGACACAATTAATATAATTTCTTCGCAGAGATTAAGAAAATGTTTCGCGATCTGTTATTATTCTTAATTTTCGTGCTTAAAATAGCGTGCTACACGTAACTTTGTGTGATCCGCCTTGTGCCATTAGGGAAGCATTTAAACGTCTGCTATTGTGTCTGCAATGTTAAAGTATCATGAGCAGTTCTACATGTGTGTGTTGCTGTCTTTTGGTTAGTTTTATGTGGAGTTCTAATCAGCGTTTTATCGTGAATTTTAATGGAGTTTTCTTTTGTGACTAACTACATTCTGAAACTTCGGCTGATCACATGGTGTTTACTTAAGTATACTTGACCTATGGCCTAATTTAAACGCTACAACTCATAACCCTGGGTTTAGCGAATACCCACTTGCAGATCAACTAGCTCCTATGCATTTGACGTTTTCTGACGTTATTGGAGGTGGCTTAATTTTTCACTCTCAGTTGAGAGATCGAGCAGATACTGAAAGGGATGACTTACTGTTGGGATGAGAAACAGTCCAAAGCATGAAGAACCCCATTAAAAAGCCAAAAAACCATTGTGTGTACTTCAACAATTTCGTCAACAGTAATTATCGAAGAAATGTGGATTATCGTGCTACTGGGACTGCAAGAGAGAATCGACTTGGCGACTATCCAGTCCAGAGCAGTAAGAAACTGAAAAAGACAGCTGGAGGTGAATATGACTATCAGTTAGACAGGAAATATGAAGTCTTAGTTAGACTGCACGACGACAATTGTGTTACAATTGACACAAAGTTTGCCACATTTTAACCTGTAGGAGCAGCCACTGTTACAGTAGACAAGCAAATAAGAAGACGAAAGGGCAACAACTTGCTGTTTTGAAGTCGTAAAACGCTTACCTTTGAGGAGGTGACGACCGTGACTAGCTAGTGGAAAAATATTAAATAGAAGTTAGAAGGAGAAAAATATTTATCATTTTTACACGTATGAGCCTAAGTAACGCCTGGGTTCTCTACGGACAGGTACACAGGAAAAATACTGAATTTTACGGTTATATACCTCAAACTGGATAGTGGAACAAAAAAAAATTCGCCATCCAAAGGAGTCTACATCTTATCAGTTACCGGACATTACGTTCGATGAAAGGTCGTAAACTGATGAAAGAACCACACAAAGAAGGTGAATGTAAAGGGAAAACAAATGCCGTGTGACACGGTGCATGAAGCGTTTGGTGCCTTATCATAAGAAATAAATGGTTTAGACTTAACAGAGTTTAGTATGCTATACCGATGCTGATAGAACCCAGTGTCCTTCATGGAGGACGGTCATTGAATTAGTATATATCAATATACTTAGCCTATTTTTGTACTTATTGTGATTCAGAAAGTGTAGGCGGTAGAAATAAAGAATAAAAATACCAGATTTCAAAACAAAATAATTGGTGACTTATTGGGGTACCTGGAGCACAATAGCTTTCCTGGATGGCCTTAAATTCGAGAAACGTGCAACGAATGCCTCGGAAATGTACTTTTAAGGTTTTAACATGCGAGAATTCTTTATTTTTGTACTCTACTGATTTTTCTCTCTGCGTACCAACTTTCAACCGATCATCAAAGTATCTTAGACTATAGTCTGGCCTTAAAAACAACATGAGTTTTACACAAGTGCTTTGCTACCTCGTAGCTGCTTCCTTTGCGTAGTGCTGCTCTGACCTATCTAGGGGAGTCATAAAATACCTCCAGCCCATAACGCAGGTCGACATATCTGCTGCCACGTTCCTCTTCCTTTCTCAGTTTCGTTCCTCCAAAGAGCGCAGTTGTTTTCACATGGTAATTTTTGCCGTTATTCTCTGCATGAAATCACTATGTCATTTATTGCATTGTAATCCACACTACTTGCAAGTTTTTCTTTGACGTTAGTAGTCGCCTTAATGTTCATATGGTGATTAATTGTATTGGACAAGATTTTACCACTTCTTGCTGATATCAAGCTAACACAGTGTAACATCTTCTCCAGTGGTAATAATGCTTCCATTCTGTGAGGAATCATGTCCTACAGTGTCTTCAGCTATACCACATCCTTTGGAAGACACTCCTCGATGTGTAAGTCTCTTTTAACTAGCAATTCTCAGTATGTTTTTTGCTACATTTCATTCACTGTTCGGAGAGGTTCCATACCTCTTCTGTAGAGTTGATGTGCGAGTTAACAGGGCAGTCGAGATACGGTGGAGGGTTCGAGTGTTCTTCAAACCATGAACGTACCTGTACAGTCCAGTGAACATGGCTGTAGGCAACTTGGAAGAAGGAAATGTCCACAGCGTTCTCACCATGAATTTGTGGTAGAAATGGTTCAAATGGCTCTGAGCACAATGGGACATCTGTGGTCATCAGTCTCCTAGAACTTAGAACTACTTAAACCTAACTAACCGAAGGCCATCACATAGCACCCAGTCATCACGAGGCAGAGAAAATCCCTGACCCCGCCGGGAATCGAACACGGGAAACCGGGCGTGGGAAGCGAGAACGCTACCGCACGACCACGACCTGCGAACTTGGTCATCGAGAAATTTGCAGAAAATAACCTGGTTTCTTGTTCACGGCAGGTTGAATGAACTAGTCCAAATCATGGTACAGAAGCACTCCCACAACATCGCTTACCAACTCTCTAAGACTTCCTCTATGCACTGCAGTTTAGACGTTAGCCGTCGGTGTGCTTGAAGCCTTGCAGAGCGAGAAAGTCTATAAATACCTACAGCCAACTAAAATTCAATTTCTGTATTTTTTTGTCCGTTAAAGACGTGCAGCCTTATGTCACTGTGACATACCCAGCCCAAAGGTCCCTCGCATGCAGCTTCTCTTCGCAGTGTTCACTCGGAGACTGTGTGGGATGGACTCGACAATAACTATTCTTTCGAGTGTGATACCGATTGTTTTTACTAAGGCGTGGTACACTTCTCCGGCCCATGGTTGTATATTTTCACGAGCACCGTTCCTAGGCAGAGACACATGGTAGTGAATGATATAGCAACAGGTCGACCTACTTAATTCAACTTATGCTCATATGCACACAAAAGACTCTGTTTTGTCTGCGTGCCAATACATTTAATCGTGCTGACATTGGTTTCCACACATGTGATGTCTGATGATTTAGCATATATCACTCTAATAATGGAACTCATTCATCAAGAAAATACCTTTGTCTTGCTTTTTTGGGTATCCATTATTAAAAGTATGGTGGAAAAAAGTAGGGACCACCAAATACTGTAATGAAGACTTACTTTGTTTTGTGTTATGTATTTGCGGATCCATTGGGCTTAAGCTGTATACTGAGATTCCCCCTCTCCCTCTCGACCCCCCCCCCCCTCCCAACAACAACACATATACTACCTCTGATCTCATGCTCTCACGTAACAGAAACGTTACCCGATTTGCTTCAAATTCAGCTCTTCCGAGCATTCCGTTTAGAATGGAGATGGAGAAAGACGTTTTGACACAAAGTAAATCCGACGGAACGCTGCGTCATAGCGTGTACCACGAATCTACTCACATCTTCTTACATTTGCAAGCTGTAGGTTATCACTATCCTCAATAACATGATGGTGTATAGTCTACTGTGATTCACAGTGAGTACGTTTTGTCCAATGTTTATAGCCTGATCTTCAACACCTTAGGGCAGGTTTCCGACAGAATTGCTACTTTAAAAAAAGTCTGACTGCGCACTGGTAGCAGAGTTAAGTCCGAAAACTGGGGAAGGCCGTAAGAAAACTTGATCTTAAACTGTATACTGCGTGAAGAGATTACTTGCTACAGATATGGAGGCTGCATCCTGAACGATTGCGGGAATTGCCTTTTTGAAGAAGGCCTGTATAATTTATGGATTACAAGTTTGCGGAGCTCCAATTGAAGGAGATGGTGAAATATGACAGCGCTTGAGAGGCCTGTTAGGTCCACCGTTACAGCTATCAACAGGCACGTTGGGACAGGTAACTGCTGCTTGTGCCTCTTGTACTGAACTGTTACCTGTTACCTGTTACCTGTTACCTGTTACCTGATGCCTGATCTGATATTGAAATTTTAGAATAAACAGGAACTTAACACTCACAAATATTTCGTCTCCAAGCCTGTTGCTAACATTTGGTAGGATTGCGGACCTGTTATTAGTATTTAAAAAGGAAGCCGATTGTTCACAAGTTCTACAAATCCAAGAAGATTAGTGCGTCTTGCAACAATGTGTGAGTCTTTTAAGTTAGCAGGTTGACTGCAGTTCGGAATGTTTACGGAATGATAAAGGGCTTAATGAGCAGTAGAGTTCTGACAAGATGGAGTTCTGGCAAGGTTTTAATAAATTTACTGAGTACTTTTCTGACTATTTTAAGTGAGTATGAGCCACTGTCACTCGAAAGTAGTACTGCCTTTATGCAGTTGACGGTGCAATTGTCGGAAAAGGCCACAGTAATGCCGTTATCATAGTCATTTGTGTCGAAAGTAATCTTCCCGCTTGCGTAAGGTCAGTTTCACACCACACGCTACTGGCGTACACTATTGACAATCAGAATACCATTTCGGAGGTTCGTAAATTAATTCTTAGAGATGGATGATGATGATGTTTGGTTTGTGGGGCGCTCAACTGGGCGGTCATTAGAACCCGCACAAACTCCCTTTTTTTTCACAGTCCAATCTAGCCACTGTCACGAAGTATAAGGATGATGATGAAATGATGAGCATCAGGGCAGAGAAAATCCCCAACCCGGCCGGGAATCGATCCCGGGACCCCGTGATACAGAGGTAGCAAAGCTAGCCACTAGGCCACGAGCTGCGGACCTTAAAGATGGGTTCGGAGCCCAAATGAGAGAAAGATTGGTCAATGAATACTGCTTTAGGGTGCACGAAGTACTCGAGGATTTGAGTGTGTGTGTGTGTTGAAAGTTTTCGCATTTCCTGTGCTGTCTTAGATTTCAATTTAACAGAAGGCTATGCAGCCTGTCTGATTGTATACATCTACATCCGAATGTTTGGTCAGAGACTGTAGACAGCCAAGTGAAAAATAATGCTGGCAGGCGACGACGGAGAGTAGCAAGCACCAGTGCGCTTCGCCCGCGCAGCTTTTGTAGTACATTAGCCGTTCAAACACACTCATTACCTTTTATTTATACAAGTGTCAACTCTGAGTAGGCATGTTCCTTAATATATTCCTGCTGTTCTATGTGTAAGTTGGCTTTTTAGGTTTTTACATTGGTAACGCCACGTAACGCTCTGTATGAAAATCACTGGCTGTGCTGTGTGCAGTCTGTTGCTGGTTTGCAGTGTTGTTTGCTATTGTAGTGTTGGGCAGCTGGATGTTACAACAGCGCGTAGCATTGCACAGTTGGAGGTGAGCCACCAGCTGTGGTGGATGTGGGGAGAGAGAGAGATGGCGGAATATTTATATATATATATATATATATATATATATATATATATATATATATATATATATATAATGACTTTTAAAAGTAATATTGTGTGTCAGTTTAGTGTTGATCAGAATAGGTAAAGAGCGAAATGTCTGAGTACGTTCAGTTCTGCTCAGCTGTTTCAAAATCAAATAATGTAAGAGGTTTATCAGCACAGCCATTCATAGATTTTTCTATGCGAACGTTTCATATGTCCTTAATGGATAGTCGATACGACCATCGTTACCGTAGCGATAGAGGGTTTTGAAGTATCCTGAACTTGGAAACCTTCCGCAAGAACCACACGAGCATGACGTTCATCCTCTATAATTAAGAACACAATTAGTTCAACAAAAATTACCCTTGTTTAGTGTCACAAACAAGTAACAAATTTTGTAACTAGATCCTATTATGGAAAATAAGTGCACAACTAAATGCACGCATTAGAATTGCGTTGAGGAACCAACACAATGTAAGGTTCTATAGACAGAGTTCGTTCACTAGTTTGACTAGCAAATTCTGAAGCCCTCGCTCTCCTTTAGCAAGAACATCTAACCTGACTAAATCGTAATTAACAAGTGGGACAGAATACTAATTACACCGTGAGCACGTGGCCGATGTCGCTCGCAGGCGAAGGTGGCGTGCGGTCGAGACGGCGCTGTTTCCGGAGCACACTGCTCCTCTTGGATGGATACATCGTGACTGCTGTGATCGACGCGGGTGCGGTACTAAATACCCGCACGGGGGAAGTACACTTCCTCCTAACTGGCTGCACGTGACATTGGCGGATGCATAAAAAATGCAGGAACGACCTTTCTTGCTGATTTATACGCCCTGTGTATTCTGATCCGGTATACGCGAACGCTCTCTGCAGCTACCGCTGAAAATGGCAGAGACGGAACGTCCTGTAGTCTCAGGGGCTGTCTGGCAACCAAACCCACGGTTGTGTGTTGCGCGCCTGGCAGCTTTTCCGATACGCCAGTACACATACAGCCGCCAACGGCAGTTCTTTGCCAGTTGTTGGTCAGTGCAGTATCAAGCTGAAAGTTGGACATTTTTCCTGACCATTAAGTTACTTGGTGGTTAGGGGTCTTACTGCCTCTATAGATTTAGGACGTGATTTTTAATATAAAACTCAGACCATTATTAATTATATGGAAGGGCAGAATTCTTCAAGTTTAGACAAGGTGTTTAAATTCACTTTTGTAATTATCCAGTTTGAGGTGCAACTTAGCTGTTAATGGGTTGGGGAAACTGTGAATTTTACCCATTTAAGTTCTGCCGAGAGTCAGCGGGTGCTTCAGCCATTGCAGCAATACCCCGAGGCACTGACAGATCTGTTAGGTGTTACTACTCAGTAACGGATTATATGATCCTCTATTACTGTGAGGCAGGCGCTTTATAGGTTATCAAATCTTAAGATGAAAGAACTTCATCGTATTGTCGATCAGATGTTGCGGATTTATGTTGCTGGAGCGGTATCGCCTTATGCCGCGATCATTTTCTTATTGCCTAAGACTGGCTGGGCAGGGGACTGATTAGTGCTAGATGACAGGCTTCTTATCTAAAATTTTATTGAATTACTGCTTACGGCTGATTTGCATAGCTGTTTTTCGTGGTTTTCGACTCCAAAATTTTGGGTCACTGATCTTAACCAGGGGAATTGCCAAATACCGTTAAATGAGGAATCCAAGTGTGTCGTTGCCTTATGTACTGACCATAATTTATTTGAGTTTAATCTTCCCCCTTTGCTCTTGCCGAACCGTGAAACTGCTACGGTCGCAGGTTCGAATCCTGCCTCGGGCATGGATGTGTGTGATATCCTTAGGTTAGTTAGGTTTAAGTAGTTCTAAGTTCTAGGGGACTAATGACCACAGCAGTTGAGTCCCATAGTGCTCAGAGCGATTTGAACTATTTTTTTTTTTTTTTTTTTTTTTTTTTTTTTTTTTTTTTTACCACTGGGCCGGCAGACCTGTCAAGGTTGCTTGATTCTGTTCTGTATATAGAATTACCTTCATGATGTAGTTACATACAGTCACTGTTTTTGGGGGCATCTGGATCAGTTGCCACAAATTTTGAGCGGTCTCAAAGATTCCGGAATAAAAGTAAAGCGCCGGCCAGTGTGACCTAGCGGTTCTAGGCGCTTCAGTCTGGATTCGCGCGACGGATGTGTGTGTGATGTCCTTGGGTTGGTTAGGTTTAAGTACGAGGGCTGTCCAGGAAGTAAGTTAAGATTGATCGCGAAATGGAAATCACAGTGAAAATCAGAAATGTTTCATTTGTAACAGTTAGCTAAACCTTTCAGCCACTTCTCTAAGTAGTCGCCGTTCAGACTCAGACATTCGTCGTAGCGTTGTACCAACTTTCCAATACCCTAATCATAGAAGGCAGCCGCCAGTGCTTTCCGCCAATTGTCTACGATGGCCTAAAGCTCGTTGTCTGTGCCAAAATGTTGTCTTTATAGCCAGCGGTTCGTTTGAGCAGAGATGAAACTCAGTGGGAGACAATTACGGGCAGTTTGTGGGTAACCAAACATTTCCGATTGAAATGATGCAGGAATATCTTCATTGCCCCTGCTGAATGAGGCTGAGAATTGTCTTGAAGAAGAAACCGCACGACAGTTATATAATGTTGGTTGCATAACTTCAGCGGAAAATTCTCACCAGGCCCTCTACTTGGAGGGAGACACTATTTTCTATAACATCTTTACGCGCTCACTAAGAGCTCAGGAATGAAAAGAGCGACGTAATTCTACCTAGAGTCATACTAGAGACAATGCCCAACAAATCTTTGCAAAGCTTTATCCGATTTTCATAGTCGTTTCCATTTACTGACCGATCGTAACTTCCTTTCTGGACAGCCCTCGTAGTTCGAAGTTCTAGGGGACTGATAACCTCCGATGTTGAGTCCCGTAGTGCTCATTGCCATTTGATCCATTTTTTTGAAAGTAAAGCGTTCAAAGGTTAAACTTGTGCATAGCCAAATTTAATTTTTTAGACACTTCGTCTCCAGTAAGGGGGGGAGGCGGTAGGGGAGGGGGGGGGGGGGGGAAGGCGAGTGGTCTATCATCCACTCACAAGCTCAGGCCAACTATGATTTTAAAACAGCAAAAACTAAGAAGAGAGCATTTTATTGGAATGGTTAATTTTTTTCCTAAATATGTATGTATTTCTGGAGAAACTGTAGACCCATGGAGTCAACTCCGTAAAAATAATGAAAGATTCTGCTGATCTCCGGCTTAGGAAGAGGCTTTTTATAGTGTGAAAAACGCCATTTTACTGCACCGTGTTGGGTATTTACGATTTTAATAAAGAGTTTATTCCTCAGACAGTTGTCTCCCATTCTGGTACAGCTGCTGTGCTTCTCCAGGAGGAGGAGGGTGAGCGGAGCCCGTAGCTTTACTTCTCGTAGTTTACCTAACAGGGAAAGTAACTATTTCGTCTACGAGTAAGAGACCCTGGCAGTTTTGTTCGGTTTAGAAAAAATTCACTTTTATCTTGAACATCAGCCTTTTACTTTCGAAACAGGAAAACAAGAAATAATCTGGGTGTTGGCAGGCCAAGGAAGACCGGTCGTATTGCTCGTTGGCCTGCTCGAATTATGGCATTTAAGTTGATGGTTAAACACGAAAGTGGGACAGATAATCAGGTGGCCGAAGTTTTGAACCGAATGTTTCTGCAGGAAGAAGAGGGGACTGAAGAGTACGGGTTGGTGGAGGAAAGGGTTAGTGACTTTTTAACCAAGGTCCCGCTCCTGTTGTGGGATTTGCAGCTACAACAGAATTAAGATGCCGAATTTCCCCTGGTCAATGAGGTTCTTTGCCTCCGGACTCTTTATAATAAGAAATTAACATTTACCTTCCTAGTTCCTGCGATATTTAAGTGTATCCATGAATCATTGTGTGGAGGGCACTTGGGCTTAGCGAAAACCTTACATAAGATGACAGCATGTCACATGGGGCGGTTTAGTCAAAGATGTTAAAAGCATGATGGCCCATCTTGAGTTCTTCAGAACTGCTTAGCCCAGACTGAGTACCCGGTAATGATTTTTATGTTTCCACAAGAAGATTATCCAGTGGATAAACACATCGTTGATTAATTTGGTCCGTTACCTCCCATCTTTTTTTGTCGCCGATGGGCTAAGTCGTTTTGAATGGTTTATCCCTAGTAGAACGGTCACTGCTCTCTCAACTATTATATATCTTAGAAGCATTTGTTTCAGTTTTCGGCCATGTAACACCCTCGCCTCGAACAATGCTGCTGCCTTCCTTTCAACTCTTTCTAAGCAGTTTTATTTTGATTATGGCATTAAACATGTCACAACTATCCCCTACTATTCTCAGCCGTCTTTCTTAAAGCGCGTCCATTGCAATTTAATGTCAGCGTAAATCATATGTCATGCGAAGAATCAGTCCTGCTCTGATAACTTAGTAAGGTGGTTAGGTCTGGCTTTTAATACCGTTGTCCACGAAGTACATAAATTAACCCCTCCTCAGGTGATGTTGTTCAAACTGATCGATACGCCTTTGTCGAACTGTGGATGATTTGTGCCCTGTTGCCGGAAAAGATTGATCTGTCCAGCATTTAGGCTCGAAGTAATATTGTTTGCATGCATAAGAGGCAGACCTCTAGGAACAACCAGCAACGTCAGAAGTGTAGCCGCCAGGTTGGGGATTTGACTTATGTTCATAAAGTGTGGGTGAAAGCTCGAGGTGGCCAAGGTATTACCCAGAAAATTCTTCCACGTTTCGTGGGTGCACATAAAATGGTGGAGCGCAAATCCCCTGTCAGCTTTCGGGTGCAGCATACTAAGAGTGAAATGCGTATGAGTGTGTATTTTAGTCATATTAACCCCTATATTAAGAATACCGTTAATTCATATCGAAGTTGTTAGTCCTTTTCCGCCAGATGTTCTTCTTTTTGTGTGGAAGGGTGAGACGATCTCTATCGATTTCAGAGAGATCACCGCTATCGGGCGTATTCTGTTTCTTCACTAGGTGGCGTGCAGGGTTGCGCAATGCCTTCAAGAGAGGCAGAAGAGACCATCACGTAGCAGTTGGCTTCCGGCTCACGTGTGTGAGGTTGTGGGAATTGCTTCACACTCCGCTCTTTGACTGTCAGCTCACTTACGTGCTCTTCGCAGTAAAGCAGAGTTGTGACTTGGGAGGAAATGTGCAACAGGGCTTGGGCGGAGCGCGGAGGTAAACATTAGGTTTCAGCCGGATGGGTGCGGATTGGTAAGGCGTTGTTCTGTTCTGTCGGAAACACAATATCGCGGGGTACAGAAGGCGGTGCTGATCTGTGTTTGAAATCTCCACCTGACTTCGACGTGGATGGAAAGCAATGTGGGAACCGGATTCTTACATAACTGGATTTTATGGAGAGCCTCCGTTTTTGTAATCTCACGTGAAGGAACGTAAGGTGCCTTTTTGCTAGTAACATTCAGTGACGCCTGTGGCGCGGGTTAGTAAAATCCCGAGAACTGGGTTTTGTAGTTTGAGTGCATTTCTTAAGGAGGCGTTGTCTTTGTTCTTGTAAACTGCTTTAAAGTAAAAACACTGTAATGATCAGATATGAAATTTCAAATCTGTTAATCCGTAATTAATATTTAAAGAGACATTTGACTGTGTGTTTATTTTTAATAGTGCAATTATCCATTTTCGACTTGTTTAATTTATTACTTTATTATTTATATAAACAGTGGCCAATGTAGTTTACCCCAGTCTTTGGTTTTGGGTGAGTTCGTAAAATAAAATAAAAGCAATACGTTCGGTCGAGCGTTAACCTCATTGTAATAACACATTCTGAAAAATGTTAGGATATGCCGTACTCTAAACGGTATCTTGTTTCTTTTTTATAACTACAGCTTCATTGTTGTTCGAGTGTTACCTGCACGAGAGGCAGCGGCTGTCGGCGTGATGTTTACCGAGCGTATTGTACTCACTTGTGAATAATGTGAATTCTAATTTTAACTGTAGAATATTTTGATTAATTCCCAGTCAACAATTATGATAAAATAATTATAATGTCAAACTTGTGATTACTGGGAATCAGTAAACTTCTAGACGTGAACGTGAATTATGCTTCCTACTCTCCTTGGATTATTTCCAGCTTTTCTGAAATATATGTTTGTGATGTGTACATACTTGCTAACTGACATTTACTTTTGAGGATTTATATTCTAAAGTAGAATCAGCTACCTACAAGGGAGTTGTTGAGCGTTGGTAACAACGATACACAGACGAATGAAGTTTCTGAAGTTCCATTTACACAGATTGGCAGCATTTGCCAGCAAATTACAAAAGGCCTTTGTTATTAATAACTCTTCAAACTTCTCTTAGAAGTATCATTATAGGCTGGAAGAAGGAAATACTTTTTTTAGAAACATTGGTACCAAGAAAATCAAATTTGACTTAAAGGTTAAGATTTAGTAATTAGTTATGTTTTGTTTATCCCAAATTGAAGTCGATGTGCCAAATATCAATTAACATTTGTCGCCAAGCTAAGTCCTTAGTATGAAATGTGAACCTTGGCAACGCTTTCAAAACTGCACATCACTAGTTCGCAGAAAATAATGGTGACTTTTTCGTTCAATTGATAATTTTTCGGTTTAATTCTTTGCTAAGCATTAGAAAGGTTTGTAGTTATTAATTTAAATCCCTCACCGTTTTGGATACGATGTCCTAACAAAGCAACAATTTCCATTGTTTGCAGTTATGTAGCAAACGTCCATCTCTTGCTACGGTGAGAGGCTGCGACTCGGCAGTTCGTAGAGATGAATCCCCGGAGATACGTTTATAAAGTTTCCAGGCCAATAAAGCCTACTTCACGAAGTCAGTAATCCACGAAGAGGACGAACTAAGAGACAAAGTGCAAATTTATTTGATGAAAATCGAACGGCCACTTTCTCCTGCTGACTTTTGATCATTGTCTGTTGAATACTGATCCGTAACTAATGAAATAACAGGCTGAACGATGTAGGATTTGCTTCTCACTGATAGCATGTCGAATACTCAGAAGAACTAGATGTACACATCGTTATTTTAAAGCCACTATTAGACAAACTAGGACATTGATACAGATATGAAATCGTGAGCTCTTCAGGTGAAAATAATATCTTATAAATCTTCTACAGATAATGTGTTGCTATATATTCATGAACAAGTATTACTTTCTACTGTATATGGATTACATTTTCTTTTAAAGCTTGTGTAAGACAAACTAAGTAATTGATACAGATAGATAGACGCGAGCTCTTCGGGTGTAAACATTCTTTTATCAAGCCTCTAGAGATCATGTGTTTGTGGAAGACATTCATGTACTAGTATTACATTACGCTATGACTTATTAGAAAGGATCTTTGTATTCTTAAAGTACCGTTCTTTGGCATTGCTTATCAGTATTCCTGTTTCTCTAGACCACTGGTAAGTGTTCTTTGTAAGTGTTATTTCTTATTATTTGTACAGATCACCCAAGGATGCTCCTCCAACAGACGCGAAACCGGTCGTGACCTTTATTGAAACGTTATTTACAGCTAGTGCGGATCACTTCATTCAAAATGTGGAAATTTGGTTACTGTTGCCCGGAATTTAAAATAACATGGACTAGTGCTAAATTCACAATGATTATTTCAGAAGGATTCCTTTTTAATATAGGTATCCTCTTAAGTAGCTCATCGATAAGATAAATTTCATTCTGTCTTATTTTATAAATGAAGTGTTTGGAATTAAAGTGGATCAAGAAGATTAAATTAATTTGAAGAAACAGGGCTAGAATAGTAATCGACTTAAATTAGCCATGTGATTTAAAACGTTTTCGAATTTAATTGTTTGTATGTGCAATTACTCCATGTCATATCTATAAAGTCACTACAGTTATTGCTTGGCAAAATAAAATTTGACAATGTATGGGACTGGATTCCCTTTCCGTTTAAAACCTTAGGAAAGAATTCGACATAATACGTGTTATCAATATAGGTTTTATGTATAAAATATACAAACTATTACTCATTATGTTATCAAAAATATCTTTGATGTTCACAATTTTCATGTGTAGTTGCGGCGTAACAAATGCTGTATCATTTGAGAGACACAGAGGTGAGCCAGTGTGCCGAGGCCTTACTCCAGTTCACTGCTACTAGTGCCACATCATCATAACGCGCCTGCGAGTTGCTTACAAGGTACTGCGCTATAATCTAAGGATGAAATTAAAAATTAAAGCTGCTTTTCCGAAATTTTTCAACATATGCTTCAGTTTATTACTGTTTGAATTGTTAAGTCTCAGAATGACCAGAGGAATATGTTTCCCTAAATACGTCGTTTTAAATAAATAACAAGTGGCGTTAAATAATAAAGGAAAAAGCTTAAATTGGTCAGAACGTGCAAAGGTATGTCAAAAGCAATTGTTACAAGCTTCAACTTGATCAGAAGAATATTTTGGTCGAAATCGGATTTTTTATAAAGAATTGAAAGCGATAATATTAGACTACCAAAGGTGAAAATTAGTAAGAAGTTCCAGTTCGATATAAAAACATTTATTATGTGACCCCATTTGGTTACATCTAATAGTTTTCGAGTAATTTACTTAATTTACTGAGAAATAAATTAGTATTTGTAGTAGATTAAGTACCATAATGTCCTGATTACAGCATGTAGTTACACCCATTAAATAATTGGGCTATGACAAGTTTCAAGACTTTGAAACAAATGCCAGTCAATAAAAGATGTAATTCAGAGATCACGTTCTAGTGTCAGTTCCCTTCTAAAAGTTCTAGACGGCTAAATTTATATGTAGGTGAGCTAAAACATTTTCTGTGATTAAAGCCTACTTAACTCCGTTCATACAAAATTTACGAAGATTTAAATTGATACACAACAGTGTTATGAAACGATTTGTGTCCGAGATAGCGACCACTTAGATGCTGCTACTTGGGGATAGACTCCACCTTCTTCCCAGCTACTATACGGCCCGCGTCAGTCAAACGCCGTCTTACACGCTGCTTCGGGTGACGTCGCAGTCAGGCTACAACTAAACCCATGTTTACGGTCCAAATAGGAAGTACCAAAGGCCTTGTCAAAGAAAACGGAAGAGCGGTCCGAGGTACAGAGCAGTCTCCTGTCATTGAGGTGGGAAACTGTACCTAAAGGCGGAAGGAGCAGCAATGATCAGAGGCATGAGGGTGCAGAAGGCATTGGAAACCACTGCATTAAAGATACGTAACGCGTACCCACAGAACATGTGACCCGTAACTGAAGAAGTGTCATGATGACGTCTTCATTGGCAAAAAAGTCCGGTAGAGTCCCCCATTCGAATCTTCGGGAGGGGACTGCCAAGAGGGAGGTTACCATTAGAAAAGGACTGAATAATCAATGGAAGGATAACCTTCTACAAGTCGGGGCGTGGAACGTCAGAAGCTTTAACGTGGTAAGGAAACTAGAAAACCTGAAAAGAGAAATGCAACGGCTCGATCTAGAAATAGTAGGGGTCAGTGACGTGAAGTGGAAAGAATACAAGGAATGCTGGTCAGATGAGTATAGGGTAATATCAATAGCCGCAGATAATGATATAACGGGAGTAGGATTCGTTATGAATAGGAAGGTAGGGCAGAATTGAGTTACTGTGAACAGTTCAGCAATAGGGTTGTTCCTGTCAGAATCGACAGCAAACCAACACCGAGAAAGGTACTTTAGGTATACATGCCGACGTCGAAAGCCGAAGATGAAGAGATAGGGAAAGTGTATGAGGATATTGAAAGGGTAATACTGTATGACAGTGGAGAAAGACTAATTGAGTCCTGTAACAAGGCTCAGCTAGTAGTAGCGTATACCCTGTTCAAGAATCACAAGAGGATGAAGTATACTTGGAAAAGGCCGCGTGACACGGGATGATTTCAGTTAGATTACATCATGGTCAGACAGAGATTTCTAAATCATATACTGGATTGCGAGGCGTACCCAGGAGCAGACATAAACACAGATGACAATATAGTAGTGATGAAGAGTAGGCTTAAGTTTAAGATATTAGTTAGGAAGAATCAATACGGAAAGAACTGGGACATGGAAGTTCTAAGGAAAGACAAGATACGGTTGACGTTTTCTAAGGCTATAGATACGGCAATAAGGAATAGCTCAGTAGGCAGAATAGCTGAAGAGGAATGGACGCCTCTAAAAAGGGCTTTCACAAAAGTTGGGAAGGAAAACACAGGTATTATTAAAGTAACTGCGAAGAAACCATGGGTAACCGGAGAAATACTTCAGTTGATTGATGAAAGGAGGAAGTACAAACATGTTCCGGGAAAATCAGGAATACAGAAATACAAGTCGCTGAGGAATGAAATACATAGGAAGTGCTGGGAAGCTAAGACGAAATGGCTCCAGGAAAAATGTGAAGACATCGAAAAATAAACGATTGTCGGAAGGACAGACTCAGCATGCAGGAAAGTCAATACAACCTGCGGTGACATTAAAAGCAAGAGTGATAACATTAAGAGTGCATCGGGAATACCACTGTGAAATGCAGAGCAGAGAGCGGATAGGTGGAAAGAATACATTGGAAGCCTGTATGTGGGGGAAGATTTTTCTGATGTGATAGAAGAAGAAACAGGAGTCGATTTACAAGAGACAGGGGATCCAGTAATCAGAACTTAACAGAGCTCTGGAGGACTTAAGATCAAATAAATCAGTAGGGCTAAATAACATTCCACCATAATTTCTAAAATCATTGGGGGAAGTGGCAACTAAACGACTATTCACGTTGGTGTGTAGAATGTATGACTCTGGCGACATACCATCTGACTTTCGGAAAAGCATCATCCACACAATTCCGAAGACGACAAGAGCTCACAAATGCGAGAATTACCGCACAATCACTTTAACATCTCATGCGTCCAAGTTGCTGACAAGAATAATACACAGAAGAATGGGAGGGAAATTGAGGTTGCGCAAGGTGATGAGCAGTTTGGCTGCAGGAAAGGTAAAGGCACGAGAGAGGCAATTGTGACGTTATGGTTAATAGGATTTGTCGACCTGGAAAAAGCGGTTGACAATGAGAGATAGTGCAAGATGTTCGAAATGCTGAGAAAAGTGGGTGTAAGCTATAGGCAGAGACGGGTCGTATACAATATGAACAACAGCCAAGAGGGAATAATATGAGTGGATGACCAAGAACGAAGTGCTCGTATTAAAAAGGTGTCAGACAAGGATGTAGCCTTTCGCCCCTAGTGTTCAATCTGTACATTGAGGAAGCAATGATGGGTATAAAAGAAAACTTCAGGTGCGGAATTAAAATTCGCGGTGAAAGGATTCGGTGATGAGATTGCTATCCTGAGTGAAAGTGAAGACGAATTACAAGATCTGCTGAACGGAATGAACAGTCTAATGAGTGCAGAGTATGGGCTGAGAGTAAATCGAAGTAAGACTAAGGTAATGAGAAGTAGTAGAAATGAGAAAACTTAGCATCGGTATTGATGGTCACGAAGTAGATGAAGTTAAGGACTTCTTCTACCTAGGCATAAAATAACCAATGATGGACGGAGAAAGGAGGACATCAAAAGCAGACTAGCAATGGCAAAAAGGTCATTTCTGGCCAAGAGAAGTCTAATAATGCCAAAAATCAGCCTTAATTTGAGGATGAAATTTCTGAGAATGTACGTCTGGAGTACAGCATTGTATGGTAGTGAAACATGGACTGTGGGAAAACCGTTACGGAGGAGAATCGAAGCATTTGACATGTGGTGCTGTAGACGAATGCTGAAAATAAGGTGGTCTGATAAGGTTAGGAATGAGAAGGTCTGCGCAGAATCGGAGAGGAAACAAATACGTGGAAAACAGTGATAAGGACAAGGGACAGGAAGATACGACACCTGTTAAGACGCGAGGGAATGACTTCCAAGGTACTAGAGGGAGCTGCAGACGGCAAAAACTGTAGAGGAAGACAGAGATTGTAATACATCTATCAAATAATTGGGGACGTAGGTTTCAATCTGAGATAAAGAGTTTGGCACAGTATTGTTTTACACTTTCGTGGTGAGCTATTAACTTTGATTATCACAAATCAGGGCGAAAGATCATTTAATAAGACCTTACCGTAGAGGTCTCCTCTGAACTGCTCATCGTGCTGTTTGTGATAGAGACATCATTCTATTATTATCAGGAATATTACTATGTTGTGCGTCCCAAAGCTTATCAAATATGAGTCTGTTAGCGCTCAAAATTTTCATTTATTGTCATAGTTCCTGATCCCGATCTGTACCAGAGAGTAAAAACAGTTCTTTCAGTGAGTATAAGAAGAGTGTGGACTTGCACACTGGAGATTATGGTCCCTATATTCTCCATCGCTTCCTGGCTGACCGCGCAAATAGTTTTCAGGCTCTCGTGAATAAGACGGCGCCGCCTCCCCACATACTGTTCATAAAGCCTGTTTCTGCAGCGTATCGAAGATTTTCTTAACTTCTTAAACAGTCTCGAAGTCGTCCCCACTCTGACAAATTACTTTACTGGAATGTGTGCTCAACTTTATCGGAATGAGTTTTAAGTATTCATGACAGAAGTGAATTTATATTCTTTTTCTACAGCCTTTTCAAGGGTCTTCTAGTCTGATGAAGCAAATCTCGCTAGGTGCCTGCAATATTTGTGACGATCGCCTGGTGCAACGATCAACAATTATTTTTAATCCTCAAAATATTCCGTAAGTGTAGGAGGTTTCTATATACAGTCAGTGCAGGGCCGACAAGCGTGCTGCAAGTGAGAGGATTTACTTGTACTAACTTTTCGAATAAACGTGTTGCAGGACTTCTGTATTTGTACGAGGCACACGACGCTAGTGCAGTTAACAGTAATTGGTACCTGAGAGAGTAAGCCGCTGCGACAACAGACCTGACAGTAAAAGAGCGTCCAACAACCTGGGCTGAAGAAAGTGAAACACAGTATGTAATATATATGAATGTTCAGCTCTTGTTTGTATTACAAAAAGACCGATGCACCAGGTCGAGACTTCAACTGAATTAACGTTTTATCTGCATTGATTGAAAATACGTACGGTTATCCAGGTACTCAAGGGGCGCAATAGCTGTATATATTTGCGAACAGGATAAGTTTCTTGAGTACTGCTGTTGAGCGTCTGTGATTTTCAGTCTTGAGTTTATTGGGTTGATGTATTCCTACAGTTGGTATTTACTGCACCTCTATACAGTGAACACTGTTTTGTAGAAGTGGAATCAAATACGTCATACTGCGGTCTAATAATTACTGCATGAAATTACTGTAATCTCTGTATACGTTGAACCTCAAACAGTTGAGAGAAGTTACGATCTTTTGACTTGAACTCCACGCACATAGATGAAATTTTTTCAGAGCCATAGTAATTATTAAACTCTGCGCATTACAAGGGTATCTATTTAGCCCTCTTAAGTTGCCACTGCACATCGAGCAGTGCCCATTTGAGGGGACCTTTGTGCATCGAGGTTCGGGAAAGTGGGAAAACAAACTGACCTTATAGCATCAGTCATATTATTCGCCTCCCGATAGGCAGACTATCAAGGAGCCAAAGGAGGCCCCTTCTATTCCAGATTAAAGGAAGTACAAAGTTGTGTAGATCTTTATTTGGATTCGGTAATAACCGATCGCGAGTTTTGCGATAACTGTATTTTTATTAAGGTGATAGGATGTACCGCATTTTTTTCTCAGCGGGAAATAAAGCTACGAATGCGGAACGTTACGTATGTATTATTAGAAGCCTTCTGAGCGAGCGCGCCAAGTTCTCGTCACTTCAGATACGTAGCTACAGGACTGCACAAAAATGCGTTTGTAGGTGATGTACGTTACAAGCAACATGCCGTCATTAAATTTCCCACCGCAGAGAAAGAAACTGTGGCGAATATTCACAAACGCTTGTGCAAAGTCTATGGAGCATCTGCTGTCGGCAGAAATATAGTTAGTCACCGGGCACGGAGGGTGAAGTCGTCAGAAGGCGGTTCGGCGGAGCTCCACGAATTGCAGCGGTCTGTGAGACCATCCTCACCAGACATGTTGCAACGAGCCCCCTTGGTCTTCCACTTATTTGGGCCATCAGAGGATGCCATTTGTGGAAGATATTTTGAGGACGATGAGGAGATGCTTCACAGAGTGAACCACTGGCTCCACCACCAGTAAATGGGTTGGTACCGACAGGGCATCTAAGTCCTTGTTTCGCGCTTGGGGAAGGTCATAGAATGGGATGGAGGCTACGGGAAAAATAGGGTGACTAGATAGAACACCATTCTTTCCTGCATGTAATTCTCATTATCTTCAATAAATAATTGTTGAAGAAGAATATGTGGCAAACCTCTTATATGTAAGTCAACTTTACTATTGTTTACGGCATTTTCCAAAATTTTGGCCTTTAACAATTCACGTCTCAGAATTTATGATTGTACCACTTTGATAATTAATTATTTGCATCCAATCTTTGGGCATCTAAATGTATTGTTTACATTTACTAGCTTTATCGCTTACACCATTGTCAATTTTAGGTAAACTTCAATTCTAACTCCACGTCTGCAGCTTGAACATTTTCAAGCACAGTTACTGACGTTTTGATGTTTCTATTCTCTCCAGTCCACGAGTCTGAGGAAAGAACTACATGATTGAAGTTTTATCACTTCTATCTTAAATGAATGCTCATATAAGATGCGGTTGACATGTATTTCTCTTCTTGCGCTTCACCAAATAAGTGATACCAAAATTGAAATTTGCTGTTTATTCACAAACTGTTTACTTCAAGGAAAGGGAACTAATTTGGGGCACGTAAGACTACTGTGGACTTGATTCAAACTAACACACCAAACAATTGATTGTACTTCTGTGGGAGTGCCTGGAAATGTAGCGTTGTTGTGGTCTTCAGTCCAGAGATTGGTTTGATGCAGCTCTCCATGCTACTCTATCCTGTGCAGACTTCTACATCTCCCAGTACCTACTGCAGCCTACTTCCTTCTGAATCTGTTTAGTGTATTCGTGTCTTGGTGTCCCTCTACAATTTTTACCCTCCACGCTGCTCTCAAATACTAAATTTGTGATCCCTTGATGCCTCAGAACATGTCCTACCAACCGATCCCTTCCTCTACTCAAGTTGTGCAACAAATTTCTCTTCTCCGCAATTCTATTCAACATCTCCTCATTAGTCATGTGATCTATCCATCTAATTTTCAGCATTTTTCTGTAGCACCACATTTCGAAAGCTTCTATTCTCTTCTCGTCAAAATTATTTATCGCCCGTGTTTCACTTCCATACGTAACTGCACTCCATACAAATACTTTTAGAAACGACTTCCTGTCACTTAAATCTATACTCGTTGTTAACAAATTTCCCTTCTTCAGAAAAGCTTTCCTTGCCATTGTCAGTCTACACTTTATATCCTCACTACTTCGACCATCATTAGTTATTTTGCTCCCCAAATAGAAAAACTCATCTACTACATGATGTGTCTCATTTCCTAATCTAATTCCCTCAGCATCACCTGATTTAATTCGACTACATTCCATTATCCACGTTTTGCTTTTGTTAATGTTCACCTCACATCCTCCTTTCAAGACACTGTCCATTCCATTCAACTGCTCTTCCAGGTCCTTTGCTGTCTCTGACAGAATTACAATGTCATCGGCAAACCTCAAAGTTTTGATTTCTTCTCTATGGATTTTAATTCCTACTCCAAATTTTTCTTTTGTTTCCTTTACTGCTTGCCCAATATACAGTTTGAATAACATCGGAGATAGGTTACAACCCTGTCTCACTCCCTTCCCAACCACTGCTTCCCTTTCATGTCCCTCGACTCTTATAACTGCCATCTGGTTTCTGTACAAATTGTAAATAGCCCTTCGTTCCCTGTATTTGACACCTGCCACTTTCAGAACCTGAGAGTAGCGTATGAAAATTTAACTATGGGCTAGTTCAGAACTACACTTGAAAGTAAGATGTTTTTGTTTCACTCACTTTAATTGCGTAGAATTGTTGAGACATGGCAGTCAAGTGGGATTATAACAGCACTTATTTTATGCCGCAACTAGGAAATTATCCTAAGAATGTGCTGTCTCACCAGACGTTTGTGTGAATCGTAGGAGAAAATAATAGTACACGTGACACCTGGTCCAGGTTTTTAGTCGATGGGGCTACATTTGCAAAGACCCACTCTAGATACTCCACAGGCAGAAGTAAAGCTTTAAGGTTGCAAAACATATCATCTCATAATTTTTCATATTTGTGAACTTTTATTTAGAGATATGTGCCGCCAGAAATTGTAATGCATTACGAACTATATGCAAACCGTGCCTTATACAGCTGTAAATAAATAAAGTTTGTGTCCCATCAGTCTCCAGATGCAAAGGTGATGTAAACAGACGCCACATTAAATACAGCGTAGATGAAAACTGAGCGTCTCAGTATGGCGTACTGTTTTATTATTAAAAACTGTGTTGAAATAATCTAATTTGTTTAAGAAGTAAGCTGCTAAATTTTCATAAAAAAATGGTTCAAATGGCTCTGAGCACTATGGGACTTAACTGCTCAGGTCATCAGTCCCCTAGAACTTAGAAGTACTTAAACCTAACTAACCTAAGGACATCACACACATCCATGCCCGAGGCAGGATTAGAACCTGCGACCGTAGCGGTCTGTAGCACCTAGAACCGCTCGGCCACTTCGACCGGCTAAAATTTTCATCGTTCACGGACGTCCCTGATGTTCTACAAAACAATTTTCTCAAATTAATCACATCTAAAATGCTGTAGAAAATACAGACAATATTTGTAATTAATCATTACATCTGTCTTTAATTAAGAAAGAAGAAGATCGGGGTCTAATGGACCATACATGCCTCGATACTTGGAGACAGAAAACAAGTTCAGATTGAGGATGGATGGGGCTGCGAGTAGGGAACGCTCATTCAAGGAAACGCGTTGCGTTAACTTGCATTTTGTGATTTAGAAAAATAGTGGACAATCAAGTTCAAGATGGTAGAGTGGAGTTCTGAACAGGCTTTTTAGCTAACAGTAGTCCCGTGGCTTATAGTGCGAGTTAGTTGTTGCGTTTAAATTTAGAAAAATAATACATTCCTTGCGTATTGCGCAATTTCTCAGGATCACCTCGGTAAAATGTGCACGTGTTATCACGGGACAAAGTAATAGCAGTGTTGTGCAGCTGATGGGTTAAAAACTTTTAAGTAAGTGGACTTTGTTTCAAGTTACGTGAGAACTTGAAACATTATTTACACAGCAATATGCTTTAATCTGCATAAAGTTCCAAATGTACGTAGTTAAACTTTGTGTCGGGAAACGTATATTGTTGCGTACATGAAAGAGAGCGTTGTGTCTGAACTGAGCAGGTCTCATGTGAGATTTTGGTGGTCATCAAATTAAGTACGCAGTATTACTTATGTTACAGTACTTTTAATCAGAATTTTGCTTTGCTGCAGAGTAATATTACCGCTTGCTTGATCACATACCGCCGAGTAATAAACCCCACACGCCAGGGTGAAAGTAACATGTGCGTGGCTTGCCCGTTGCATTTATATTGTACTTGCCTCCATCCTGCGTCACTTCCTCTTTACTGTATGGGCTTTGAACCCTGTAGGTTAATTGGATGACAGTGATGGAGGCGAGCAAATCACCGCCAGTAAGCAGTTTCCGGAGATAAATCGTTTATCATGCGCCGGTAGGCTAACAAATTCCATTAGCTGACACGGCATTTCCCAAGTCCTAAGGGAATGGTACCGGAATAATGACCGAAAAATACTCGTTCACTTCTGAAACTCCAAACCCGTGCAACTATGTCGCTAAATCAGCAGAAATTGTGTGGGGCTTAAATTTCTAACAGGTGATTCAAAACTGTGGTGGAAACAGAGATTTTTAATACAAGACAGGACGAGGAACCTTTAAAAGTAAACAGCTTGACGTGAGAACCACTAGCTACTAAATCTTTCGCAAACGTCGTGTTGAATGATACTCTGTCTTTGTAAGGTTATCTTCTGAGAAGTTCATAAGCCAGAATTCACGTCTTTTCTATTCTTTTCTTTCTCCTCGGATGGAATAACTAGAGACCACGTGCCAATTTCAATTCCTTATTCATTGTTTTCTTTTCCTCTTCCAGTGCCTTTTTATTCATTTCATTGTTATTTTTTCCTCCCTTCTCACCACTTCCGACATGTTCTCTTCGCTCTTCCTCCATATTCAGTACCTTGTCCCTAACTACTTCACTGTCAATTGTTTCTACAGGTTTAATATTATTATTTTTTCTACTCTTATGTTCTTCTTGGATCCAGCTTGCTGTCGACATCTTACGCCACAAATATCTGAAGATATTTTTAGTTAATCTGTGATCTTGTTTTCTATGTAAATGTCCAAAATATACCAGTGTTCGTTTTCTCGTAACTTCTGATACATTTTCTATGTTTCGATAAATTTCCCCATTACTCCGTAATTTCCAACTTCCCACAGTTTCTCGTGGGCTTAATATATACCTAATTATTCTTGTTTCATGTATTCCTAATTTGTCTATATTGTGATTTAATCCTAGACATTTGAATGCGTACAGATATTATTATCTGTGTTGACTTGTAATGCTTTATTTTTGCATTTTTATTCTCGCATTTTTGTTCTAAAGGTTTTTAGTGAATCCACATTCCATTCCCATTTTATGTATCCTCACTAAAAACTTTTCCAAACTATTTCCCTGGAGTATTTCAACAAAATATTCATATTCTTAAATCTTTTCTATTTGCCTTATGTACTGACCATCCGGAACTAATCTCCTCCGGCCACTGAACAACTTGTTCGTGGCTACCAGCAGGAGAGCAGTATTTCCCGGTGCCTACCTGGAGTCCTGAAGCTATTGGCCTCCTTGGCATTTATTTTAAATTATGTATGAAGAATGTTCAGTAAGTACTGTACCTGAGGATTATTAATTCTGCCCCAGTGTGAGCTGGTCAGGAAAGCGGTCCCTTTGTGCCTTTCAGTGACCGCTTGCGCGGCTGTGTGTGTCAATTTGGAGGCTTATATGAATGCCAAACTAGTATTTTGCAATGTTAATCTAGCACTTGAAATCATTGTTTAGTATCATCGAGTATTTAATAATACTGATTGTAATTTCTGTTTCTTGTAGACCTTATGGTCCTTCCTGGGGCGAGTTATCGATTTTCGCCTGGAACTAAAGTTATGTGTGTTCAGCGTAAGAGTATGCACGTGTGGGTCAAGTGTGTGTTTATGCTTGGTTTTGCACACTCTCTTACTCCATGTTGAGTAGCCCTTCGGGTTATAGGTGTACATTTTAACCAGACATCTGCCATTTGGCGTACGAGGTGCGACAATAAAATAATGCGACTGATTTTCCTTGCAAGATGTGGCAACCCTGCAGGTTTTGACCTTGGTCTATAAGCTGCTTCTAGTCCAAGCGCCACATCGATGCAACTGCTCAGACGTGAGTTGCATGTAATACGTTAACACGTGTTTGTGTCTCTCGTCACGGAAATGGAACTGTATAATATTGCGCAAAGGTATGCCATTTCTTTTTGCGTTAAATGGGGCGAAAACGCGATAACTTAAGTAAGCTTCAGAAGGCTTTTTGGAGAAGAGATTATGTCAATAGGTCAAGGTTTTCGTTGGCATAAAATGTTCAGTGAAAGCAGAACGAATGTTGAAGATCTCATCAAAGATTATCCGTGAAAATGATTGCAGAAGAACTAACAACAATCGAGAAATGGTTCATCAAATAATTGTGCGAAAATTGTCCCCAAAAATCTCACACCACAACAACCAGAAACACGGAAAAATGTGGCAGCCGATCTGTTAGAGCAAACGCAAATCAATCCAGAATTGTTGAGCCTTGTTGTCACTGGTAATGAAAGTTGGTTTTTCCAGTACGATCCAGAGACAAAATGCCAAAGTTCGCAATGGTGCTCAAAGGGATCACCCAGACCAAGAAAAGCTCGAATGTCAAAGTCAAAAGTGAAATACATGCTTGTATGCTTCTTTAATTGCAAGGGAATTGTTCGTAAAGAGTGGGTACCTCCTGGACAAACAGATAACCAATATTACTACAAAGATATTTTAGAAAGACTTGGTGAAAGAGTTCTTCGTGTCTGTGTCTGTGCCAACATTGCTGATAATTGTATTCTGCATCACGATAATGCTCCATCCAATACTGCTTGTCAGTACAGTATTTTTTAACCTCAAAATGAATTCAAGTACTATCACAGCCACCTTATTCACCAGATATCGCTCCGTGCGACTTTTTTATATTTCCAGGAATCAAAGCGGCGGTCAAGGCACATTATTTTCAAACAGCACAAGATGTCCAAAAAGCTGTGACGAGGGTAACAATTTTTAACATCAGTCACATTACTTTATTGTCGCATATGCAAATTACAGTGTCTATTTTTCCGAAGAGGCCCCGGTAAAGGTATATCGTGACCTATTTAATCTAATTTCAATTATTATGTAATTATTCTTTTGAGTGACATTGTACATCCTTTCCTGTTATTCATAGAAAGGTTAACTTCCAATGTTTATGAGCGGGCCGCTCCTATACTGAAGTTTTGATAGATGGTATTCGTTGCAAATGCTTAATTGCCCGTTTAAGTATTGGTGTGTATGTTAATGTCTATCAAACTTGTTTTGCTCATTATTGTTTGGTATATGTCGACTGCCTTGTATAGGCAGCGCTTGACGCTTTGCTGTTCTACTGGTCCAGGCCAGGGACGCGTCGTTCTTCTGCTTCGGCGGCTTTCCCGACACCGCATTAGGCCTACTCGCTTCTGCGGATCTCCCGGTCCAGCCTCAAGTTGAGTAGTTTGTCATTCCTATGGTATCGTGGCGCTGCGCGGTGTGCCGCGTCAGGACTCGGCAGTAGTGATTTTGGGGAAGTAATTTACTCGGTATTTGTATTAATGAAAAGTCTTAGTGGGAGTGATATGAAAACCTTAAGGGAAACTGAGCACTGAGTGTCTTGATATCTTTAAGAACAAATAAGGGTTGGATTGTCATTATCATTTTCATAGCGTTTTAGGAACCCGGTAGTTTATTTAACTACTTAACTTGATTTATGTGTATCAGCCTTGTGGCGAATCAGTGAAGTACTACTGTCTACTTCCGTTTTTACGCGTGGGTAGTGGTTGGCCAGCTTGACCGTATCTTGTCTATATGGTAGCACAATACGTTATCTTATCACAAAGAAGTGTCTTCATATGCCTAACGCTCCCTAGTATTGTTACTAAAAGGAAAATTTAACATGACAGTGTGTCACCTAGTGGTGAGGTGACTGAGGGACTTTGGGTACCGACATTATATGAATGTGGGTTTAATTTCTTTCGGTGGAGTAAGCCTGGAGCTTACTGTTGCAATGGATATACACTACTGGCCATTAAAATTGCTACACCAAGAAGAAATGCAGATGATAAATGAGTATTCATTGGAAAAATATATTATCCTAGAACTGACATGTGATTACATTTTCACGCAATTTGGATGCATAAATCCTGAGAAATCAGTACCCAGAACAACCACATCTGTCCGTAATAACGGCCTTGATACGCCTTGGCATTGATTCAAACAGAGCTTGGATGGCATGTACAGGTACAGCTGCCCATGCAGCTTCAACACGATACCACAGTACATCAAGAGGAGTCACTGGCGTATTGTGATGATCCAGTTGCTTGGCCACCATTGACCAGATGTTTTCACTTGGTGAGAGATCTGGAGAATGTGCTGGCAAGGGCAGCAGTCGAACGATTTCTGTATACAGAAAGGCCCGTACAAGACCTGAAACATGAGGTAGTGCATTATCCTGCTGAAATTTTGGATTTCGCAGGGATCGAATGAAAGGTAGAGCCACGGGTCGTAACACATCTGAAATGTAACGTCCAATGTTCAAAGTGCTGTCAATGCGAACAAGAGGTGACCAATACGTGTAACCAATGGCACCCCATACCATCACGCTGGGTAATACGCCAGTATGGTGATGACGAATACACGCTTCCAATGTGCGTTCACGTGATGTCACCAAACAGGGATGCGACCATCATGATGCTCTAAACAGAACCTGGACTCATCCGAAAAAATGGCGTTTTGCCATTCGTGTACCCAGGTTCGTCTTTGAGTACATCATCGCAGGCACTCCTGTCTGTGATGCAGCGTCAAGGCTAACCGCAGCCATGGTCTCCGAACTGATAGTCCATGCTGCTGCAAACGTTCGTGCAGATGGTTGTTGTCTTGCAAACGTTCCCATTTGTTGACTCAGGACCGAGACGTGGCTGCACGATCCATTGCAGCCAAGCGGATAAGATGCCTGTCATCCCGACTGCTAGTGATACGAGGCCGTTGGGATCCAGCACGGCGTTCCGTATTACTCTCCTGAACCCGTCGATTCCATATTCTGAAAACATTCATTGTATCTCGACCAACGCGAGCAGCAATGTCGCGATAGGCCACAATACGACCTTATCGAAGTCTGAAACGTGATGGTACGCATTTCTCCTCCTTACATGAGGCATCACAACAACGTTTCACCAGGCAACACCGGTCAACTGCTGTTTGGGTATGAGAAATCGGTTGGAAACTTTCCTCATGTCAGCACGTTTTAGGCGGCGCCAACCCTTTGCGAATGCTCTTAAAAGCTAATCATTTGCATATTAAAGCATCTTCTTCGTGTCGGTTAAATTTCGCTTGTGTAGCACGTCACCTTCGTGTTGTAGCAATTGTAATGTCCAGTAGTGTATATTCATTTTGATGTCTTTTATTTAACGTTTGTTGAACAGACATTCCTGTTATGGAAGTAGATTAAAATACGTGTAATGAGGATGGAAACAAATGCCGGCATTGCTGTGTGACCTTCCGAATTCTACAGACCGTTTTCAGTAACTAACTTTGCTAACAGTGGCATTACGGAAAACTGACGAGGTCGACATTATACAGCATGATTAATGGTAAACCACTACCGGATGCAGTCATGGATCCCATGTACGTAGCATGTCGTACCGACATATTCCATATAATGCACGAGACAACAAGTAATGGGGAAGAAGGTCAGTGTTCGCTCTGTCTGCTTGCCGGGGGCTCTCATCTGAGATGTGGAGAAGGCTCTACCGGCGGCGATAGAGAGCACTGGGTGCACTCGACTGCAAATTGTTGCTCATGTCGGCACCAATGACTCCTGCCGTCTGGGTTCAGAGGTCATCCTCAGTTCGTACAGGCGGTTGGCGGAATTGGTGAAGGCGGAAAGCCTCGCTCGCGGGGTGGAATCAGAGCTAACTATTTGTAGTATCGTTCCCAGAACCGATCGCGGTCCTCTGGTTTGGAGCCAAGTGGAAGGCTTAAACCAGAGGCTCAGACGATTCTGCGGAGAGCTGGGGTGCAAATTTCTCGACCTCCGCCATCGGGTGGAGAAATGTAGGGTCCCCCTGAATAGGTCAGGCGTGCAATACACGCCGGAAGCGGCTACAAGGGTAGCGGAGTACGTGTGGAGTGCACATGGGGATTTTTTAGGTAAAAGAATTCCCTGCCTATTCCCGACAAGACTCCTCCTGAGACGCGGCAAGGTAGGAGTAGGCAAAATGCAACAGGGAATAACAATATTAATGTGCTAATAGTAAACTGCAGGAGCGTCTATAGAAAGGTCCCAGAACTGCTCTCATTAATAAACGGTCACAACGCCCATATAGTACTAGGGACAGAAAGTCGGCTGAAACCAGACGTAAACAGTAATGAAATCCTAAACTCAGATTGGAATGTATACCGCAGAGACAGGCTGGACATTGAAGGGGGAGGCGTGTTTATAGCGATAAGAAATGCAATAGTATCGAAGGAAATTGACGGGGATCCGAAGTGTGAAATGATTTGGGTGAAGGTCACGGTTAAAGCACGCTCAGACATGGTAATTGGATGTCTCTATAGGCCCCCGGGCTCAGCAGCTGTTGTGGCTCAGCACCTGAAGAATAATTTGGAAAATATTTCGCATAGATTTCCCCACCATGTTATAGTTCTGGGTGGAGATTTTAATTTGCCGGATATAGACTGGGAGACTCAAACGTTCATAACGGATGGCAGGGACAAAGAATCCAGTGAAACATTTTTAAGTCCTTTATCTGAAATCTACCTCGAGCAGTTAAACAGAGAACCGACTCGTGGCGATAACATATTAGACCATCTGGTGACAAACAGACCCGAACTATTTGAATCAGTTAATGCAGAACAGGGAATCAGCGATCATAAAGCGGTTACTGCATCGATGATTTCAACCGTAAATAGAAATATTAAAAAAGGTAGGAAGATTTTTCTGTTTAGCAATAGTGACAAAAAGAAGAATACGAAGTACCTGATGGCTCAGCACAAAAGTTTTGTCTCAAGATAGTGTTGAGGATCAGTTGACAAAGTTCAAAACCATCGTACAATACGCGTTAGATGAGTATGTGCCAAGCAAGATCGTAAGAGATGGAAAAGAGCCACTGTGGTACAACAACCGAGTTAGAAAACTGCTGCGGAAGCAAAGGGAACTTCACAGCAAACATAAACTTAGCCAAAGACTTGCTGACAAACAAAAATTACGCAAAGCGAAATTTAGTGTGAGGAGGGCTATGCGACAGGCGTTCAGTGAATTCGAAAGTAAAGTTCTATATACTGACTTGGCAGAAAATCGTAAGAAATTTTGGTCCTATGTCAAAGCGGTAGGTGGATCAAAACAAAATGTCCAGACACTCTGTGACGAAAATGGTACTGAAACAGAGGATGACAGACTAAAGGCCGAAATACTAAATGTCTTCTTCCAAAGCTGTTTCACAGAGGAAGACTGCACTGTGCTTCATTCTCTAGATTGTCGCACAGTTGACAAAATGGTTGATATCGAAATAGACGACAGAGGGATAGAGAAACAATTAAAATCGCTCAAAAGAGGAAAGGCCGCAGGACCTGATGGGATACCAGTTCGATTTTACACAGAGTACGCGAAGGAACTTGCCCCCCTTCTTGCAGCCGTGTACCGTAGGTCTCTAGAAGAGCGAAGCGTTCCAAAGGATTGGAAAAGGGCACAGGTCAGCCCCGTTTTCAAGAAGGGACATCGAACAGATGTGCAGAACTATAGACCTATATCTCTAACGTCGATCAGTTGTAGAATTATGGAACACGTATGTACAATGACTTTTCTGGAGACTAGAAATCTAGTCTGTAGGAATCAGCATGGGTTTCGAAATAGACGGTCGCGTGAAACCCAGCTCGCGCTATTCGTCCACGAGACTCAGAGGGCCATAGACACGGGTTCACAGGTAGATGCTGTGTTTCTTGACTTCAGCAACGCGTTTGACACAGTTCCCCACAGTTGTTTAATGAACAAAGTAAGGGTATACGGGCTATCAGACCAATTGTGTGATTGGATTGAAGAGTTCCTAGATAACAGAACGCAGCATGTCATTCTCAATGGAGAGAAGTCTTCCGAAGTGAGAGTGATTTCAGGTGTGCCGCAGGGGAGTGTCATAGGGCCGTTGCTATTCACAGTATACATAAATGGCCTGGTGGATAACATCGGAAGTTCACTGAGGCTTTTTGCAGATGATGCTGTGGTGTATCGAGAGGTTGCAACAATGGAAAATTGTACTGAAATGCAGAAGGATCTGCAGCGAATTGACGCATGGTGCAGGGTATGGTAATTGAAGCTCAATGTAGACAAGTGTAATGTGCTGCGAATACATAGAGAGATAGATCCCTTATCATTTAGCTACAAAATAGCAGGTCCGCAACTGAAAGCAGTTAATCCCATAAATTATCTGGGAGTACGCATTAGGAGTGATTTAAAATGGAATGATCATATAAAGCTGATCGTCGCTAAAGCAGATGCCAGACTGAGATTCATTGGAAGAATCCTAAGGAAATGCAATCCGAAAACAAAGGAAGTAGGTTACAGTACGCTTGTTCGCCCACTGCTTGAATACTGCTCAGCAGTGTCGGATCCGTACCAGATAGGTTTGATAGAAGAGATAGAGAAGATCCAACGGAGAGCAGCGCGCTTCGTTACAGGATCATTTAGTAATCGCGAAAGCGTTACGGAGATGATAGATAAACTCCAGTGGAAGACTCTGCAGGAGAGACGCTCAGTAGCTCGGTACGGGCTTTTGTTAAAGTTTCGAGAACATACCTTCACCTAAGAGTCAAGCAGTATATTGCTCCCTCCTACGTATATCTCGCGAAGAGACCATGAGGATAAAATCAGAGAGATTGGAGCCCACACAGAAGCATACCGACAATCCTTCTTTCCACGAACAATATGAGACTGGAATAGAAGGGAGAATCGATAGAGGTACTCAGGGTACCCTCCACCACACACCGTCAGGTGGCGTGCGGAGTATGGATGTAGATGTATATGTAATATACGGCAGGACAGCCCAGGTTCGTCGAATTACGAATGTTTAGCGCCAATAATTGTCCACGCCCGTCTACAGCTAGCTCATTTTGAGCAGAAGTTTATCAGTTTTTAAATACATTCATGAAATCCGTGCTGTTAAGCAAACATTTATGTTCCCTGTGAAACTATTTTAAAGTCGTTGAGCCCAAATTGTACACTACATCTTGTACAGAGTTAACTGTGATCAGCCACTAGTATCGGTGCTCAGTTTACAGCTCACGAGCCTTGGATATGTTAAACGTATATCCAACCTGCTATCCGGGGTGCTCGCCATTTGCAAAGACTCGTCGTGTGAAGGCTACATATGTGACATTACGGAAGAATTAAGCGTTAATCTCTGTAACTCCATCTATCTGTATTGTAATGTGCATGTGTCGGCATTGTACTCAGTTTATCGTGTTAAAGCGAAAAAGCCACTACATAACGATCTCGACAACATATCACAGTGCCATACATAGGGTACTATTACTCCATTTAATTCATGGTTACCGAAAATAGCTTTAGTGAATACGTGCTTGTTACGTATATAGGACATTACTTAATCTGATGTTGGCTGTACCATAATCTAGTGACAGAGATACCTCTGATACGGCTGAGCCTTTTTCCTTGACGAATTCTGTCAGATATTGGCCTTGCTTAAGCATATACAATTATTTGACGGGTCCTACATGTATCGGAGTTCCACTTAAGAGCAATTAACAATGACCTACGGACCAAGTAAACAGAGCTCTCACAAATACAACTAAGAGTGTTACTCTGAAGTGATTCAGAGAACTTCAGATTTTAGTACCGATCGGCAATCATAAATAGTGAATGTGTATCTGTATTGAGCCGTGCCTTACAGATTCGACTAGTGCAGACCAAATGTGCCAGCTATTTATGACATACACTGGTTTGAAAACCATTTAATCAATGAGCTGGTATGGTGGAGAAAACAAGATCCGGTAACGTCGCTTCTGTAACTGCATGCCTCACAGTAATGCTGTCACGTAGCTCCATCAATCGAGTCGTTGAAATATTACGGAAGCCAATAGCAACAGCGTGGCTTACAGGTATGTTGCGGCCCATAAGTATAAGGTGTAAAAATGTACATACCAGAGGTGGGGAACAAATGATACAAGATATTAGCCAAACGATTAATGAATACTTGAATGCCAGAAGAAATCCCAGTATAATGATGCCGGCCGCTGTGACCGGCGGTTCTAGGCGCTTCAGTCCGGAACCACGCTGCTGCTACGGCCTCAGGTTCGAATCATGCCTCGGGCATGGATGTGTGTGATGTCCTTAGGTCAGTTAAGGTTTAAGTAGTTCTAAGTCTAGGGGACTGATGACCTCAGATGCCATTTGGACCATTTGAAATATAATGATCAAGAGCGAATACAATTTTCCCTTCATGGGTGTTTATAAAGTACCACATCGAAACTTTTTTACCATCTTAGATCTACATTATCACTTAAAGCTAAATTCAAGGTAACCTTACAAAGTTGGCCATCGTAATTTTGATTGTAACCAAATTAATATTTGAAATAAAATCATATTTTGGCTTCCACATTCTGTGGTAAAGTTGAATAACTACAAATTCATGGCTTTCCCTACAGCTGTTCGAATGAAAATGGATCGTAAGAAAAGATCGCGATTTAGGTAGTTTGAGGATATATGCAAGTTCCAGCAACGTAGACGAAACACGAATTGATTTTGTGAGCTGAGATCTCACCAAATACTTTCTGTAACCAGGTTATGGACACCCATCTCGAAACGCACTAGCATCTAAATAAGATTCACTCGCCGACTTGCCAGGAACAAGAGATATAGATTTCCCCAGCCACAGGTGGATATACAGAGACGAACTTCTGAGGCTCACGCCTTGATTGGCTGCCGCAGGTCAGGGCTTCGTGAGCAACAAAGTCATAACATGCGATACTTCGCAAAGATAAACTCTGCTAGCGGAAGGAACACGTCAGCAACTGAGATTCTGTTCGAGGAAGTTCTGAAGCGTAGCGCACTGGTGTGCGTGATTCGAAGCACTGATAGCGCGAAAACAGCCGTGTTCCATTATTAAGTACCCAATAAAAGAGTCAAGAGTCCACACAAACTTCGATTTCACACCAACATATTTCGGAGACAGCTTCAAAGCTCCTTTTTAGTCTCGCCAGAATGCATGGCGTTGGATGAATAAATGCATCTCTTCCTTCCTGTGATATAACATCGAACCCAATCTCGTGTATTCATCATTTTTGTCTACTCCTTCGTATTTCTTTCTGCCCTCCACTAATCCCTCTTTGATGCCAACCTCTTCTATTTAGAACAGCCCTTGTGCTCTATGTCCTCAGTATATTCCAGTCTTTGCTTTCCCTACAATTTTTACCCTCTACAGGCCCCTTTAGAAGCTATTTCGCAAAGTTTTAACACAAATCCATCTATCCCGTTCCTTCTTCTTGTCACTCTTTCTCATATGTTCAAAGATTCTTTGTAGACCTTCTTCATTCCGTATCTAATCAGTGCAGTTAATTTTCAACATTCTTCTGTAGTAGCAAATCTCAAACGCATTGATTTTACTCTTTTGTGGTTTTCAGACAGAACCTGATTCACTACCACGCTATTGAGTGGTAGTGATATCCAAACGTACAGTTTTAGAAGGTTTTTACCTCAAATGAAGGTTTATCTTTGATACTAGTAGACACCATTTCGGTAGGAACGATCTGTTTGCCTGTGCTACTTTTTATGTCCTCCTAGCTTCACACGTCATGTATTGTTTTGTTTCCAAGGTAACTAAATTCTGTACTTCACCTACGTCGCAGTCATCACTTTCAATATTATGTTTATGGGTAATCTCATTTTAGCTACTCGCCATTAACTACAAATTTATTTTTTTACTCTCCGTCTGCAATGTGTGCACATGAGACAATTCAGTTCAACAGAACGATTACTTCTTTATTTCCACGATGGGTAGCAATATTTTGTCATTGATATCTTCTCAGCCTGAACTTTAATCCTAATGTTAAAGCTCTAATTTATTCTGGTCATCGCTTCTTCGATTTAGTGAACAGTAGGGGCGAAACATTTCATCTCTACCTTATACCCTTTTTAATCCAACCTCTCAGATCTCGGCCATGTCTTATTGTTGCTTCTTTTTAATGACAAATGAAAACACGTTCAGAGGATTTGCCGATTCACAAAATACGTTAGAAAAAAAAAAGGTTCAAGATGTTTCTCATGAAGATCTACAGACAAAGACTGGAATATCTGCGGCTTAGTCAAATGAATACCGAACACCCGACGCTAATGGACCATGGAATGCTCCCAATCAAAAGCAATCACCGCACGCGGTAAGACTTTTATCCCACTGTGAGACGAGGCGATCAATTCCTGCTTCGTAGACAGGGGACGGCTCCTGACGGATCCACAACGTCGCCCACTCTTGCACCTCCTTGTTCGAATGAAATCGATTCCCACGTATTTCTTTCTTCAGGTAGCCAAAGAAATGAAAGATACAGACTGTACGGAAGATGTTGCACCGTTTCCCAAGCAAATCGCTGAAGAATAGCCGATTGGCCGCATGGGGGCAGATCGCCCGTCCGATAGCACTGCTCAGACTTCAGACTTTCTGACACGTCTCAGTTTCTGCCAAGTGTCTCCATAGCGCAGCGCTTTGATTGAAGTCCCTCGCTGCACGAGCTCGACGAGCAGAGGACAGACGTTCGGTTTTCCTTTGACTGTGCCTGATACTATATGTACAAGAACCAAGAGCGGAAGATCAACAACAAAGGAAAAGGCGGTAAGTCGATATCTAAGAAGCGGAAATGAAAGAAAGGTTCAGGAGTATGATTAAGACTCAGCGTGAAAGAATATCAATATTAAGGTCCGCTACTGGCGTTACTATGCTTTGTAAAAGTGAGGAAGAAATATACGGTTTGTTGAATAGAATGGACATTGCAAAAAGCACACGTTATGGGCTCGGAGGAATTTGAAGTAAGAAAAAAATAATAGGGAGTAGGAGAAATGGGAAAAACAATAATGATAGATGTAACGAGATGGACATGAAAATGAGACTGGCGCAGGCAAACAGGGCATTTGTGGCCAAGAGAAATACACTCCTGGAAATGGAAAAAAGAACACATTGACACCGGTGTGTAAGACCCACCATACTTGCTCCGGACACTGCGAGAGGGCTGTACAAGCAATGATCACACGCACGGCACAGCGGACACACCAGGAACCGCGGTGTTGGCCGTCGAATGGCGCTAGCTGCGCAGCATTTGTGCACCGCCGCCGTCAGTGTCAGCCAGTTTGCCGTGGCATACGGAGCTCCATCGCAGTCTTTAACACTGGTAGCATGCCGCGACAGCGTGGACGTGAACCGTATGTGCAGTTGACGGACTTTGAGCGAGGGCGTATAGTGGGCATGCGGGAGGCCGTGTGGACGTACCGCCGAATTGCTCAACATGTGGGGCGTGAGGTCTCCACAGTACATCGATGTTGTCGCCAGTGGTCGGCGGAAGGTGCACGTGCCCGTCGACCTGGGACCGGACCGCAGGGACGCACGGATGCACGCTAAGACCGTAGGATCCTACGCAGTGCCGTAGGGGACCGCACCGCCACTTCCCAGCAAATTAGGGACACTGTTGCTCCTGGGGTATCGGCGAGGACCATTCGCAACCGTCTCCATGAAGCTGGGCTACGGTCCCGCACACCGTTAGGCCGTCTTCCGCTCACGCCCCAACATCGTGCAGCCCGCCTCCAGTGGTGTCGCGGCAGGCGTGAATGGAGAGACGAATGGAGACGTGTCGTCTTCAGCGATGAGAGTCGCTTCTGCCTTGGTGCCAATGATGGTCGTATGCGTGTTTGGCGCCGTGCAGGTGAGCGCCACAATCAGGACTGCATACGACCGAGGCACACAGGGCCAACACCCGGCATCATGGTGTGGGGAGCGATCTCCTACACTGGCCGTACACCTCTGGTGATCGTCGAGGGGACACTGAATAGTGCACGGTACATCCAAACCCTCATCGAACCCATCGTTCTACCGTTCCTAGACCGGCAAGGGAACTTGCTGTTCCAACAGGACAATGCACGTCCGCATGTATCCCGTGCCACCCAACGTGCTCGAGAAGGTGTAAGTCAACTACCCTGGCCAGCAAGATCTCCGGATCAGTCCCCCATTGAGCATGTTTGGGACTGGATGAAGCGTCGTCTCACGCGGTCTGCACGTCCAGCACGAACGCTGGTCCAACTGAGGCGCCAGGTGGAAATGGCATGACAAGCCGTTCCACAGGACTACATCCAGCATCTCTACGATCGTCTCCATGGGAGAATAGCAGCCTGCATTGCTGCGAAAGCTGGATATACACTGTACTAGTGCCGACATTGTGCATGCTCTGTTGCCTGTGTCTATGTGCCTGTGGTTCTGTCAGTGTGATCATGTGATGTATCTGACCCCAGGAATGGGTCAATAAAGTTTCCCCTTCCTGGGACAATGAATTCACGGTGTTCTTATTTCAATTTCCAGGAGTCTATAACAATCATGATCGAAGAGGCTGGCACAGGAGACGAATTCGTGACAGGTCGCCTCAAATGAGTGAGAAGACCGATTAACCATTAAAAACTTTGATGCTATTTTTTTGTACATTTTCTTGACGTACACAAACCGTTATCTCCAGGCCAGTAGTCTTCCATTAAGAACATACTACTAAGATCTTTTTCCTAGCACGTCTTCATTTCAAGTGAGTAGCTGACAGTATTTTTCATATCAGTTTTTATAATTAAGTAAGTGTTGCGTGTCAATAGATTACACTATACAGGTATTTTTTTTCTCGTTACATAGATTATCAAATATAGGTTGCCTGTTTTCAGGTACTTAAAACGTGAAACTCTCTCAATGAATTTATTCGTACGAATAGAATCTCTGCAAATATTCCCAAACTCTTGCATACTAGGTCTGAATTAGACTTCCCTAAAAGTATTTTATCGCTGGCGCGTGCGCATGCATAATGGGACGAATAATTTTGCATAAATATGGCTCGCGGTCACTCGACAAGTCCTAATGCTTAAAATGTGTCCAGAGCGAGTATTTGTCTTGCAAGTGAGAAGGTAATCAATAAGAGCATCAAGATGATGGCTCATCTTGATGCTCTTATTCATGTGCGAAAGTAAAATAGCTTTCGTTACGCTAACTTAGCACTATGATTTCTAAGTCACTGCTCATATCGTACAAAATGGCTCTGAGAACTATGGGACTTAACATCTGATGTCGTCAGTTCCCTGAATCTCACAAAAGAAGTAGTTGCATAAGGAGTTTCAGTAACTGAAATCTCTTTTTTGTATGATAATGCCGATAGTAATGAAGAAAATACGTGTTGGTTAATACTAATCGAGGACTTGCGTGTACTAATGTAATAAAGCTCAAACGAATCAGTGGATAAAATGAAGTGATACATCTCGTGGCCAGGTGACACTTTATACGTCTACTTCGTTTCAGAAAGGTTATGACAGATGGAGTGAGCTCTAAGGTGGTATTTCCAGCTCCAGCAAGGTGCGGACGTGTGATATATAGGACAATCGACCCAGAAGCTTGACGCGGGCACGACGCGTCCCTTTCCGTAACGGATATTTGCGCTTCAGGGAGCGAAATTGGTCACGTCACTCCTCTGCAAGAGGACGAACTCAATTGTTCACAAAAACACAGTTCTCTTCTGCTCAAGTTTCTTACCTACAAGCAAGGGACCACTGTTGTTCCGCAGGAAAATTTAATTTATTTGCTCCTCTTTTACGGTAGCATCGTCAGAATGGTGCCTTTTACACCGTTGTGAAGTTTGTGATTAGTGGTGGGGTAGTACAAGAGAGCCATCAAAATAGCGATGCCTCAGCACAAGAAACCCTGCCGCGCCACAAGGATAAAATGAGTGATTTTTTATAAATTTTTATGTGAGCAGACTACCAATAGACAAAGTGATATCCCCTCTTATAGTTTAATGTCTTTATACTGTTGTTTTAAATGTTTTTGTAATGCCAGCATTGTCTGATGTTGAGGTATCACCACAAAACATGTCGCTAAATAAATAATGTTGTCAACACATTTTGTGACTAGCAGCAGTATTTGAAAACCTTTACATAGTTTCAACAAGGGGTTGAACAGCCAACCGGTTGCACGTAAACAGTAGGTACAGTGACGTAGGTTTCGAAACCGACTAGGGATGTCTCTATCAGAGTGAAATGTTGATTATCGTAAAATTACATTGCTAAAATGCAATAGCCAGAATTTGGAGCAGCTCAAGTCAAAGGTAAAAGGCTAGACAGTTATACTTTTGACTTGAGCATAGCTGCTCCAAATTCTGACTATTACTTTTTAGCAATGTAATTTAATGATTTAGCAACAGTTTATTCAGATTAAGGCGTCCATAGTATGTGTCTACTATAGACGCCTTAATCTGAATAAACTGTTGCTAAATCTGTTGCTAAATACGTGTCTCTCCCCATGAACCATTGATCTTGCCGTGGTGGGGAGGCTTGTGTGCCTCAGCGATACAGATAGCCGTACCGTAGGTGCAACCACAACGGAGGGGTATCTGTTGAGAGGCCAGATAAACGAGTCGTTCCTGAAGAGGGGCAGCAGCCTTTTCAGTAGTTACAAGGGCAACAGCCTGGATGATTGACTAATCTGGCCTTGTAAAAATAACCAAAACGGCCTTGCTGTGGTGGTCCCCCATTCGGATCTCCGGGCGAGGACTATTCAAGAGGATGTCTTTATCAGGAGAAAGAAAACTGGCGATCTACGGGTCGGAGCTATGGAGAAGTAGTCAGGCAGAGCTCAGCCAAATAATTTTTTTGAACAACATAGATGTTTGAAACTAGGAAAGAGATTGCAATTTTACTGAAACAGTTTCAACAGTAACCCTTCCACTTGGCGAACATTTTCACATTGTGCAAAATATCAAGGAAAAACAATTAACCACAATACTGAAAAAAAACAAGCGTGTAGCATAGAATGCTGTCTTTGTTTAGATGAGGAAAAACTACTTCCTTTATTTCTTAGTTGTTAATTTAAGTTAGCGTTATGAAAACGTTACTTTATAACAGTAAACCCAACCACTACTCATTTTAAATTACTTTTCCTCTGCAAGTTTGAAAATGTCTTATTTTTTAAACCCAATGATTTTGTATCACTTACTAGACTTGCTAACTGCGCTTCCTCCGGGGTTTGAACATTCAGTTTTGATCTGGTGGTTTCCTGAGGATCCAGAAACTGTTTTGTGGTTGGAGAAAAAAAATAGTCGCTAAACGTAAGGGAAGATATTAATGTCAGAACGCAGTTACTGCAAAAAATTCACACCTTTGACACCAACACTCGGAACTGGCCGAGGTTTGATGCAAAGAACTGTTCACACTGAAGAATTGGAAGTGTTGGGACTTGCAGAAGGTGATCTGTCAACGATCACCTGTTGGCTTTTGCTTGAAACACACACTCTGAAGAACACAGTATGTAGAATATTTATGGAGCAACACTTACACCGTTACCCTAACCAAACTGAGGAACCAATGGGGCCAAATATTGTTCAACCTGGTGTCCAGTTTTGCAAACCTTTTAAATTTAACAAGAAATTCACTAAACAGCCATGAAAACTAAGAGGTTATTTTATTTTCGCTACCACTTTCGGAAATTCAGTATGCCATCTTCAGGGCCTCCATGCACCTCTCAAAAATTATCGATATTGGCATACTGGAGCCATCTGCTTCTGGATGTCGTGAATTCTCAGGTGCTTCCTTCGAAGACTTGACTGCTTTCACAATTTAATTTTCAATCACACTTTCAAACAGCCTTTACAGCTGTAAAAATCTGTACAATAATGAATGTAAATAACGTTGTCACGTAACCTTGTACAATACAACTCGACAATAGGACAAACCATAGGTTCTTGGAGACAGTATGTAAACAGCCTAGATACTTAAAAACCCCGGCGAGTCGAGTTATCGCTACTTTGAGAAGCAACTGATGAGTATCTTGGTCACCTGACCGTCATTGGCAAAAGGAGTACTAGGTTAAAGTCTGTGGCGCAGTCCAACATAAAAGAGCAACAGTGTTTAACATTCTTTTTAATGTGAAGAGTGCGACCACACTGAGCTGTGACCAATGACGCTGTCAATGGAATCTTTCTGAAGTCTTGTTATCCTCCTGAAGTGTTGCGTACGTCTTACTGACATGCTCATTTCTTTGAACATACGGCTCCATACTCTTACACCACCTTCGCACGTTACTTTTCACCCATAGATCGAAATGGATTTCATCAACTTCCCAGTTTTTTTTTGCCATAAGAGATCTTATTTCAGAACATATCTCAGAATTTGTGGGATCTGTGACCACAGCACACATTTTGGACGAGCTTAGCTTGGGAAAAAAGCAAAAACACTGTTTTGATTCTCCACTGCTTAAAGCGTATTGGTTCAAGCGCACTTCACCGCAAGAGTGATGCCACTATATCTACTATTACGTAGGCTATATGCAAACTGAAGTTACTTTATGAGGATCCCTCGGACCTTATGGAGTGCTATATTTTAACTCAGTCCGTACTATCATCACATAACGTCGAAATAGTAAATCGTCTGTTGTCTTCACTTGTTCGTCAACTTTCTGTACCAAACGTCAGAATGACTGAAGGTCGCCTTCTCCGTTCCTCATCATGAAAATTGGTATGGCCATCTTTAAAAATTTTCACACATTTCCATACCATCCCATTACTCTTGTCAAGAAGTGAGCTTCATGCAATTTTTCAGAACGTTAAAATTACGAAAAGCAGCACTCAAGCGGCAGATATCTGCAAGGATGATATTCAAAGCTTGTTGTCAGGTATGATACGTGTCTAATATCGGTGGGAATTACGTAGAAAAATAGACTTGTATTTTGTTACAGACAATGGCACACGGTTTTATCAGGTAAAATATTAATGGCGTGAACTGTTGTCAGCTTTTCATTTTGCCAGCATCGTGGCACTACTGATGTAAAAATTGACCCACTTTTCAAAAAGTGAGAGCCTTTGAAAAGACTTTGGCTGAAATAATTGTACCATGTTTTCCAGTAACATTAATCAATATTAACATTCACAATGCCCTGGTCGTTTGAGGTTAGTTAGGTTCTTGTGTGATGTGGTCCTTTGTTTAGTGTAAATGATATTAACCACGTAATGTCCGGCAGTAAAAAACTTGTTTGGTCTGCGTGAGCTGCATTTTAGAAAACGAATTATGGTAAAGGTTTAAGTGACTTGTTGTAACGAGGAAGGAATAAAGGAAACACACTGGAATGTGTGTTCACACAAATATACTCCTAGGTTATGAACAGCTATGCGGCCTTCCCAATTAACTTTGACTAAGAGTATTGTAGATTCCTTTTATAATTATCTGGCGGGGTCATAATTACACTTTCTGAAACACTGTTAGAATCAGTGCTAATGCTAGAAATCACGAATAAAATGTACTGTATAGGTGAACTTTTTGTAGGACCATTTACTGATAAACAACATACAATGAATCAGTGTTGCTGATTTAGAATAAAGTTTCCTGTTCAAAGATTGGTAAACAGCGAACACAATTAACTGAGTTAAGTAGTATAGATTTATACATATGTGAAATGCATAAATAAACTGAGGGAAACAAATCACAACACCAAGAAGGAGTTTCAAGACATAAACGGAAGTTTCTTGATGCAATAATTTACCAACAGCCGTATGTATTGCAGAAATTTACTACATGAACTTCTTATATGCTATCAGTTTCGGCATCGATGGAAGAATCCTGAGGAAATGCAGTCCGGAAACAAAGGAAGTAGAGTACAGTACACTTATTCGTCCAATGCTTGAATACTGCTCACTGGTGTGGAACTCGTACCAGATGGAGTTGATAAAAGAGATAGAGAAGATCAAACGGAGAACAGCGCGCTTCGTTGCAGGATCATTTAGTAATTGCGAAAGCGTTGCGGAGATGATAGACAAAATCCAGTGGAAGGCTCTGCAAGAGAGACGCTCATTAGCTCGGTATGGGCTTTTGTTAAAGTTTCGAGAACATACTTTCACGGAGGAGTCAAGCAGTATATTGCTCCCTCCTACGAATATCTCACGAAGAGACCATGAGGATAAAATCAGAGATATTAGAGCCCACACAGAGGCATACCGACAATCTTTCTTTCCACGAACAATACGAGACGGGAGCCAGGAATTGTGGTGGAACTAACATCTGACTTTAATGCCGGGAAGAGTGCAAGAGTGTTAGGAGTGAGCAGTGCAATGTGTGTTCTAACGACGTGCCTCCGCAGCCGACGACCTAAGCAAGTGCCTATGTTAACATCACATCGGCAACAATTGAAATGGGTACGTGACCATCCACAGTGGACACTGGGGAGTGGCAGAGTGTTGCAAGGTCTGATGAGCCCCGATACTCTCTTCTTCATGACTATGGGAGGGCACGAATCTGTCATGTTCCAGCAGAACAGCTCCTTGACATCTGTGTGCAGGACAGTGACAAGGTGGCAGCGGATCCACTATGATCTGGGTAACATTGACAAGGGTCAAATGGAGCTCATGCAGGACACCATGACGGCCAAGATATCCTGTACACTGATTGCAGACCACATACACCACAACGATTATGTTTACTGGCGGCAGTGCCCTTTTTGAACAAGATACGATCGAACACATCTGGGATGTTATTGGAAGTGGCGCCCTCACTGGAATTTATGGTAATTAGGTGACGTGTGTGCTGATGCAGTCCCAGCTCCCTCCAGCGACCTACCAAGGCCTCATTTCCCCCATGCCACGATGTGCTGCCGCTACAGTATGTGCCAAACGTGGACATACCGGCTATAATGTAGATTGCAATGATGTTCTGGCTGATCAGTGCATCTTAATGTAGACTCCGTAAGAGATGCCTGTTACAGCACGAAGGATGTATGTGGCACCTTCACGTTTTTTTAATTACATTCTTAATGTGATGTTACCACGCCAGTTCATGATCGACAGAGAGCCGTAAGTCTATGATGACTACGATGATTGGCAATCTAATGGAGCCTAAACTTAAGTTTCTAATTTGGTCTTTGGCATATAAGCTCTCGGGGCAACAGTCTTGCCGCAGTGGTTACACCGGTTCCCGTCAGATCACCGAAGTTAAGCGCTTTCGGACGTGGTCGGCACTTGGATGGGTGACCATCCAGGACGCCATGATCTGTTGCCATTTTTCGGGGTGCACTCAGCTTCGTGAGGCCAATTGAGGAGCTACTCGACCGAATAGTATCGGCTTCCGTCAACAATACCATCTTACGACCGGGAGGGTGGTGTGCTGATCCCACGCACTTCCTATCCGCGTCCTCCACGGAGGATGACACGGCGGTCGGATGGTCCCGGTAGGCCACTAGTGGCCTGAATACAGAGAGCATATAAGCTCTCAAATGCTTTATAAGGCGATATGTTCCGGCATTTTCGTTCAGCCACTCGTAAAAACAGTGCTTTTGTAGTGTTATTGAAGAGCCAGTGGCACTCAACAAAACTATTATTGTCCGCTCCAATGTCTTACACACACACACACACACACACACACACACACACACACACACACACACACACACACACACACACACAATAGAAGAGTGATGGCCCTGATGATGAAGCATGTCTACGCGCCTCAACTGTTTTATATATAGTGGTACCACCCAAACAGTCTTCAGTCCAGGAATGTGGATTCCATTGGCCCAAATTTTGTTGAATATGTTCAATAGACCCCTTTTCCTGTAACGAGCTAGATAACTCATTAATGCACAGTGATCCGACGTACAGTGAAGCTCCGGCACGCCAGGTGGCAACGTAGGAGCAGAGAGGGCTGTGAGACGTCGTCAGCCAATTTCACGCTGACCGATCCCTCAGATGACAACGCGACGGCCCTCTAGATGAAGAAGACAGAAGCGCCTGGCCGCGGCCTCAATTGAAAACTACCCAGTTCGCCGAGTTCCACACCTGGGAGTTCAATAAAACCTCAAGACTAGTCATTTCGCTTCTACTATGTAGCATTGTCAATACTAAAGAGATTTCTTATTTTGACTGTCACCCTTTGCGTGCGGCGCATCTGTATTTCACATAATTAAGTATTGTAATCATTTCTTTTTGTAAGAAACTTCATTAATACGAATTGCTTGAATTGTTGTATAGCAATCCGAGAAAACAGGCGGCCTAGGCAGCCCCATATTTGAAGAGCAGGAAGGATACAACACATAAGACCCACCGCTATACTATCCCTACCGGCAATTGACAGGTGAGAAGTTTCTATTTAGTAGCAGTTTAATCTGTTTACCGTGTGTTTCTCTTTGCTCTGTTCTGCTGCTTCTGGAGAAAGTGTATACATAAAAAGTTTTATTAGTAGCTATAAGTGTCGCCTTTTATGCAAAACGCCGTTTTCTTCTTATTGCTCAAACATGTTTCGGCACTTCTGCGCCATCAAGAGTGGGTTTTGTTTATTGAAAACTTGTAATAAGTCAACATATTTTAGGTTGTAACTGATATAACAAAGTGAAGCCTAAAGACAATTATTCATTTTTCTTTCTACCTTGATATTACATTATACGGCTGTGCAGGACCATCCCCATATGGTGCCCTGCACTGATAGCTTATCATGTGCAAATCGAACGATGTACGAATTTTATCAGCCCTTCGTGTGGCAAAATACACTCCTGGAAATTGAAATAAGAACACCGTGAATTCATTGTCCCAGGAAGGGGAAACTTTATTGACACATTCCTGGGGTCAGATACATCACATGATCACACTGACAGAACCACAGGCACATAGACACAGGCAACAGAGCATGCACAATGTCGGCACTACTACAGTGTATATCCACCTTTCGCAGCAATGCAGGCTGCTATTCTCCCATGGAGACGATCGTAGAGATGCTGGATGTAGTCCTGTGGAACGGCTTGCCATGCCATTTCCATCTGGCACCTCATTTGGACCAGCGTTCGTGCTGGACGTGCAGACCGCGTGAGACGACACTTCATCCAGTCCCAAACATGCTCAATGGGGGACAGATCCGGAGATCTTGCTGGCCAGGGTAGTTGACTTACACCTTCTAGAGCACGTTGGGTGGCACGGTATACATGCGGACGTGCATTGTCCTGTTGGAACAGCAAGTTCCCTTGCCGGTCTAGGAATGGTAGAACGATGGGTTCGATGACGGTTTGGATATACCGTGCACTATTCAGTGTCCCCTCGACGATCACCAGAGGTGTATGGCCAGTGTAGGAGATGGCTCCCCACACCAGGATGCCGTGTGCCTCGTTCGTATGCAGTCCTGATTGTGGCGCTCACCTGCACGGCGCCAAACACGCATACGACCATCATTGGCACCAAGGCAGAAGCGACTCTCATCGCTGAAGACGACACGTCTCCATTCATCCCTCCATTCACGCCTGTCGCGACACCACTGGAGGCGGGCTGCACGATGTTGGGGCGTGAGCGGAAGACGGCCTAACGGTGTGCGGGGCGTAGGCCAGCTTCATGGAGACGGTTGCGAATGGTCCTCGCCGATACCCCAGGAGCAACAGTGTCCCTAATTTGCTGGGAAGTGGCGGTGGGGTCCCCTACGGCACTGTGTAGGATCCTACGGTCTTGGCGTGCATCCGTGCGTCGCTGCGGTCCGGTCCCAGGTCGACGGGAACGTGCACCTTCCGCCGACCACTGGCGACAACATCGATGTACTGTGGAGACCTCACGCGCCACGTGTTGAGCAATTCGGCGGTACGTCCACTCGGCCTCCCGCATGCCCACTATACGCCCTCGCTCAAAGTCCGTCAACTGCACATACGGTTCACGTCCACGCTGTCGCGGCATGCTACCAGTGTTAAAGACTGCGATGGAGCTCCGTATGCCACGGCAAACTGGCTGACACTGAGGGCGGCGGTGCACAAATGCTGCGGTGCTAGCGCCATTCTACGGCCAACACCGCGGTTCCTGGTGTGTCCGCTGTGCCGTGTGTGTGATCATTGCTTGTACAGCCCTCTCGCATTGTCCGGAGCAAGTATGATGGGTCTGACACACCAGTGTCAATGTGTTCTTTTTTCCATTTCCAGGAGTGTATTTTGCGAATATATTTTTTATTATTCACGTTTTGTTGTGACAGATCCTTCTTCTTTCACGTTCTGGGAGCACTGTGTGACGAAGCAACCTCTGATATTTTTAATTCCCCTCTTGTTTTGCCATCTGCCTCCATTAATTAGTTTTGTTACTTTTAACTTATTACCATTAAAAAACGTGAATATAATCTACATCTCCATAAAACTGAAACACTGTCCTTAGTTTTAAAGTAAATATCACCAGATCCAATTTTGTGCTTATTTTTATGTATGCAATTGATTTTCTAATTTATTTTGACTATTCCTAGTTAGCACCTTTTGTTATAGGGTGAAATCAGTAATTGTTTCCTGACTTTAATTCTGTTGTTGACATATAAACAAATATAAATTATGTAGTAATAGTAAACGTTTGGAAGACGAAATACTATTAATCATAAAGTATCTATTTAGCACTTTTGAAAACATGTTAGCAAACCCAGCTCTTCATTAATTTCAAAGTAATTAACAGTTTTGTGAAAAGTATAGTCTGCGCAACCATGTTTGTTAATTTCACGATTTAAGCAAATCATTTAGAATAACCCTCGTAGTAGAAGAACCTGCTAAAAAGAACCAATTTTTCGATGTATTCAGTGAATTTAATGAGTTAAGTTTTAATTGTAATTTCTGTAACTTCGAACAATGTGTAGGTTCAGCACCTATTATTGTGATGATATTTAAGGGCCCAATTTTTGGTAATGAGACAGTTAGTCCACAGCCAAGTTTCAGACGAGTACCCTGTGCTGCTTAGAACAACAATGCTTCAGTTTAACTGTAGAATAAGTGTTAAACAATTAGGCCTTATGTAAAAACCAATGACAGTGACTGCTCCATATGTACCTGATTATTCTTAAAGTACTGTTGACTTTGTGGTTAGGTTTTACAGCTCATAGATGTTCAACAGGAAACTATTGTAGCAGTAAGTGGAGTTTCGCCTGCTAACTAATAATGAGGCTTATCAAAAGTTAAACAATAGTTCACTGACCTCAGAACTGTGTATTACTTGGGGGTTGCGAACAGTGAATTTAAAGTACCATAATATATAACTGAGCATGTGTCGACTACATCATTTAAAACAGTTAGTGACGGAATCCAAAACCCATATTTTTTAGCCAGTGTAACACCGCAGTACGACGACACTGAGGACAACAAACGAAGAAATAATAGCAGGTGGAACCGTAACAACTGTACACACATCTTAAATGTGCTTCGTATAATTTTGGTTGTAATTTGAATTTTGTTTGCTTTTGTATCCCTTTTCTCTGTCTCTCTCTTTCTTTCTTCTCTCTGTCCCCCTCTGTGTGTGTGTGTGTGTGTGTGTGTGTGTGTGTGTGTGTGTGTGTGTGTGTGTGTGTGTAACGTTCTGTAGCTGTTTGCGTTGCCCTTTCTGTAAATTTCCACAATGCATTACATAATGTGCCTTTGCAGAGTGTATTGTGTTCATTTAAAACTTCTTTGCCTTCAGCTACTGACTTCTGTGTGTGGAAACTTTCTTGTGTTGTTAGTTCGTGATGCAGGCTGTTGCTGGATTTCAGTATTTTTAAAACTATTGTTATTGCGGTTGCGTTATAGTTATGGCCTATTATGTCGTCAGCAAATGTGTTACAGGTGCTGTTACTTTTAGGGCTATGAGATGTTCGGGTATCTTGTCTTAAAATTAATGCTTTTTTCTCGTGTATATACGGCAACTGTTCCATATGAGGTCGTATATTCCTGATCTATTCAATTCATTTGTGGGTGTCTGCATGATCTGAGATTTTTCTACGTTGTGTTGTTTGCCCTGTATCCATCGGAAGACTCTGTTCCCTCAGTATGTTCCCTATTCTAAGGACAATATTTTTATTTCGGGTGATTATGTACCATTTCGTTTTGTGGGTATGTTTCACGGTTTTGTCTTGTATGTGGTCACTGTTTTTGTGTTGTTTCTTCTGTGTAGTTAAGGTTTTGTATACGTGTGGTGCGTTTCCGTATACAAATTCGTTGGTTTCATTTCGCTATCATAACCGAAAAGGAGATCACACACACACACACACACACACACACACACACACACACACACACACACACACACACAAGCACGCGCGCGCCCACGCACACGCACACACGAAGGCGCGTGTGTGCGATGGCACACACATAAAAACACAGAAAATGAGAGATAAAAAAAAAGCAAATTCGGTGCCAAACTCACTCAGGAACAAATAAACACCGACGGCGTTAGGAAAGAAAACCGCATTGTTTACACCACTTATTACTTGGCGAAATGGCGTTTTTTAAATCATATTTATGACTATACAAAGTACATTTAATATGTGTGTTTGCATTGTTCTGTGAACGCGTAAGACGAAGAATTTATCGTAACAAGACGTGAGCAATAACAAATATACACGCAAAACGTTTTGGCACTCAAAAATCAAATTATTAAAAATCAAGGGAGGTGTCAACTCCCTGATGAAACATACATTTACGTCACTTGGTTTGCAAATGAGAAGCTGTCAGAGCAGGACGCCATACAGGTGGTCCTGCAAAACCGTATAATGTAAAATCAAGGTAAGAAGAAAATGAACATAAACGGTCTTCAGGTCTCATTTTGTTACATCAGTCACAGCCTAAAATATGTTCACTTTTTATAGTTTTTCAATGAACAAAACGAACTGATGATAGCATAGAGGTGCCAACACATGTTTTGGGAACAAGAAAAAAACAGTGGTTTTCATAAACGGGGAACCTGTATCCAATAACCTTAACTGCCGGTTCAAAATGGCTCTGAGCGCTGTGCGACTTAACATCTGAGGTCATAAGTCCCATAGAACATAGAACTACTAAAACCATACTAACCGTCGCGCGGTTCCAGACTGTAACGCCTAGAACCGCTCGGTTATCCCGACCGGCTGAGATTGATGCTAAGGTTGCCCATTTAGTATTCTGTACTACGTTGGCATATTTAGCTTTCACATCCGCAGTTTCCTCTAAGTGTCTCAGCTGCCTCTCCATCACTTCTCCATATTCTGATTATTTCACTTTCGTTGTATTCCATTTTGCTGGCGCTGTTACGAATTCTGCTAGTATAGGGAGGTGATCAGATCCGAGTGGCTCTTGAAACATTTCACAGCACAAAATTAGCCGACCCATAGAAACGACGGATGACCATGCTACTTAGTGACCAACACTTTTAATTCCATCCAGCCATACAAAATCAGCGAACGAGAAGTTCTCGGTTGCAGAGCCGATTCATTCGTCGTATCTGTTGAATCTCATGCCAACTCCGTGACATAGTACCACTAGTTCTCAGCCTCTATTTCATCTGCGATTTTAATTATGATTGTCTTCACCATTTGAGTCCCAAGTAATGGGTGGCTATTCGTTCTCGTGGTATGTAGTTGTTAGGCGTCCTATAAATCGGTAAGAGTTTCGCATGGCAATCCTTTTATACTGAGTGATTCCGTCCTCTACGAGGTGCATTCAAGTTCTAAGGCCTCCGATTTTTTTTCCCCGGACAGGAAAGAGATAGAAACATGCGCATTGTTTCAAAATGAGGTCACGTTCATTGTCAATACGTTCCAGAGGTGGCAGATGGCAGATGGAATTTTACCGCCAGCGGCGAGAATGAGAACTGTTTTAAATACTTAAAATGACGACGTTTTCCTTACTTGAGCAGCGTGCAATAATTCGTTTTCATAATTTGCTTGGTGTGAAACCAATTGAAATTCATCGTCAGTTGAAGCAGACATGTGGTGCTGGAGTTATGGATGTGTCGAAAGTGCGTTTGTGGGTGCGACAGTTTAATGAAGGTAGAACATCGTGTGACAACAAACTGAAACAACCTCGGGCTCGCACAAGCCGGTCTGACGACATGATCGAGAAAGTGGAGAGAATTGTTTTGGGGGATCGCCGAATGACTGTTGAACAGATCGCCTCCAGAGTTGGCATTACTGTGGGTTCTGTGCACACAACCCTGCATGACGACCTGAAAGTGCGAAAAGTGCCATCCAGGTGGGTGCCACGAATGCTGACAGACGACCACATGGCTGCCCGTGTGGCATGTTGCCAAGCAATGTTGACGCGAAACGACAGCATGAATGGGACTTTTTTTCGTCGGTTGTGACAATGGATGAGACGTGGATGCCATTTTTCAATCCAGAAACAAAGCGCCAGTCAGCTCAATGCAAGCACACAGATTTACCGCCACCAACAAAATTTCGGGTAACCGTCAGTATTGAAAAAATGATGGTGTCCATGTTCTGGGACAGCGAGGGCGTAATCCTTACCCACAGCGTTCCAAAGAGCACTACGGTAACAAGTGCATCCTACGAAAATGTTTTGAAGAACAAATTCCTTCCTGCACTGCAACAAAAACGTCCGGGAAGGGCTACGCGTGTGCTGTTTCACCAAGTCAACGCACCCGCACATTGAGCTAACGTTACGCAACAGTTTCTTCATGATAACAACTTTGAAGTGATTCCTCAAAGTCCCTACTCACCTGACCTGGCTCCTAGTGACTTGTGGCTTTTTCCAACAATGAAAGACACTCTCCGCGGCCGCACATTCACCAGCCATGCTGCAATTGCCTCAGCGATTTCCCAGTGGTCAAAACAGACTCCTAAAGAAGCCTTCGCCGCTGCCATGGAATCATGGCGTCAGCGTTGTGAAATATGTGTACGTCTGCAGGGCGATTACGCCGAGAAGTAACGCCAGTTTCATCGATTTCGGGTGAGTATTTAATTAGGAAAAAAAAATCGGATGCCTTAGAACTTGAATGCACCTCGTACAGTGGTATTATGAAGATTTAGTTTGATACATGAAAAACCCATGATTTTTTTCGTAAAGGTGGACCTGCCATTCATCTGATCTCCTTGTATACAAGTTTCTAAATAATCAACTCTCGAACACTTGAGGTCTTACCCACTTGGATCCACAACAGGCCACGTGTTTCTGTCGTAGCAGAGACGTGCTAATCTGTTAGTTTGCTGAACAGACTGGCAAGCCGAAGTCAGAAGCAGACTGGAATGCCAGAGGGAGTCGGTACTGAGTGAACGAAGCAGCGTCAAAGTCAGTACACGCAACCTTGGACAGAGCAGAAGAATGGTGTTGGCCGGTGATGACAGCCCCCTATGTATTGAGAATAAGGTGGCAATTATCGTCATGGAGTGAGGAGACCAGTGCAGCTGTGTCAATGTGCTGACGGCCAGCATTGAAGACACCACATATAGCGACTATCAGAGATGGCAGTCAGCTTGGACGAGGTGGAGCAGGATTTCGTGTGTGAAAGCAGCAGGGCAGTCTGCAGGAAACTGAGAACTCGGCTTGTGCTGGTGTGCTGCCAACATGGGGAATTTGTTTCCTGTCTGGACAGACGGACAGTGTTTGGCTTCCTCGATCCAGAGAAGGCAGTGCTGGAGAGATACAAGCTGCTATTAGCCGGGTAAGTTATCACGTTCTAATCTGATAGATGGTTATTTTATTTGTGTTTCAAATTATTCATGTGCACATATTGACCATTGGGCTATTATACAGTTTTTAAAACGTATTCTGAATTTACACACAGACAAGCCGCACAATCCAAAGCTCCCACCGTTTCCTGTGTCACGTGCTATTGGTACTGACTGACACTGTCAGTGAACTCACATTTAGTTACTTCATCATACTATAGTGTGCTTTACAGCTAACACTGAAAATATTATTCCCACAATGATGATAGAAAATTTATCAATAATATCAATAACTACTTCTCTTTCACATATCGAGTGTGTTTGCAGCAGGTAATTGTTGGCGCTCTTTTAATAACATGGTGGCCGTCTGGTACCATTAGCTTCTAACGGATACCAGACCTTTTTTTTTTGTCATCAGTCTTCTGACAGGTTTGGTACAGCCCACCATGAATTCATTTCCTATGTCAACCTCTACATGTCAGAGTAGCATTTACATCCTATGTCCTCAGATATTTGCTGAATGTATTACAATCGCTCCACAGTTTCTTCTCTCTACAGCTCCTCCTAGTACCGTGGAAGTCATTCCCTCATGTCTTAACAGGTGTCCTATCATTCTGTCCCTTCTCTTTGTCAGTATTTTCCAATTATTCATTTCCTTTCCGATTCTGCACAGAACGTCCTCAACCCTTACGTTATGAGTCCACCTAATTTTCAATTTTCGCCTGTAACACCACATCTCAAAAGCTTCGATTCGCTTCTGCTCTGGTTTTCTGTCACTGTCATGCAATGCTTTGTTCCAGACGTACACTCTCAGAAATTTCTTCTTCAAATTATGGCCTATGTTTGATACTAGCAGATTTCTCTTGGCCAGGAATGCCCTCTTTTCCAGGGCTAGTGTGCCTTCTGATGTCCTCCTACTCCATCCGCCAATGGTTATTTTGCTGCCTAGGTAGCAGAAGTCCTTTAACTTCATCTTCTTTGTGCCCATCGATCCTGATGTTATGTATCTCACTGTTCTCATTTCTGTTACTTCTCATTACTTCCCTCTTCCTTCGATTTACTCTCAGTCTATATAATGTACTGATGAGATTGGTCATTCCATTCAGCATATCCAGTAATTCTTCTTTACTTACACTCAGGATAGCAACGTCATCAGTGAATCGTACCTTGATACCCTTTCACCTTGACTTTTAATTCCACTCCTGATACTCTCAGGCATTTGCATCATTGCTTCTTCTGTGTACAGATGGAGCAGTAGGAGGGAAATACTGCATATCTGTATTACTCCCTTTTTAAGACGAGCGCTTCTATCTCGTTTGTCCACTATTATTATACCCTCTTGATTCATGTAAGTATTGTATTTACCCGTCTCTCCCTATAGCTTCCTCCAATTTTTCTCAGAATTTCGAACACCTTGCACCATTTCACACTGTCGAACGGTATTTTCAGGTCCACAAATCCTGTGAACCAGTCTTGATTTTTCTTTAGTCTTGCTTTCTTTATCAACCGGAATGTCATAACTGCCTCTCTGGTGCTATTATCGTTTCTGAAGCTTTCATCTAGCACATCCTCAATCTTATTTTTTATTCCTCTGTGTACACCTATTGTTAGCAACTTGGATGCATGAGCTGTTACGCTGATAGTGCAATAATTCTCGCACTTTCAGTTCTTGCAACCTTCGGAATGGTGTGTGGGGCGGTTTCCCAACCTCAGGAAAAGAGAGTGCTCGTGAACCTCTGTCCGCTCCTCCGTATTCCTTGGCAATGCCGTTGGCAGAATAAGGGTGACTTCTTATGCCGCAAGTCTTCGGGTGCCTATGCTGTCTATTAATCAAAAGTTATGCTGTGATGGGTCTCGAACCCGGGACCGAGGACGTTTTGTTTACTTATCAAAGGCAAAGCCCCTTAACCACACCATATAGGCGGTGTGTCCCTCTTGCAGGGCGTTGTGCTGCAGCTGCGATCTCTTGTACTAGGAGCATCAGACTACCTGCTGCCTCAGAAGCGGCGGGTGACGCTCAAGTTTATGACAGCCGAAATATTGCTTTTTTTGGGCGAACGTACTTCCCAGCAAGTGATAATGGTAAAGTATTGCGGTGTTCCGGGCTCATTTCAGCAGGTGGTTAGTGCCCTGACGGCAGGCAGAGTCCATCGCTCGAGGCGTGTTCACCAGAACGAGATTCACGAACTGCCTCGTTTGATTTGTCACATTCCACATTGTCATGTGAACCTGCCGTGGCCGCGGCACATGCATCTACAGGGTTGATGGTGTTAGGACAGCAACCAGCCACAAATTTACTTTCAATTCCTTTATTCTATGGGCACCGTTACCGGATTCGAATCGTTGTGATTCAACCTGAGACGGTTTACACGCTTTCTTTATAACATGTTATGTCATAAAGAAAGTGTGTAAACCGTCTGATGATGAATCACAACGATTCGAAACCGGTAACGGTGCCCTTTGAATAAAGGAACTGAAAGTAAATTTGTGGTCGGTTGCTGTCCTAACACCATCAATACTTGTCTTCAAACAACAGCCACGGTCTACATCATGTCATCATATGACAAAATTGCATCTACAGGGTGTTTCAGAATTAGTGATAGACACTTCTAAAGGTTGCAAAGGAGACATAAGTAGGTCAAGTTTTACATAGGAACTCGCGTCCGGAAACTTCATCCAACGACGCTACCGAACGTCTAAGTTATAGCCACCGGTGCCTCTAAATGTATGTACATACAGGGTGATTCTGCGATGATGTTACAAACTTCGTACGGCGGTGCAGAAGGGTAAATATATCAGTTTTAGGTAAGGGCCTCTGTAGCGTAAACGAAAGAGTCGAAGGTTATAGGCGGAAACTAGTCTGATACCTTTGACAATGCAATACATGTGCTGTTACAGTTGTCGCTAAAGTTGTATTTTGGCCAGTTTCAGAGGCTGTAGTGTGGGCTAAAACAAGGAAAAAGCTCCAGAAAGGAAGAGCCCTAATTGCATACCTGGGGAGCTATAAGCACTTTTTCAACTTCGCTGCTGTGAAACACATATCCTCCATTGAGCAAGTTTTCACAGGTCTTAAGTTATGCATTTTAGAGCCCATGATTACATATTTTCTAATTTTGATTCTTGCTGCCACCTATGAACGTTGCCTAACCTACAATCTTAACAACAGTATTCCACTGTCAGGGGTGTCACAACAGTTAGCTCTTATAAATTTCGACTCGTTCGTTTTCGGTACAGTGACTCTCCTCTCAAACTAATACTTTTGTCCTCCATCATCCTAGATCACCCTGTACATACATACATTAAAGCTGCCGGCACCTACAATTTTGACGCTTACAAGCGTCGTTGGACGACGTTTGCGGGTATTGTTTCCTGTATAAAACCTGATCAACTAAGTCCCCTCTACAAAAAAATGGCACTGAGCACTATGGGACTTAACATCTATGGTCATCAGTCCCCTAGAACTTAGAGCTACTTAAACCTAACTAACCTAAGGACATCACACAACACCCACCCATCACGAGGCAGAGAAAATCCCTGACCCCGCCGGGAATCGAACCCGGGAGGTCCCCTCTACAACTTCTATAAGTGTGTAACGTGAATTGTGAAACAGCATGTATAACTATGTAAAATATGAATTGAGAAACACCATGTATAACACTGCACAATCGGGCTGATATACGGCTTTATCAGGCAACGATCTCCATGTACGTACATACTAAAATAATTCCCGAGATTTAAACATAATTACACACATTGACATTGTTTTGTGTATGACTTACTATCGTATCTGTTTGACTGAGGGCATACGGAATCCTGTATCAGAGTCAGACTTTGAATGACCTTCGTAAGGTTTTGCGACTAATGAAAATACAAGGCACAGATGGTACCTCGCTGTTTAGGCAAGTGTTCCTCTCAGTGCCTCTCATACCATCTGCTCCTCTTTCCATAATATTCTGTCTGTTTCCTTCGTAAAGCCTTACAATTCTTCCTGCCTACTTTGTGCCTTTCCATCTCTGCTTAGTATCACCCCAGCTCTTAACATCCAAACACTCTCTCATTTCTCTCTTCTCGTTAGGTTTCTAAACTTCCCATAGGAGCCCTCTTTCACTCTCAAATGATTTCCATTCCACTTGTAGACGTTCTTTCCCATGTCGCACTTCCTGTCAGTAACATTCTTTTAACCATCGTTACATTTTTATGTTTTCTCATTTCGTAAGTAAATTCAGTATTCCATGTGTTAACCAAGGATGTCTATTGGATATTCGCTTTCTGCCTATTTGGCCCTGTGCGACCTTGACTATTCTGCATCTCTAAATTCACCATTGTCTACTGTTACACGGCTTGCACCTGTTTCAATCAAATGTTGTCAGATGTTCCCTTTGAAAATTCTCGACAACTGGTTCCTTCAACAAAAGTCTTCAGTTTCCTAACTTACTGTAATTTTCAAAGTTTTTAACTGTAACTCATAATAAATAAAATATGATCAGGGTACACTTGTGCCAATGGCACTGATTTGCAGTTTAAAAGCTGGTCTGCAAATTCCCATCTTACCATTGTATAATTTATCAGAAATCTTCCGGTATTTTCAGGGCCCTTCCACCTACATAAAAAGCTTTCAGGCTACTGAAACCATGTGTTAGCAATTATTAAATGGTACTCTGTGCAAAATTCCATCCTACAGCATCCTCTTTCATTTCCTACCACTCATCAGGGTTCATTATTATTATTATTATTATTATTATTATTCCAGAATGAGATTTTCACTCTGCAGCGGAGTGTGCGCTGATATGAAACTTCCTGGCAGATTAAAACTGTGTGCCCGACCGAGACTCGAACTCGGGACCTTTGCCTTTCGCGGGCAAGTGCTCTACCATCTGAGCTACCGAAGCACGACTCACGCCCGGTACTCACAGCTTTACTTCTGCCAGTATCCGTCTCCTACCTTCCAAACCTTACAGAAGCTCTCCTGCGAACCTTGCAGAACTAGCACTCCTGAAAGAAAGGATATTGCGGAGACATGGCTTAGCCACAGCCTGGGGGATGTTTCCAGAATGAGATTTTCACTCTGCAGCGGAGTGTGCGCTGATATGAAACTTCCTGGCAGATTAAAACTGTGTGCCCGACCGAGACTCGAACTCGGGACCTTTGCCTTTCACGGGCAAGTGCTCTACCATCTGAGCTACCGAAGCACGACTCACGTCCGGTACTCACAGCTTTACTTCTGCCAGTATCCGTCTCCTACCTTCCAAACCTTACAGAAGCTCTCCTGCGAACCTTGCAGAACTAGCACTCTTGAAAGAAAGGATATTGCGGAGACATGGCTTAGCCACAGCCTGGGGCATGTTTCCAGAATGAGATTTTCACTCTGTAGCGCAGTGTGCGCTGATATGAAACTTCCTGGCAGATTAAAACTGTGTGCCCGACCGAGACTCGAACTCGGGTCCTTTGCCTTTCGCGGGCAAGTGCTCTACCATCTGAGCTACCGAAGCAGTTTTAATCTGCCAGGAAGTTTCATATCAGCGCACACTCCGCTGCAGAGTGAAAATCTCATTCTGGAAACATCCCCCAGGCTGTGGCTAAGCCATGTCTCTGCAATATCCTTTCTTTCAGGAGTGCTAGTTCTGCAAGGTTCGCAGGAGAGCTTCTGTAAGGTTTGGAAGGTAGGAGACGGATACTGGCAGAAGTAAAGCTGTGAGTACCGGGCGTGAGTCGTGCTTCGGTAGCTCAGATGGTAGAGCACTTGCCCGCGAAAGGCAAAGGTCCCGAGTTCGAGTCTCGGTCGAGCACACAGTTTTAATCTGCCAGGAAGTTTCATATCAGCGCACACTCCGCTGCAGAGTGAAAATCTCATTCTGGAAACATCCCCCAGGCTGTGGCTAAGCCATGTCTCCGCAATATCCTTTCTTTCAGGAGTTCTAGTTCTGCAAGGTTCGCAGGAGAGCTTCTGTAAGGTTTGGAAGGTAGGAGACGGATACTGGCAGAAGTAAAGCTGTGAGTACCGGGCGTGAGTCGTGCTTCGGTATCTCAGATGGTAGAGCACTTGCCCGCGAAAGGCAAAGGTCCCGAGTTCGAGTCTCGGTCGGGCACACAGTTTTAATCTGCCAGGAAGTTTCATTATTATTATTATTTACTTATCTAATGTGTCACTTAAAATAGGTATGATAAGTAGTGATTTAGTTTGAAGTACTTACAGAGCTAAAAAAAGAAAAAATAACAATGTTTCACCGGCTAAATCAGTTGAAAAATCATTTGGAGATGAGGCCATACCATCTCAAATATCACATGCGCAGTAAAGCTCTGTGGTTTGTAAACCAACTGCTGGGTTGAGGAAAATTTTACCTACCCTCTTGACACTACAAATATGTATCCGAGAATATGGTAACTCCCTCTACACAACATTACCCCTTCAGGGGCACAGAAATTACACGCTAGGTGAGAAACATATGGCTCAGTTAATCACAGTACCTTCTGTTCACGTGTGACCTGTGTTGCTCTTGACCACGATACCAACATCGTACTGGGTGGGAGGCAGTGCAGAATTAATGGGCGAGTTTGCGGTTTCCCAGCTTGATGTATTGTGTCCTGAATTTTGCTGCCACCCTCACTTCCGTATATAGCGAACTCTCATCAAATGGCTATTGTAAACTGTTACACGTGACTGCTCACGAAACTAGAAGCACCAGAACGTTTATGTATCCTGTTGGAACTGACTGATGATAAAGTAACCCTTAAATCTACTGAAGCGCAACTAACAGCAGTGCGACTCCACCATATTTGATAATGAAGTGGTAGTCTGTTCCCAGAACTTACCACATTAACGCAGTGAAAGGGTGAATGCTTTTCTGTGAGACCCTAAGACTGGTATTTAAAACTTTCGGCGAGTGTAGAAAGTTTTGTGATGTTTCTGGAGAGCCGGCCAATGACAATAACTGCCTGCCTAATTATTTCGGCGCAGTATATGCTGACTATCTTCAGATAAATTCTGTCAACGGTATACCCAGCTAAATACATCGTCGCATGTACTCTTCTTAAAACAACCAGAAGGCTCTCCGCGTAATTTCGTGACAGGAAATTACTGATATCTTTCATTCCTATCCAAGTTTTGTAATACCGAGTAGTTAACGCCTGCTTTCTCATGGCACATTATAAATAGTTTCCAATGACGTAACACCATTACGGTTACTAACAACTTCCATTACGCGTTCCTGACTGCTAGAGTTATAACTTTGCGAAGAAGTATACTAAATGCCTGAAACCAGTTAACGAAATGAAACTTATTTATGCAAGTCGTTGCTAAATATTTCAATAAATACAACTACAGTTGCTGAAGTAAATGGTCCAAGTTTTATTGCCAGAAGATCTATATTTGTACACCGAGTTTTGGCTGGAAGAAACGTCTTACTAGTTAGATTAAAATCAGTGAACCATAACGATGCTGATACGGTAAGTAATAAATTTACATATTCATTTATTGAAATAACCAGCAACCACCTGAAGACAAGAAATTTTAATTCCTGAATCGGTTTCGTGCACTTAGTGCCCTTCTTCAGATGATTATGACTACCTCACTATTTATGAGGGTCAAAAATAAGATGCATGTAGCATACTGCTGTGGTCAAAGTCGTTATCAACCACGTGACCACAGTAATATGCTGCATACATATTTTCTGACACTCGAAAATAGACCGACAGTTATAAATTTCTGAAGAAGGATACCAAATGCCTGAAACCACTTAACGAAATGAAACATTTTTATGCAGCTCGTTGCTAAATATTTCAATAAATACAACTGCAGTTGCTGAAGATGGATAAAATACTAAAGTTTATATAGGTCAACCATGATTTGAAACAATAATTCTTTCACATTAACCCTTTTAACGGCAGGGAAGCCTTAGCTATCCTCTTGGTGTTACACCACGACTTTATACCAACTCAGAATAAGCCATTCTCAACTCAATGTAAGACCTACATGCAAAAAAATGAATCGAGAGTAATGATTCGTTCTCGAATTAAATCAGGCAAAGCTGAGGTAGTGACATTGGGAAATTAGACACGATTAGTAGCAGATCAGGAATAATATAATAAGATGCGATGACTAAAGCAGTACCCGTATATGGGATAAAGATGGGCAACAGCAATAAATGCAAGTCTGAAAAACAAATTTGTTAACAGCGAATATAAATTTAAATATCAGGTACCCTTTTCTGAAGTAAATCGTCTTGAGAGTACATCTACATGTCTACATCTACATGACTACTCTGCAATTCACATTTAAGTGCTTGGCAGAGGGTTCATCGAACCACAATCATACTATCTCTCTACTATTCCACTCCCGAACAGCGAGCGGGAAAAACGAACACCTAAACCTTTCTGTTAGAGCTCTGATTTCTCTTATTTTATTTTGATGATCATTCCTACCTATGTAGGTTGGGCTCAACAAAATATTTTCGCATTCGGAAGAGAAAGTTGGTGACTGAAATTTCGTAAAAAGGTCTCGCCGCGACGAAAAACGTCTATGCTGTAATGACTTCCATCCCAACTCGTGTATCATATCTGCCACACTCTCTCCCCTATAACGCGATAATACAAAACGAGCTGCCCTTTTTTGCACCCTTTCGATGTCCTCCGTCAATCCCACCTGGTAAGGATCCCACACCGCGCAGCAATATTCTAACAGAGGACGAACGAGTGTAGTGTAAGCTGTCTCTTTAGTGGACTTGTTGCATCTTCTAAGTGTCCTGCCAATGAAACGCAACCTTTGGCTCGCCTTCCCGACGATATTATCTATGTGGTCCTTCCAACTGAAGTTGTTCGTAATTTTAACACCCAGGTACTTAGTTGAATTGACAGCCTTGAGAATTGTACTATTTACCGAGTAATCGAATTCCAACGGAATTCTTTTGGAACTCAAGTGGATCATCTCACACTTTTCGTTATTTAGCGTCAACTGCCACCTGACACACCATACAGCAATCTTTTCTAAATCGCTTTGCAGCTGATACTGGTCTTCGGATGACCTTACTAGACGGTAAATTACAGCATCATCTGCGAACAGTCTAAGAGAACTGCTCAGATTGTCACCCAGGTCAATTATATAGATCAGGAACAGTAGAGGTCCCAGGACGCTTCCCTGGGGAACACCTGATATCACTTCAATTTTACTCGATGAATTGCCGTCTATTACTACGAACTGCGACCTTCCTGACAGGAAATCACGAATCCAGTAGCACAACTGAGACGATACCCCATAGCTCCGCTGCTTGATTAGAAGTCGCTTGTGAGGAACGGTGTCAAAAGCTTTCCGGAAATCTAGAAATACGGAATCAACTTGAGATCCCCTGTCGATAGCGGCCATTACTTAGTGCGCATAAAGAGCTAGCTGCATTGCACACGAGCGATGTTTTCTGAAGCCATGCTGATTACGTGTCAATAGATCGTTACCTTCGAGGTGATTCATAATGTTTGAATACAGTATATGCTCCAAAACCCTACTGCAAACCGACGTCAATGATATAGGTCTGTAGTTAAATGGATTACTCCTACTACCCTTCTTGAACACTGGTGCGATCTGCGCAATTTTCCAATCTGTAGGTACAGATCTATTGGTGAGCGAGCGGTTGTATATGAGTGCTAAGTAGGGAGTTACAGTATCAGCGTAATCTGAAAGGAACCTAATCGGTATACAATCTGGACCTGAAGACTTGCCCGTATCAAGCGATTTGAGTTGCTTCTCAACCCCTAAGGTATCTACTTGTAAGAAACTCATGCTAGCAGATGTTCATGTTTCAAATTCTGGAATATTCCATTCGTCTTCCCTGGTGAAGGAATTTCGAAAAACTGCGTTCAATAACTCCGCTTTAGCGGCACAGTCGTCGATAACAGTACCATCGGCACTGCGCAGCGAAGGTATTGACTGCGTCTTGCCGCTTCTGTACTTTACATACGACCAGAATTTCTTCGGATTTTCTACCTAATTTCGAGACAATGTTTCGTTGTGGAACCTATTAAAGGCATCTCGCATCGAAGTACGTGCCAAATTTCGCGCGTCTGTAAATTTTAGCCCATCTTCAGGATTTCGCGTTCTTCTGAACTTCCCATGCTTTTTCCGTTGCCTCTGCAACAGCGTTCGGACCTTTTTTGTGTACCACGGGGGATCCGTTCCATCTCTTACCAATTTATGAGGTATGAATATCTCAATTGCAGTTGCTACTATATCTTTGAATTTGAGCCACATCTCGTCTACATTCGCATAGTCAGTTCGGAAGGAATGGAAATTGTGTTTTAGGAAGGCTTCTAGTGGCACTTTATCCGCTTTTTTAAATAAAATTATTTTGCGTTTGTTTCTGATGGATTTGAAAGAAATGGTATTGAGCCTAGCTACAATGACCTTGTGATTACTAATCTCTGTATCAGTCATGATGCTCTCTATCAGCTCTGGATTGTTTGTGGCCAAGAAGTCAAGTGTGTTTTCGCAACCATTTACAATTCGCGTGGGTTCGTGGACTAACTGCTCGAAATAATTTTCGGAGAATGCATTTAGGACAATCTCGGAAGACGTTTTCTGCCTACCACCGGTTTTGAACAAGTATTTTTGCCAACATACCGAGGGTAGGTTGAAGTCCCCACCAACTATAACCGTATGAGTGGGGTATTTATTTGTTACGAGACTCAAACTTTCTTCGAACTGTTCCGCAACTGTATCATCGGAGTCTGGGGGTCGGTAGAAGGAGCCAATTATTAACTTAATTCGGCTGTTAAGTATAACCTCCACCCACACCAATTCGCACGGAGTATCTACTTCGACTTCACTACAAGATAAACCACTACTGACAGACACAAACACTCCACCACCAATTCTGCCTAATCTATCTTTCCTGAACACCGTCTGAGACCTCGTAAAAATTTCTGCAGAACTTATTTCAGGCTTTAGCCAGCTTTCTGTACCTATAACGATATCAGCTTCTGTGCTTTCTATTAGCGCTTGAAGCTCAGGGACTTTTCCAGCGTAACTACAACAATTTACAACTATAATTCCGACTGTTCCTTGATCCAAGCACGTCCTGTAATTGCCAAGCACCCTTTGACATTGCAGCCCATCCCGCACTTTCCCGAGGCCTTCTAACCTAAAAAACCGCCCAGTCCACGCCACACAGCCTCCGTTACCCGTGTAGCCGCCATGTGAGTGTAGTGAACTCCTGACCTATTCAGCGGAACCCGAAACCCCACCACCCTATGGCGCAAGTCAAGGAATCTGCAGCCAATACGGTCGCAAAACCGTCTGAGCGTCTGATTCAGACCCTCCACCCGGCTCTGCACCAAAGGTCCGCAGTCGGTTCTGTCAACGATGCTGCAGATGGTGAGCTCTGCTTTCATCTGGTGTAGACTTATGCTAAAGTGAAACTGTTCAGACAAGAAGAGAACAGAATTTTTGAAGTATGCAAATACGGTAAAATACTGAAGATTATGTGGTTAGATCAGGTTGTGCAACTGTAATGCAAATTAACCTTATAAATTTCTTCATTGTACCGTATAATTATTATCTGATAATTTTTTCTGTAATAACTGAAATGTTACCTTTGAGTGAATATGTAATATGTTTTTGTAATTAATATAACTGGAACTAATGTAAATTTCCTTTGTTACGGAATGTATATTATGATTACAATAGGTCAGTAAATTTTGTACTGTTATTGAAAGAGTAAAGCTAAATGTTAACACCGTTTATGGTCGTTGCTGTGTGAATGGCTGCGTTGCACTCCAGTGTTATTTTACGTGATTGTGCAGACGCGACTGTTGTGTGTAGAGTGAAAAGTTAGGTCCATTTGAGACCCAGTTCGTAACTGCAAGGCTCACCGGACGTGCAAGTGTGTGCAGAGTCTCTAGGAACATAAAGATCGTGCCCCATCATTGTTCATTACTAATTAAAGTAAATGCATAGTGAATTGAGTAAAATGAGTGTTGTCACAAATATCGAAGCCATCCTCCCTACATCTCAGATGAACTGTAAGGCTGCTTAGTTTATACAGTTAGAAATGCTATATGACATACCCAGTAACTTTTTAATCCTAAGTAATGCCAGTTATATGTTAAAATTCTAGTGATATCACCATTCAGCTATGTCATTTTCACCTTCATTAAGGTCCTGTACCTTTCCCCTTATAGAAAAGTCGAGTGTCTTTGATTTATGAAGGCAAATATTTTTGTTAGAAGTATGATGAAGGTAGAACAGAAACTGTGCCTCAGTAAGTCAATTAATCTGTTCTACAATAAATAGAGGTATTTAACTGAAGTAACTGTAAATTTAGTTGCAATATTACGGAGAAATATAGATTCAAAGTAAGGTAACGAAAAATTTGTAAATTATATTTCATGATATTTATTAATGTTACTTTGATTATAAATTATAGAGTGCAGCAGAGGCAGTCGTCCCTTTTTTTTAGATGTTATTACGCTAATCCAGATTTCGGCTAGTGGCTAGCCATTCTCAATGCACTATTTTCTAATCTCGATGCCTATAAGTCCCTGTTGCTCGGGCGTCAGTCGCATGCCATTGAACACTACTGTAAGATATGTGAGTAGTATTGGTCTGGCGAACAATACAGCAATACAGTTGCTTGAAAATATGTATACCCCATGAGTGCAATTTTAATGTATGTTAGAGATTTTATGACAGTAGTCTGCATCCATAGCAGTTGCAGATAATTTATCAGCGTTGATGTGGTCAGTGACTGAAACTGGCCAAGTGCGATTAGCTATCTCACTCTAACGGTTCCATGTCAATCTAATTACGTATACAGACAATTCATTCATTACCGGATTCGAACATTTTGACTATTTATGCTTGTTATCGATATCGATACTGGTAGGGTATCGGTCACAGTATTTCCAAGACTTCCGACAATGTTTTAATTTCAAGGTTGATGATGCTGTGGTGCAAGGGAAGGTGTCGTCGTTGAGTGACACAAGACGACTTGGACAGGATTTGTGATTGGTGTAAAGAATGGCAGCTACCTTTAAATATAGATAAATATAAATTAATGCAGATGAATAGGAAAAAGAATCCCGTAATACTCCATTAATAGTGTAGTGCTTGACACAGACACGTCGATTAAATATTTGGGCGTAACACTGCACAGCGAAATGAAGGGGGACCAGCATGTAATGGAAGTTGTGGGGAAGGCGGATAGTCGTCTTCGGTTCATTGGTAGAATTTTGGGAAGATGTGGTTCATCTGTAAATGAGACCGCTTATAAAACACTAATATGACCTATTCTTGACTACTGGTCGATCCCTATCAGGTCGGATTGAGGGAGGACATAGAAGAAATGCAGAAGCGGGCTGCTAGATTTGTTACTGGTAGGTTTGATCATCGCGCAAGCGTTACGGAAATGCTTCAGGAACTCGGGTGGGAGTCTCTAGAGGAAAGGAGGCGTTCTTTTCGTGAATCGCTACTGAGGAAATTTAGAGAACCAGCATTTGAGGCTGAATGCAGTACAATTTTACTGCCGCCAACTTACATTTCGCGGAAAGACCACAAAGATAAGAGAGATCAGGGCTCGTACAGAGGCATATAGGCAGTCATTTTTCCCTCGTTCTGTTTGGGAGTGGAACAAGGAGAGAAGATGCTAGTTGTGGTACGAGGTACCTTCCACCACGCACCGTATGATGGATTGCGTATTATGTATGTACATGTAGAAGGTTGATTCAGTTGTATTCAGTGTGTGGTGAAATGAGAATACCACTTCTCTTTTGGGCTGCGAACAGCATCCCCAACCCCACCTCTCTCCTCACCCCTAAATACCTTCCAGTAAATATACGGTTACCAGTTATTGCAATCCGAAGGAATTGATTTTGGAATCGTTAAGAAGCATATGCGTTTCGTAGTACGACGTAATCACGTTTTTCGTCTTTTAACACATTTTTCATTAGCGAGTTACAGAAGTATCATAGCAAAAGTCACTGCACTGAGTTTGGCCTCACAATATTCCTGGTCATTTCACTATAATTCAAATATGACAAGTCGACAGACAACGATCAAGGGGAAATTTCCAGCTTGTCCCCATAAAAATTGCGAAACAGCTCTATTCAGTATGTGGTGTAAGAGGTCCATGATTAATTTAAACTGGTAAATTCTGGACGTCAGCAGTCCTGCGTCATGGCCCTGAAAGATCATTCTGAATAAATAGAAAATTCTTACCTGAATTAGGTCGCCGGATAACGCGTATATATCTGCTCCTACAAGAAATTTTACTGGCGCAGCTCAGTGCAATGCTGGCAGATGGATTTGTCATGTATAAAAGAAACAACTGATTTTTCTTTTCAATAATTGGGATGACCAAGGATTGGAGAAATTAGTAAATTCTTTAAATTGAAATGAATGATTGTCAAAAGTTACTTTTTATGACAAAGATCATTATTAAGGGACTTTTTAAAACATTTACATGGGACTTGATATAACAATAGTACATATGCCCGAGGCTGCTTTTACCTTATACCACAACGCTCAGGCTCCGCCATCGCTCCCCACGACCGCCCCAGCCAACTTCATAAACACGGCTGCACGCTATTACTTACTCCTACTGATACGCAGTTCCTACTGCAGTCAACACTGCTCTTTGGTCTGAGATCCTCTTATAGCTTACATATCGCAGGAAGCGCGTGAGCAATCCATCGAAATTACATGTGCTCGAGTGCGCTAATAACAAATTCCTTAATCATGGACCTCTTACAGTGGTGAAGTGAGTTCAACACTTCTCGTTTTGGCTGTAAAAAGCATCCCCCGCCCCACACCTTTCCTCGTCCCTAGATACCTTTCGTTATTGGTATTCGAAAGACAATTGCGTATCGGTAGTCGGTGACGTGTGTAGATTCGGGAAAGCACTACATCGCGGCAGCTTTGGATTAATGAACAGCTGGATGTGACCATTACAGAGCGCCACAGAGGATCCCAAACATTTTGGCGAGCGCACTGCGGGCACCCTCTGTTGTCAGACTTGATTTCCCAGTGGTACCGTGCTGGCTGCCTCGTGCTGACGTCCTTGTATCACATCATCAGCTTCCCTCACACAAAGATCACCCGCCGTGGAGAACACAGGCGTCGCAGAATTGTATTTAAAGGTCTAAAATGTGATCTTGCTCATTTTCAGCACGTGGGATTCCTTTTGTTCTCCAATTCCTGGAAGCCATTAGACCTTAATGTACTCCCTTGATGTAATTATAGTATCGTAAACAAGAGTCTATTGCGGTCCAGGAAGAATCTGAATTTCAATCCTTGGATGAGCGTGGTACGGTGCAATAGGACCTTGGTTTATTCATAAAACTTTCATACCATGTGTGTCAGAAAAGTGATGAGACTGAAAACAGCAGGAGCGATCTGGCAACGCTGTGTTGTTCTCCTGGTGTAGACCGGTGTGTTCATCCCTTACAGATGCTAATTCCCCGTTTCAGCTCCGTACATCCATCACGTGAGTTTTGAGAGCGCCATCAGTCAAGCTGTGTTTTTGGTGTGTGTTACGAAAAGGGAACAGCGGACTTCAGATCAACGTTATGCAATCAAGTTTCGTGTTAAAACTGGGGAATCCGCGATTGAGACGTTTCAAAAGATAGAACAGCCCTGTAGGTAACATTCATCAGCGAGACCACAAGTTTTCACACTCGCAAATCATTTTTCGAAGGCTGAAAATACGTTGAAGATGACTATAGCTTCAGGGATACCTTCAGTTTCAAAAACAGACGAAAACGACTAACATGGGTGCTATTGTGAGTGCAGAATGACGTTTAACAATAAGGACGCCGGGTGACATGTTGAACTTAAAAAATTCAACAGTTCATCCAATTTTCACCAATACTTTTCACATGGGAATGTTACGTGCCAAAATGGTGGCGAAAACCTTGACGCTGAGCAGAATAACAATGAAAGATACGTGTGCGTTGTTTTTCTTGAGAGGATTGCCAATGACCACGAATGATTCAATCGTTTGATCACAGGTAACGAATTCTGCCCTGAGGCAAAGCGCAGGGGAACATCACCTCCACCGAAAGAAGTTTAAATGAGCAAAGCAATGATCAAAGCAATGGTATTTTGCTTTTTTAACAGTAGGGATATAATGCATAAGAATTCGTTCTTGCGATACAAAGTGTCAGTCAAGTGTTTTAGAAAGATGTTCTTTAAAGGCTTAGGAAAAGAGTGAATCGAGTGGGACAGAACATTGTAGACAACTGGATGCTGCATCATGACAACGCCCCATGTCACACGGCCACTTCCATCACGGAGTAGTTGACATCAAAAGGAGTTTCCACAGTACACCCATTCACCTGATCTGAGTGCTTGCGACTTTTTTCTATTCCAGAAATCGATTACAGGGGTCGGTATGGGAGACCAGTGAATACCAAGTGAAAATTTTCCACATCATATTCACTTTAAATTTTAAAACATTTTGCACAAACGTGGCCGGCTCTTTGAACCCGCATCTTTTTGTGTAAAAGATGACATCCACTTTTTGACGACCACTTTCCTACGGCCAGACGTTGCTCAGTGTAACTGATGAATTGTCTTATAAAAACTGAATTGCATTACTGAAAAAATTAAAATTACTTGTGGTATAAAATGACTACGAAAGAAATAAAAAATAATACGGTAGAAGAACAATTTCTCAATGGGTTCAGTTATGCGTGCAAAAATTAAGCTTTAGAGAGTTACAAAAACACAAATTGTATTCAATGAACGAAAACTGCAGAGAAGTAATTGTGCAGTTAATCATGAGAGAAGAAATTAAACTAGACTCGAGTGCCATTTCAAAACGAACAAAATTATCTGAAAATTTCATGCAAGCATTTCGTGATAAACTAGACTGGGAGAGCATATCCGGTAGCAAACGAAAGCTGTTAGACAATTTCATTCGTGATTTCCAACATCAATTAGACTGGAAAGAGATGTCATTGTCACGAAAATTATCTCAAGATATAATGCGGGAATTTCTACATAAAGTAGACTGGAAGGTAATTTCAGACAGTCAATAATTACCAGAAAAATTAATTCCTGAATTTCATGACAGAGTAGACTGGCATGTCATATCCAAAAAACGAAAGCTATGTGAAAATTTCATTCGTGAATTTCAACATAAGGTAGACTGGTACAATATAACAAGGTATCAGGAACCGTCTGAAGATTTTATACTGGAATTTTGAGATATATTACAGTTGGAAGTAATTCCAAGGTGGCAAAATTAATCTGCATCATTCTTGGAAAAAATATTTCAACAATATGAACTGATTGAGGAGTATCAGGAAAAATGTGTCATCTGCTTGGATGACACATTACGAATATGGAAATTCGAGTAACTATAGTAAAGTAAGAACCGAACTATGAAATGAAATTGAGAGAAAAGATGCTTAAGTAGCCTAAAATGACTTTCTCATTTTTTGACCTTCAAACGCAGGAAATAGCGGGAATCAGGGCAGAAGAAATTTTGAACTGGACATAACAAATTACTATAATTCTGCGGAATTTGATGTGCCGTATTTTGTGTTTGTGGTGTTTCAGTTCAACGGGAAAGGCAATCAGGATGCAGACTCCTCATTGTGTTATCATGCTACGCTGCTAAATATTTATCTCAAGAACGGCAGGAACAAGATATTTCCCGAAGAACTGTGGAACAATAATACTCCAGCCACTTCTTTGAAGACGTACAGCGTGTTCACAGATTTCAAGAGAATAACTAAATCGAGTAACGGTGCTAAAATTAGCGCACACGCTTTCGTTAATCCATATCCCATTTATGTTATCAAAATGAGTAGACGCAAGAATGTTGTTACTCCGCGAAAGACAGCCATAAAAAAGTCAGATACTTTTAATGAACCTATTCCTGATGGAACTTTCGCGCACATTATTATGTACGGCAAGAGGAATCTGACTTATGATCTTAAGTACGGAATAATTAGTAGGAATATTTGAATGGGTTGAGAGGTATAGTGAGATCCACTAAAAACGTTTCACTCTAACACTTCGTGGAAGAACGAAAAAAAAATTACGGATGTTGTTGTTGTCTCTATGATAGGTTTTTTTTTTTTTTTTTTTTTTCATTGCTCGCCACTGGTCAGTGCAACCGCCCGATACTGTGTTCTCTCTATCAGAATAGAGTTTATGGTGTGTGTTCTGAATTTCGACTGTGTTGAGCGTACAATTTGGCTTAGTCGTTAAATTATCAACACTGAATGGTTGCTGACTCTGTTTATCATTCTCTAAATTATCTAGAATGTGAGAACAGTCAATGTTTTTAATGACCCCGTCTTTCTCAAAGTACAGTCGTAACATTTGGAGTTAAAAATGTCGAGTAAAAACCAACCATTCCTACTTTTGTAAACGCACCTCGTATAGGTACGTTCAGTCCCTTTCTAAAGTCGAAGACTTACCACTGAGTCCAAAAATTATGTTCATTTATTATTATTATTATTATTATTATTATTATTATTATTATTATAAATGACGAAAGAAAAGAAAGAGAAAAGAAACATGGTGATCTGTTATCTAATTCTATTCATTGTGCGATAATAGGCCCAAGGGGCTGTGGGAAAACAACTGTAATGATTGACAATAATATCTTAGCGCCTGGATGGCTGATCTGGGGAAAACGTAACCACCTGTATATTTACTCTAGAAGTGTATATCAGCCGAAACATCAAGAATATATAGAAGCATGAAAAACGTGAAGATAAACGCAAGAAAAGAGTTACTACTTTTATCCAACATCACTGATGAAATTATTCCACTAGATGACTGTAAAGATAACTCTGTTGTTGTTTTTTACGACTTCATTCTTGACAATCAAGATATTCAAGATATAGTGAGAGAATACTTCACCAGAGAACTACATACGAACATTGACTGCTTGTATTTACCACAAACGTACTAAAAAGTTCCTAAGCAATTGGCGAGAGACAACCTTAATTTTCTCAACATTTTTAGGCAACGTGACACAAATTTAAAGCACATCTACGACGAATTTGTGGGTGGAGATTTGAAGTGGAACGACTTTAGAGAAATTTGCAGTAAATCTTGGTACGAAATTTTTGGCTTTATAACTATCGATATGAATTGGAAAGCGAATTACGACAAATACAGAGATAAAATTTAAACGTTTATCAGATTTTAATGGCTGAAGATCCTTTAAAAAATTACACCTTTTATTCGTCCAATTGTTGTGTGAGCTATCAAGACATAGCCACTTCACATCAACTTAATCACCTTTCTTTTTCAGTTCTTTCTCCTCGAGATAAACAACTCGTTATTTCGTGTTCTGTAATTCCTGCTCTTAGAAGTTTCCTTTAATTTCATTAGCAACCATATCCTTCAACTTCAAATAATTCAGTAGACCAATTTGCTGCAAAACCTTTCTAGGACCAACTCTTCATTTTGCTGATTCTCCATGCGTGTACTTGGGTTCTTCACCTCTGAATTCCACCGCTTTCTGCCCTAGCGAATCAGTTACATCTGCTGGGCTCATACCTATTGAGCTATGAACACTTGTATTTGGCAGTAGGTCGACCCACCTGTAATTACCTTGAAGTGCAAACTGTTCCCACATTTTTTCCTTGACGGTTCTGTTAAACAGTTCGACGACTAACGCCTTATTCTCTAAAAAAGTAGAGAAGTGATTTATGTTTTCAAGTTTCATCAGTTCTCTAAAGTGTTTCTTGTAGAATTCTTTACTGTTACCTGTTTGCAAATTTTTCGGATTCCTTTCTGCCACTACATATTTGAAAGCAATAGTAAAGTTTTCACCAGATATATCTTTAACAGGAATCGCCCAACCATATTTCGAGAACTCGTATATCACAGTCACCAAATATCGCTTATTTTTATTGATTTTTGATACTTTCTTAAGGTTAGCAGAATCCATCTCAGCCAAGTCACCTTGCCACAGATCGTCTTTGCCACATGCTATAACAGCTCTCCTTGGGAAGTTCTTTCTCACCAGTTTGTGCAGCTCGTTCACAATTTCTTCACGAATATTCACAGTCGACCACTTCACTTCTTTTTACAAACTTGCTCTTGTTACTTTTACATACTGCACAATTGCCCTCGATTTTGGTTCGACCATTTTTTGTGGAACTGTCTGTAAATCTTTTGCACCTCAAGCACCAAATACTCTTCTCGTCGTCATTCATTTATAATTAACTCTGCATCTTCCTCTCTAGTGCATCAATCCTGCCTTTCATGTTATTTATCTCTAATTCTTTTTGCTGTAGTATTCGTCGAGGTCAGCTTTGCTCGCGTAATTATTTAATTGCTTTCCTAGATATTTTTGGTAACTACACCATGGTTATCTAAAGGCTCTTTTACATCTGCTTATATCCTACGTTTGAAGTCAATATCACCTTTAGTTATTTTAAAGACGCTATTTAATTCCCTTTGAAATTGTGTTCTCTCATCTTACAAGTCAGTTTTACTATCAGTCGATCTTAGTTGCTTGTAAAATTGCTTGATTTTTGAAGCTATTTCCCCCAAGTCAGCCTTACTAGCCAAGTGATCTTCCCAAATAGATCCATTTTATTATGTCGACGATTTTATCAAACGACCCCCTATCTGTAAAGAGCCACATATAAACTGATCAAAATTTTGATCATCTCTGCGTTGTCAAACATCTCGACCTAGATAGTTCACTAACGCTTGTGGAAGATGGCCACCAGACGGATAAAACACAGATTTTTCACTGCCATTCTTGAAGTAACATGTCCAGTAAGTGCCTACGTGATCAGACGTGTCTAGGATAACAATTCCTGCTTCAACGTATGCCGCTTTTTGCTGTAGTTCATCTATCATGAAGACGCTTCTGAAACATGCAATTTTCAGTTGTTTTACAAATTTTTCTATATCAAAGTTGGTTAACAGATGGTTATACTTTTGCATCATATCTTAGACTTCTTTTTTTTAAGACATTATTTCTTAGTCAGACTTGTAACAATTCTTCTTTTCTCCATTTATATATTACGTCTTTTCTCTTCTGCCAACTCTGCATCTTTCGTCTGGTTTTTATGGACAGCACTCGTAATTCCTGCAGCACCACCGACCAACAATCCAATTGCGCCTAATGCACCTATAATCAGCGGCAAGAACCCGTCTTTATGTTTAGCTTCTTTGTTTGCTGCAAGATTTCAAGTAGTTTTGTTACAACAGGAATAGATAAAGTTAGGAGTAAACTACCACTTTTTTTAACTTTACTGGCTTTCTGTTTCACCTATGATTCAGTACGAAAATTAACAAGAATGCCGTGACTTTTCAGTTTGTCATTGGAGAGCTTTATCTTAATAGCTTTGGCTCTTGGCTTGTTAAATTAAAATCAATACTAAATCCTTTCATTAATTAACAGGACAGAAAAAATTATAAAGTCCAGCCGTTATCGTCTCCTTTGGACTATCATCTTCCCGTTTACTCTAGCGAAGAAACCATTACATGGCACGCATTTTCAGCATAAAGACGGGGTGATTTTTTTGAGGTGGAACGTCTCTTGAGTGCTGACTTCTGCAACCATTGTCTCCAACAAGCCATTTATCAATGGGAAATTTTATCGTATTAAAGAGAGTACATGCACAGTACTAACACCATAACTACATTTCAAGGTCACAGATTGACACTTTTGAGCTGGTAATTTATACTTTATGATCACCTCTCGTATGAAATAATACACATCCATTAATCATCTTACTTAGCGTGAGGCACCAACTTATCATCACAATCATCTTTCGACGCAATAGATACGTGTACAAGCCCACACCACGATTAATAGTCAAGAATCCTGACAAATAATAGCCAATACACGAGGGCTATTCGGAAAGTAAGTTCCGATTGGTCACGAAATGGAAACCATTGTGGAAATCGGATGACGTTTTGCACATGTGTCTTGGGCAGTATCTCTAGTATGCCTGTCGATAGCATCACGTCGCTCTTTTCAGTCCTGAGAGCACAGTAAGCACTTAATGATGCTTATAAAGTAGTGTCTCCTGCCAAGTACGAGGGCCTGGTGAGAAATTTGCCCTGAAGCTATGCAGCACACGTAACACTACATCCGTGCGTTGCCTTCTTCAACACAATTCTCAGCCTGATTCTGCAAGAGCAGTGAAGATGCTCCTGCAGTCTTTTGAATGGAAAGCTTTCGATCCCCCACAGTACAGCCCGCATTTTCCTGAACTTGAGTTTTATCTCCGCTTATGCGAACGTCTGGCTATGACGACAATACTTTGGTACAGACAGTCAGCTGTAGACCAGCACAGAGAATAGGCGGAGACAAGCGGCACCTGCCTTCTATGACAAAGGTAGTGGAAAGTTGGTACAAAGTTATTACAATGTCTAATTTGGAACGGAGCAATGTAGATAAGTAGCTGTAATTTGTAGCCAACGGTGATAAATAAAACATTTTAGATTTTCACAGTAGTTTCCATTTCGCGATCGATCGGAACTCACTTTCCCTTTTGACATACTTAAATTTATAGTTATAATTATAAACGTTTAACATACATTGCCGAACAAAAAATGTGAAGTACTCAAGAAATGTGGTCGGGTTTCAATGTAAATTTGAACGTATTTACACCGTTAGCGTGTATCTAAATGATATCAGATGCAAATCCACGTGACAGGTAGAGCAGAGAACGGATTTCGTTATGTCATTCTCCTATAGTGTTGTTATGGGTACGGATATGCTACGTAAGGAGCACGAACAGCGCCAGATGTTGCATAATCCTTGTAAAGGACACCGATGCCGCGTACTTGTTTCACACAGCACTACTGGCAACTGTTATGGCTTACTGTGGGTCGAAGACAGCAATATCAAGACTTTTGGGAGCATTCGGATAAGACAGTCGCCAAAAATGGGGGACAGCATGAGACATGGATGGCAGGCATACTCATTGCCAAGGCTCTGGTCAACTATGTGTGATCACCACACTGGAGGATGGCCGAATTTCGTACCAATGACATCGCAACACCTTAAAACCAGTGCCTGCCATGTGGAAATAAGTAGAGCACTCTCCTGATATCGTGTCATCCCGCAGCACTGGTCGGAGACTAGCAGCAACTGGACTGAAGAACTATCGTGCCATGCATAGGCAACCGTTAAAACCGCAACACAAAGAACTGTGCTGGGAATGGTGGCATGAACTGGGAACGTAGAATTCTGATGATTGGTGTCGTATTGTGAACTGGTGGCTATGACGACGACATTTTGGCACAGTCAGCGAGCTGTTGACAAGGTCAGTACCATGGATGAATGTTGTCGGACAGCGATCATATTGTTACCGCCGTTTCGAGACGCACAGCGGTTTTACTCCTGGTACATGGTGTCGGAGCCATAGGGATTCACATCACGGCTGGTGGCAGCTGAAGGAACCCTGATAGCACAACTTCATGTCTTTCGTCCTCGTGTGCTACCTCTCACAAGATTGTGTTTTTAACAGAACAACGGTAGCGCACACACGGCAGCTGTATGTGTGAGCTCTCTCCGTGCCGTTGAGGTATTCCGTTGGCCAGCAATTTCCACCCGAGATCTGTCTCCGACAGATCACCTGTGCGACGAACTCGTCCAGTTCCAATAAGCAGTTACCACTTACCTCTTACGAATTACAACAGTTGCGGACCAACTTGTCTCAGGGTAGGATACGACGTCTGTACGGCACCCTTGCCAAACGAACCAATGCGAACATCCAGGACAGAGAGCGTGCAACGTCATACTAGTAAATGTGCTGGTAATGCCAAGCGCTTTGTAAATTAACGGATTTTATAATCAGTGAATTAACACACATTCTCAGCTGCTGAGATTTTATTTCATTTCGTCCTCCCATTCTGAATGAATCATTTTTTGGTCACAATGTGTAGTTCTTTAGTGATGTGAAACATCCTGTCAGTTTGTAATTATGTTACTCGCGGAGATTCAAACATCTTTGCCTTCCGTAGGATTGGTCGCAGTGGTAGAAGTATCCAGATGAACACAACTTCACTGCAAAAACAGTCATTTCCTCAAGATTAGCCGACGTAGAAAGAGTTTTTCATATGGAGCAGCCGCAACTGTGCTAAGTCCAGAAATCAGCTAAATTTCGATTACGGGATAAGTCACACAAATCTGAAGGCTGTAAATTCTGCTAAATACTTAGGAATTACAATTACAAATAACCTAAACTGGAACGATCACATAGATCATTTTGTGGGTAGAGCAAACCAAAGTCTGTGATTCATTGGCTGAACACTTTGAAGGTGCAACAGGTCTACTAAAAAGACTGCTTACACCACGCTTGTCCGCCCTATTCTGGAGTATTGTGGGAGGATCCGCATCAGGTGGGACTGACGGATGAAATCGAAAAGGTAAAAAGAAGGGCAGCTCGTTTGCTATTATCGCGAAACAGGAGAGATAGTGTCACAGACATGCTACGTGAGTTGGAGTGGCGTTTTTCGTTGCGACGAAACCTTCTCATGAAATTTCAATCATCGGTTTTCCCCTCCGATGGCGAAAACATTCCGTTGCCACCCACCTAGATAAGGAGAAATGATCATCATGATAAAAGAAGAGAAACCAGGGCTCGCACAGAAAAATGTAAGTACTCGTTTTTCCCGAGTGCCGTTCGAGAGTGGAACCGAAGAGAGATAGCTTGAAAGTGGTTCATTGAACCCTCGGCCAGGCACTTTATTGTGAATATCAGAGCAATCACGTAGATGTAGATGTGTTTTATTTTGTGCACGACCATTCCCGTGTCAAAAGGATAAAAGGGACATAAATTAATCCCTTAAAAACCGTTCACCTGTGTTGCACGACCAGGAACCACTGCTTCCATGGTAACACTGTGATTAGGATGACGTCAGACGCTTAAGTAATTTTCTTATTTTTATACCTTACGATGGAGCTTGCATTGTTCCAAAACCAGTCATGTGCATAATAAAAAATTATGCGGTTTCTATGTTTCATAAAATTATCCGATATAAACCTAAGGACACACGTTCCGCAATACTGCATCAGGCAGTACGTCGCAGTTAGCCAAGGGACTCCAAGCGAGCCACAAACGTACGAGTATATCTGTAGCTGGGGGCTGTTATGGCGTTGAAGTACCATCACGGTGATGCTACGGTCGCAGGTTCGAATCCTGCCTCGGACATGGATGTGTGTGGTGTCCTTACGTTAGTTAGGTTTAAGTAGTTCTACGTTCTAGGGGACTAATGACCACAGCAGTTGAGTCCCATAGTGCTCAGAGCCATTTGAGCCATTTTTGAACCATCACGGTGAAGAGACTTCCAAGTGCTGTGGCGCAACGCAGCGTATTAACAGCCGACTACACGACGGTAACGCAGCTCCTGTCATAACATCCCAGGGCATAACGAATGTGTATTCCTACAGTCACCTGTTAGGAGCATTCCTTCGGTACTGTGCATTTGACACCTCCACTACTCCCGCCCGTTTTAGGTGGCTAAGCTGCTACAGCCTCATGGCGAAGGACAGGTCTACGAGTCGTCTGCTAGCCTTGATGGTATCGGGCAATGAACCGCTTCCTCTGAGGCACGGTAGCTCAGTCGGTGCTACCTCCTGACACTTTAGCATGTCTCCGAGGTTCCTGGGTTCAGCTCAAAGCATTTGCACGTGCTTGGCTGCCACACTGGACCGTAGTGTAAGTCATCTCAGCCAGAAAGGCACACTGCGAGGCCGACCTGACACCTGCGTACGTCACAGGCAGCGTCATAGCCATCCGAAATTTTCCTGCCACAGCCTTCAGTTGACTCAGCAGACATCATCCGCTGCTACCAGCCACCACAATAGGCACCTGCGCTGCAGGCGTCGACCTCCTTTATGGAATGGTCAAATATTAAAGAACCTTGATGGCTAAGCATTCTCCGTGTCCCCCTCGGAACTGGAGGTCTGATCGCACAGCTCCCCGCACACGGTACTTTGGAGTCCGAAAAGGCCATCCTGCAACAATGTCTCTGCACCTGCCTCAACATTATGGTTTGGGACAGTCTCATCCCATAAAATGTGGAAGCGTTTTGGTAAAATGTAGATCCCTTCGTGTAAAGTTCCATTTAGTCCATGCATGTGCATCTTATGTTTCATTTCTTCCGAAGGAATTACAGCGTATGAAATACTTTACGATTATGCATAGGAATTTCTTTAGTACGCCCATCTGAACTGTATAAGAGTTATAGGCGGCGACAAATAGCGTATTATTTTCTTAAAAAACTGTAGGCTTTCGGAATCAGTCCATACAGCTGTCTCAGTAATGGCGTGTCAGTTATGACGATACGAAAGTACGGAAAACACTACACCAAGTCTCAGAGTGAAAAAAAAATCCGACCCAGTCGGGAATCGAACCCTAGCCCAATTAGTAAGTAATCTGTCGCACTGACCACTCAGCTACCCTGTCGGACAGCAACCAACTATGGAGGATGGATAAATGCCTTAGTGTATGAAACATTGTTTTTAAGTGAATGACTTTGTTTTTACAAATGGGATCTGATTTGCTTCGAAATTAACGTTTGAGGCAATGAATAAAATTTTAAAAACTGAATTCCAGAAGCTCAGCCTCGATCTGTTTTTCCGGATGTACTATAATGTAACAATAATACTGTTCTCCTTCACACTGTCCTCGTCTCCTACCCCATCATTCTGCTCAAGGAAGATAAATAATTGTTTCCCATCGGTAAATATTATTTTTGGTTGGCTGCAGGAAACCTGAATTTTGTACGTAATTGTGGATTTACCCTGTTTTTGTTTTGTTTTAGCTGTGGTGCATTTGGCGAACCGATAGACGTGCTAAACACATTCCCCGAGAAACAAGACACAACTCGACTTTGAAGTTTTCTCGGGATCGGAAGAGCAAACATTGTGAAGTGGTCGGTACACACGCAGTGAGTTCCGATAACACGGCTCGAAAGCCGCAGAGTGGAAGGAGCCCGGGTTCACGTGGCAGCAGACATGCGCAATATCTGCTGGTTGCCTCGACCCAGTAGGAACGGAGAGCGACGTTTACAATTATAAATGCTAGTATTTCTTTTATTTCAAGACGCTGTTCACACTTTTTCGAATAAGTGCTGAGACGAACACGAGCTAGTACCTAATTTACGTGAAATCAAATTAGATACAAACCCAGTGTATATATTTTTCAGAAACAAACCACATGCAGCTACACTACGTGATCAAAAGTATCCGAACACCCCCAAAAACGTAAGTTTTTCGTATCAGGTGCATTTTGCTGCCACCTACTGCCAGGTACTCCATATCAGAGACCTCAGTATTCATTACACATTCTGAGAGCAGAATGGGGCCCTCCACGGAACTCACGGACCTCGTATGTGGTCAGGTGATTGGATGTCACTTGCGTCATAACTTGTACGCGAGATTTCCACATTCCTAAACATCCCTAGGTTCACAGTTTTCGATATGATAGTGAAGTGGATCCGTGAATGGACGCGCATAGCGCAAAAGCGCACAGGCCGACCTCGTCTGTTGACTGACAGAGACTGCCGACAGTTGAAGAGGGTAGTAATTTGTAAAAGGCAGACATCTAGCCACACCAGCATACAGGAATTCCAAACTGCATCAGGATCCACTGGAAGTACAATGACAGTTGGGCGGGAGTTGGGAAAACTTGGATTTCATGGTAGAGCGGCTGCTCATAAGCCACTCATCACGCCGGTAAACGGCAAACTATGCCTCTCTTGCTGTAAGGAGCGCAAACGTTGGATGATTGAACAGTGGAAGAACGGTGTGTGGAATGACGAATCACGGTACACAATGTGGCGATCCAATGGCAGGTTGTGGGTATGGCGAATGCCCCTTGAACGTCACCTGCCAGCGTGTGTAGTGCTAAAAGTAAAATTCGGAGGCGGAAGTGCAGGGTATGGTCGTGTTTTTCATGGGGGGGCATGCACCTCTTGTTTTTCGTGGCTCTATCACAGCACAGGTCTACATTGATGTTTCAAGCACCTTCTTGCTTCACACTGTTGAAGAGCAATTCGGGGATGTCGACTGCATCTTTCAACACGATCGAGCAGTTGCTCATAATTTACGGCCTGTGGCGGAGCCGGTACACGACATTAACATACCTGTAACGAACTGTTCTGCAAAGAGTCCTGACCTGAATCCTTTGGGATATTTAGGAACGCCGACTTCGTGCCAGGTCTCACCGACCGACACCGATACCTCTGCTTGATGCAGCTTTCCGTGAGGGATGGGCTGCCATTAGCCAAGAAACTTTCCAGCAGCAGATTGAACGTATGCCCGCGAGAGTGGAAGTTGTCATTAAGGCTTAAGATGGGCCAACACCAGACTAAATTCCAGCTTCACCGATGGGGGCCGCCAAGATGGTTCAAATGGCTCTGAGCACTATGCGACTTAACTTCTGAGGTCATCAGTCCCCTGGAACTGAGAAGTACTTAAACCCAACTAACCTAAGGACACACATACATCCATGCCCGAGGCAGGATTTGTACCTGCGACCGTAGCGGTAGCTTGGCTCCAGACTGTAGCGCCTAGAACCGCACCGCCACTCGGGCCGGCGGCCGCCAAGAACTTGAAACTCATTTTCAGCCAGGTGTCCGGATAATTTTGATCACATAGTGCATATATGAACTTTTACAGGAGCACGACCGGTTTCGCAATGTCAAATCACATCTTCAGATGGACATATACAAGGTAGAAAACGCACACTCGACATTACGATACATAAAATATTTACCTATGCTATGAGATTACTTATATGAAACACGCACACCTCAGTTAAACATGTAAACTCTGTCACAAGAAGGAGAGGTGTTCAGCCTCCGTACAATAAGGTACTATTGCCCCTAACAAGCAGGGCTTCATACTTCAAATTGACCAGTTGAAAAAAATGATATGTTAAAAGCGCGTTTACCTACAATGAAAAGAGAAAAATAAGAAATCGAGACAATGTAAAAAGTACCAGCAAGCAACACTGAAAGCCCATGGTTAACGTAACCCACTTCGTGCAAGGAAGCGGCGGACAGCAACCCTCCCACAGCCTCGCCGTTTAGGGCCCCACTGATAGTCAATGTGCTCATGTGTGCCACGCACGGAACTAGCGACACCATACGCGAAGCGGGAAAGTTGAAAACATTATCGCACGTACCCAAACAACTTGGGAATGACTGAGGCCCCACGTTACACAGCACAATCGTACACTCCTGGAAATTGAAATAAGAACACCGTGAATTCATTGTCCCAGGAAGGGGAAACTTTATTGACACATTCCTGGGGTCAGATACATCACATGATCACAATGACAGAACCACAGGCACATAGACACAGGCAACAGAGCATGCACAATGTCGGCACTAGTACAGTGTATATCCACCAGTCGCAGCAATGCAGGCTGCTATTCTCCCATGGAGACGATCGTAGAGATGCTGGATGTAGTCCTGTGGAACGGCTTCCCATGCCATTTCCACCTGGCGCCTCAGTTGGACCAGCGTTCGTGCTGGACGTGCAGACCGCGTGAGACGACGCTTCATCCAGTCCCAAACATGCTCAATGGGGGACAGATCCGGAGATCTTGCTGGCCAGGGTAATTGACTTACACCTTCTAGAGCACGTTGGGTGGCACGGGATACATGCGGACGTGCATTGTCCTGTTGGAACAGCAAGTTCCCTTGCCCGTCTAGGAATGGTAGAACGATGGGTTCGATGACGGTTTGGATGTACCGTGCACTATTCAGTGTCCCCTCGACGATCACCATAGGTGTACGGCCAGTGTAGGAGATCGCTCCCCACACTATGATGCCGGGTGTTGGCCCTGTGTGCCTCGGTCGTATGCAGTCCTGATTGTGGTGCTCACCTGCACGGCGCCAAACACGCATACGACCATCATTGGCACCAAGGCAGAAGCGACTCTCATCGCTGAAGACGACACGTCTCCATTCGTCCCTCCATTCACGCCTGTCGCGACACCACTGGAGGCGGGCTGCACGATGTTGGGGCGTGAGCGGAAGCCGGCCTAACTGTGTGCGGGACCGTAGCCCAGCTTCATGGAGACGGTTGCAAATGGTCCTCGCCGATACCCCAGGAGCAACAGTGTCCCTAATTTGCTGGGAAGTGGCGGTGCGGTCCCCTACGGCACTGCGTAGGATCCTACGGTCTTGGCGTGCATCCGTGCGTCGCTGCGGTCCGGTCCCAGGTCGACGGGCACGTGCACCTTCCGCCAACCACTGGCGACAACATCGATGTACTGTGGAGACCTCACGCCCCATGTGTTGAGCAATTCGGCGGTATGTCCACCCGGCCTCCCGCATGCCCACTACACGCCCTCGCTCAAAGTCCGTCAACTGCACATACGGTTCACGTCCACGCTGTCGCGGCATGCTACCAGTGTTAAAGACTGCGATGGAGCTCCGTATGCCAAGGCAAAGTGGCTGACACTGACGGCGGCGGTGCACAAATGCTGCGCAGCTAGCGCCATTCGACGGCCAACACCGCGGTTCCTGGTGTGTCCGCTGTGCCGTGCGTGTGATCATTGCTTGTACAGCCCTCTCGCAGTGTCCGGAGCAAGTATGGTTGGTCTGACACACCGGTGTCAATGTGTTCTTTTTTCCATTTCCAGGAGTGTATAAACTATAAAATACTTCGCCGTAACTATCGTTAAAGCCAAACAGACCACACGCATATAACCAAAACCCCGAGATCAATAACCGAGTAATCGAACAGCTATGACATTATGCACACTACTGGCCATTAAAATTGCTACACCAAGAAGAAATGCAGATGATAAACGGTATTCTTTGAACAAATACATTATACTAGAACTGACATGTGATTACATTTTCAAGCAATTTCGGTGCATAGATACTGAGAAATCAGAACCAAGAACAACCACCCTGTCCGTAATAATGGCCTTGACACGCCTGCGCATTGAGTCAAACAGAGCTTGGATGGCTTGTACAGGTACAGCTGCCCATGCAGCTTCAACAGAATACCACAGTTCATCAAGAGCAGTGACTGGAGTATGTGACAAGTCAGCTGCTTGGTCACCATTGACCAGACGTTTCCAATTGATGAGAGACCTGGAGAATGTGCTGGCCAGGGCAGCAGTCGAACATTTTTTGTGTCCAGAAAGGCCCGTACAGGACATGCAATATGCGGTCGTGCATTATCCTGCTGAAATATAGGGTTTGGCAGGGATGGAATGAAGGGTACAGCCACGAGTCGTAACACATCTGAAATGAAACGTCCACTGTTCAAAGTGCCGTCAGTGCGAACAAGAGGTGACCGAGACGTGTAACCAATGCCACCACACATACCATTACGCATGGTGATACGCCAGTATGGCGATGACGAATACACGCTTCCAATATGTGTTCACAGTGATGTCGCCAAACACGGATGCGACCATCATGATGCTGTAAACAGAACCTGGATTCATCCGAAAAAATGACATTTTGCCATTCGTGCACCCAGGTTGGTCATTGAGTACACCGTCGCAGGCGCTCCTGTCTGTGATGCAGCGTCAAGGGTAACCGCATCCATGGTCTCCGAACTGATAGTCCATCCTGCTGCAAACGTCGTTGAACTGTTCTTGCAGGTGGTGGTTGTCTTGTAAACGTCCCCATCTGCTGACTCAGGAATCGAGACGTGGTTGCACGATCCGTTACAGCCATGAAGATAAGATGCCTGTCATCTCGACTGCTAGTGATATGAGGCCGTTGGAACCAAGCACGGCGTTCCGTAGTAACTTCCTGAACACACCGATTCCTTATTCTGCTAACAGTTGTTGGATCTCGACCGACGCGAGCAGCAATGTCGGGATACGATAAACCGCAATCGCGATTGGCTACAATCCGACCTTTATCAAAGTCGGAAACATGATGGTACGCATTTCTCCTCCTTACACGAGGCATCACAACAACGTTTCACCAGGCAACGCCGGTGAACTGCTGTTCGTGTATGAGAAATCGGTTGGAAACTTTACTCATGTCAGCACGTTGTAGGTGTCGTCACCGGCGCCAACCTTGTGTGAATGCTCTGGAAAGCTAATCACTTGCATATCACAGCATTTTCTTCCTGTCGGTTACATTTCGCGTCTGTAGCACGTCGTCTTCGCGGTGCAGCAATTTTAATGGCCAGTAGTGTACTTGAAAGGCAAAGTTCGACACTATATTGTAATGTCTTAGCTCCATCTTGTAGTTAAGGGTGTATTGGGAGTATAGCTTTTAGACTCAGTATAATTTAAATTTCTTCCCGAATGTTTGTCTACCCCTTTACTTCTCTGCGTAAGACTTTTGTATGATTAACTATACCTGTTCGTCGGGATCCACAAACTCCCAATTCTTAATAAACGTAAACATATCTGTAGTAGTCTGTCATGTGATGTTTATTTATTCGTGTGTTTAGCTAATGTCGACTAAGAGTCACTGTCAACTGCCGGTATAGATAACACTTTACACACCTCTCGTAAGATACGTTAGTAATCTCTGTATTTCATGTCATTTTCAAATCATATCTTAATTACAAATAAAAAGTAGCCATAGTCTTTTATTTTACGAAACGATCTACTTTACAGTGACACCATTTGAAATTTGCTCTGTGTACAACAACACGGTAGCTGACAGCAGCTGATAATGTGTTGTCACTGATACATATTGATCCAAATATTTTCAGACTCTCGATAGCACATATCCTATGCTTGTAAAATATATTGCTCGCTTGCCATACTTAGTCAGCGAGCAAAGAATACGTTAAGGGCATATAAATAGAAATAAGATATTGTGTACAGCACATGTAATATAACCGGACAAAATAAAATTATTTTAAATTTCATATTAACAAAAATGTATAAGGTAGGTATAAAATTCCACAAATAATTTAAACAAAATACGCCATCAATTGCTGTCATGGCAGGTAAGACGACTGCCTTGTACCGTTAGCCATCAGTACCTGAAAGCTTTTTCTAGACACACAGAAGCCAGACGTGACTGTTTATACAGAGAGATACCAACAATATTTTTAAGGTAACAACCAATATACAATGCGGGAAAGGGTCCCAACTAAATGACACCTGCTCTATAAAATGTATCAGCCAGTATTGGGAACACATGTACTTCAAATCTATGGATGAATATGAATCTGTGATTACTATGTTGTTGTACACAGAGTAAAGTTCGGAATACGACCTTGAAAGCCTTCATTGTAGTATGGATCCTTTCGCAAAATGATGGAATATGGTTACTTTTTACTGCTAATTAAGAGTGATTTACAAATGACATGAAATATAGATGTTACAAATGTAATTAAGAAATTTGTACGGTTATGTTTTATCTTAATGTGAGGTGCATAAAGTGTACATGGCGGTGTATGCGGACAATGTAGTGCTATTACATGTTGATTTTACAGATACTTACAATGACACAGTCTAAATTAGCTAACCGACGGTTAAATAGACATCGCGTTACAACCTACTACTGACCACCGTTACGTTTGTTATACTGCAACGTAACTTTCCATTACTGGTGGTGGTAGAACTCTACCTAAGTAGAAAGGTTACCGTCGCTTTGTCATGCTCTACCGCTCCTGCAGGCGACTGTCTGTAGTAAATGGTTTCTTAAATTCGTGTGGTCCAAGAATTTACTGGCCCCTGCGAGTTATTGCTGGATATTAACAACTTATAGCGGATGGTTATAACCAACCGGTAAAAATTTGAACGCAACGGATAACGCTATATTTTTATTGAACCACTACAAAAGGCACCTATACGGGGCTTAATAGGCCGGATATATATTTTATTTGCATTCATCATCCACGATTCGACTTTGGTACTGTCTTTCACCTAATCTTTATGATGGAGGGAGCAAAGAATCACTCGAGGGTAGAAATATTTATTCAGTACCGATGGTATTTCAACAACTAATCGTGCTCTTGCAATATACATCAAGAAAACTGGTCTCTCTAGTTACATGATTCAGTTTCGCCACGTAACTATGGAATGGGACAGGGGAGCGCAGACCTGGCTTCAATGTAACACGCAATAATACCTAAACCCATGCTTCTTACATTCAGTTGCTATAGGTGACTCAGTACAAGTTCAGCAAACGACACCACAAGCAAAGCTAGGTCAGGTTTCAAGAGTATTTCGCAAGTCTTTACTAAATCAATGGGCATTAAAATCTTATACTTTTCCTAGTGCCTTGAGTTTAAACCATGCATTTTACCTAACGCACAACATCACCAACAAATCAAATAGTTCTGAGGGAGCGCAAAAAACATCACTTTAACGGATTCAACAATCGTGGCCAACTTTCGGTAGCCAACAGAAATCCAAGAAATACGGACACGCAAGATTCTTCCATCCCTGTTTTACACTCGCCCACTATCGTATGATTATTCATCGTGTACAATACATTTTCAGATCGAAACTACAATTTATCAATGTGGCTGTTGCTCCGACCGACCACGTGGCGCGAGAGCAAGTTCTCAAAGAATACGTATGGAAAAGACATAAAAATCCACCAAAATATTAGTGTAAATGACAGAGCAGATTAAAATACATTGAATGTGACCGTGAGATTAAGGCTCATGGTGCATGGCCTGACCAAGGCAAGAACGCAAAGTTCTACTGAGATTCGAATAAATTATGAAAATAAATTCCCTTATGGGGTTTAGTAGTAATCTCGCACCTGAATTCAGCATCTAGACTTAATTATCTAGCATATTTCAAAGAAACTAATACCTTTGTCAACGTTACGAAAACGAGAGCTGCGTCTCCACATTTGTCTAGTGCTGTGAGCCAGGAACAAATGCTCGGCAGCACACCTCGCCTCACCCTCCTTCGTTCAAAAGTTGGTGGAGGGGAAGGTTCTCCAACCTAACAGAGCCAACCTTGCGCCTCCGCGATCTGTCTGACCTAACTTGCCCACCATCTTTGCAAAACTTGTTCGCGTTTAAGGGGTTGGTACTATCCTACCACAGAACGACTCTACACATGCAATGCTACAACCCCTGACCATAGTTTTCTGCTACATCACATACTAAGTCATTCATACAGTCCAAGGTCGCATAAGGGAAGGGATACAAGGAAACTAGGCACACATGAAATAAAATGAATAAATAAATAAAATAAACACCAGTTTATACCGAATGGATGGAAACAGACTAACAAAACAAATACTCCTATATTTCTGGAAAAAAAAATCGACAACAGCATGGATTACAGAAGTAAGAAAAGATCTTGAAAGAAACTACATCAAAGAATCGGAAATAGCAGAAAGAAAACGTTTTAAAAACAAAATATTAAATTTGGAAGGCTTTCAAAGAAGAAGAAATAAAAAATCGGGAATAACATGGACAGAAAAAAGGAGGAGACTTCATGGGAAGAAAATGAGGGAATACTGGAAAAATAGGAAACAACAACAAAGGAACAAGAGGAACTGAAGTTGTTAATGATCCTAGTTGGTCAATACGACTGTAAAAAAAAAAAAAAAAAAAAAAAAAAAAAAAAAAAAAAAAAAAACTGTTGGCCCATTCTCTTCTGTCTGTATACACGGAATTCACTTCTGCAGAGTCAAAACGCTGTAGCTATAGTCCTCCTGTACAGAAATGCATTGGAAAAAATACGGAACAGGACTACAACTTCAGTTTCAATACACCTGTTATTTTGTTCCGGTTAACAATATTTCATTGTCAGAAGGTTGAGTCCCCCGCCATACCATACCAAGGGTTGGTTTGATTTGCGGGGAGGAGACCAAATTGCGAGGTCATCGGTATCATTGCATTAGGGAAGGATGGGAAATTAATTCGGCCGTACCCTTTTAAAGGAACCATCCCGGCATTTGTCTGAAGCGATTTAGGTAAATCAACAAAAATGTAAATCAGTATGGCCGGACGCGGGATTGAACCTTCTTCTGGTTTTTTATCGTTATGTCGATTGTACGTTTCCTGTCTTCTTGATGTGCTCCTGAATATGTGATTTGGTGTCAAAAAACCGATCGTGCTTCCGTAAAAGTTTATATACAGCTGAAAGTGCTTTATTTCCGTAACATAGATTAGTTCAGCTGTGGTTGCCTTCCACAGAAAACTACTTCAACAGAAAACTATTTGTAACAGTGGATACAGTTCACAGAAATCTTTCTGAGAAGTCCCAAAGTGTTTAGAGCCATTTGAACGATTCAGAGAAATGTTTATGACTGGAATCAGTACTTTTAAAAAAAAACCTTACAAATGTAAATCACGTGAAGATAACACCACAAACACGAGGAACTGAAGAAATTAATACACTAATGTTCGTGTGTAACGTAATGCATTACAGTTTGTGTGTCTTCCGCAACTGTCAGAGACTTAATGGGTTTCGTTGTGTTGTACTCACTGGTTTTTTATCTTTGTCGTTAATTTTAAAATAATTTGTATGTGGTTAAGATGAAAAACGTTTAACAATATTTAACTGTAATCATTTTTAGCGAGTTCGAGATTGTAGATGAGGATACCTACGTAGCAACTTTCGGCAAAAAATGAGTGAACAGCAGATATGGATGTTTTGTTGTCGACTGATATACGAGCGTGTACAGCGAGTTTTGTAACCATGGTCATACAGAATGCATTTATATGTTACTCTTGTTTGATTATTCTTCCTTTCAAAGCTATAATGTTTGCAAATCGGGGATAATGCAAACACAAGTTTACTAAAGGAAGTGTTTACGAAGTACAATGTGGACTTTCAAAGTAACATGCCAAAGTGTCGGTGTAGATTTTATCCTGAACTGATGTGCCATGGAGAAATATAAATACAGAGGCTGTCAAACGACAATGTACTAATTAGAGTGTTGAGGAAGTACAGTGCTCCGAGCTGTGAGAAGTGACAACGTGATTCATATCGCGAAGTAATGCGCCGTGTAGAAGTAGGAAAGCAGTAACTTGAAAGAACAAGTCTATCGAGTTTGCTGGTCTTGATACAAAGCACTTAATCCAAACTCTGTTCCATACACAAAACTGATAAATTCGAACGGAGGTGATAAGTACTTATTACATGCAGTGTTGTGGGCAAACATGACGTCGTTCAGTATGGATTACGTCGATTTTGCAACGTTAATCACTAACACTTCCACCAAAAAGAAGACTATGCGCATGGAAGCAATTCCTTTCGTATCAATTGATCAAGTTTCCTGTCCCTGTGTATCATAAAGTCTCAAACAAAAGGATCCCGTTCACAGGTGGTAAAGGGGGGGAAGGTACGGTTATTCCGAATTTCAATTGAAAATAATATAAAATATGCTTTTTTTAAAAAAAATTAATAGAACGGATCTACTGCCAGTGACACTGCTATTAAGTAAATGCTGGAAAGAGTCAAATTTTACGATGATTTTTTAGTTATTCGATTATTAAATGCGGCAGATGTTTTACGCGCTTTAAAAGTAATTAGATATCTTCCTACGTCTTTAACGTTATTCACCATATAACATTTTTGTTATACAACTTAACCATATTTTTGTATGAACGCGATCATTTCTGCAGCGGGAGTGCTGGTTTGACAGAAAGCATCATTCTTTTGCAGTTAGAAACCTTGTCGGTTTCCTGAATAGTTCGAAACACGTGTGAATGCTGAATGGCAGGGTACTCATATTGTGTGCCATTTATATAAGCTAAATGCCAGCAGTAATATAAGTAGCAGATGGCTTTTGCCATTTATATAAGCTAAATGCCAGCAGTAATATAAGTAGCAGATGGCTTTACAACTAACTTCACTCCAGTAGATTTTCTGGGCTTGAGACTACCTGTGGCAACTGTGTAAATATCTTTTTACAATGGTTGCGTGGACAGCCTGCTATTATAAATGTTTAACTAAAAATAAAGTTCCAGGTATGAGTAACAAAGAAAGGTCAGTGTTTGGTTAATTAATTCTTCTGTTAGTAAACTGAACACAAATAACAATTTTGCTTGGGGTTCATAGAGAGATATGAAAGGCTGGAGGCAAAGGGGGAGAGAGAGACAGAGAAGTGAGAAGAGAGAGTGTGGAATATTATTGTGTATAATTTTACCACTGTAGGCAATATGATTGTTGTACCTAGAAGTTTGAAACACTTCACTTTATTGTATAAACGAGTACGATGTTTAAATTATTTTAACTTGTCAAAATCGGATTTATATACCACTAGAAGTATTTATTTAAACTAATGTATTCTACAACTCAAAACATCTCCAAATCCTCTAAAATTTATTCTGTAATAGTGTTGTTGAGACGTATATTCTTTGTATTTTGTGATAATTTTTCTGTTCTGCTATACGACAGAAAGCAGTAAGAGTTTCAAAAACAAATTGACATCATACCCCTGGATAACTCGTTCTATGAATTCTAGAATATGACTAAATAAATCTGGAGATATAATATACGCATTTGTGCCATTTAAGGGAATAGGATAGATAATAGAAATATTTAGGTATAACACTATAATATGAATAAAACCTTGTTTCCTGTGCTGATTTCTTGTGCATTTGACACGTTCCACATCATAACGATTTTTGTACTATTGATCAACGGAACACGTAACTATCTAACTAACTACCACCCAATAGTTTCCGACGCCATATTTGTTTACAAAATATGACAGTATACATGTGATGTGTTACGACAGCCTGTGACCAATGGAGGTACATTATTTTACTTATTTTGTATTTACTGTTAGATACACGTTTAATTTTTTGTCAAAAGAAACCTAAAACCATGCCTTAAATAGCGTTCTGTTTCTCCACTAAACAGTGTCACACGTTCGTCCAAGAAATCGTAACACAACACACACACAAATATGTCATACTAACAAATGTAAATCCACCTGATTATGGAGGTTTAAACCTTTGAAACACGACGTGGAGATAAATAAACAGTGACTGGTAACAGTAAACCTGTTTTTTCATTTAAGATCATTTCTTCAATGAATAAATTCAGTAAGGTGGATGGTAGATGAAATTGATATACACTAAAAGTACCTTGGAAATAAAAAAGAGAAAGGCAAATTCCATTTGCTGCCACCGAAAGACGAATCATTCCTTTTTTTCTCTTTTGAGCAGTGTAATGATTTACTGACTGTTTTCCATACCGATATCAACAGGAATATGAGCTCTCAGTTTCTCAGTATCACTATCTGTAAGAATAAAATATCATATTAAAAAGCTATCTGCAGCATGAAACCGTTTCTGTACGTCTGGATTCTGCGTACATAACTTCCATCAGCGTTTTTGAGTGACCGGAGAATTATTTCCGCTACATCGAACAGAAGCAGAAAATATAATATCGGGAGTTGGATTCGTTTTTGATTGTAAAGTGGTGGAGAGAGTGAAGATACAGCGAACAGTTCAGTGACAGGATTGTTTTCGAAATCGACAAGGAACCAATGCCAACTACAGCAGTTCAGGTAAAGAAGCCGACGTGACAACAGAAATTACTAAAATTAACCCTCGAGAAGGCGCTCCTATGTATAATATACGCCAAACAGAAATAAATTTTTTTGTACATTTTCATTGTTGTCTCACAACTGCAAGCGTATATCTATTCCTTCAATATTACTTAAGCTTATACAATGATGAACTGTGCTGTCACACGCCCAAGTGAGCAGCAATAGTATAAAGCAAACAGCAAGGTAGGTGAGAAAAAATTTACAGTCCCTGCAAAAAAAAGTTACCCACATTACGAGGTAACAGTACAGTCTCAAAATGAGGCCGTTGTTTATGAGACAATTCGTAATCGGATAAGCTGTTGGCTGGCATCTGATGCAAATGCGCTGTTTCATACTTCAAGTGAGTCATTACTGTCGAGTAACATCTGTCCGTGGCAAGAGAGTGATATAAGTTTATTTCACTATTGCTTAATTGAACTGTGCTTTAACTCGTGTTAGGCAAGTTTGTTTTATCGGTATCTCATTAAGCTACGATTGAATCGTAATTATGTTTATACGTAGTTACATATAAAGACCGACAGGCTTTACATGCGTACGAAGTGCTCCGCGCGCCCACTTGTGTTATGAAAAGCGGCTCACCTGCGCGAGAGTTAAAAAGTTGAAGAGGCAGTAAAAGTGCATGAAGATACTGAATGCGCAATTCAGTAACTTGCTGGTCACCTAGCCAGTCTTACTGGTGTTTCAGTTTAGGTATTTATTTATTTTGATTTTCATGGTCAGGTAAAATTCATTCTGGCTTTCGTGCGAGTAGACTTATCGCCCTAAAGAAGGTCGATTGTTCCTGTGGAACTTGATCTGCTGACAAGGCGGTCATGATGAACCGGTTCTTGGAAACCTGAAAGGAACGTGGGAGACAAATCACGTGTTATCTGCTGGCCACCACGTGGAGCGTCGGTTCCAGGATGGACGCTGGCACTGGCTTCCTGCCACCAATGAGGTGATTTCTTTCTCACTGATGTTTAATCTGACGATGTTTCCATACGCGATATTGACGTCATCTTACAGCCACCATGACATGGTTAAGACTTCACAAACCCACATGGGCGAGTCACTTTGCATTCCGGGCAATGATTAAACTTGCTTTTGGTTCATATAAACGTATGCTTTACAACTAAACGACTCCAGATAGATACCCCATACCACGCCAATGCTCATCGTGTCTATTCTGTGCCTGTGCAGTAGGTAAAGAGATATGATAATATAAATATCAAGGAAGACTGAAATGTGGTAACAGAGCAAGGATAAGTGCTACAGGAGAATATGGGATGGGTAACAGTATTTAGAGAGGAGAAAAACTCATTGAATGACATAGAAAATTGCCGCTCAGAGTAGGGCCTGCAGTTACTTAACACCACAAGAGAAGGAGGTGTACTTTGAAAAGTCCTGAAGACAAAAGAAGACAAAGGAAGATATCCTCTTGATGCCATGAGGGTGAACTTAAATATTAGAAAGAAGACATTGGATTGTAAAGCGTACCCGGGAGCCGATAAAGGCTCTATTCACAATTCAGTGATGATGATGAACTAACTAGCGTTCGAGAGACTCTCAGGAAGAACCATTGTGTAAGGAATTGGGCTACCGAAGCATTGGGAAATAATGAGATACGTTTCATGTTTTCTAATGCGTAGATACTTCGACAATGAATGCCCCAGTAGCCAATTCCTTAGGTGAGGACTCGACATCTATAAAGAGGTTAATCACTCAAATTGCACAGACAAACACAGGAATGAGAAAGAAACGTTTGGCAACAGAAGAAGTACTTTAACTAAGCTACAAAAGAACGAACAGTAAAAATTTTCAGAGATATTCAAGATTACAAAAACACATCAGGAATGAAATAAACAGGAAGCGCAAGGAAGGCAAGGCGAAATGGCTGCAGAGATAATTTGAAGATTTGATTTAGTACCCTATAAGGACATAATTACCTTATGTGATATCAGAAAAAAGGGTAAAAGCAGTAAGAGTGCAACGGGAATTACACTGTCCAACGGAAACAAGACATCTTATTGGTGAAAAGCTTAGAGTGAGAATGAGGGGGAAGTGAGGAAAGACTTGTGTCCTGTATGATGAGAGGACTGACATAGAAATGGATCGATATTAGAAGACACAGGGAACAGAGTAATGGAATCAAATAGAGATTTTGACGATCTGCAATCTAATAAGGTAGAGACGATAGATAACATTCCTTTGGGATTTGTGAAACCATTGAGAAAAGCGACAACCAAACGACTGTTAGAGCTTGTGTGTGGAATTCATAAGACTGTAGTCCTACCATCAGAGTTTCGCAAAAATATCATGAACTATCACAGAACACGGATTTAGTGAAGTGGTACGTACTGAAGGCATACTGAGTGACAAGAGAAATTTTTAAAAACATTTATTTGACATCAGTAGCTGAAACAAAAATATAATATTGCTTCATAGTTGTAATGTGTTTTATCGTATTGTCCAATTCTTCATAATGAATGGAAGTGAAAAAAACAGCAAGATAGCTATTATTGGTGTACACCTGATCACCTTCCATGCTGTACCCATGCAACCACGACAGGTTGACCTGAAAATAGAGTTTTAATGCCCCAAAACCTGCTGTGCCAAGATATAGGTGATCCAGTATTAGAATCACAAACTGAAACAGCATTAGACGGCTAACGGGCAAGTAAGGTAGAAGCTATATATAACAGTCCATTGGAATTGCTAAAGTCTTGGGGGGAAGCGGCACAAAATACGACTACTCATGTGAGGGTGCAGAATATGAGACAAGAGGCAGATCATCGGACTCTTTAGGAATGGCAAAGCTCACAGAGAGGCAGTTCTGATGTTGCTGTTGATAATGTAAGCAAGAAAAATCAAGACACGTTCATAGGATCTGTCGGCCTCAACAATGTAACATTGTGCATTTTGGGAAAAACAGGGGCGAGCTATAGAGAAAGACAGGCAGTACACAATATCTTCAAGAAGCAAAAGGGAACAATGAGACTGGAAGTCCAAGAACGAAGTTCACATATTAAAAAAGGTGTAATAAAGGGATGCAGTTTTCGCACCTGCTGTTCAATCTGTACATCGAAGAAGCAATGATGGAGATAATACATATTTTCTAAAGTGGGATTAAAATTTAAGTTGAAAGTACATCAAGATAAGATTCGCTGCTGACGTTTCTATCCTCAGTGAAAGTGAAGAAGTATTACAGGATCTGTTTAACGGACTCAACAGTCTAATGAGTGCAGGGTACCGACTGAGAGTAACCTGAAAAAGGACGAAAGTAAAGAGCAGTAGCAGAAATTAGAACAGAGGGAAACTTAACATAAGAACTGGGGCTCACGAAGCAGGCAAATTTGAGGAATTCTTGTAGCCAGTCAACAGAATAACCCATCACGTACGAAGCGAGGAGGACATTAAAAGCAGTCTGACATTCCCAAAAAGAGCATTCCGCCCCAAGATAAGTCTCCTTGAATCTCACATAAGCCCTGAGGAAGTAATTTCTGAGAATTTTTGTTTGGGGCAAAACACTGTATGGTAGTGAAATGCGGACTGTGTGTAAACAGAACAGAACAGAATCGAAGAACTTAAGATGTCGTGAACCAGACAAATTTTGAAAGTTAAGTGGACTGATGAAGTAAGAATTAGGAGGTTCTGTGCAGAATCAGAGAGCAAAGGGATATAAGGAAAACACTGACAAGAAGGAGGGACAGATAGATGTAGCATCTGTGGTACTAGAGGAACTGTAGAAGGTAACATCTAAGGAGAAAACCAGAGATAGGAATACATCCAGCAAATAACTGGGGGCATAGTTTGCGAGTACTTCTCTGAAATGAAGAGGTTGTCACAGGAGAGAAATTCGTGTCAGGCTGCATCAAACCTATTTGATGACTCATGACACAAAAAAGAACAAAAATTAAGTTAAATAGAACGTATGCACAATATCAGCCAAGCATAACTTCATCTTCTCTTGGGTATTAGGCAGGAATTGCCTGTTACGGTACCCATCCCTGTCGTGGTCTTCCTCTATCTCTTCTCCCATGGCACTTATAATTTCTTGCCTTTAAGGGACGTGTCTCAGTCACCATTCTTTGTATATGTTCGTTCCATTTTTTTCTGTGATCTCAAATTTTGTCACTGAGACTAAAGATTTGAAGTTCTTTTTAATACCTTCATTTCTTAGCCTGCATTCTCTTGTGCAACTTCTAACACCTCTAAAGAATTTCACTTCTTGCGGCTGAATCCGGATTTCTTGCTTCTCGGTAATCACTCAGGTCCTACTTCAATAGAGCAGTGTGGGAACTACCACAGTTTTGTAAAATTTAATGTAGCTTTCCTGGTTTTGTTTTTCAGGTTTCTGTTTATTGTTCCACATATCCAATTGAATTTACTAAGCTTAATTTAAATATTTCTGCTGTAGCCACATGTCTCCTCACATCCGAGCTAAATGAAATGGTTTATTTGCTCAAAATTCTTCTGATCTATCACTATTTTGGTTCTGATTGGTTCTTTCCCGATGAAGGTCATCGTCTTAGTTTTTCCTTTTGAAATTTCCATGTTGAATTTCGTACTTATTTGTTTTAGCAAGTAGATTCCTTTCTAAAGGTCACCTTCCTTATCTGCTAGGATCACTGCATCATCAGCATATGGTAAAATATTTAAAAGAATGTTCCTGTCTAGTTAGATGCCTTTCTGAAATTCTTATTTCCACATATGTATTATTTCATTAATGTAGATGTTGAACAATGTTGGAGAGATGCAGCAGCCTTGTCGTACCACTTTATTAGTTGGTAACTCATTAGTTGTTTTACCATTGAAATCTAGAGTGATATTTGTGTCTTGATATAAACTTCATATCACATTTACTAGATGCTTTGGATATCTGCGATTCGTCATTATTTTCCAAAGTTTCTGTCTATTGACAATGTCAAAAGCCTTTCTAAGTCAATAAAAGCCATGTGTTTATTTATTATACTCTCACCGTTTTTCTGTTATTTGTTGTAGAATGAAAACTGCAACTATTATGGTGCGTCCTTTCCTAAAACCGATTTGTTCCACATGCAGTACTGCTACTGTTGCATTTAAAATCTTAGCATGCACCTTGTATGCTGATTCTTATCCTCTATAATTACTGCATAAGCTTTTATCTTCCTTTTTAAAAATTGGTATCACTCTAGCTGTATTCCAGTCTTTGGGAATACTCTTCTTCCAATATTCGTTGAAGATATGTAGCAGTTGTTAGTGTATCACCGTTCCTGCATATTTTAACAATCAGCATTAATGGTGTCTTTTCCTATTGCTTTTTTGTTCTTAAGAGGTCTAAGTGCAGTTGTTAATTCGTTAGACTGTATTTCATCTAATCCTTTCTCGTCTAGTTGTTCAATTTCAGATTCTTGTGCTGTATGATCATAACAGAATTCGCTGTAATGATTTATACATTTTTCTTCTTCAATACTATTTATTTGTACCTTCTCTCTGTCTGTTGTGTTTTTAATACCTTGTATGCCATTTGTTGTCTTCTGTGGAACTCATGTTCGATATTAGAAGTAAACGTATCCCAGTGTTCATGATGTGGTTTCCTTACTACGCATTTAGCGTTATTTCTTTTCTCCTTATAGTATTGTTTGTTCTAAATAGTGGGGTTCCTTAAGTATTTTATACATACATCATGTTTTTTTTTGACAGCTTTCATGATATCCTCATTTCAAATTTTTAGGCCTTTTCTTTCCATATATTTTTTCTTTTTACCGAGAGGTTTTCCTGCTATTCTGCGTACAATATTCTTCAGAGTTTGCCATTCTTCTTTTATATTGTCTTTAGTTTATAAGTTTGATAGTTCTTCATTTAATCTCCTTTGGTACAGGTGTCTGATACTGTCCTCTTCAAAAAAGTATACCTTATAAACGCTTTGATGTTGTTGGTTTGTTATTTGTTTAGTTATTTTTCTCCATTTTTTAAAAAGATCTTTTCTGGAGTTTAGTAAGAAATGATTTGATCCTATATCTTATCCTCTATAAACTATTGTGTCCCTTACTTGGAGCGCTAGCTTATCATTTACTAAGATGTAGTCAATTATTGATCTAAGGCCTCTGCTGGCCCAAGTATACTTGTATATATCCTTTTTCTTAATAAGTGAATTCGTTATTTGAATTGTTAAAAGTGGCAAAATCTCTTAGTAATTCTCTATTTTCATTACATATTGGTTCTCCAAATGGACCTATAACGTTTGTTACTGGGATATTTCCTATTCTGGCATTGAAATAACCCATCATAGTACTGTATTTACTCAGAGTCTTCTGTAGTTCTGCATAGAAGCTTTCAGACAGCTTTTTTCTCTTCTTCAGGTGCATGTACACTTATAAGGTGGCATTACCTCATATCAGTTTCAGTCTGAAAGTAAGTGAATTACATATGTACAATCTTGGATGTCTTTCTCCCATTTTTTATGCTGGAGTAGTGCTACACCTTTGCTTCCTCTTTTATGTTGTCCAACACCACTATCGAACATAAAGTAATCCCCTACATAGTTATTTCCTCTGAATTTCTTTTTAGTTTCTGTGACTGTTACAGCATCGATATCTACGTTGCTTGGTATATTTACTAGTTCTAACTCGTTTTGGGAAATTTATCTCACATTCCAGGTTGCTACTTTGCTGTGTCCATTTATCAATTTTCGTTTGTCCTTTTTCATAGCCTTGTCATTTACCTTTGAGACCGTCCTGTTGCTGATGCTCGTTTGAGTACTGGGAGTAGTCTGTGTTTTCTGTGAGTGGGTTACCAGCCAACTGCTCAACCTACTCCTAGGAGGAACAGGATTTTCTATCGTTGTTATCTCCCTTAGCCGATATGTTCCGGTTATTTAAAGGCGCCGGAAATAAGTTCGCCTTTCATCCTCTCCCACTGCCTTTGTAGCCTGTATCCACTGTGTATCGTACATTGTCCAGGGGTCTCACAACTCGTGCCTTCTAAGATGTGGGAGTAGGGTTTGTTGGCAGAGCCGCATAGAAATCCCTGAGCTCTGATTGATTTCGCAAATTTCAGTGGACATTTCCCAGAGTTTTGTTTCTGCAAAAAGGTATCAGCAGCCTGAGCAGACTCCAGTGCCCTCTGCCAACCTTCGATTGTTGGAGAATAGAAAAGAGAGACGAAAGACACCCTCCGGCCTCGAAACCTCATACCATTGGGGTCAAAAGAGTAAGAGTTGGCCAAGGGAGTCCGATAGGAAAGAAAACAGAAGAAGCCTGACGCAAGTAAGAGGAAGTAATGTCAGATTTAGCTAAATACCCATGTGGTTGCCACCCACATCCTCACAAGACAGGAGCCCCTGGGTACTACTCTTTGTCTGGAATCTCATCAACTGACCTGTCTGGCATGGATGACCCTACCAGGAGCATAGCTTCCGCTCAGTGGATCACTGATACACACAAACCTCCCCACCAACGTTAAGGAGGTAGTCCTTGAGGAGGAGCTAAGCATATAGAAAGTGAATAACACATTTATCCAGTTTTATGCGATCTACATTGGTAGTGACGGAGAAACATCTAAACTACAGGTAATCTTGATAGCGTCCCAAAAGGTAGTTGTTCGTCAGAAGGCATATTATATGAAGTCTGAATTCATCGTGACATTTGAAATCGTCGTCCGCTGTACACACAGCACACACTATAAACAGGGAATGAGGAGGTTCTTTGCAGAGATGGCGAGGAAAGGAATATAGGAAGAGCATCGTTTCAAAACGTATTACATGCAGTCAAGATTAAAATAAAGTTACATGCTTTTTCACCGAAATTGTAGTACGGTATGCTCCTTAACGCAGTTGAGTCAAGTCGGATCATTTCGTATTCTTTCCCACAGTAATTTATTGGTGAAAAACATGAATCGGGTCAAATTGTATTATGTAGACCATAGCCGATGTTTCAAAAGATGTTATGTTCAAGAGACATTTATATCCTGCCTTATTAGCCCGCTTTTTGGTAGTCTGTTCCCACTATATTGATCTTGCAGCTCACAATGTGCTGTTGATTGCATGACTGTGCTCATGCTTTCACCATTGTAGGGGGGGGGGGGGAGGGAGCGGGTGGGTTGACCCATGGGAGAACGATCGAAAGGAAGTGGAATGAGAATTAGAGCTGCGACAGCTACAAGTTAGCGTGGAAAGGAGGCTGTGTAAGTGTTAACACTTGATGCACTGTACAAATGATAATTTTCTGTGAAATCTCTAATTTCGGTGCACTGGTGTTTTATTCGTGTGGAAAAGATCGCATAAAAGCATTTTTTATACTTTGATTGATCTTTAATACGTAATTACGTCCTAACTATACGTGAGGAGACGTATTTCGCTTTAGGTTCTTCAGGCGAGATCCGCGGTGAAATAATCACAAAGAAGGCAGATTCAAGTGTGGAAGCATCCCAGTATTCTACCCGGTGAAAGCAAAAGTTAGATTTACAGCGTACCGAACAGTTATACACGGTGTTACGAAGGACAACGCAGTCAAAATTTGCTTATTGTGTCGTGTGAGGTAGATTACATGGTTTTTTACAACACTACAACTAAAGTGTTACACTGTTATGCTGCTTATGAGATATCGTTATTATTCTGCAGTAAACATGTGAATAACTCATTTTTGTAGAACAATAATATCCCTGGCACTGATCTCTCTCTTGCACAGTGAGGGAGGTCTAAGTGCAACACTATAACGCATCGATAGTTGTTAACTATTTTATTTTCTTACGTCATGGATGTGACCATCAATGAAAGCAATAAAAACTGAAATGAATGTATGTGAAAAAGTGACTGGATCACAAAATGTTTTGTTCTCTGTAATGGTTCAAAATGTATTAGGTGCATTTTAAAAATTAAACTGACGCTGTCAAGCAGTGAAAAATGATGTCAATCATGACTGATTGTGGAATACATTATAAATACTAAGTCCGTCGTCGAGAATTTTGACACATTTACTTTAGTTGGGAAGCCAAACTTCTCTTTCACTTTTTGTAAATTTATGATCTGTGCACCATTTCAAACGAAGCTTCTCATATACAAAACACTGAAAATAAGGACGGAAAGGACGATAGGACATCGGTTAAGACATCACAGAAAAACTTCTATTAACAATTTTCGGATTTTTTCTTTACCTATACTGCAAAGTCTTATTTGCTACCAAGTTTCTTAGTTCTAGGTGAACGGGAAGTACACTATAGGTTTTAATGAGTGAGTTTCCGAGTATTAAAATATGTGTCATAACTGGCCATATCTTTTGATTACATTTTTTATAAGATAAAACATTTTACATCGCCAAGAGACAGTAGACCTTAGTATGTGACATAAATCCAGACATGGTACCTCAACCTGCTCCACAGAGAAAGGGTCTTAACAGACGGGCAGAGAGACAGATGGTTAAAACAAAAGAACAGAAAAAGTGTTTTTCCAGTAATACATGTAGAGATTATTACTTTCAGAAATTTTTTCTTTACTTTTACTACAAAATCTTGTTTACTGGCAAACATGATCTTGGGTTATAGAGAAACATCCTATAGATTTAGATGAGTGAGTTTTCGAGTATAAAAAAAGTGACAAACTGGCGTATCTTTTGATTTCAATGACGTGAAAGCTAAAAACTATTACACCGCCAAGGTACTACAGACCATAGTATGTGCTATAAATCTGAACTTGGTAGTCCAGTCTTTTCCAGAGAGAAAGGATCGTAGACGGACAGCGAGACAGACGGTTAAAACAAATGAAAAAAAATTACTTTCGTGAAATAATTACACATTAAGAGTTTTCGTATATTTTTTCCCCTACTTGTACTGTGACACCTTGCTTCCTGACAAATTTCGTGATTTTAGGTCAATGGGAGACACCCTACAGGTTTGGTGGAGTAAGTTTTGGAGTGCCTAAATAAGTGACATGAATGGCTGTACCTTTAATTGAACTGCCTTAGAAGCTTCAAAGTCCCTCAACCGTTAGGGGTAAAACCCAATGGGACTTGGGGCAAGTAAGGCTAGCAACCTGCTTCCCTGGTACTTTAAATATGATGCTGGCAACAATCAGAGCAAAATGCCTCGGAGCTTTGGAGGTGATGGAGTCCCATCTCTAACTGACAAACCAGGGACTCCCAAGATACGACTTGGTAAACAAATGGTAATGAGATGGGGAGCTATTAATATCAATGGGGGCTACTCTGGTAGAGCTGGCAGAGGCTGCAAGTGAGATGGGGCTGGACGTTTTAGCTGTTAGTGACATTCGGGTAAGGGGTGAGGAAGAAGAGGAAGTGGGAGAATACAAGGTCTACCTATCAGGAGTCAAAGCAGGAATAGCACAATGGGGTGTAGGGCTTTACATCATGAAAGAAATGGAACCTAGCGTACTTGCAATAAGGTATGTAAACGAACGACTGGTATGGATAGATTTGACAGTGTCTAGCAAGAAAATTAGGATTGTGTCAGTATATTCGCATTGTGAAGGGACAGAACAAGATATGATGGATAGTTTTTATGAGGCACTCAGTGATGAGTTGTTAGAGTAAAGGACAAGGACAGTGTTCTGCTCATGGGTGATTTTAATGCCAGGATTGGAAATCGAACATGAGGGTATGAAAAGGTTATGGGTAAATTTGGAGAGGATATGGAGGCCAACAGGAATGGGAAACAACTCTTGGATTTCTGTGCCAGTATGGGCTTAGTAATCACAAACTCCTTTTTTAAACATCAGAACATTCACTGGTGTACTTGGGAAGGCGGGGGAACAAGATCTGTCATTGACTTTATAATATCAGATCAGGAATTCAGGAAGGCAGTGTGAGACACACGTGTCTTCAGGAGATTCTTTGATGACACTGATCATTATTTAATCTGCAGTGAAATTGGTATTGTCAGGCCGAAAGTGCAGGAGGTCAGGTCCATATGTAGGAGGATAAGAGTGGAGAAACTTCATGATAAGGCAATCAGGCACAAGTACATAACAGCGATCTCAGAAAGGTACCAGTTAGTTGAATGTAGTCAATTACAGCGCTATCGTTTTCAGATTTCCGTATTTGTAAGTCGAACACACAGTCTATGTCTTTGGTGAATTCCGCCTATATCCATCATGATTATGCAAACCACTTCCTTGGATTAACCATTAACATTAATATGGTCTTTCGTCACCAATCTTGCTGCTTTCCATTGGCAGATTCTGGCTACGATGCTATCTTTTGTGCGGGAATAAAATCTACCTTATGAGGGTAAAAATCGATTCATGCAGTAAGAAGATTATTTGAAGTTCAAAACACTATTACTATATTTTACAAATTTATTTTTTCCTTTTTCTTATGCTGACTATATGATGCAGTAAACTTCCTTTAATATTTCACTATCATATTGAAATTGGATAGCATTAACGCCGTAAGAAGGGGGTTGCATTATTTCTTGAAACTTAATAAGAGTTGTGGTATATTACAAAACAGTGGCAAAGATTCCCATGTAATTACTATGTTCGATATTAGTTGTTAACGAACAATGGAGATTGGAGGGAACATTATTTTTTAACTGCAGTTATGAAACGGATAATATGAGGATGATAACAGGGCACTGTCTGAAACAACTGATTGTAATTACATCTGGGAAATGGAATGCTTATTATTTAAGACATTTTACAAAGAACTGTAGCGACTGTAGAAAATATTCGACTGTTCTGGAACATCGCAGATGTAACGTACTGTGAATGAATGTGTATTGTCACAGTATTAACCTGATTGTGGTGGGTAAAGTACAGTTTGAGTTAAGAAAGTAAAACGACATAATTATCGTATGGCGTGCGCGACTTCTAGTTTCGGCATACTGGCGACTGGAGGTGGTCTGGATAGCAAAATCGGCCTCAACTTTGCGGCGTTGCCTGTGCTTGGCTGGCCGCAAGTGAAACTTCATGTGTCGAGCCCACAGTCTATGTCTTTGGTGAATTCTGTGTGGAGGTCAGCTGAGTAATACTTGCGACTGACGGGTGTCTGACTGGGTTGGGAGCTCATCAGACGTGGCTTCAGCCCCTGACGGTGAGGGCAGTCACACATAGCAGTGATTAATGTAGGCTTTGCTACGTTCTTGTTAAAGGAGGGAACTATCCTCGTAATTGTAGGAAAAGTTATTGTGCCATTTTAGGACCATTAATTTAGTGTTTTGTGAATTCTTAATGTAACAAGTAAGGATAAAATGGGTGGTGAGATCACCGCTCAAGCACATATTGGTAGTTACGTTGTCGATGTTTATTAGTTAGTATGTAATAATAATAATAACTTACAGTGATTGAGTGAATCTCGTAATAATGCATATGACAAAACTGGTGAGATAAATGGAGAACAAGATGCTGATTACAGTATAAATCATGTTGATAATGTAGTAAATGAAGACAATGTTTAAATAAATGGGGAACATGTGGTAAATGATAGTAAATGATGAATCAGTAGCATTATCAAGTAATGGTGTTGAGATTAATATTGCAACATGGGAAAACATTGATGTTAGGAATGTGTTGAAGGCAATGACACAACTGTCAAAAGAAATGCACAGAAATAATAATAATATCGAACTAAATAACAATGCATCAAGAGAAACTGAAACTAAGATTGATAAACATTATGAGAAATTTGGCAGGAAAATAGAACAAAATAGTAAACAGATAAGGGAATAGCTATAAACAAAAACTGACAAGCGAATTGAACAGCTAACCAAATCTTGTGATACATTATAAAAGCAGCTTATGATCGAATTATCTAAATACGAGATTGAAACTACAAACATATAGAATATGTTTGTAAACTATACTAAAAGCCATAAACCAAAATTGGTCAGATGAATAAATCGCTTAAGAAACCCGAAAGAGAATCATCAGAAAGATTTAGTATTACTGAAATTAAAATCCAGATCCTGAGAAAGAAGTAACTAAGGTAACACTGCTAGTTCTTGCCATATCAAAATCACACATGTTGTAACAGAAATTAGAGCAGTAAAACGAAAACTATATGATAATATTTGAGAAATAGGTAATATCACAGTGTCATAACAGAGCAAATAAAATATTTCTAAAAACAAGAGAAACTGAAGAATCTTTAATTGAGGCATTGATGTCAAGAAGCAAGAATTAAATGCCAATGGAGCTCAAGTTGAAAACAGCATTAACCCTCCAATGGGCATATGGTGTTTTTAGAGAATGACATTAATTATCCTTTTTGTGCTCCATTACTTACTGGTTCTCCAGTGCTCATGGTCCTTCATACTTCTTTCCTTGTTCTTATCTAAAGGACCACTGTACAATAATGTCATTAATTAAACATTTCTTTAATTTGTGATTACTGCATTCATGAATGAACAAAAGCAGGCACTAGGAGTATTAAAGGAAACCAACTTGTTTAGCTGATTCAATGTTGCTAACAAGTTTCTTAAGATGGTAGAAACTACTAGCAAAGAAAGTCACTCATTTGTTGAGCTTCAGACGACAACATTGTTGTGAAGGAAGCTGATGATGTCTGGGTTTATTAGGTGAGCCAAATATTTGTATTTAAATCTTATGTGTTTCATATGCACATGATGTATTTCGTAAAAACTAGGATATGCCAACCATTTATAGCATACGAAAACGACAAAATTATGAAAAGTGTGGAAATTGTAGGAAAACCTATTAACTGATAACTTGAATTTTAATATAAGATTAATTTTCTTAAGGTTTGATGGAAAAAATTTTCAGGGAGAAGAAACCAACAAGATTCTTCTTCAGCTGCAGGATGTTGCTGACATGGATCATAAAAGCATTTTGTAATTGATAAAACTATGAAACATTATTTCAGTGGATAAAATGGAATTATTTGGTATAAAATGGTCTCCAACTAAGTTTCAAACAGCAACCCATAGTAAAATTAGGTATAAACCTAGTCCTAAGGCATCCGAATTGAGATCAATCAAAGAAGCTGCGAAGCTTCTAATTACCCCAGAAATAATGTCATACTAAAAAAAAAATGGTTCAAATGGCTCTGAGCACTATGGGACTCAACTGCTGTGGTCATCAGTCCCCTAGAACTTAGAACTACTTAAACCTAACTAACCTAAGGACATCACACACATCCATGCCCGAGGCAGGATTCGAACCTGCGACCGTAGCAGTCGCACGGTTCCTGACTGCGCGCCTAGAACCGCGAGACCACCGCGGCCGGCAATGTCATGCTAAAGGAAACTGAGGGAGAGGCTAGGTGGCACTAAAGCAAATGGGATGCAGATTGCCATAAAAGCACATCTAAGACATGGAATGAATTAGACGTGGAAGAATTTGAGGTCTACTTTCTGAAGCTTGTGTATCAGGGCAGAAGAACTTGAGTGAACAGTTGATCGAGGAATATGGTAGACCTATTTTCAACAAAACATTGCGCCCAGAAAAATTTCAGTCTGTTTCCTCAGACTTGACAATAACGAAACAAGGGCCGATCGTTGGATTCATGAGAAATTAGCTGCATTTAGGGGCATTTGGGAAATGTTTACTTAACTGCTTTGATCCGTACACAGTCCAGTCCTTGACCGAACTGATAAGCAGGTTATTGCGATTAGAGGGAAATGACATTTTCGACGATTCATGAAAGGCAATTCTGCTACATATGGTATAAAAATATGATGGCTTTGCGATTCTAGAAATACACTTGCAGTGAATGAGCAAATTTACTTGAGAAAACACCATATCCGGCAAACAGTGTAAATAAGGGTTCATTAAGCGTCGCCATATAGTTTTCCTTATATTTGTCCCTAGCACACCTTCTGTTAGGGAATGGCTGGCAGTGAAAAACAGCAGCGTTAGAACTTTAAGAAAAGACAAGATTAATATTCCTAAGTCATTGAATCCTCTTCCATTGAAAGACCAACACTAAAGTCATCTGTTTTTGGATTCTCTTTTTCCTTACCTCTAGCACCGTATGTACCAAACACACCATCATCAGCAATACTTCCCTCTTCCCTTCACTCATCAAGAGCTGCAAGGGAGTTGGATGTAACAGAGTATTAAATAAACACAAGAAGGGTTTTCACCTTGAATGAATTTGTGGGCTCCTTTAGCGCGAAACTGAACGAGTGTTGATCTCTTGTACTATTCTACATTATGTCTGGCATTCCTAGTACCGCTGCAATGATTACTGATTGTCTCGTCAGTCGCAAAGACTATCTTCAAATCAGTAGAGTCTGTAGTTTGTATCACAGATAGGGTGACAGCCTGTGCATCCTGTCATCAACAGAAGGCCACTTGATAGGAGATGCTTTCAAAAGAAGAAAATAAATTGGCATTCTTTCCATGAATAGGCGATAAAACCTGGTCATCTTGCCCTTGGATTGAGCCTGAAGGATACAGTGAACCTCTGAGTCACCAACAAACTAACAACACACAGACGTGCTCATTTTGTTCAAAATATATAGACAAAGGAAATGAAAACTGGCAAGCGTGGAAAATTTGTTTGCAGATTCCATTCCAGCCAGACTGTGGTATGCCTAGAATGCGATAAAAATAAGTTTGTTGTGCTGACAATCATTTCCATTTTTTTATAAGTCATCGGTTTTGTGACTTTTTTAATGCAGCCCACCACGAATGCCTTTCCTGTGCCTATCGTTTCATCTCAGACTAGCAATTGCAATGGATATCCTCAGTTATTTGCAGAATGTATTCCAGTTTTTGTCTTCCGTTACAGTTTCCACTCTTTACTGCTCCCCTTGGTGTCATGAAAGTTATTCCTTTACGGCAGACGTCCTACCACATTGTCCACTCTTTTTGTCAATGTTTTCCATATATTCCTTCCCTCTCCATTCCTGCGGAGAACCTCCTCATCTCTTACCATGTCAGTCCACCCAAATTTCAACATTCACCTGTGCTCCTATTTTCCCACGGTCCAATTCCACTGCCATTCAATGCTGAGCTTCAAACATACATTCTAAGAAATTTCTTCTTCATTATGTGATCTATATTTGAAAGTAGTAAATTTCTCATAGCCTGGAATTCCTACTTCGACAGTGTTAGTCCGCGTTTTATATTCCCCTTTCCCTCTCCATCATGGGTTCTTTGCTGCCTAGGTAACAGAATTACTTAACTTCGTCTATTATGTCATCACCAGTTCTGATCTTATGCTTCACGCTGTCCTCAAATATGCTACTTCTCACTGTTTTGGTCTATCTTCGGTTTACTCTTAATCCAATTGCAGTACTCACTAGACAATTAATTCCGTCAACAGATACTTCAGATTCATTGAGGATAGCAATGTCATCATTGACTCTTATCCTTCCACCATTAATTTTAATCCCACTCCTTAATTTTCCTTCCATTTCCGTCATTGGTTCTCCGATGTATTGATTGAACAACATGAGTGAAAGACTCATTCCCTCCCTTACCCAGTTTTGATCAGAATGGTTCGTTGTTCCCAGTTGGTTCCTGTTCAGATAGTATGATACCCGTCTTACCCTGTTGCGTACTCCGATTTCGAACATCTGGAACCATTTTAAGTTGCATAACTCTTCTACCAGGTCAACAAATCCTATGAATGTGTCTTGATTTTTCTTTAGTCTTGATTCCATTATCAACCGCAATGTCATTACTACCTCTCTGGTGTCTTTATCTTTCCTGAAGGCCAAAGGATCGTCATCTAACATGCCTTCAATTTTCTCTACCATTCATCTGTTTGTTATTCTTGCCGGCAGCTTGTATGCATGAGCTTTTAAGTTGATTGTGCTTTAATCCTCACACGTGTTGGCTCCTGCTCTCTTCAGATTTGTGTGGATTATGTTTTCCTTACAGTCTGTTAGTGTATCGCTAGTTTCGTATATTCTACGCACCAACGCCAATAGTCGCTCTGTTGGCACTTCTCGCTAAGATTTTAGAAACTCTGATGGAGTTAACTTTCCATTCTGACTTATTTGTTCTTAAATTGTCCAAGGTTCTTTGAAATTATAAATCGAAGACTGTGTCCCTTATCTGTAGCCTGTTCCTGTTAATTCTCCAATCACATACTGACACAAGGTCTCCACATCATAGAGGTGAAAATTTCCCAACGCTCTCTCCTTATCTTTTAACAGTAGAATTCACATTGACGTTGCTTATAATTTAGCCAATAGGCTGTTTTGACTTTTTTTTATATGCTGAGTCAGTCCCTCTGAGAATCAGCTGTTTTTCGATTTCTTCATGTTTTTTATGCTGCCATTTCGCCTTAGTTTCCCCGCACTTCCTGTTTATTTTTCATAAGTTACTTGTATTTATGTATTCCTGAATTGCCCTACACATTTTTGTACTCTCTTTCTTCGTCTATCAACTGAAGTATTTTTTCTGTTACTCATTGTTTCTTTGCAGTTACCTTGTCTCTAACTGTTTTGTCTCCAAAATTTGTGATTGTCTTATATAGAGACGTCTGGTCTTCCTTTACCGAACTGCTTACTGAGCTATTCACTATCGTAGTATTAATAGCCTCGAATAACGCCGAACGTATCTTTTCATTCCTTAGTATTTCTGTCTGCCACTTTTTTGGACTTTGATTATCCCCGACTAGTCTCGTAAACTTCAGCCCACTCTTCGTCATTACTACATTGTGATCAGAGCCTGTATCTGTTGCTGGGTACACCTTGCTGTCTAATGTCTTATTTCGCAATCTCTGCCTGTTCACATCATAATCTAACTGGAATTTTCCCATAACTCCATGGCTCTTCCACGTATAGCTCCTCCTCTTGTGACACTGTAGTGGAATACGTGCTATTACTAGCTGAAATTTATATCAGATCTCAGTCTTTCTAAACATCTCAACCCTGCTACCAAGTCCATATATTCCATTCCTTCCCTTACAAGCGCTTTCAATTCAATAATGTTTACTACATTTTCATCTAACTTGACGTACTGAATTACCAATTTAGTATAATACACTTTTTCTAACTCTTCATTTTCTGCTTGCAACGTCTACATTATACCTCAATTATGGTTGTCGGTGTTGGATATCTTTCTAGTCTGATGAGAAAAAACCGATCACTGGACTATTTACTGTAACTCAACCTCTGGACTATCTTCCTATTCATAATGAATCCTACTCACATTATAGCACTTTTAGCAGCTGTTGATATTACCCTGAAATTATCTGAACAGAAATCCTTTTCTTCTTTCCTTAGTACGTCATGGGCCCCTATTGTACCTAGACGTCTTAGCACTTCCCGTTTCTTATATTCTAGTTTTCGTTCAAATTTCTGGCATTTCCATGTCCGATTCGTAGAATGTTACCCTTTAGTTGATTATTGAGTCTTTTTCTCTGTTAAACTCTCCTGAGGCAGCCCCCTGATGGAGGTCCGAATGAGGGAAAACACTGGATTATATACCCAATAGAGACATCGTCATGACACTTTTTGGCTTACAGGCCACATTCCCTGTGGATACACACTATCTAACTTTAACGCAGCGGTTTCCTTTGCCTTCTGCATGCTCAAGCCGTTGATCATTGCTGATACTTCCCCATTTAGGGGGCAGTTTCTCACCAGAAAGCAAGACATGGCTTTGAAATTCTGACCGCTTCTCAGCCCTCTTTAACGTGGCTCTAGGTCAAATGAGGGTGATTCCTTAGGCGCCAACCAGCATAGGTCAAACACTGTATAAAACAGTATGCTTAGCGACATATTCACAGAAAGAAATTTTTCTGACAGTGGGTATCAAAGTTCTATGGAATAATTTAAAAATTACTGGGAAAGAATTTTGTATTTAGATGATGCTTCAAAAGCATTAATTAAATTACCTATGAATGAACAAGAAAAATAATTGAGAATACCTAAGGGTAATATTGTTACGTTTTCCATGCACTTCATCAGCTGGATTTGTTGTCTGGCATACATTACCATAGGGAAGGGCTGAAAGGTAATGAATGAAGACAAAGTAACAGGGACGATAGAGGAGAGACGTTCATAGGGATAAATGTAAGGGATCACATATTAGAAGTAGAGGTGGAAGGAATCGTGGACGCTTACATAATGCCTATTGACATATTAGTAGCAATGTCAGCGAAAAAAGGAGATGTTCGAACCAGATGAAATAAATGAAGTAAGAGAAGTGGGCATATCACCTAAGGAAAATTGATTAGGAGTTGGTGAGTCCAATCGAGAACTGAATTTGAACAGAGACCAATCAATGTTATCTATTCACGATATGAACAGAGGAATACTGCTGCAGAAGACTTGGTGTTTGTGGAGGAAAAGGAAAGTAATGAAAGCAATAGTGAATAATGAGGTTACAGTTATACGGTACTGAAGTATTAGCGGTTCTACATTCAGTAAGTGATATTAGTGTAATTAATATGGAGTTTTTTTTAAAGCTAAGAGAGGGTTTGCAATGCACATTGATAAGGAACCAAGTGATGTTGCAAACTGATATTCAAGGTAGGAGATGTAATGTGCATGTACTACTCATCCAGGATTTTGTACGGAATTAACTGGAAATAGAACCTTTTTCAGTTGTAGATATTGTAAGAGGTGTTATTAAAATAAGGATAGGCAAAGAGGAAGGTGAATTGATATTTACAGGATGTGTGATGCCAAAGAGTAAACGCAGTTGGTTCCTGTAAAGACACTAAAGAACTAAAATAATGATTACGCTGCTGGAATTGGTAATTGATAATGGGAATTATAGGTACCATAAGTGATTAGTGTGGAGATGAGATAACTTGTATTCTTTATGATGATGAGGTGATTGAATACTGTAGATGAGAACAGTGATATTTAAATAGGCAGATTCATGTAAAAATTAAAGGTCTCTCAAAAATGATGTCGACATAATTTATGACAAAATACAGCAGTTGTATGCCTGCCTATTTGAAGTGAAATAGGAATAACGTATGGCCATAACTTACATGACATATGCTAAGGCAAAATGGTAATCTTTGGATAAAGATATTAAATGTACGTTACAATGAAACATCATTGAGATATCACAAAGTCAGCGTTGCAGACCACTTGTATTAGTCTTAAAGAAAGAGGGATGAATGAGAAAAACCCTGAATATCAGGGAAATAAATAAAATAACTGTTCTAGACGTGGATAACCCAGGAGTATTAGACGAACTGATTAAAATATTTAACGATGTGACTGGTACTGATCTCACCTCCCGGTTCTGGCAGCTCCCATTAGCAAACGACTGTAGAAAGCAAGCAGCATTCATTTACATGGGCCTATGTTATCATCCTAATGTAGTTCCATTTTGACTAATTCTATCTGGATCACCACTTACCCAAATGTAATACACTGTATCAAGAAAGGAATTTCTATGGAAATACACATGTTTATAGATGATGTATTATTTCCAGCCAATAACTGGATACAATATAAGGAGACTTGGGTCAGGTATTGAGTGTTAACCCCAGTAATAGTACCAAAGCTAATATTAGGAAGTCGAAATTTCGACGAAAATGTATAAAATTTTGGGACATGTTGTTTGGGCAGGTGCCACTGAGCCCACTCCAGAAAAGATGTTGCCGATAAAGGAAGCTCCAGACCAGAGCAACAAGCAACAGGCTAAAGCGTTCCTCGAGTTATGCAATTTTTAAAGAAAATTTGTTAATAATCAGGCCATGAATGCATAAGCAGTGTTTTAATTAACTAGAAAAATGCGATCATTGTGTTTGGACCAAAGACTGTAAACAGGAACTTCAGAGAATAAAGAAATTTTGCATAAAGCGATGAAGTTTGATGACAAAGATTTCTCTATAGATATATTTTGGAGCGCGTATAGTTGGGATTGTGGGATTACCGCATGAATGTTCAAATAATAGAAATTACAGATACAAGCACGTGAAACAGAATCATTCTTGTGAGAAAACATCGAATAAATGGGAACTACAGCATTTATGAACGGAAAATAAGGCTCTATACATTGTGTGGTCTCTTGCAAAATTCAGAAGCTATTTTACTGATACATGGTTTATACCATACATAAATCAGGACGATAGGCTGACTGATCATAGGGTTATTAGATGGGCATTATTGATACATGAGTATAATTTTGAAACGGGTACCAACCGGGAAAGGAAAATATCGTGTAAACTGCATTATCTGAATTACTAATTGATGTGGATAACGTTGCTTTCAAAGATAACGGTCGTAAGGATGTCAAAGTAATGGTAATGAGAAATGTCCTAATGGAAAGTTATGTGAAAAGAACTATAAAAAATATGAGAAAGGAACAGAATGACGATATAACGTTAAACATGATTAAAGGCAAACGGGGGAGAAGAACAAATTACGTGATAAGAGATGGAGTTTGTTCTCTAAAACCTACCAAGAAACAAATTAATGGATAATGTCTGCCAGAACATGTAATTGAAAATTTCATACAGTATATCCACATTGCATATGACGACTATGGTCCCACTAAGTGAAAAACAAACTTAGTGAAACATGCATCTTTAAAAACATGGAGAATAGGACGAGGAAAATGTTGGAAATCTGTTAACTGTGCCATAAAACTTCAGCATCGAATTAATAGATAAAAAAGCGTATGGATATAATGATTCCCAGCTTGTACTGGAAATAGTCGCTTTTAATTTGTAGGGTAGTGTTCCAGCAACTGGAGGAGGATTTTCTAATGTGTCACTATCTTTGGATGTGGCAGGAAAGTACGTAAATTTATTCTCATTAAAAAAGTGCGGGATAGGCTATAGAATATGAGGAAGGATTGCCTACAAATCTCAGCCAGATAGCCATAAAAGTCTGTACCTTTAATGGGTCACATTTCCCATCGAAAACATGGAATTTTAATTAAGGGATGAACACATAATTCATAACACATATATAAATTTCAGATTATCACCCATCTTCAAATATGGCTGTGACGGGGAAGAGGGAGATGGGTAGATCACTTAGACCTCATCGTTCATTGTGCTAGGAAACAACGAGGCTAGGGAAAGTATGTAAAAGATTTTGAGCACATAATAAATGACTTCCACATTCAGCCACTGAACTGTCACTTCATTAAGGTAAATTAAGGCGAGAAACAAACACATTTGAACATATTATCACATTTTCACGTAAGATGTAGATGTCGTTAGATGAGATTACGAAACCATCACTGGACTGATTTTATGAGAAAGTGGACAAAAAGGCAAGAAAAACATCACTAAGATAAAACTGCCAGAACATTCTAAGTGGAGGACGTTGTGTAGATCAGAGCAAGGACTAAGTTTTCGATGATAATAAAATGAAGCACTTGTATAAGACATATGCCGTTCCACAGAAGATTATTCGTGTAGCTCATGCCAATGCTATGGGACTGTCGACATGTGTAACAAGCGTGTTGGAAAGCGTTCCCATTGTTGAAAATATTGAACACTATTGTAGATAAACATCACTTGTGGCATTAAGACACTGGCAGATTAATTGTTGTATGAACGGAAATAAAAAATCAGTGACTAGTGTAAATATTAATGTGATGTAATGTTAAGATCATTTTGATATATTGCTAATACAGTGTGCTCTGACCACGCATTGCGTATGTATTATAAGTTTAAAAAAAGAGAGAGATTTCATAGTATGAGTACACAGAACGTGGACTGCTAAAATCAGCTGAGCGCATAACAACAATTCTGGAGATGTGTGTAATGATGTGTGGGATGACAAACTGCCAACCACCAGCTACTGCGGCAATATCGTTGCCGTGGCGCTTGACAGAGCGGAATGCACTGTTGCCATGGGAATGCATCTGACACATCGCTGTCTGCCTTGTGACGAGGCGTAAGAGGTCATTTAATGTTTACAAACAATCTAGGAGCCTAGTGGCCTATGGTGCCAAGGTATGTAAAATCGTACGGTTAAGAAAAGGCATAGGAAAAGCCATAGCAAATGTCCTGAAGTAGGATTACTTTAAAAATCTCATAAGGTGAGAAAGGATCCTTTGTGACAATTACAATGTTGGGATTACTAATCATTTATGAAATATGCACTCTTCTACTTTTTCTTTCAGGACGATTGTGATATTGCAAAAGTCTAAAGTTTGTATTATTCAGAGTATGATGCGTGTATTATAACGTTCCAGAGGAATGGAGGCAGGTTATCAACAATTCTTGATAGACGCAAGCAATCTGTGGGTCAGCAGATAACTTCACAAGTACCCACAAAATAACAAATAAATATAAATACAATTATAGATGTTTTTTGAATGCCGACAGAGAAATTTATTATTTTGATGTATGTGAAAAAAAAGAAAAACAAGGACACTTCTTCGTGAATTGTCACATTGTATTAGGGGAGCCACATTTTTAATATGAATATTTATATGGACATGACATTGTATTTCGACGGCAGGTACGATTATCTTATGACTGAAAGCGATTTTAAGTTACTGAAAGCAAAATGGTAGGTAAATATCATCTAATGGTGTAGGCTGGAATTTTGAATTTTTTTTTTAATTTTTCAAATTTTAATAGCATAAAATCTTTAAAAAAATTTTGAGGGATATGTCGCATTTCTGTCACATTTCTTACCAAATTTTGTTTTTTACGTACAATACACAAGGATTTTCGTCACTGGAAGCTAGTAAGGAGACAGGATCATTTGTCGTACCTATCCCACTACCTGACAGATGATTTTAAAGCGAGACGATGGGTTTAGTGGAAGCTGTATCGCGCCAGAGCGTGGAGACAGACATGATCCACATATGAGGCTGGCGACCAATAAGAGTACCTTTTATTAATTATATTAATGTTTAAATGTTAATGTGAATCGCCACCGTGCTGCTGACGTTACCCGCCCTAAGAAAATGTTAAGAATAATTTATGAAACTCGATTTGTATTCAGAGACTAATTACTAATGTCAGTTACAGTTGACAGCAATTAGCAGACACCAACAACTAGTAAGAAGCGCGTCCTCAGCGGGCGGCAACAAAACTTTTAAGATAGGTCACCAAAGTCACTATCATTATGCGATCAGTTTCCGGGGATGCAAGTAGTGTTTTAAGCAGTGAAGCGCGATTTCGCGGGAAAACGGATACAATTGCTAATAATCACCTTTGCAAACATATATGTGCAATCTCCTGGGAATTATAAGATCGTGTGCTGTACTGTGATGTGACTTTTTTGTGATGCTGTCGAAATAACCAGTATACGGACACTTCGCTATGAATATTATTAGCAAACTGGCTCTCAGAATCATTTCTTGGTGTTATGATTCTATTATTGAAAGGAAAATCAAGTGGCATGCAGATATTTCGTAATTTCATTTTATTGTACACTGAGAATTTTCCCATTTGTCACTTTGAGAAGAACCAAGCGGGGCGGGTGCTGGGAGGTAAGCAAGTTGCCTCCACATGTGCTAGGAAACATGAACGCAGATGTTAAATTTAGATGTCTACAGTTCCTATTATACTTGGCATAAAATGTGGTACGAAACGTTACATCAAAGAACACATCGTGTAGCACATAATGGTTATAGTTAGCATTTTTCCTGAAACTGATAATAGAATAAACATTGAAGGCCTTAATTATCACACTTACATTCTCCGATGACAACCCAAATAAGTTACACTCGACATCTCTTGTGTGTGGGAAAGTGCATTTTAACAGTGGTTAATTTAAGCAGACTGTGTTGCATGCTTACAGAGAACGCATTACAACATCTTACGAACTATAAATCCACTGGTCTGGACAGTATATCTGGTGAAATGATAAATAAATACGACAGGAAGTTGTTGCTGTGCTGCACTCAGTGCGTGCACAAATGTGGGACTGGCCAGCACACTGGCCGATGTCCCTCTTCATCCCACACCACAAGAACGGGTCAGTCAGGAACTGCTACAACTACCGAACCATTGTTCTCATATCTCACACTAGGAAATTTTGCGCTGCATCCTGTACCAGCATTTGAAGCCATATATTCAGCCTTATATTCCCATAGAAGAAGCAGGTTTTGATGAAGGAAAGGAACTCATGAACAGATACTCAGCATGCGATAACTAGTCGAGAAATCGCTTTGAGTTCTGATTTCTTGTCCATCTGCGTCTATAGCTGCAGGAAAGCCTTTGACTGTGTTGTATGGGAAAATTTGTGGCAGATGCTTACAGAGTTGGGTATCCCACAACAATTGACAGTACTGATGAGAAGTCTATACATTAATAACCTCGCAGCCGCGAAGGCAAGCGCTGGCACACTTGATTTCTTCAGTGTATTGTAAGGTGTCAGACAGAGTTATGTTCTGTTCCTCCAACTGTAGAACATCTGTGCACAAAAGGTATCTCGCTTGGTAGTAGAACTATTAACAGCCACCGACTTGCCGCTGACACCGTGCCTTTAGCCAGCAGCGAAGATGAACTTGTAAGGACGTTATCATATGGTTTGGACCTCAATCCAAATTCATGATAATTGTTCAAGGAGTACAGGTTCCACTTACAGTTCGATTAAAGGGACTGGAAGTCGTGCAATCTTTCATCTACCTTGGGTGAACCGGGTGAACCGTCTGTGACACGGTAGGTGTGAATGTTAGATAAGAACGCGGGTCAAGCTACGGCGAGAGGCTATGAAGCAGCTTCCCAAGATCTGGCGAAACAGAGCAGTAACTAATCCCTAAAAAGGTCCGGCTTGTTGAAATACTCGTGATATCCGCCTTCTTTTATGTTTGCGAGACATGGACTCTTAAAGCAATAGACAATCAGCACATCGGTGCATTTGAGCTCTGGTGATGGCGTGAGAAGCTGCCCATAAAATGGACTGAAAGAAGGAAAATCGTGTCCGTTATTGACAAATCAGTATTTGCAAGCGCCTTTCTTCTGGTGTCAGTAAAAAAAAAATCTCCAGTTCTTTGGCCGTATTGTGAGAAGAGATGGAGAAAAACTGGAGAAAATAATCATGGAAGCGAAGATTGAGGGCTAGAGACCGAGAGGAAGAGCAGCGAACAGGTAGACTGATCGAAACAAGATGAGCTTGGGTCTACCTCTTCACCAGATTCTAAGAGAAATTTTTAACGGTCCAGGATGGAGACGCTTGGCTCATAGGGCTAAGTAATGAACACAACGACTCGTTATGATGATGATGTCATCATTATATGCCTTACACCCTTAGCTCGTTTAGTCACTGTTCGCCTCAGTCTTCAAATAAGGGTGCCGCTAAAGTCAGAATAACATTCTCTTTCGCAATATTCCATCCTGCGACTATTAAAAATATTTATGCAAAGACATGACCGGTTTCGCACGCACACCATATTTGCACCATCGGGTGGTTTTAGTCAATCCATGGAAGAAATCTCATCAAGGCATTTAATTGGGATTTTTAACAGTAGCAAAGGTCCTACTTATTTGACGTAGATTCCCATTGATAATGTGTCTTAGTTTAAATCATATTTAGTCAATAAAAATTATATGATTTCCAAAACCACCTGCTTTTCCTTCCTCGGTCTTCATCCAGTTAAGATGTCCGACTTGGTATACTGAAACAAAGTTCCAATCGACGACAATGTCTTTCTTTTTCTTCTTCTATTCGAGTGATAACTCAAGCTTTTAACAATGTGCCTACGAAATCATGTCAGAACCTAGCTTTAATGACCTGTCGTCTTTGGTGGCTGTAATTGTGGACAGATGCCACTGCGTCTCCACATAGAAGCTATGAAATTTGTGTATTCTGCCTGACCATATTAGAACTAATTTTACTGCAATCGTTTAAGAGCAAAACTGGGATATAAATAATTACCGCTTATATGACAAAGGGGGAAAGAGACCCTTTTCCGATGAATATCATGCACCAGGACATGATAAAAATTCACGAAAAACGTACTGTTACCATCATTATTTCTACCACAAAACGGCTGTCTAAATATAAAAACATATTAGATAGCAGGGAACTTCCAATTGTACTTCTCTCATTTTCGTCTTTATAAAGAAACAATGTAGTTTGGTTCAGTCGAAAAAGTGTCCAGCACTTTGCTGTGTATGTTCACTGAAGTTACTGTCGGTCTGCTTTGTCGGTTGATTTTTGCATACCATAAAATCCCACGAAATGGCTGTACGTTCTTTCTTCCACACCCAAATACAGCTAATTCGTTTCATTTAGCGTTTCGAATAATGAGCTTTACACTCGGTCCCTTTTAAACCCCAAACCCCCTTTCCGTTCCCTGCTTTCGTTACGTTGCCATGGTGATCCCACCATAAGGGAGTATAGGTTTTCAACAATGATCAAATGATGGCTTACACCCTGATACTAAGTTTACGATTCAGACGCTAAAAAAAGAAATTTGCTGACCAGATTGCTCTGGTTACTGCAATTTAGTATGTTCTCAACTGAAACGTCTAGATAACCGAAAAGGTTTCTCATCTTAGACCAGTTGAACAAGGATTAGCCATCTGCTCAGACAGTACACTGAAATATGAACTAATTTAGCTGTTCAATGGTTATCACACCAACCTTTAGTGAACCTACATGTAGCAAAAGAGACAGGGCCGTATACAGGCATAAAACCAATAAGAAAGGACTAGACCCCATGTCCACAAAATATTGAAATTTTTTATGTTCCATATAGTGAGAAAGCAGTTACACCTTCATGTCACAGAATGATGGTCTCTACATACGCACCTGTCACAAGGTTGCGCGACGCAGCAACGCCACATTAAATGTTTCGCGCAGTCAACAGTTTAGGAGCATAGCTTCATAATCAAGTAGAAATTTAGGTTTCATTTACAAACACATTTACATCTACATGAGTATTCTCCATTTCACACTTGAGTGTCAGGCATAAGGTTCATTGAAACACTTTCAGAATATTTCTATAGCGTTCCACACTCTAACAGTGCGTAGGAAAAAGAATTCTTTCTTGCGAGCTCTGATTTCTCTTATTTCTCTATGACGTCCATTTCTTCCTAATAAAATGTTTTCGCATTCAGAGGAGAATGTTGGTGATTGAACTTTCGCGGAAATGTCTAGCCGTAACGAAAAGACCTTTTTGTTTTAATGATTGCCAATGTAACTCGCTTACGAATTCGTGACACTTTCTCGGCTATTTCACGATAGTACGAAACACACTGCCGTTCTTTGGATGAGCAGGCTTCCAAATGTATCGGAAAACTTCCATGAATAATGTGTTACGAAAAATAATTGTCTCAAGCAAAATGTTACCAGAAGAAAGGAAGAAGATTGAAGTTTAAAATTCCGTTGACGACCAGATGAAGGACGAAGCACAAGAATCGAGAAAAATATTGGCCATTTTATAACCAAAGTCCCGGTGTTTAGGAAATCAAGAACAACCTAAATGTGGATGTCCTACAGGGACGTGAACTGCTGTCTCCTCAAATGAAAATCCAATATTCTAACCACTAAGGTCCCTCAGTCCAATAGGTTCTCCTTTTCTAGAACATGGATCTGAGGCCTGACTTCTAACACTAGCGCTAAATTTCTAAATATATTACAGTTGTACTCGGTGAGACATCACCACTCGGAGCCTGAAAATGAACCATTGGGGAAATGAAGTAACTGATAAAAAAAAAAAAACAACAGTATTGTGATTCTAGAATTCGTATCTGACTCTCGCCATAATATTGCAGCCCTATGTGTGATTAAAAACATCGAAGAATAAATAACTATCTTAGCTTCACGCAGCAATTTTAAAGAATTTTACACTTCACAAAAATAAATAATCTCAAATTTTCAAGTCTGTTATTTTCGTAGGGGAAACGATGGAATTCTGCGAACAATACAGAATGTAGCTTCTTAATATCATCACAGCCACTAGAAATCGCAGTGCTAAATATCCTACTGGTCCTGTTGGTAATGATGGTAAGTGCAGTAGCCATGGCCGGGCGCAGTCTAGGACGAATACAATGTAGAGACTGACTGATAGAAAGTATTAATTGTCTTGTTTCTGTGAGACAACGGCTAGTTGTGGAATCTGTGCCATTTACACCAGTATTCCGCGGCCCTACTGCTTTGACTTCAGTCTTCAGTCAACTGCGCTCTCTGGAACAAGAAAGCTTATTGGGGGCTCAGGCGTTTTTTTGCCGGTAACTGTAAACCGATTTTTCAAAATTATTAATAAATAGATTTTTCCCTGTCGCCATTCTTCCATCACTCAACAACAGCTTGAAATGCATGCTTTCCTGTCGACGAAGTTGAGTTAAACATTTCAGCATGGAACAAGAAACATGTAACTAGACCGCTGCAACTTGTTGCGAAGTTCCGTTCTACAAAGCATTCTAGACAAATCGCTGTTCATGAAAGTTTCGTTTCAGTTGTTCCTTTCTTTCTATTTCTGTCTGTTTTTTACTCTAAACACGTTTATTAAAACATGTTCGGAGTAAAAAAACATACAGCCGTAAAAACTGAAAGTAGTTGTATGCAGAAATGGCTACATACAACTGCGGACAATATGTGGTCCCTATACACCTACTTCATACTGCTAGATATTTATCGCTTGTGTAATTACCATATGGAGCACCTAACTGTTGAGCCGGCCGCTGTGACCGTGCGGTTCTAGGCGCTTCAGTCTGGAACCGCGTGACCGCTACGGTCGCAGGTTCGAATCCTGCCTCGAGCATGGCTGTGTGTGATGTCCTTAGGTTAGTTAGGTTTAAGTAGTTCTAAGTCCTAGGGGACTGATAACCACAGATGTTAAGTCCCATAGTGCTCGGAGCCATTTTGAACCTAACTGTTGTTGTAAATCAGAATGTAGAAAATTCATGCATTGCTTAAAAGTGACATTTGTACCAAAGAGTTTCAAAACTGTTTGCTATTTACGAATGTTAATAACTTGTAATATCAAAAGTTAGTGAATCGGTCACTATTTTATTTTAACACACTCACAAATTCTATACGTCATGTTTATGTTTGAGACATCGGAACTAATATGTCGTTGCCAATATGCACCGAAGGCTGGTTGCTCGTCTGAAGTTTATGAAACGTAACAGAACTCTGTATGGTATCTAAAGAACAACTATAAAATATAGCAATTTAGGTGAACTGGTCTATAAGTGAAGGCTATAGGATGTGGACTTCTTTGTGGAGCTCATGTATCCAGACAGACTCTGTAGGGCATTATCAATCGCATAGCTGGTTAGTCTTTTTCTTGGCTTACTGATACTAGAGATTACACCCCTTTGGCTGAATGTAAACAGTTGACGTAATTCAACACAAGCTTTCATCCGCTAAGAAAATGTATGGAATTGAAGGCACAAAGCTTTGCTTGCTTTTGTTATCACCATGTACAGGGAGAATTCGTCTTGGCACTTCACAGTGATGACAATGAATAATTTTCGAGCTCGCTGCGTTTATACAAACTGACGATGATTATTTAAAAATGCAATTTAAGTATTAGGTCATCTAGTTTACAGAATAGGAGATGAATGTTTATCCGTATTGTAAATCAGTATTAAAATTATTATGGTTTTCGATGGCACACTTTGGGACTGTTACACACGTCATATGATCGTTCCACAATCAAGTGAGCTACTGACTTACACGGGTGACTGATATTATAAACTACAGTCCACCGACGTTAGTGCTGACAGGCGATGTTTTGAGTCGCAGTTATAAAGACAGATGAAGCATTGCCCGCTTCAGGTTTTTTACTTCGCCTTTAACATAATGTAATCATCACTTACAACGTTGTGTAGAGTGACTGTAGATGCTGTTCCGTTTAGCTCCAAGTATATAATACGCGCAGCTCGCTTTAATACCAACAGGAACATTTATTTATACCAAAGAGAAAAAGAGCACACCGTTTCCTTACAAAGATATTATGATACACAGTTCTATTTAGCGCGCCACTGCAACCTGCCCACCCTGGGAATCCCCCAACGGAATAATCAGCTGGATTAGCATGGTTATCTCTCTCCACTCGGGAGCTGAGTTTTCTACAAACAATCTAAATGGGGCATTCAGCAAATAATAACAGACCGGAAATTTTGTTATATTCATAGTGCTATTACGTCTATATCAAACGAGATACTAAAGGAAATGCGTTTTTGTTTTAAAGACTATAAAATTTACTTCTTCAACTGCTTTTTAAACCTCTAGAGAAGACTACTCCATTGATAGAACGTCCCTTTTGTTGATGCAAAAAGTTTCGAAAACCTACCCGAGAAATGTACCGAAGTTGACAGAAAAGATAACCGGCGCCGGCTGTTAAAAAATGAACTCGGCCAAGCGGGTCTCTCTCGCCAAGTCCTCTCGTTATAAACAGCAAAAAAGCAGCTCTAGGCTACTATAAAACTTACTGGTTCTTAGCCCTACTTTCCACGATACATTTACAGGCGGAGACGGGTAATATCAACGAAAACGAAGAAGGTACAGTAAGATTGGAAGTACTTGAATTAAGAAGGCTATAAGACAGGGATGCAGTCTTTCAACCCTATTGTTCAACCTATACCTATGTCGAAGAAGCAATGACGGAAATAAAAGGAACGTCTGAGAGCCGGTATAACATTCAAGGTGAAAATTTATCAATGATAAGGTTCGCTGATGTCGTTACTATCTTCAGTGAAGTAATCTGTGAATGGAATGACCAGTCTGACGAGTACAGAATATATCGTTTGAAACAGAGGCGAAAGCAGGCGAAATTAATGAGACAGGTAGCAGAAATGAGAACAGCAAGAAACGTAACACGGAAGTTGTTAGTCAGAAAATAGATTAATTTAAGGAAATTTGCTTTCTTGAATGAGAAGTAGCCCATTATAGAATAAGCAATGAAGTCATAAAAAACAGATTAGCAGATGCAGATAGGGTATTCGTGGCCAAGAGATTGCTTAGAGTATCGAACTAAGGCCTCAATTTGAGGACGACTTTTCTGAGAATGTGCAAATCCGCACAGTACTCTATGGCACTGATTCAAGGACTACGGAGAAATCGGAACTGAAAACAATAGAAGTGTTCCAATTGCAGTGTTGCAGAAGAATGTTGAATACTAAGTGAGTTGATAAAGTAACGAATCTTAGCAACAAATAATCCTGAGTTAATAACGAATATCAAAACCGATATAGGGATTTGTGAACACAGGGTTGTCGCAGCAAGATTGAATATTTTAATCCCCAAATCCTCAAAAAAATAAGCGAAAAATATAACTATTCAAAAAAGCAAGTAAAATGTCACTTGCCTCCTTCTTGAGAGACAATCGCCACTTATTCCAAATTAATAATAGAAGTGTAGACTAGATGTGGCTTAAATTCAAAGAAACAGTAACAGCAACAGTTGGGAGGTTTATACCAAATCAACTAACAAACAACAGAGCAGATCCTTCTTGGTACACAAAACAGGTTAGAACACTGCTGCAGAAACAACGAAACACACATGCCAAATATAAACTAAAGCAAAATCCCCAAGATTGGCGATCCTTTACAGAAGCTCGAAACTTAGGGCGGATGAAGTGTCACTAGAAGCCTTCCTTAAGAGACAATCTCCGTTCCTTCCGAACTGACTACGCAAATGTAGAAGAGATGTGGCTCAAATTCAAAGATATTGTAACAAGAGCAATTGAGAGATTCATACCTCATAAATCGGTAAGAGATAAAACTGATCCCCATGGTACACAAAACAGGCCCGAACGCTGTTACAGAGGCAACGGAAAAAGCATGCGCAGTTCACAAGACCGCGAAATCCCGAATATTGTTTAAAATTTACAGACGCGCGAAATTTGGCACGGACTTCAATGCGAGATGCCTTTAATAGGTTCCACAACGAAACATTGTCTCGAAATTTGGTACAAAATCCGAAGAAATTGTGGTCGTATGTAAAGTGCAGAAGCGGCAAGACGCAGTCAATACCTTCGCTGCGCAGTGCCGATGGTACTGTTGGGCAGGCCGCAAGACGAGACGCAAGCCCGTGAGGTGAGGCAGGGGGGTACTCCAAATTCCTCACGGCAGCGTGAGTCACAGTGACAATCATTGCAAGTTGGGTCGCAGTTTCAATACGCAGTTTGCTGAGGAACTTTGGCTCTGGCCGAGATGGCGACTGCTTCTGCTATGTTAATAGATATAAGTTCAAAATCGCATTCTGATTCTGAGTTCAAAACGGTGTGTTACATCGCTTTGATGAAACAAAAAGCAGAAAAAAGTGCGCACATGAAAAGAAGACTGAGTCATGGGGAATTCTCTTTAACTAAGGAATTTGTTGATGAAGAATTCACGAGCTATTTTAGATTAAATCGTGATCAATTACAAGAAGTGCATGGTCTCATCAAGAATGAAATTACCATTACGTATGCCCGTATCCTTGGCCACTTCCTCAGACTTCTCAGCTTTCAGCTTCGTTTTGAAGTAATCTTCAAGGCTTGTATCACACAGAACTTTGCGAACACTTACGGCTTCAATTAGCTTTTCCTCCATTTTCAACTACCAAACAGCTAGAACCACCGTGAGCCTCGCAGTAAACTGCGTACAGGAGACTGCGGTCCACAGGGTCACCAAGCACAGGAACTGCGTCACGTCACGCTGTGCTCTAATGTGCGCAGAACCATTCAGTTGTGTGGATGGCAAAAACTCACCGTGAGTCACCTCACGGACCTACGCCTCATCTTGCGGCCAGCCTAACCCACGACTGTGCCGCTAAAGCGGACTTATTGAACACATTTTTCCTAAATTTCTTCACCAGGCAAGACAAATGGAATATTCCAGAATTTGAAACTGGAACAGCTGCTAGCATGAGTTTCTTAGAAGTAGATACTTTAGGGGTTGCGAAGCAACTATGATCGATTGATACGGGCAAGTCTTCAGGTCCAGATTGTATACCGATTAGGTTCCTTTCAGATTACGCTGATACAATAGCTTTTTTTAGCAATCATACACAACCGCTCGCTCACCGATAGATCTGTACCTGCAGATTGGAAAATTGCGCAGGTCGCACCAGTGTTTAAGAAGGGTAGTAGGAGTAATCCATCGAACTACAGACCTATATCATTGACGTCGGTTTGCAGTAGGGTTTTGGAGCATATAGTGTATTCAAACATCATGAATCACCTCAGAGGGAACGATCTATTGATACGTAATCAGCATGGTTTTAGAAAACATCGTTCTTGTGCAACGCTACTAGCTCTTTTTTCACACGATTAATGGACGCTATCGACAGGGGATCTCAATTTGGTTCCGTATTTCTAGATTTCCTGAAAGCTTTTGACACCGTTCCTCAGAAGCGACTTCTAATCAAGCTGTAGGCCTATGGGGTATCGTCTCAGTTGTGCGACTGGATTCGTGATTTCCTGCCAGGAAGGTGGCAGTTCGTAGTAATAGACGGAAAATCATGGAGTAAAACTGAAGTGATATCAGGTGTTCCCCAGGGTAGCATCCTGGGATCTCTGCTGTTCGTGATCTATATAAATGACCTGGGTGACAATCTAAGCAGTTCTCTTAGGTTGTTCGCAGATGATGCTGTAATTTACCGTCGAGTAAGGTCATCCGAAGACCAGTATCAGATGCAAAGCGATTTAGAAAAGATTGATGTATGGTGTGGCAGGTGGCAGTTGACGCTAAATAACGAAAACTGTGAGGTGATTCACATGTGTTCCAAAAGAAATCCGTTGGAATTCGATTACTCGATAAATAGTACAATTCTCAAGGCTGTTAATTCTGGGGTGTAAAAATTACGAACAACTTCAGTTGGAAAGAACACATAGATAATATTGTGCGGAAGGCGAGCAAAAGGTTGCGTTTCATTGGCAGGACACTTAGAAGAATATTGCTGCGCGGTGTGGGATCCTTACCAGGTGGGATTGACGGAGGACATCGAAAGGGTACAAAAAAGGGCAGCTCGTTTTGTATTATCAATTAATAGGGGAGAGAGTATGGCAGATATGATACGCGAGTTGGGATGGAAGTCATCAAAGCAAAGACGTTTTTCGTTGCGGCTAGATCTATTTATGAAATTTCAGTCACCAACTTTCTCTTCCGAATGCGAAAATATTCTGTTGATCCCAACCTACATAGGTAGGAATGATCATCAAAGTAAAAGAAGAGAAATCAGAGCTCGAACAGAAAGGTTTAGGTGTTCGTTTTTCCCGCGCGCTGTTCGGGAGTGGAATGGTAGGGAGACAGTATGATTGTGGTTCGCCAAACCCTCTGCCAAGCACTTAAATATGAATTGCAGGGTAATCATGTTGATGTAGATGTAGATGTAGGGCGCAGTTCAAGGCGAGACGCCTGTAACAGTTTCCACAATGAAACTGTCTCGAAACCTGGCAGAAAATCCAAAGAGATTCTGGTCGTATGTGAAGTATATTAGCGGCAAGAAACAATCAATGCCTTCTCTGCGCAATAACAATGGAGTTACAACCGAAGGCAGTGCTGCCAAAGCAGATTTACTAAATAGCCTTCCGAAAAATACTTCACAAAGACGAAGTAAATATTCCAGAATCCGATTGGAGAACAGCTGCCAACATGAGTAACGTAGAAGTAAATATCCTCGGAGTAGTGAAGCAACTCAAATCACTTAATAAAAGTAAGTCTTTAGGCCGAGACTGTACACCAATTACGTTGCTTTGCTCGTGCTCATGCATTAGCTCCATACTTAACAATCGTATACAACCGCTCGACGAAAGACTGGAAAGTTGCACAGGCCACACCAATATTCAAGAAAGGTATTAGGAGTAACCCACTAAATTACAGACCCATATCGTTAACGTCGATATGCAGCAGGATTTTTGAAGATACATAGTGTTCGAACATTATGAACTATGTCGAAGAAAACGGCGTATTGACACATAGTCTACATGGGTTTAGAAAACATCGTTCCTGTGAAACGCAAGTAGCTCTTTATCAACATGAAGCGTTGAGTGCTATTGAGAAGGGATTTCGGACTGATTCAGTATTTCTGGATTTTAGGAAGGCTTTTGGCACTGCACCACTCAAGCAGCTCGTAGTGAAATTGCTTGCTTATGGAATATCGTCTCAGTTATGTGACTGGATTTGTGGCGTCCTGTCAGAGACGTCAGAGTTTGTAGTAATAGATGGAAAGATATCGAGTAAAACAGTAGTGATTTCTGGCGTTACCCAAGTTAGTGTTATAGGCCTTTTGCTGTTCCTTAGCTATTTAAACGACTTGGGAGACAATCTGAGCAGCCGTCTTCAGTTTCTTGCAGATGACGCTGTCGTTTATCGACTAACAAAGTCATCAGAAGGTCAAAACAAACTGCAAAACGACTGAGAAAAAATGTCTGAATGGTGCGAAAAGTGGCAGTTAACCCTAAATAACGAAAAGTGTGAGGTCATCCACACGAGTGCTAAAAGGAACTCGTTAAACTTCGGTTACTCGATAAATCAATCTAATCTAAAAGCCGTAAATTCAAACGGATACCTAGATATTACAACTACGAACAACTTAAACTGGAGTTAACACATAGAAAATGTTGTGGGGAAGGATAACCAAAGACTGCGTTTTATAGGCAGGACACTTAGAAAATGTAACAGACCTACTAAGGAGACTGCCTACACTACGGTTGTCCGTCCTTCTTTAGAATACTGCTGCGCGGTGTGGGATCCTTACCAGATAGGAATGACGGAGTACATCGGAAATGTTCAAAGAAAGGCAGCACTTTTTGTATTATCGCGAAATATGGGAGGGAGTGTCACAAAAATGATATTGGATTTTTGATGGACATCATTAAAAGAAAGTCGTTTTTCGTTGAGACGTAATCTTCTCGCGAAATTGCAGTCACCAACTTTTTCCTCCGAATGCGAAAATATTTTGTTGACATCGACCTACATAGGGCGGAATGATCACCACGATAAAATAAGGCAAATCAGATCTCGTACGGAAAGATACAGGTGTTTACTCTTTCCGCGCGCTATACGAGATTGGAATAATAGAGAACTGTGAAGGTGGTTCGATGAACCCTCTGCAAGACACTTAAATGTGATTAGCATGGTATCCATATAGATGTAGATGTAGATGTAGATGTAGATGTAGATGTAGATGTAGAAGATGTTTTCTGGAGATGGGCTTTAAAGGAGCATCTAGAAGACACTGGCAAAATAACAGGATGAGGTGACATCTTTTAGGAAATCAGGGAGTAACTACAATGATACCAGAGGGAGCTGTAGAGGGTAAAAACTACAAATAATTGAGGAGACAATATGAAAGTGATTATGTTTTGTTTGTAGGGAGCTCAACTCCTCGGTCATCAGCGCCCGTATAAAGTCTCAATTTGTACACAGTCCAATCTGCCCCCTGTCACGAATGTTGATGACGATGAAATGATGAGGAAAACACAAACACCCAGTCTCCGGGCAGAGAAATTTCCCACACTGGCGGGACCCCGTGATCCAGAGGCAGAAACGTTAGCTACTAGGAAACGAGTCGCGGACTAATTTGCAAGTGATGGTCTGAGATAATTTCACCGGGTAGGAATTGTTATCTGGCAGCATCAAGTCACGCAGAAGAATTACGCAGTTTTTTTTAAAAAAAAAAGGCTGTACAGAGTGAGCAGCAATTGTTTTAGATGCTAATTCTAGCCTAACAGAAGGGGCTTACCTGATTTCGTATATGTTGTCCCACTTACATGGTAATAAATGGTTTTTGTGGAAACTATTAACATTGGAAATGCTTGGTACCCGGAGTCTAGGACGAGACGACCAGCTGGTGGGACTTACACTGCTTCAGGTTTAACAAATTTCTTTGAAATTTCGCGATACGTTTCAACGCCGATGTTGGCAAGCGGTATTTTGAAGGGCATTCGAGTGTAGTTATAAGGGTACATCCTTTCATTAAAATAATACATAAACCAAGTTTCTGTATCTCGATTGATAAAAGAGCTACAAAATAACGTAAACCTAGTCTTCAGGCCGTTTCGGGTCCATCGGTGCCTACTGACTGCCGGGTGACCTGCCAACGGCGTCATTTCGTGCGATATGGAGAGGTGTGAGGTCAGCGCACGGCCCTCCCGGCGTATGTCAGTTTTTCTGATCTGGAGGCACTCCTGCTCTAAGAAGCAGCTGCTCAAACGACATCACAAGGCTGAGTGTACGGTGTTCTACTCCTCCCTCCAAGGACAAAACCAAGACAGTACCTGGTTCTCCACATGACAGTCAGCCGGCCCTACCACTCAGCTACGGAGGAGGACCGTCAATGAATTAGGAATACTTAATCATACAAGAAAATTCCATGCCGCTCTGTCTGCTATCATTGGCCGAACCCATATCGTGAAGCGTTAACGTAATAAAAGTGGAGCTAATGTTTATGCTGTCAACGGCCTTGCCGCAGTGGATACACCGGTTCCCGGCAGATCACCGAAGTTAAGCGCTGTCGGGCGTGGCAGGTACTTAGATCGGGGCCCCTATGAACTGTTGGCATTTTTCGGGGTACACTCAGCCTCGTGATGCCAACTGAGGAGCTAGTCGACCAAGTAATAGCGGCTCCGGTCAAAGAAAACCATCGTAACGACCGGGAGAGTGGGTCATCCGAAGGTCATCCGAAGACCAGTATCAATTGCAAAGCGATTTAGAAAAGATTGCTGTATGGTGTGGCAGGTTGCAGTTGACGCTAAATAATGAAAACTGTGAGGTGACCCACATGAGTTCCAAAAGAAATCCGTTGGAATTCGATTACTCGATAAATAGTACAATTCTCAAGGCTGTCAATTCAACTAAGTACCTGGGTGTAAAAATTACAAACAACTTCAGTTGGAAAGACCACATAGATAATATTGTGCGGAGGGCGAGCAAAAGGTTGCGTTTCATTGGCAGGACACTTAAAAGATGCAACAAGTCCACTAAAGAGACAGCTTACACTACACTCGTTCATCCTCTGTGAGAATATTGCTGCGCGGTGTGAGATCCTTACCAGATGGGATTGACGGAGGACATCGAAAGCGTGCAAAAAAGGCAGCTCATTTTGTATTATCACGTAATAGGGGAGAGTGTGTGGCAGATATGATACGCGAGTTGGGATGCAAGTCATCAAAGCAAAGACGTTTTTCGTTGTGGCTAGATCTATTTACGAAATTTCAGTCACCAACTTTCTCTTCCGAATGCGAAAATATTCTGTTAAGCCCAACCTACTTAGGTAGGAATGATCATCAAAATAAAATAAGAGAAATCAGAGCTCGAACAGAAAGGTTTAGTGGTTCGTTTTTCCCGCTCGCTGTTCGGGAGTGGAATGGTAGAGAGATACTATGGTTTTGGTACGATGAACCCTCTGCCAAGCACTTAAATGTGAATTGGAGAGTAAACATGTAGATGTATATGTAGATGTAGAGCGGTGTGCTGACAACACGCCCCTCCTATTCGCATCCTCCACTGAGGATGACACGGCGGTCGGATGGTCCCGATGGGCCACTTGTGGCCTGACGACAGAGTGCTTTAATTTTTATGCGCTTCACCCTGTATGTACCTACGATATTACGTTACCGCTGGTGTAGCGTACGGAGAAGGAGAACTTGGCTGAAATACTATACCATTCACTCCACTTCAGGGCGGTAGTGCGCAGCGCAGGTCGTCCGGCAGCCGACCCGCGGGACACCGGATGCTCGGAGGGCCCCCTCTGTGGGAACCGCCGTGGTTTGCGGGATCGACGCAAGACTTTCCGCGGGCCGCCGGCGAACTGCCGACACACTGCGAGTTGCGCCCCGCCGAACCGCTGCCGCGTCCGAGGAGCATGCGCAGAACGCTTCCCTCCTCGCCACCAGCGGTCCCGTTATTATTGTTGGGGGGCCTGAAGAGTCTCTGATAGTTTGTGAGACTGTCTGTACACTTCGTACTGGCCGCCAGACATTTAGTCTTCTCCCGTCTTCGTCTGTTTACGTTCCCGTCTCCTCGAGAGAATTGTTACGACGGCAACAGATAAACAAACGCACCACGGACCACCACACTCAATGAAACAAGCGCGCACACACACGTAATGCGGAGAAACACACAGAAAAGCAGTGAGCGCATGGTAGGTTCAAATGCAAAGCCTTAAAGCTGGTGAAATCGTACATCCACTCCAGACGTGACAGAATTGCGCAGAGTCTTGTGATATAGAGTTTCTGGCGTACACCCACGGCTAAATTAAAATAATTATCAGTTAATTTAATTCTGATATTAACGGACAATTCATAACCTAGTGCCGGCCGGTGTGGCCGTGCGGTTCTAGGGGCTTCGGCCTAGAACCGCGCGACCGCTACGGTCGCAGGTTCGAATCCTGCCTCGGGCATGGATGTGTGTGATGTCCTTAGGTTAGTTAGGTTTAAGTAGTTCTAAGTACTAGGGAGCTGATAACCTCAGATGTTAAGTCCCATAGTGCTCAGAACCATTTGAACCAAAATTTAGTGTTTACAGCTTGTTTTACTCAAGACTGTCTTGCAGTTAGAACTCAACAAGTCGCTCACAACGGAACTAAATAGACAGATGTAAAGGTAATATCCGGAGTACAACAAGGAAGTGTGGTAGGACCGTTGCTGTTTATAATAGCTATAATATGACGAAAGAGGTCAACACCAGAACCCAGGCAGCCTGGATGAAGCGGCGAACAGCAACCAGAGCCATTTGCAGGATGAAAGATAATTTAAAATCAACGACCTACCGCACTGTGATCTGACCAGTCACTGGTTGTGACTGCTGGCCGACCACAGTTGAGACAGAACGCCGCAGTAGTGAAATAGAAACGAAGATGCTAAGGTGGACAGCAGGCCTCACTAAGTGACATCATTTTTCCGATGACTGCATTAGGAAACAGTTTTGTGTTGCAAAGATCCAAGACAAGATGCCTGAGAGTCGTCTTCGATGGTTTGGGAATGTTTTATGGGCCGGTGATGACTCTGTTGCCAAGGCGAGTTACACACTTGAAGACCCAAAAGACGTCCTAAGCAACGTTAGGCTGATACTAGCCATGAAGACCTTAAATGAGTGAACATCCACCCACACGCAGCCCGTGATAGAGCGAAATGGAGAGAACAGACCCATAGCGGACCCCGCAAGCACGCGGAACCAACGCTGAAGGAAAAGAAGAAGCAGATAAATGAACTATTAGAAAGCGTCAGATGCTCTATAAGGCTATTCGTAGATGATGAAGTTGTATCTACCAGAGTAGCAACGCCGGAAGACAATAAGAATTTGCAGAAGGACCTGTGGAGAATTTATGAACTATGAAGGTTCTGGCAGTTGACCCTGAACGTAACGTAAATAAATGTAACATATTGCGCAAACATAGGAAAAAATTCACTACTACACTATCGATGACAAACAGCTGGAGACAGCAACTGCCGTAAAATACCTAGACGTAACTATCCAGAGCGAGCGACCTTAAGTGGAATGACCACATAAAACGGATAGTGGGAAAAGCAGACACCAGACTCAGATTCATCGGAAGAATCTTAAGGAAATGTACCTCATCCACGAAAGAAGTGGATTATAAGGCGCTTGTTCACTAGATTCTTGAGTATTCTTCATCTGTGGGATCCCTACCAGGTACGACTGACAGAGGAGCGTTTCGTCACGCGATCGTTTAGCTGGCGAGAGAGCGTTACGGAGATGATAAACAAACTCCACTGGCAGACGTAACAAAAGAGGAGTTGCGCATGACGGAGACATCTACTATTGAAATTTCGGGACAGCACTTTCCAGGAGGAGTCGGACAACATATTACATCAGCCCACATACATCTCGCGTGTTTACCACGAATAGATAATTCGAGAAATTAGAGCCAATACCGAGGCTTACCGACAATCATTCTTCCCACGCACTATTTGGGAGTGGAACAGGGTTGGAGGGATCAAATAGTTGTACCGAAACTACCGTCCGCCACACACACCATTAGATGGCTCGCGGAGTATGATGTAGATGTAAAGGCAGACTGTAAGTCTGTCACGTTATCCGACGATCATAAAACACGTGACTACACAAAGAAAGCAACTGTATACTGGGGTTCCACTGCGCATTATTGACCCAGAAATTTATACCTTCTCGTGTTAGAAAGATGTCCGCGATTGTTTAACATGAAACCTCATTGACGCATTTACTTTCGCACTGCAGTGATTTATTATATCATCCTTTCTTTAGCTGCCCATTCTTAAACTCACATGCTATAGACTGTGATGTATCCTACTCGTATGGTTTACAGTCCTTAGCAATTTTTCATGTGATGTCACGGTATTGCGCCAAGATATTGCGGATAGCTCTTAACTGTCCACAAAACTTTACATAACTCCAGCTGTCATTTGCACCGAGCATTATTAGGAACTCACTCTATATAAGCTTCGGAGCAATCCGATGAACTATCATACTGGCTGTGTTCTACGCTCGATGTTTCTGTAAGAAATGACGGTTATAGAAGAAAAACTGTAAAATATTTTACAACAGACGTACGATTCCTTTGTAAAATTTGTCTGATGATCTCTCATGAACTGACGTAATAGAAAAGAGAAAAACTCGGAAGACGAGAACAGTGTCGACCACTAATTTCGGTTTTACTTTACTGAGTTCTCTCATTTTCGCAGGAGTTCTTTGTGATCAACGTGAAATGTATGAAACAGGCTTCTCACCAACTCGTAAACCCCCGGTTTTTCAAGACATTGAATTCCCTTGAACAAAACAGTTTTAGACGTCTAAATGATTAAGAAATATGTCATTGTGTTAAATGCACTGACGGAAATATTCCCAGCACCTAAAATTAATTAACGTAGACTAATGAAATACATTTGTGTAAATAACATATTTAAGTGATTAACCAAATTGCAAGATCACAGGTTAACGTAAGCACGAGATAGGACATTGCAAACATAAACGCTGGTAGATTAAAAACCCGTGTAATCTTTAGAACGTCGAATGTAAGCATTCAAACGTGCATACATTGTGTTGTACAGGTGGCTGGATGTCACTTTGTGGGATAGCGTCCATGACTGTTACTCTTGGTCGGTCAATTTAGGAACGTTAATGCTGGTTGTGGATGTCGCTGGAGTCGAAGTCCAGTGATGTCCTACACGTGCTCGATTGGAGACGATTTGGCGATCTAGCAGACCAAGACAGCGCGTCGATTCTCTGAAGGGCATTTCAACAGCGATGTGCTGACAAGCGTTATCCTGTTGGAAAACATTACCTGGAATGTTTTTCATGAATGGCAGCACAACATGTCGAATCAAGAGATGAGGTAAGACTTTGCAGTCAGGGTTTGTGGGATAAGCACGAGAGCACTCCAGGAATAATTCCAGAATAATTCCAGTGTATCTCGCACGCTGACTGGCCTCCTCCTGACGAACACAGGACCATCACTGGCACAGAAAGTAAACCTGCTTTCATCAGGAAACACAGCGGACCTCCGCCCTGCCTTCTAATGAATTCTTACTTGACAGCACAGAAGTCGCAGATGAGGGTGGTTTGTGGTCAGTGAAATGCACGTTTCGGTGCGATTGGCTCGCAGATGTACTTGAATTAATCGATTTGTAATAATTCTTATAGTCACTGTGGTACCAACTGCTGTTCATATTGCTGCTGCAGATGTAGTACGATTCGCCGGAGCGACAGTACGACCACGATGGTCTTCCATCTCTGTCGTCTGGAGCCAGGTCTTCTTGCGACCGTACATTCTCATGACCACTGCTGCTTGCAGCTATGGACAGTGGCTACTTTCCTGCCAAGTTTTTGTGCAGTATCGCTGAAGAAATATCCAGCTTCTAGTAACCCTATTACATGATCTCGATCAAACTTTGCGAGGTACGGATAACAGCGTCTTTGTCGCGTTAAAGGCAGCCTTGACTAAGATCAGATCACCACGTCCAGTCTCAAAGGTAACTAACGCTCAAGACAGTTGCAGAGTACATTTAACGCAAACGTGATTTGTATCCTCACAGTGGCGCTATTTGTTCTGTTCTTATGATATTGGCGCGATATTTGAATAAAGTGCTCTCATCATGAGTATATTATGAGTGATTTGCGCTCCGTTTTCAGCAAGAACTAGTTTTTTACGCATCTAAATGTTTGATGTCATGTCTCCTTAACTGCGTGTCGTAGAATGACGCAGCTACATTCAGTGCAATATGTGGATATTGCCTCAAAAATGCGTTCCGAATACAGTTGCTAATGAAGATGTAATAAATTAAAACGTCATGCCTGATACGGTAGTTTTACATCATGAACAGTGACAATGTAGTATGCGATAATATTTTCCGTTCGTATGATTTTGTGGTGGGTTGCTGTGAGAAAAAGTATCTCAAAAGTTTGAAATTAAGTGCAAAGTATCTTGCAAGTGAAGAACTGCTCTCTTTCTCAACTGCTGGATGAATGCAGTCAGGCTATTTCTAAGCTATGTGTTATTCTGCTCAAGATATATACAGTGTTTTAATTCTAATACTTATAGTACTATGTTGAGCATTTCACCCGTTATTGAGTAGATTTTAAGCTTTTGTATTCGGTCATTATTTATATAAAATACTGAAAACTTTTAGCGTCTTGAATTGGTTAAATAGGCAATCTGAAACGGGTAGTTGGTTCCTTGCCCAAGGATGCTTGTATAGTAACTTAGTGTAAGTTACTTTTTAGCCACTTCATGCGTTTACGATAGGAGAATCAATAGTTCTACGTGGTTGACATCTTCTTTCTATATTTTTACAACAGCTGCACTGTTAAAAGAGAGAATCGCTGACAACTGAAAAAGTAAAAGCAACTACGATCTCATGATTGTGCTACGAATCCAGTTTCTTCGTGGAGCAACATTTTACAGATCTTACGAAAAGATAATTGCTTTGTTATTCCTGAAGTACATCCCAATGATCATTAGTTCGTTCTTTTTTAGCTGATTGTGTTCATGAATCACTTTTCTTTCCTTTTTCCGTAATCTAAGCCGTAACCTCCGCAGTAAGAACTCTTTACATTGCGCAGAATATATACACACTAACTCACTTCTGTTTAAGACGTATGTATGCCACTCTAACCTTAAATATATAATGGATAAAATGAAATGAAACGGCAGAGACCATTAGTCGTACTTCGTGTATTTTTTTCTGTTTAACATCTCTATCGTTGTACGGATGCTACGTGATAGTAAATAATCAGTCAGTTAACATCGGATAGCATAAACCACAAGCTACCCTTTGTATGGGTGGAAAGTAATATACCGTTAATCCAGGTTAAACTGTTTTTAAAGGTAGATTGTTTACTTTTTCACTGACAGGAATTATTAAAAGAATTGCGGTGGAACTGAATAGATTGCAGAACATTTTAAAGTGATACATGGGTCATATAAGAATCTCTCCCGAGCTTATCCTGCCCCTTTTGTCACCTTCCGTGCCTGGGGAGCGCATAGTTACCGGTTGGACAGCAATAAGTCGGGTGATGTAAGACCGTGTAAAACTGCTGTACAATGCGACGAAATATATGACAGTCAAGAATAAAAGTCAGACTTGGTTTGAAAGTAAATTAGAGCGCAGGTTGTAAAATGAGTAAAGTAGTGTTCACGTAACAGTATGTGGATCACGCGTAGTCATCACATCACCGAAGACATATTTCACATGGGAAAATGAGGATGGAACAGAAATTACAACCAGACAAGCAAACATGGATACAGGAGAGCAAAATTAAATGATTATAAACTCAGAATCTGACAAAATTATGGTAATTACTAGTATTTAATTTAAGGATAGCAATACGTGCGTCTTACATTTATGGCGGCCAGCGACAAAAAGACGAGTCTGAACAACTTGCACCCTAGTCGTTTTTTTTTTCTTCTGTCTGAAAGAAAAGAAGAAAGAAATTACGGCAAAGATACGCAAGTGATACTCTCACAAGGAGAATGATATAGATCGTTACATTCACCATTTGAAGGGCTACAATAAGGGCTTGCATTGTCTTGGAGTAGCCATTCAGAGTGCAATTAGGGAGGCTGTTTTAGGTAAAACAGAAAATATGTACATAGCATTTGCGTTATGGTAAGTACAACGACTTATACATTATTTTATTCAACCAATAATTAGTAATTATCTGTAACTGAAACTCAATCTCCATTCAACGATTTATTTGATTTATGAATAAAAATAAAACGTAAGACATAAAAGAATGCATAAGCCATAGTTTATAGTTGATATGTGAGAACATTTTATAATCATGCCATGCTGGCACTTTTGAGCTTTGTAGTCGACTGTTGAACTACTGTATTGTTTGTCTTATACACGTCCATAGTTGGTTTGTATTGTTCGTGTCTTACACATGGTAAGTTCGTTGTGTGTTGGTAACAAATTGTTTGCATTTATTTGAGGTACCCAAAGTAGTACTTTACTTATTGAAGTGGATATAGGTCACAGCCAGAACAATATGCAGGAACCATCAATTCAATTCACCCGACATCCCAGAGTCATCTCGGTTAGCTCGTCAGTTATGAAACAGTCGCAATATAGAATTACTCTAATACACAGCATGGGCTGCCCACGACAAAGAAAAAAAAGGGTTACAATGTTACAGATTATATTGCTAACGTTTTGTAAAATCAGGAAGTGCTTATATATTTACTTAGACATTTATTACATACATAATGAATCCATATTAAAAGTGGGAGGTATTTGAGTTTTTATTATTAGAGAATGACTCCTTTATTTTGCATTGTGAAATTAGTTAAGAGTAAGTACAATCACTCGAGATTAGAATTTCATTAATGATTTGACATGCTCAATTTCAGCCTCCTTGCTAAATTTGCTTATATACTTCAATTCAAAATTTGAGTCAACAATGATGGCAGGCCACGTAAAACTACCGACAACCCGAACTGACGTCACGGCACACAGAGCAGTTAGGTCAAGTTCAGTGCAGAGCTAGTTGTTGCTCGATGTCTGGGCGCATTTCTTTTACGAGTGCTGGTGACTCACTTGGAAAAGTTGCCGCAGCAGGCACGGAGTTCTGCTTCCGCAAGTTCTGTACGACACCAGAACTAATTGATGGGCCACTGAGAATATCACAACACAAGCGCAGTGTAGATACAGTGCTATCGCCATTACGTTTTTTCTTCTTTTACGCAATAACTTGTTACGACACTGTGCTACTGTAACCCCACCATCGAACATCATATAATATGCGTCCCCTACCATAATCACTATCAATATAACTGTTTCAAGTTGTACTTCAAATGGCTCAAATGACTCTAAGCACTGTGGGACGTAACATCTGAGGTCATCAGTCCCCTGGATTTAGAACTACTTAAACCTAGCAAAATTAAGGACATCACACACATCCATACCCGAGGCAGGATTCGAACTTGCGACCGTAGCAGCAGCGCGCCTAGAACCGCTCGGCCACAGTGGCCGGCAGTTGTACTTCAACATAACACAGTCCAGTATTATAATTTTCTCTTAGTCGTTTACTGTAAAAGTACTATCACTACACGTACCTCCTATTCTAAATCCAGTTTCATCGTCTTGAAGAAGTGCCTCGGCCACAACTGTAATTCCATTACTCAGAATTTTTGGTTAGACTTCGAACGGCTTGGTCAATAGAATATTGCCTCTGTAACTTCCACATTCGCTACTGTTGCCCGTTTTGTACGACAAACTCTAGCACAGCAAGTAATGAGAAGTATAATATAGCCAGAAAACGATACAGTTAAACTAAATGTAGATAAAGAAGATAAATGTATTAACCCTATCAAGAGCTATTGTGCAAACAACAAGATGCTGGGAATGATGTACGTTTTAATGAGTGAAACAATATCTAAATATTGAAGTTATAGCAATGGAAGAGCTTCAAAACACTCTTAGGGGAACTCGAAATAGGAAAGCAACAAGAATAGATGGTGCAAATGCAGAGACAAATTCGCAAGGAATTCTTTTCATCTCAGTCTCCTAAACGTTACCGACTAAAATAGTTGAATGTCTAACATAAATATACGACTGACGTTAGTCCACGTTTAGCATCGTGATGTAATGTGGGGGATAGTGCTTGAGACTAATGTGTAACTTGGGAAGTATCGTCGCTTAGCATCGTGACCCAATAAACCAATCGTCTCCATTCCAAACAGTTATCAGCTTCTCTTAGAACTTGCTGGCTTGAATAAGGGCATCTCAGATGGTGGAAGAGCTATTAGTTAAATAATGAACACATTTCCTATTGAATTTTCAACGTTGTGTGAAGTAAAGATATTAATGACACTCTTATTTGTTCCGTACAGCTGACATGGAACAAGAAGAGAGCTAGAAAAGAGGTAGGTATTTATGTCAATATCTCACAACCGTAATTCGTGGAGCGGCGTCTTTATCTGACAATGGAAGATATAAAAGGGCTGCCGACGGTATCATGAATATAATGAATAAGAGTATTGATTCCAGTTTGCAAGTGTGGCGGGACAAAAATTAATATGTGAGTTCTATGAGCGAACTAACAATACCCAAAGCAAATAATTAGTGCCACAATTGTTAAAATACTTTAGATTGAATGAGTGAACATCGACATGCTGATATACGATTATTCTTTGACGTCATGAAATTTATTTTGATTACAGTAAATTTTACGTACATTATTGCTGTATTATTAAAAATTGACATAGACAATCCCACATCGAAATTATAGACGTTTTCATCACAACAGCAACTAGGTATTACTCGTTACTCCATTTATGAAATGTAGACCGTTATCTGTTTCATACTGAAAGGGTCCTGGGATCGTTTTACAATGTGACTACTCCCAATGTGATTAACGTTTCTTGGAATGGTGGTTATAAAGAAAAAATCTTCAGATACTTCAAGACTGATGTCAACATCAAAATTCTTCAAGATGTATAGAAATATAAAAGAGTTTTATTAGTTTCCGACTCTTGGTATATTTTATTACATTCCCGTCCTTATTTTGACTAGATGAACTTTTGTCAAGAGAATAGTACCAAACGGAAGGTGGCTCTTATACTTTTGCAGAAACAGAGCACCTATTTTCTGTGCATTTTTCAGTGTACAACGTGTCCATTACTCACAAATTTTATAATTAATGCGTACAGCAATACTTGGCATTATTTCCGACTGTCTACATAAGTTTTAATGTTGTAGTTTCATTTTCACCCCTGAACCGTGTGATCATGGTGCACTAATTCCCCAAATACTGGGAGCTATAGCCGATCAGAGCAATATTAATCCATTTTCTGCTTCAAGCTTCATTTCAGTGGACTTCTGTTTGATGAGTAACGTTCATGATTAAAGGCAGAGATGTCACACATTTCAAAGCAGCTTTCCCGTCAGTTCGTTATATGCAGGTAGAGACAGAGTATTTGAAGCAAGTGGGAGCGGAATAGTTTCTACTGATTATATCCTCAAAACACGTTACATGTAAAACGGATATTAAATACACATATAAACCTTTGGAAGGCCAAACGTACCTATCTGTTCAAGTGCGACATACATTTATTACTATCAGAGGAAAAAAAACCATTCTGAAACATTCCACCTACATCAGAATGTGGAAAGGAGAAAAACTGGTTATGAAAAATAGAAAGCCTTTGACACGAAGAAATCTTAAGTAACATACGAAGCAAAGAATTGAGAATTTACTGTAATAATAAAGGAGGTGACAGCAGTCCAGACAAAAAAGTGAAGCACCGTTAATTGGCCGGGTGCTAGTAAAACTTCGTACACCTTTGGGCACCATCGGTGGGTATGTAAATTATTGGAGCTGCAATGTTTTGTGATGGGTATAACGCCAACGGAGTGCTTTTTTGCACTTCGTATTTGGTGTGGTTACCAGGTCCTGATATAATATATAAAGCCTTAGAAATTAGTCAGATCTTGAATGATTACTGTGAACGACAAAGAGATGCCGTGCACTCACGTGAGACATTGTTATCAGAACCTTAAGTAGTTTGAAAGGGGTCTCATAGTGGGTACCGTGCAGTTACCAGATTTATGGAACATAGGTGTTACACATTGGGCCGATTTTGTACTGTAGGGGGCCGAGACGGCAGACAAACTCGCCGTCGAGTTTCTGTTTGGCCAGGTCTGAGCACGACAAGAAAAGATCGTCATACTGTGCAGCAAGCATATTTTAATCCTTGACATCTGCGCCAAATGGTCTCTTTGCAACATTCTGATAAGGCGCATCATTGGTCGGATGCTAGCAGCAGCTGGACTAGCAAATTGCCGGCCGAAGTGGCCGAGCGGTTCTAGGCGCTACAGTCTGGAGCTGCGCGACCGCTACGGTCGCAGGTTCAAATCCTGCCTGGCGTATGGATGTGTGTGATGTCCTTAGGTTAGTTAGGTTTAAGTAGTTCTAAGTTCTCTCTCGAAGTCCCATAGCGCTCAGAGTCATTAGAAACATTTTTTTACTAGGAAATTAGAGCTGCAGACGGAGGCTGTCATCAACACAAAAACCAAACACGACATTGGTAATTATGCACTGCTACTGCATGGCATCATACTGTGTTCCGAGCACTACCCAGAATGCCCATTGTTGGCAAGTAAGGTGGCAGCGTGGGAACAGCTCCCATTCTTCCAATGTTTTGGAGAGGCACTGCGTTGTTAGTCCTAGTGTATTCTGTCGATTGCGATCGGATATAACTGCAGATTACTCGCCTTTTAGTGACTGAGAAAACTATGAAGCTGCAACGGTACGTCACGGAAATCCTCATGTTACCTCCCACATGACAGAAACTGAATGCCTATTTTTATATGTATGTGTCTACGAACATTTTATTGATCTCCAGAAAGACAGTTTACGGAGCTTTCGCGAAAAAAAGCAGTATTGCATCAACAGTCTAGCAAATTATCTGTTACACTTACCCTGTTGCAACACGAGATTGTAACCATATCATCCTAATCTGTCCATGCTCTGTTAGTCACTCCAAGTATGGATCCCAGAGAACTGGGAAATATTTTGCAACTAGCGAGCGTAAGTGTTTTGCAAGAAGGTTACCAACGAAACGATGTACACCAATTTATTTCTCACAACTGAGTGTCTGTCGCAGACTCACTTCATATCCTGTTTCACTGCCTCCTTTAGGTATTTCTGTGATATAAATAATTTTGCTGGCTTTTCCTCAGGTAAATCTGTAAGTAAGCTGTTTAGGATTTTTTATAGGTAACGCCGCCGCCACGTAGCGCTCTGTATGAAAATCACTGGCTGTGCCGTGTGCAGTCTGTGGCTGGTTGGCATTGTTGTAATACTCGCCATTGTAGTGTTGGGCAGCGGCAGCTGGATGCTAACAGTGCGTAGCGTTGCGCAGTTGGAGGTGAGCCGCCAGCAGTGGTGGACGTGGGGAGAGAGATGGCGGAGTTTTGAAATTTGTAAGAATTGGTGTCACGAACTAATATATATATATTATGACTATAAAGGTAAATACATTGTTTGTTCTCTATTAAAATCTTTCATTTGCTAACTATACCTATCAGTAGTTAGTGCCTTCCGTAGTTTGAATCTTTTATTTAGCTGGCAGTAGTGGCGCTCGCTGTATTACAGTAGCTTGAGTAAGGAAGATTTTTGTGAGGTAAGTGATTTGTGAAAGGTATAGGTTAATGTTAGTCAGGGCCATTCTTTTGTAGGGATTATTGAAAGTCAGATTGCGTTGCGCTAAAAATATTGTGTGTCAGTTTAAGCACAGTCGTGTATAATTGTTCAAAGAGGACGTTTCACATAGACCAGTCTTGTATAAATTTTTCTAAGGGGACGTTTCATATCCATTACTACTTTCTTTTTACATTTTGTGCTGTGCCGATCATTTTGCACGTCCTTGCCCATAGAACTATATGTTGTGTCGCATGAAGGTGATAACTAGCGAAAAACTACCCCGATAAAACACTGGTTTAAGAAAACATACAGGTGGATCCTCACACAATTAACGAAAGACTACTAGTGTGTCTTACGGTTTTCCAATTTTCTGATACCTCAGCATGTAATCTCATATTGGGCCACTGGCGACAGCTACTGCAGTACAACCAAAATTAAACGTGATCCAGAATTACTGAACCTGGCCCCACTTTCCTTTGGATCAGTTTGCTTGGATGTAAAATGACGAAAAAGATAAAGTGCAGTTTTCTAATATGTATGGGAATTGGATTATGTCCTAATCTCCTTCCCTCCGCTGTCTCTGTCCTTCTCCTCCTCCTTCCCGCCTCTTTATTCAACACCTCTTTCCCCTTTCTGTGTCTCCTTTGTCCCCTCTCTCTCTATGTCCTCCCACCTGTCTCCCTGTCCAACTTCTCCTTCCTGTTTTCTATGTCCATTTATTATTTATTCCTACCTCTCTGTGCACCTGTCCACCTTATATATATATATAAGGTGGACACACACACACACACATAGTGTGTGTGTGTGTGTGTGTGTGTGTGTAATGAGAAATGTATACTCTATATGTGTCTAAACATTTATTGCAATAACGTGTAAAAGTTTGAAATAATTTATTAAGGTACATTTGAGTGTAATTGTGACAATTTTTCCCTTTTTACTGTACATACACATACCTACATATTATATTATTAGGAATACACATAAAAAATAATTGGTTACATAACCCACGCCCATATTGGAATTCCACGTTGTGTCAAAATTTCAAACTTATTGGTCAAGAACTTTCGGATATGAACAGTTTTGAACAAATAAAAATTTACATGTTCATATCGTTTCCGTTGTGTTACAGATGGCGTTCCAGTAGGTGTGTAAAAATACATGCGTATTCAAATGCAACATGGTATCAAAATTTCAAAAGAGTCCATGAAGTGCTTTCCGAGATTTGAGCTTTTGAGGAAACGAACATCAACGTTTGCACTTATATGGAAAATGTAGATGTTCCTTATCGCAAATCTCTGAATGTTTTTGATCAAATGCTTTGAAATTTTGACACTACGTTGCGTCGGCATATGCGTGTGGTGTATACACTTATTTTTTAAAATGCGCATCATATATTTTACAACTGTAATAACAGGGAAACGTTGTTACAAATATCTCAAAGTACCTAAAATTAAGCCTTTATTATAATAAACTTTGAGTCAAATTTTCAAACCTATACGCCAAGAACTACACGATTTTGAACCAACGAACCCTTATACATTTATGAATGACGGCTCAGAATGTTCCTATATCGTGGAAATCCAAAATTTATAGTAACACTTGTAAGAGAAGTCTTTAATATGCTAACGCTACACCAGAGTAGAGCGCGCTAACATAATCCGCCAACGTGCTTCGAGCACACTCTGCTAACGATCAACTCGGCGTGTCCGCTGACACACAATGACGCCACAGCAGAGGTGTTAATAGCCTGTGGTCGGGGGTGTGGCCAGCTTGAAGCTGCGGAACCACGCTTTCGGCTCGGGTGTGATGCGAGGAGCACTCGATAGGACGCCCTTCATTACGCGCTGCTCGGCCGAAAATCGGCAGCGTGCCGGCTGCAGTTGCGGTCCTCGTCCGGCAGTGGTGAACAGCACAGGTATTTCTGCCCGCTACACACTGTAATTAAGCTCCGGCGAACTCTCCACTGGCGGGATTGACACAGTGCATCCAGACATCCTGTATTGGTTCATCCAACTTCCCTTCTTGGAGAACCGTTACTAATCTGAAATGGAGTGTAAAGTAATTAACCTTGTTCGTAGTACAACCGAGCAATTAGATAACTGGTTTCAAAATTTGAACGGCCGTATTCAGATCTACAAAAACTAAACTGAAACGTTTACGAAAAACGTAGATTATATTATTATTTTCGGCCGCAGTGGCTACATTTGTGAACCGTGACTGTCTGGGATAGTTATTTATTAGTAATGTCTGCTACGAGTCATATTTTTATTTGTTTTGTGTTTAATCTAACTTAACTCTTTGTCGCCTCACGGTACTTAAAAGTACCAGTAAGCTTTGACTCTCATTATTTTCTCATGGTGCAGTTTCGTGATTTGAGAGTCTGTCGGTACGTAACACTAACTCTGCTCTACTGTTTCATAGATGTTATTGTGCAATACATAGACCTCTCTGGCGGTCAGAACTTGAAATTGTTTTTCGCGCGCTGCTGTGAAAACAGAAGATTGTATGTGCTTGTTTCCATGGTGTTGCCAGAATTTGTGCGCAATTTATTGAAACTTCCGCTGAGTTTACCATTGAACGTACTTACCTTCTTTGTTTATAATAGTTTGAAGCATTACGTTACATGTGAATGACATAAAGTGGAAAATATAAGGCGGACTTATTAGTACCGTCAAGTTGTGCGAACACTTTATTGTAGCAACAATGTGTTACCTCTCACTAGTTGTTCTGTCCACTTTTTCTCACACATAAATCCGTAAATACATTTGCCTGTGAAACAATTAGAACAAACAGGAAAGGTTTGTCAGGGAATTTACCTAAAGAAAAATGTCTAAAGCGTGGGGAATCAAATCATAGAGAGTCGTTTTTAGTCCTAACAGTATTTCACTGGAGGGAAAATAAAGTAGTGTATTTTGCTTCAAACTTCCGTGGCACTGAACAGAGCGTAGTGACAAGAAAACAGAAAGATGGAACTAGTATGACCATACCATGTCCAGTTATTGTATGTGATTACAATAAAAACATGGATGGTGTGGATCATGCAGGCAGATTACGTTCAACGTATGGCCTTGACAGGCGATCAAAGAAATTGCGGCACCGTCTCTTCTGGAGAGCAATAGAAATTGCTTTTGTCAATGCTTACGTCATTTTCAGTGATCTACATGGGGCACTGCCACTGCTGGAATTCAAGAGTGCTGTGGCACTAGAGCTAATGAATGAACAGTAAGTGCCAAATCGCAAAAAGAGAAAGTCTGGTAAAGATTCAATAACTTCCCCAAAGAGAAGGAAAGATAAATTTTCTGTTCCTACGGACGTACGTCTTGGCAACCGAGGAAGCCATTTTGTAGTGTTCAGTTGTAAAAGAGGACAATGCGAAATGTGTGCGAAAAATAAAATTCATTCGAGACCACATTCACAATGTAGTACATGTAAAGTGTATTTGTCCTGCAATCAGAAAAAAACTGTTTCCTATAATTTCTTGAGGTATCACTAAATATGTGATATTTATATACTGTAAAAAATTTACAGCTAAGTTACTATGTATCATGAAGTTGCTCAAGAATAAATTCATGCGAAATTTTTTAAAAAAATCAGAAATATCATATTTCTGTTAAATAATTTTCTAATGTAAAAATATTTAATATTTATGTGGAATAAAGTACAAGTTATAAAAATTGGAGCATTTTTCTGTTCATGTTGTGATTCTGTCCATGGAGTCTGACGGTACTTCTGAGTACCAGGAGAGAAAAACGTTGTGAAAAATAAAATAAAATTTTACAAAAAATCCTACCGTCATTTGAGGCCACAATAGCATAAATTCTGCAAAGAAAATGTTAAAAATTAAATTTTTCTGATGTCAGGAAACAAAGGGTTCATACAACGCGTTTCGAACATGTTCTGTTCATCATCAGGCGTTTATATGTGCATACATACAGAAAACTGTTACAATAAGACAGATTTTATTAAAATAAATGAACCTGGAACAATGGACAGAAAATTGTAGGTTAATTTACTTTAAGACTATTTATCTTTAAGTAACATTTCTCTGTATGTATGTATCTATGGATAAACGCCTGGTGATGAACACAACATGTTCGAAACGCGTTGCATTATGTGAGATTGAACATAACACAAATAAAAATTTGACTGGTGGTAGGAATTACAAATTGAAAAAAGTAAATTACTTCGTTGAAAGTAATGGGTGACCACAGAAATTTTTGCTGGAGGTAGCATTTTTCAAAACTTGTCAGTTTTTATAACAAACGATTCGGTAGGTCTGTAAACGTAAAGTGACGCAAGAACTAATTTTGACAAGATATATACCAAAAATGTTGTATCTCAAAATGTTAACAGTTATCTGCTTTGTACTTATTAAGTAAGTTTCTTTGGGACCTAAACGATGAGCATATTTCAGTAGTGCATGCAGTGTTCATTTTTCCTGTTTTTAGTGTAGAGAGGGATGATTTACCGTGTAACCGAAGTTTAACGATTCCCTTTTAGCACTCATGTGGATGACCTCACACTTTTGGTTGTTCAGGGTCAACTGACACTTTTTGCACCATTCAGATATTTTTTCTAAATCGTTTTGCAGTTTGTTTTGGTCTTGTGATGACTTAATTAGTCGATAAACGACAGCGCCATCTGCGAACAATCGAAGACGACTGCTCAGACTGTTTCCCAAATCGTTTGTATAGACAAGGAACACCAAAGTGCCTATAACACTATCTTGGGGAACGCCTGAAATCACTTCTGTTTTACTCGATGACTTTCCTGAATTACAATGAACTGTGACCTCTCTGACAGGACATCCCAAATCCAGTCACATAACTGAGACGATATTCCATAAGCAGGGAATTTCACTACGAGCCGCTTGTCTGGTACAGTGTCAAAAGCCTTCCGGAAATCCAGGAATACGGAATAGATCTGAAATCCCTTGTCAATAGTACTCAGCACTTCATGCGAATAAAGAGCTAGTTGTGTTTCACAGGAACGATGTTTTCTAAAAACATGTTGAGTGTGTGTCAATAGACCGTTTCCTTCGAGGTAATTGATAATGTTCGACAGAATATGTGTTCTAAAATCCTGATGCATATCAACGGTAACGATATAGGCCTGTAATTTAATGGATTACTCCTACTACCTTTCTAGAATATTGGTGTGACCTGTGCAACTTTCCAGTCTTTGGGTACGGATCTTTCGTCGAGTGAACGGTTGTATATGATTGTTGAGTATGGAGCTAATGCATCAGCAACCTCGGAAAGGAACCTAATTGGTATACTGTCTGGACCAGAAGACTTGCTTTTATTAAGTTACTTGAGTTGCTTCACTACTCCGAGGATATTTAATTCTACGTTACTCATGTTGGCAGCTGTTGTCGATTCGAATTCTGAAATATTTACTTCGTCTTCTTTCGTGAAGGCATTTCGGAAGGCCGTGCTTAGTAACTCTGCTTTGGCTGCACTGTCCTCGATAGTATACATCAATGAAGGTTACCCTTGAGTTCCATTTAATGAAATGACACTGTTAGGACAAACGCTACGGATGACTGGCACGTATGCTGCTGCCACGATTGTGACTTGTGGGTAATTGTTGAGGCATTCTGATAGCTGCGGTGTTGGACCTACTCTAACGGCTGATGCTTGATTCGACTGTGTGCCAACGCCACAGCGGTGAAATAGCGACGCGAGTGACCTACCACTTGAGCCGCCCTGCAGCTGGCCAGCAGCTGCAGGTCAGGGTTTGGGAAAAGGTCAAAGGCTGGCGCTAGATATCCCATTCAGCGCGTAAACCACAAGGCGACGATACACGCACAGTACCGGCTCATTGGTGGAGAATCACGCACTACATTTCGCTCCCACAAACACACCACTCAGCCCGTAAGAGTCCTGTGTACACCCGCTGCCAGCGCATTTAGGGTCACGCTGGCGTCTCCTCAAGTCTCACTTCCCTCCCCACATATCCTTACCACCTTTATTCCCATTCTGCCTTTCTTTCCCCACCACGCTTTCCCAACAGCTGTTAGTGTCATGAACTGCCCCCTCTACCCCACGCCACATGTTTTGTCTCACCAGCCACTCCTACTCCACCGCTCGTATGCACAGTACTCCATCCTTACGCCTAAACATTCCTACCCTGTTCACCAACCAACGCTTTCAACGACGGACTCCATATCTCACGGCAGGCCCTTGCAATTTCTAGTGACAGACAAGTGCTTCTTTCAGATATCAGTCTTTCGGCACCTTATTTAATTTTTTTTAAATGTGGATGTATAGTTTTATAACTGTTAACTACCAGGGCACAAATTTATACGTAGTATATCTCAAAACTTCCATTTTTATTTTCCCCCTATAAATAGTCTTAAATTCGACACATGTATCTGTGCTATCTGTCCCTTGTATTTTCATCTAATTTACATTTTTTCCTGTCAGTTGGCTAAAGAACGGGTTGCCTGCACTAGTGACAGCCCACCCCCTCACCCACGTCATATGGGACGTGGGAGGATGAAATACAGGGAAAAAAGCTCCGCATGCAGTTTCGTCACAGCCATCTTCCTGAAGCCCGCCTATCTCAGCCAGACATCGCACCGCCCGCTCCTCATCAACCTATTCTGGCATGGTGCCGTTCTGCTGGAAGTGCGGTTTCTCACCGGTGCTCGATTTTGGCCGAACTGATTTGCGAGCTTGTTCACAAAGGCACCTTAAGAGCGGAAATTCCCGCCCAGTTAGCCGTGCCGTCTAACGCACAGCTTTCCGGATTGGGAACGTAAGCGCCTGGTCCCCGGCATGAATCCGCCCGGCGAACTTGAGCCGACCAGCCTGTGGATGGTTGTCAGGCAGTTTTCCATCTAATCGGCGAATGCGGGCTGGTTCCCCTTGTTCCGTCTCAGCTACACTATGTCGGCGATTACTGCGCAAACAAGTTATCCACGTACGCGTACACCACCATTACTCTACCACGCAAACATAAGGGTTACGCTCGTCTGCTGTGAGACGTTCCCTGGGGGAGGGGGGGGGGGGGTTCCACCGGGGACCGAACCGCACAATAACCCTGAAAGAGTGGGGCTGCATAGGGCTGAAGGGGACTGCGGTATTCCTCGTGTTGTTGTGGACCACTGCGGCTGCGGCGGGGATGGAGCCTCTCCGTATTTTTTAGGCCCCCGGTTAACATACAAGGGAGGAATTTAGTTTTCGTCAATGTAATTCGAACTTCTCCTTATACGCCGCAGAAGACAATACTTCGAAGAACAGACTTAATGTTTTCATACTACGTCTTTTCTAATAGACTGCCCACGGGACAGATTCGTTTTCAGAGTAGTGTGCCAAGAATTAATTAATAGGAATAACTGAAAGAGACTTCTTGGTTTCGGTTACTAATTACCAGAAGAGGAACTTCTATCAACTCCATTCTCAACTTGTTTGTTTTTGGTGCAGTGATCAACACTTTACTAACGACTTTTGCCTCAAACGTTTACAACTTAAACTTATGAATAAAATATTTGTTTGTTTGGCTATTCATGTGTTCTCCTGGAGTGTCCTCAGAACGAGATACAATTGAACGAGGAAACGACAGAAAAAGACTGAAAACAGGATTTTGGCACGGTTTTCAAAACGTTAGCTTCCATCTTGACTGCCGATAGTGCAGCCGCACCAATTTTCCATGAACAGATTGTCAGGCAGTGACTGGGACGGTTACAGTATTCGTAGTCGCGTTCGGCCACGTTAAATCTGCAGTCCATTGGAGATGCTTACAACGATTTCTAGGAACTGTAAAGAATTCTGTACTGAATAAAAAGCCTCTACCCAGATTCCAGGAGAAGGCAACTGCCACCTCCTGCCTCTCTCTCCCTTGTATACTCCTATGGTCAAAGTATTTAAAAACTTTGTGACAGGCTGATGTACTACAGCCATTAATGCTAATGGTGTCATAAAGCTCATTTTGAGTAAACACCATGCCACATCACTCACACCACATTGTAGAGCCTCATAAAGTCGCTATACTACCAACATAACAGCCACAACCACAACAATGGTCACCGTACATCCCTGAGAGCACAGAAAAATTGCGGAAGATTATCGTGTCACAATTTTGCGAAATTTTAAAATTTACTTTTTATGTTGTGTATTAACTGTAGCCGTAGTAGTAGACAGGCCAGAGGATTAGTCTGCAGCCCGTGAGGTAGCAGTTTCAATCTCGGAGGTATTTCCTCGTTCCTGTCCATCCAAGACGGCCTTAGATGCACCCACCCTGCTATGAAACAAATGTCGGGGATCAATCTCCGAAGCTGAGAGGCGCCTGGGCCGAGGAGCTCGTCCCTACCTCCTCCCACCCCTCCAACCGGACCACCGAACCCTCTCCAACGAGTGTCGCGGCGAAGAAAGGCAAGACTGTGCCTCCCGTCAGGCCAATAACCCCATGCCCCTTTACCTTACGTTATGATTCTACCACTGTAATTTCCCTTACTAGTAAATGAAGAACCCAACCCAGCTGAAAGTGAGCTTCGTCGCTGAACCAAACCATGTATGCCATGTACGGGCATACTAATTCCCATCATGCGGCGAGGCCAACCGTGTAGTTTGAACGTCTTAAATGAGATCGCTCAGATGGTATGAGAATTTAATTTCATATATTTCAATAATTGTCACCCTGTATAATGTATGTAGCATAAGATCCGATGATGACAGCGTAGCTCCGTCGAAGCAACAAAATGCTTTTTAGCGATCTTAGCTCATGATGTTTCCTTCAGTTACCATCTAGCAGCTCTGAACACTGTTGTTCAGCAACTGAAAACGGTTACCTGACTGCTTCTATATACTACGATCAAGACAAATAAATTTATAGTGACCTTCTACGGATCAGTTGTCTCCCATTCTGCTAATTTCAGGTCTTAAAAATGATTGGAAATCGTTAGTACACTTTCTGGTTTCAGATTTAGGAGGTACGTTCAAATGGTTCAAATAGCTCTGAGCACTATGGGACTTAACTGCTGAGGTCATCAGTCCCCTAGACTACTTTAACCTAACTAACTTAAGGACATCACACACATCCATGCCCGAGGCAGGATTCGAACCCGTGACCATAGCGGTCGCGCGGTTCCAGACTGAAGCGCCTAGAACCGCTCAGGCACCATGACCGGCTAGGTGGTAAGTATTCCGCCTACTGTAAACACGTCAGTCTTGTTTTTAAGTGTAAAACCACATGGAGAATGCCACCCTCCCAAGTTTTCAGTATTCTGTCAATCTTTTCGTTTCTACGTGATACATACAGGAAGATCTATAATATTACATATTCTGATCTTTCTTTGCCCTGCTATTTTTGTCTTCTGCTCCTTCAGTTTCCAATATCCCTAAACATGGGTGTGCTGAAAAACTCTTCTACGCATTCTTAGTTCGAATAGAATAAATTTCCTTGAGACAGAAAATCATCTTACACAAATTTACAAAGAGTTGTTTGTGCGGCACTCAGGGTGCCTTTCTCTCACATGATATCCAGCAAATTATGGATGGAAGGCAACAGACAGATTCAATATTCTTATCTTTCCGGAAAGCGTTTAACATGATGCTTCCCTGCAGACCGTTGACGAACTTCTGAGAATCTCCGTGAGTGGTTCGAAGATGTTTTAAGTAATCTATCCCAGTACGTTTCCTTAGACAACGAGTGTTCATCAGAGACGAGGGTATCCTCAGAAGTGCTCCTTGGAAGTGTCATAGAACCACTTTTATTCTCTTTAAACGTAAATGACCCGACAGGCAGGGTGAGCAGGATGTTATTGTTGTTGTTTGTTGCTGATGCTACAGCGTCGTCATTGAGTAGCTGTTGGAGTATACTTAAAAAGAACTTCAATTTTGTGTGCTGAATAACAGCTTGCTCTAAATGTAGAAAAATGTCGGTTTGAAGAAGACTTAAGCGGCACTACATGTGTGGAAGTTGATCAAGTAGAAACAAGAGCGCCGCAAACCACTGGCCTGAAGTCAGAAAAGTGATCCCGTAAAGACCTTCCCTATTGTTCACAATGCAAGCGCACGCGTCATGCATAGCTTATCAATTGTTCAGTTGCTGACCCTCAGTATTCATACTCGCTATAGGATGATGACGGGCGGTCCCTAACGCACGTTGATTTTAAGTGAACGTATCACACCACGTTGACATGTCATACCGCATTATTTCATACGATGTCGCGTTTCCATTTACTGTCATACCCAAAAGTAACCGGACGACCTGAACTGCGTTTCACCTGATTTGCGTGCACTCACAAGACGTATCAGTTTTGCCGGTCGTCTAACCTCCTTCAGGTCTACTAATGTCAAGTAAAAAACGTCAGGTTGCTCCGTAGTTAAGAATCCGCATTGTAAACATCATATCCCTTCGCCACCAGCTGGGGCAGAGGCGGTATACGTTGGGCCATGACAGAGGTTGAAGGCGCGGCACATAGAAACTCTATAGTCAGTGAGCTTCCTTACACTAGAAACTTCGTTTTATTTATTGACCCAGATGTTAGTTCACGTCATAGTGCTCGTATTTCTTTTGAACTTGAACGTTGAGTGATTTGGTGCTCAACTGGGATTCGAATTCGGATCTCCACTATCGTAGCATCTGAGCCACATGGAACCCTATAGTTCGATTATTTCATTGTTTTTTTTTTCCCTAAGACTTTAAACATTTCCAGGTCTACACGAGATATACATTTGTTGGTTCGAATGCTGGCCCAGCACAAAAGTATTCATGCTCTCATTTCAAGCGCTAGCAAAGGCACACCGAACTACTCGTGGTAAACAGTTTTCAAGTTTAATGTCTCATTATGTGTTACCAAGAATAACGATATTGAAACATGCACACTTCTGACTAACGGTGAGCTAACAGTTCGTGGATAGGATGTCGGGTTGATCCTCGGTCAGGCAAAAAAGATTTTATCTTCATTTTAAATTCGAATATCTCGCTGGTGGTGAAAAATTTCGATATCTAATATCTGATTTTACTTAGCTAACAATATGGTTAAGTGCTGGGTCCGAATCTCCGCCACAATACTTTACATCATGGCACTTCATTTTAAACACATGCAAACTTCGTTACTTGAAAATATGTTAAACGCTTTTCGTGGTTAGTTAACTGGGAGACAGGTGTCTTGACAGGATTCCAGGCGGAGCGCAAGAATTTTCTCAAGTTCAGATTTGCAAAATGATATTGGTGAGAAGTTCGCTATTTAAAAACTCCTTACGCCAAGTGATACCTATCGAATAGGCTTGGGACAACTTAAGGGAAAACATGGAAGGTGGTTCCAAAAATTTGTCATTTGTTATTTCGTGTATATGGTAAGTTTTATCACTCAATGGCAATATTAAAATTACGATTTAGAAATTTATTAAAGGGATGACATATCTGGACAATGGTTGAACAGGTTCACATACCTTCTTTTTTTTTAAAAAAAAAAGAACGCCTTAGCAATTACACCACTAAAAACAGGACATGAGAAACGAAAGTACAGAGCTCCCGAAAGCGAAACAGTTACATCAGCTGAGCATGGCTGTAGGCAGGTTTAAGAAACAATCTTATCAGTCAGAAGAATTACAGTAACAGCCGTTAAATGTAGTAATAGTTGGTCAATTCATTTTTAAAAAACAACTCTATCGTTAAGAACAAGAGTTTAAAATCGGAAGTACAGATTTCCCAAAAACGAAGGTTACTTCAACTAAGCGTAGCTGCAAGCAGTTTCAACAAACTGGTCAATTTATTTTTAGAAAACAATTGTGCCTCTAAGAACAGGAGTTTAAAATTGGAAGTACAGTGTTCCCAAAAACGACGATTACTTTAACTGAGCGTAGCTGCAAGCAGTTTCAACAAACACTTTTATCAACGAAATTAATTACAATAACAGTTGTTAAGTATACTGACAAATTTCAAGCCTAGCTGACCGTTACACAGTTGAACAACATTCATCCAAATCTCGGGTTGCTCACAAGACACGCCACTGACTGAAGCTGCTGGGAGGCCGATTAGCAATGAATAACCCTCAACAAAAATGCCTTAGAAAATAAACTACAAGATCCCTCAAACAGACCAACGAGACAGGTATAAATTTCAAAGACAAATGTTGACCCATATATTGCAACCAAACATTAACAACAAGGCTTAATAAATATACAAGTGCCAAGATTTGAATATAAGTTGAAGTCCCGCAATTGAAATGTATTTGAACGTGGTACAGACCAGCAGAAACTTTGACACAATCCTTAATAACCAAACAATTGCCGAACATTCAAGGTAAACTAAGAGCTACAGCAATAGGCTGTGACAGCCAACAAGGATAGAGCAGCCATATTTCGCATCAAGTGTAGTAGCTAATGACTGTGGATCAAGATAAGGTTCGCCAGTTCCTCTTGATAAGCAACAGAAGTGCACACCCTGAGAACTGGGATAAGGGTACCAGTTTTAAAAAGTTGTTGCAAAGGTATAATGAGGAAAAAACTCTGGTTTGGCAAACACGCCTTATTCTTCTAAAATCTTTAAATTCACCACACAAATCTATCTGCTGGTCCCTTCACTAACGGTGATACTCCGCCGTGGCACGCATGAAAGGATCAGCTTTACTTAACTTGAGACACAATGACGCAAATAGTAGGGGTGGCAGACTGCCGACCAACCAAGACACCCTGCGACCATTGGAGTGCCGCTGCTGTAACAAATACAACACGCCTATGCTCCGGGTCCATGGAAAAGGAATGCGCTACTGGCCGCTAAAGCTGCCCTGCCATTACAGATGAAAAGGGAACAGTAATTTGCTGAAATAAGGCTTCACATAGAATGGCCGGGGTGCAAAAGGAAAATACACTCCTGGAAATTGAAATAAGAACATCGTGAATTCATTGTCCCAGGAAGGGGAAACTTTATTGACACATTCCTGGGGTCAGATACATCACATGATCACACTGACGGAACCACAGGCACATAGACACAGGCAACAGAGCATGCACAATGTCGGCACTAGTACAGTGTATATCCACCTTTCGCAGCAATGCAGGCTGCTATTCTCCCATGGAGACGATCGTAGAGATGCTGGATGTAGTCCTGTGGAACGGCTTGCCATGCCATTTCCACCTGGCGCCTCAGTTGGACCAGCGTTCGTGCTGGACGTGCAGACCGCGTGAGACGACGCTTCATCCAGTCCCAAACATGCTCAATGGGGGACAGATACTGTGAAACGTTTTACCTATGGTTTTAAACTGTGCTTCATCTTCTACTACATACAGGAAGCCATTTGTTTAGTTTTCCTCTAGATATGTTTCAGCCCTTTTTGTGTTTTGTGAAGTTGACGTTTTTATAGTTCAGTCTGAAAATTGTTGTAATACTACGTGCAGTGCCCGGATTGCGCGTGATGTTTAATATCTTTCACTCTCTGTGGCTTGTTGTTTCTCATGGCGAGTTCAAGCCGCGCTGCAATCGCTTTAAATCGAAAGGCTTATCTGGATCAAAGGGTATCAACTGAAGGCGAAGAATGAATACATCTTCTCTTATATGAAAAGATGATTAATTGCGTTACCTGCTGTTATATTTTGCCATGAGTTTGTTACTGTGTTTTCGGAGAATTCGTCTTCGATCATTTCAGCTCAGTTTTCACTGTTTCAAGTACGGCTGTGTTCGGGCATGACTCGAACTATTCGTATACTTTACTTCAGAGTTAGAAAAATCTCCAGTTTTGTTAGATCCTTTGATCGGGCCGCAATCTACTGACTTTTGTTAGCACTGTACCCACAACCTGTCTTATCGTTTGTATGGAACTGTGCAAATGGTGGACAAATTTAAATACCTGAGAGAATTTATAACAGGAAGCAACAGGAGCAAGGAGGGAATAACAGGGAGGATAAGGAAGGTGAGGACAGCCTTCTGCATGACGAGAGAGATATACAACAAAAAGAATATATCCACATAGGCAAAGATAAACCACTACAAGGAAACAGTGAGGAATGCAGTATGATATGCTGCTGACACGATGACACTAGGAAGAAATGGGGCACAACAACTAGACAAAGAAGAGAGAGAAATACTGAGAAAAACACTAGGTCCCAAAAGAGATGGTGACAGGTGGATGCGAAGACCTAGGGAAGAATTGTACCGGAACATGAGAACAATATCCGGGGAAATCAGACTCAAAAGGGTAAGGTTTGCTGGGCATGTAGTTAGGATGAGTAAGGACAGAATGACGAAGAGAGTGTGGGAAACAACAGGAAGGACAAGGGGAAAGACAGTAACCAAGTGGATTGTTGAACGTCGCAAGGACTGGTTGGATTTGGGGATCAAGGTCGAAGGAAAGGAAAATTGGAGGAACAAATATACACCGACAAATTTGCCGGAGATCAATGACAGAGAAGAATACAGGAAAAGATTAGAATGTCACCAGTGGAGCCGCCAGGAGAAACGGAAACTGAAGATCTCGGAAAAAGAGCGGGAGAGGAGAAGAGAAAGAATGAAGAGGTTCTGAGAGAAGAAGAGGAAAATGCAGTCCACGAAGGGGCTACCCGTGGTCCTACAGAGGCCGTAACGCAAGAAGAGGAAGAAGAGGAAGAAAAGTCACTGTGGGACACGGGCTGAAAAATCTTCTATGGTACACATCATATGTAACGACAGCAACTAATCAATAAAGACGAGTTAGCAAACATGTATCTGTCAATTTCACGACCTGTCGCTATAGTAACATCTGATGGTACTATCTCCTAGATGGGTATTCATCGTTTCATGAATGCAGGAATTTGTAGTAAATCGACCAAGAACTTTGATGTAAATCGGCAAAGAGCTTTGAAGTAAATCAGGCCGAGAAATTTGCTAGCAACAATTCTCCTACGTATGTAAAAATATATACCCCATGTCCGCAAACATATTCGTTAGTGGATCGCGTAAAAATCTGAAGTAAATCTAACAAGAACTTGTAGACATTCTTGCTAACAGTCTTCCCTCTTCATGCATTACATGAAAATACGTTTCAAGTCAGAGTATGAACTCTTATGTAAACAGTGATCTTCCTTATGCCTAGAACACAAAGCGTGAAAATTTCAAGGAGATCGGAATAAAATAGTAGTTTTCTACGAACTACAAACAAAAAAAGGGACATTCTTATATATTGTTGTTGTTGTGGTCTTCAGTACTGAGACTGGTTTGATGCAGCTCTCCATGCTACTCCTGTGCAGGCTTCTTCATCTCCCAGTACTTACTACAACCTACATCCTTCTGAATCTGCTGAGTGTATTCATCTCTTGGTCTCCCTCTACGATTTTTACTCTCCACGCAGCCCTCCAATGCTAAATTTGTGATCCATTGATGCCTCAGAACATGTCCTACCAACCGGTCCCTTCTTTTCGTCAAGTTGTGTTACAAACTCCTATTCTCCCCAATTTTATTCTATACCTCCTCGTTAGTTATGTCATCTACCCATCTAATCTTCAGCATTCTTCTGTAGCACCACATTTCGAAAGCTTCTGTTCTCTTCATGTCCAAAATATTTATCGTCCATGTTTCACTTCCATACATGGCTACACTCCATACAAATACTTTCAGAAACGACTTCCTGACACTTAAATCTATATTCGATGTTAACAAATTTCTCGTCTTCAGAAACGCTTTCCTTGCCATTGCCAGTCTACATTTTATATCCTCTCTATTTCGACCATCATCAGTTATTTTGCTCCCCAAATAGCAAAACACCTTTACTACTTTTAGTGTCTCATTACCTAATCTAATTCCCTCAGCATCACCCGATTTCATTTGACTACATTCCATTATCCTTGTTTTGCTTTTACTGATGTTCATCTTAAATCCTCCTTTCAAGACACTGTCCATTCCGTTCAACTGCTCTTCCAAGTCCTTTGCTGTCTCTGACAGAATTACAATGTCATCGGTGAACCTCAAAGTTTTTATTTCTTCTCCATTAATTTTAATACCTACTCCGAATTTTCCTTTTGTTTCCTTTACTGCTTGCTCTCTATATAGATTGAATAACATCAGGGAGAGGCTACAACCCTGTCTCACTCCCTTCCCAACCACTGCTTCCCTTTCATATCCCTCAACTCTTATACCTGCCATCTGGTTTATGTAGAAATTGTAAATAGCCTTTCGCTCCCTGTATTTTACCCCTGCCACCTTCAGAATTTGAAAGGGAGTATTCCAGTCAACATTGTCAAAAGCTTTCTCTAAGTCTACAAATGCTAGAAACGTAGGTTTGCCTTTTCTTAATCTTTCTTCTAAGATAAGTTGTAAGGTTAGTATTGCCTCACGTGTTCCATCATTTCTACGGAATCCAAACTGATCTTCCTCGAGGTCCGCTATACCTGTTTTTCCATTCGTCTGTAAAGAATTCGGGTTAGTATTTTGCAGCTTTGACTTATTAGACTGATAGTTCAGTAATTTTCATACCTGTAAACACCTGCTTTCTTTGGGATTGGAATTACTATATTCTTCTTGAAGTCTAGGGTATTTCGCCTGTCTCATACATCTTGCTCACCAGATGGTAGAGTTTTGTCATGGCTGGCTCTCCCGAGGCTGGCAGTAGTTCTAAAGGGATATTGTCTACTCCCGGGGCCTTGTTTCGACTCTGGTCTTTTAGTGCTCTGTCAAACTCTTCACGCAGTATCATATCTCCCATTTCGTCTTCACCTACATCGCCCTTGTATAGACCCTGTATGTACTCCTTCCACCTTACTGCCTTTGCTTAGAACTGGGTCTCCATCTGAGCTCTTGATATTGATACAAGTGGTTCTCTTCTCTTCAAAGGTGTCTTTAATTTTCCTGTAGGCAGTATCTATCTTACCCCTCGTGAGATAAGCCTCTACATCCTTACATTTGTCTTCTAGCCATCCGCGCTTAGCCATTCTGCACTTCCTGACGATCTCATTTTTGAGACGTTTGTATTCCTTTTTGCCTGCTTCATTTACTGCATTTGTATATTTTCTTCTTTAATCAATTAAATTCAATATATCTTCTGTTACCCAAGGATTTCTATGAGCCCTCGTCTTTTTACCTACTTTATCGTCTGCTGCCTTCACTACTTCATTCCTCAAAGCTACCCATTCGTCTTTTACTGTATTTCTTTCCCCCATTCCTGTCAATTTTTCCCTTATGCTCTTCCTGAAACTCTCTACAACCTCTGGTTTAGTCAGTTTATCCAGGTCCCATCTCCTTAAATTAGCACCTTTTTGTAGTTTCTTCAGTTTTAATCTGCAGTTCATAACCAATAGATTGTGGTCAGAGTCCACAGCTGCCCCTGGAAATGTCTTACAATTTAAGACCTGGTTCCTAAATCTCTGTCTTACCATTATATAATCTATCTGATACCTTTTAGTATCTTCTTATATGTAGACCTATATAATTTACAGAGGAGTAGTAATTACCTGTCAAATTTTTGTTTTTGTGTACATGCATAGTTAATAACGCACGTTACATAACTTACGCTCGAAATATTGTATTATTATGAAACGGCGGTCGTTACGCCTAGAACACTACTAGGCGAACATATAACTTACATGATGGTAACAAGACATTTTGGGCTCCTGGCTTTATAGCTGCAACACAGTTTTCAGTCCACCATCTGGAAACCACTAACAGTTTTTATTCTTCTACTTTTCATGCAATTCAGACAGAGAATACCATTACTTAGACATGTTACTTACGATTTTTGATATTGTAGCATTGTTTCCCGTTATTTTAAATGTTTTAAGATACTTATTTTCTTCATTAACGGACGTTTTGACGGTTACATTAGCATTTTCATAATGTTGTCGAAAAATACAAGCATTTTACTCACAATTTTTGATTCTGCATACTTGTTCGCCGTTTTTGTTCAATAAGTCAAGATATTTTCTTTCTTGACGGAAGTGGTTATAGTTACATACCCATTTCCTTTATTTTCTCGCGAAATACAAGGTACTGGAGATGACAAATTATATCCAAATAGAAGCTCCGCCGAGTGTGACTGATAGCTACGTGAACAACAGAGTTTGTCATTAAATTTTGCTATTTGTTTATATATCTGCTATTAACGACCAAATTCCCAAAAATATAGGTACTGAAATATAACATTTTACTTGTTATTCGACAGAGGACTAAAGGGAACCCACCGATGATAGTAAACCAACATCCATTGTGAAATAAGGAAGAAAGTTATAACTGCTCCTGGCAGAAACCTTTCGAAACATAGTAATTCCTTCCACGTCACTCCGAATTATAGCACTAATGACAAATTTCACTCACAAGTAACTAAAACAAACTAAGTTAACATATTACGAATGTGTTACATAGAACGACAATTCCACTGAAGAATGTTTTCTGTCTTCGGTCCCTGCAGACTTAAAAAGAGTCGTATCGCATTTTCAAAACCGGAAGAAACTAATGACCTGCGAAAAGAACTGTTGACTCAGCAGACCTAGGAATGCAGTGAACGACACTGAGGCTCGAGAGCAAGGGTTCCGTAAGTTCTTGTTTCAGAACCATATCTGCCTGTCTTCAGCTCGTACAGACAAAAGTTGCCCGCTGCATCTCGTGCTGGCGTCAGCCATTCGAGACCGGTTTACTATCGTTTTCCAATACAGTGCTCTGAAGACACTGCGAACACAGACCGGCTTTTGGGGTATATGGCGAGGATCAATGGGCTTTGCTTTAATGTGTGAAGTCTCCGCATCCTCTAACAAGCCGAGGAAAAAGATGACACTCATTCCGGCCATATTTGCATGGCTAAGCGACACGAAAAAAGCCTATGACTCAAAGAGTCGATATTTGGTGCTACGGAGAGAGCAGGAGCGATGCACTAAGCATGAAAGTTAAGACCAGCATCGTACTGATTTACTGAACACTGTAGAAGCGGGAGAAAGTTCTGGATGACTAATAACAAATGAATTAAGATGTATTAATTTATAACGAGACAATAATGTAGGCTAATGGGAGACCCATTTATTCTTGCTGTTACCATCTGGTTAGTTGTAAGTGGCCCGTCACCCTTAAAACTTAGTTCATTATATCGTGAAAAGCGGACACGCATCAACTGATGTCCGTAGGAGAACGATCTATAAATCACGAAGTTCTCCTTTATTTTAGAAGGGGATGTTTGATTGTGGGTCTGCAGCTGCTCAAGTAATTTTCCGGTATAGCAGTTCCGTAGCTACCCCTTAATTCGCTTTATTTTATTTGCTTTCAATTTATTTTTTGCGAATAGTTTTAGGGTCCGATCCCATTTCTCGGGCGCTTTCGTATAAAACTGCACCGGTGTCGAAGAGTTGAGGACGAAAGTAAATTTCGTATATTGTGTCTCTGCCAAGTAACATAACTCGATGAATGTTGGTAAACACATACAAAGAACTTATACCATGGAGTATAGACGGTTTTGGGTTGGTGCTTAAGTTCGTAGCGTTTTTAATAAGTTTAATAGACACAACGGATACACTTAACAAAGACTTTAGTCGTCAATAATATATTCTTCTTCACTGCTTTGAACAGCTCGGCAACATCAGGACCGTAGGAGAGATATAGTTTTGAGGCGAAGAACTCATCGAGCCATATTCGGAGCGCATTTTAATTCGAAAAGGAAGTTCTTTAATGGCTGTTCGATAAAGAGCAGAAGAGGTGAAAATCTGAAGGCGCAAGATCAGGTGAACAAGGTGGGTGCGGAATGAATTCCAAACATAACATATTTCTCAATGTAACATAATGCGGCAGGTGTAATCGCGGAGTAGCATCGTTTCACGCAGGCTTTCTGGTCGTTGATGCAGGAGTTTGTCTGCAAGACGCCTCAGCTGTTGACAGTAAATGTCAGCAGTGAATGTTACACTTCTGGGAGGCATTCGTAGTACATCACACTTTCGCTATTTTTCTTGTGTTAGCGTAAAAACAACACTGCTCGTCATCAGTAACAATACAGGATAGAAATTGTCGGTGTTACTCGCGAGCCAATTGATGACAAGCAGAGATGCACGTACAGCCACCTGCCATTCTGTGATTTGGGCTTAAAGCATGTTGAGCCAATACACTCGGTTTCTGAAGCAGCATACAACTGTCGCACGACGGTGGAAGGATCACAGTTCATCACATATGTCAATACTCGAGTACACTGACGTGTATCATTGTGGATTAATGCGTTTCAATGATCTTCCTCAACTTCAGAATTCCTCTTGGACCTGGGGAGTCACTAAAGTCAAAACGACCCTGTTTAAAAAGAGAAAACAAATTTCATTCCATGCTGTGTCAAGTGTCATTATATTCACACACGGTGCCAATTTTTCTGATTGCCTCCGCTGTCGTCACCCTTCTCTTGAACTGAAACACAAGAATTAGTTGGAAATTTCCGATTTCTCCACTTGCCATTGCATTTTATAGCGTCCGTAACTCCACTCACCATCTCCAAATGACAGTCATGATCCTCAAGTGAAATTTTCATTGGTGGCAATAGCATCGGTTTGCAGTCGGTATCAACTATCGGTTCTGTACATTTCTGCAATAGTGCCTTGCGAAAATTGCTTGATCATTCCTCCAGACAGTCCAATTAGAGTTCAAGAAGCGGGCTACCGAGAACCAGTCTAGGACTATGCCTCTGAATTGCTTCGAAGCTCTTCTTTCATCCGACGTGGTGAGGATCCCAAACACTCGAACAGAAATCAGGAACGGCTTACACTAGCGTTCTATACGCAGTTTCCCTTACGGATGAGCAACGCTTTCCCAAAGTTCTCCCAATAAACCGGAGTCAATCATTCGCCTTCCCTACTACGAGCCTTAAGTACTAGTTCCATTTCATATCACTTTGCAGCGTCATGCCTAGGTATTAATCGATGTGACTGTGTAAGTCAGAATCCTAATAAAGCTATATTCGTACGTTACAGGATTGTTTTTCCTACTCATTCAGACTAACCTACATTTTTATACATCGGGAGCTATCTGCTATTCAGCAGACCAATTAGAATTTTTATCTAAGTTATCTTCCATACTACAACAGTTACTCAAGTAGGCGGAACGGACAGGTCAATCATTTCGCTGAATGTCCTCTCGTTCCAAGAGCTCTGACTGCGCTCTTATATTCGGTCAAGCACTGTCGCCCATAAAAACGAACTAAATTCGAACGCATCCCAGAAAAGACAAAAATGGGGAACGAGTAAAGTGTCAACGTTAATCGGCGAGTGTTACGTGTTCCAAGATTTGGATGGCTACACAGTAGTGTCTTCCCATCACACCACAACGCAGCAAACAGCAGTAAATTGCTGCTGACCCTGTCCGTCAGATCATTGATGTATATAGAGAATAATAGCGTCCTATAACACTTCCCTGGGACACTATCGACAATACCCTTGTCTGTCCTGAACACTCACTGTCGAGGATGACGCACTAGTTTCTGTAACTTAAAAGATTTCGACCCACTAACCTTGCTCACTGAAACAGCAAGAGTGAATTACAAATAAAAAAATTAAAAGTAAACTTATATCAGCAGGGATACCATCCTACAAAACGATACCACAACGAACTCATCTCTTACCCTAATAGCTGAAAGAAATGTGAGACGAAGAGGAATGACACTTTTATTCAAAGTTAATAATTACGTTGCATTCGCCCTGACTTACGACGGTCCCGTAGATATTCAAAAAGCATGTATACTGCATTATGTCTCTCCAATGTATCCCACACCTCCTGTATTACTTGTATTACTTCAGGAGGGATGGCGGGGCCATGGGATGGGGTGGGGTTCGCAGTTGCGGACAGGCCAGTCCATTCGCCGAATATCCTCGTATTCCACAAGCTCAAGCACCTGAACAGTTCGATGCGGTCGCACATTGCTATCCATAGAAATGAAGTCGTGACAAATTTCCCTAGAAATCAAGCACTTGTGGAAGGGATACAAAGTCACAATAATCTTAACTGGTGAGTGTACCGTCATCATAGGTTTGGAGCTCTGTACGTTCATGTAACACTATATCTCGTTTACACTATAACTCCTGGAACACCGAAACGATCATCTTCGAAAATGCTCCTGGGTGCTTCACAAGTTCCTATCTCTCGCCAATAATTAATCCATTAACATTGTCGATTTTTCCAGGATGAGATTTTCACTGTGCAGCGGAGTGTGCGCTGATATGAAACTTCCTCGCAGATTAAAACTCTGTGCCGCACCGAGACTCCAACTGGGGACCTTTGCCTTTCGCGGGCAATTGCTCTAGGTTAAGGGGCGGCGGGTGGAATAATTGTTAATGTTCTTATTATTTATTTAATGCTGTTGTTTGCCGTTCTCAACACTGGCTCTCTAACTACAATATTGCCAACCAGAAAGTGATTAGCGAAACGTGAAGCCTGTAATTAGAATTCCTAGTGCCCACTTCATCTGAGAAATACATTTATAGCTACAGCTTATAGCTCTGAGGGATTAGGAGATTGTCTGGGATTCATAATCAAAAACCATTCCCTCTAAAATGTTCACTATATTTTGAAAATCAAAGACCAAAAATAATCCACACAATCCAACTACCAGAGTTATTCTGTTATTCTGTTGAAACGTCTCACATTTTTATGATTATAGCGGGTTTCCCTTCTAATTAAATTTAAACATCCTAGCTTTATTTATTCGCCTACTTAATCTATCTTGCTTCCTTAATTTCTAAGACAAAATCCCGAAAATTATGCATTTCTACAAAAATTTTATTTCGTGAGATCCAGAATATTGTTTCTACTAAATTATTTTGCAAAAGGAATCTAAAAATAATTTTTTGAGTTTCTAGCTCTTTTCTGTTGCGCGAATGATTTTTACAGAAAAACATCCAAATTTCGAAAATGGTTAAAGTTATTGAACTGATATCCAACACATATTGATTTTGTATTACTCCTGACATGCTAGAACGTTTCAGGTTATTTACTTCATTTTAAAGTATTGCGCAATATTTATGACGTCAGAGCTAGTTACAGCGGACTAGGCTGGCACACAATGGAAAGACTGATGTGCATTTTATAAAGCGTGAGTATGCTGCTTCCCTACAAGGTGCTGGATAACTTAGTTTGGTCAGCCGGCACGGTAGCTCAGCGTGTTCGGTCAGATGGTTAGCAGCCCTCTGTCATTAAAAAACTGAGCTAATCGATCAACAACGAACTCAAACGGATGTCGTACGATGTCCGCCCCGAGGAGATGCAACGAACAAAACCGAACAAAATTAGTTAAAACAAAGTTTGGTAGAGCACTTGCCCGCGAAAGGCAAAGGTCTCGAGTTCGAGTCTTGGTCCGTCACACAGTTTTAATCTGTCAGGAAGTTTCATGGTCGATTTTGTTTTCCAAGTTTAATGGTATGTGGAGGCACTGACATAGTGCTCTCCAGATCTTGGAACGCATGACACTCGCCGTTTAAAAGTGACACAGTACTCGCTCCCCATGTTGGTCTTTTCTGGGGCGCTTTCAGACTTACTTCATTGTTATGGATAACAGTGGCCGACCGAACCGAAGAGAGCAAGCGGAGGAGCTCTAGAAACGAGAGGATATTGTGCAAAATGACTGACCTGTCCGGCCAGCCTGCTTAAAGCCCATCGGGTACGTTTGGGATACGTTGGAGAGACATGCACCAACGACCGTCTAGCAGTTGTTAATGGCCCTGGTGGAGTAATGGGACGAGCTACCACAAGAACACTGTTTCAGACTTGTGATCAGCGTGGAAGCACGTTGTAGATCTTGCACTACCATTCGATGTGAACACATATCATATTATGAAGTATATCCCCCCCTTTGTCATGTTTAGGAGGCCGTCGTTGATCGCGATGACTTCAGTGTAATTACTGTCTTTGAATAAGAATGTCTTTCAAATGTGTGTGAAATCTTATGGGACTTAACTGCTAAGGCCGCCAGTCCGTAAGCTTAAACACTACTTAACCTAAATTATCCTAAGGACAAACACACACATACCCATGCCCAAGGGAGGATCCGAACCTCTGCTGGGACCAGCTGCACAGTCCATGACTGCAGCGCCTTAGACTGCTCGGCTAAGAGTATCATTCCTGTTCGTCTCATTGCATATATCTCACAGTTACCTTCTGTACCAGACCGTAGCAGTTATTTATATGTATGTGTTATGATTCTCGTCGTCAGTTGTTATGATGACAGGTGGCCAATGCCAACTAGAAACACATATTGTAGGTTTGGCAGTGATGTCGGCAAGGAGCAGGCTGTATATTGTGTTTCTGAAACGACTGAAAGAATTCTTCTTTTGTAAAAAATAAAATATATTGTACATAACTTGTGTTACAGGCTTCTTCATATACCGCACACATATAATTACAAACAGATAGCTAGCGAGGCATTACTTATGCCATACTTGACTAAGCGCCTTGTTAGAGGTTGCTTCCTATCTGCTGAAGGCTATGCCACATTCTTAGTTGACGACCCGTGCAAGAGTGGACGAGAGCTCGCCAGATACTTGTCGCAAGCCGCGGAGCGGCGCTAGGGGCTCTAGTCGCGACTCGCGGGTCCAGCGATATCTATTACGGACCGCGGGCGATATCTGCAAGTGTGGTATCGAATGTTGACACCGCAGCTTGAATCAAGTTTTTAGAGGTATCTTAGTTGGGAGTGACATATTATGAGAAAGTTACATTCGTTCTTAAGTATTGGGACACAGAACAATACATAAATGGTACATTTTTGTGGAAAGCTGGCTCCACAAGTTTTTGTAAGTTTTAAGAAATAGTTGTTAGTGCCATTTGCTATATTTAGTGAATAGTGGTCTATTAACGGCTAGTTTCATCATGAAGTACTGCTTTCAAATCGATTTAAAGGTACAGTGTACTAAAAATACATTTGTAGGATACGTTAGGATGTAAAAACGTCATACCCAAGTTAGTAGCTTTCCTGTTAAAGGTAATTTACATCAAAACCCACTCTCTCCTTCGCGTCACAAAGGAACACAGGTATGTTGAAACGTCCCCTTAGAACAATTATACACGACTGTGCCTAAACTGGCACACAATAGTTTTTTAGCGCAACGCAATCTGACTTTCAAAAATCCCTACGAAAGAATGGCCCTGACTAACAATAACCTATACGTTTCACAAATCTCTTACCTCACAAAAATCTTCGTTACTCAAGCTACTGCAATACAGCGAGCGCCACTACTGCCAGCTAAATAAAAGATTCAAACTACTGAAGGCACTAACTACTGATAGGCATAGTTAGCAAATGAAAGATTTTAATAGAGAACAAACAATGTATTTACTTCACTAGTCATAATATATATAGCAGTTCATGACACCAATTCTTACAAATTTCAAAACTCCGCCATCTCTCTCCCCACGTCCACCACTGCTGGCGGCTCACCTCCAACTGCGCAACGCTACGCTCTGTTAGCATCCAGCTGCCGCTGCCCAACACTACAATGGCGAGTATTACAACAATGCCAACCAGCCACTGACTGCACACGGCACAGTCAGTGATTTTCATACAGAACGCTACGTGGCGGCGGCGTTACCAATAAAAAATCCTAAACAGCCTACTTACAATGTCACAGTTGTACTACGTACTATCTATTGATGTACATCATAAAACTGTGGCAATTCTAGGCTGTTATTTCATGCAGAGAATAATTTATTTGAAACGCATAAAGTTTTATGTCACCTTTGAGGAAAATTTCACGACATTCGTTACCAAATAAAGTATACACAGCAGTATTACAAATTCATCTACCAAGAGAGGCAGTTGTTTGACTCTGCTACCAAAAACGCTGTCCTAGAAACCAAGTTATTTATTTTTCTTTTTTACCCAAGGAAAATCAAGTAGTGAGTCTACAATCACATTCACTCTACGTGAATACAATGACTCTCAGTAGCAAGAAATATGTAGATTTAATGAAACATACAGAATTTTACACGTCTTATAGATAAGAAGTTGTACACGCACCTGAAATGTGAAAATGGGGATGCAGGATCTGACAGATGTACATCATTCGATGAGATTCAGTTACCTAATATAAGAAAATTTGGAAGTTTAGGCAGCAACGCACATTTGAGCTACTTTTGTACTAACTTAATTTTAATTCGAAAATTCTTTGATAATACAAAACTAAGTAAACTAGAAACAGATTTACAAGAATATTGTCCAATTATTATTAATATGTTTACAAAGTGCCTAATAAGTGCAGCCTTAGCTTTGAAGTTGCGGTACACCTTACGCCCTCATTTTTGTTTTTTGTTTTGTTTTCATGCCTCTATTAACGTAAATGTGTTAACTTTATTACATTTATTTTATTGTCAGTTAGTAAAGTCTTAGTCACATATAGCATAATTTTCGGTTAGTGGCTCCTGTGTTTCATTCATAGAAACGTGAATGCAAGAAGTGAATAAATTTCAATGGATACTTTGCTCTTTTATAGGATTTTGAATAAGATATGAGGTACAAAACTAACGCAGTAGGTACCTTAGTTCGGAGCACATTTCCATGATGAATGTCAAATATTTAACACACTGACAATTATTCGTAGTTTTTCTCAGAATTTTTCAGTGAGTCCTTGCACCAGGTACTTGAACGAGTTTCGTGATAGATGGCATGATTCCGCTAACGACAAATGAAATGAAGGGGAGAAAAGTTTTTGAAATAGAAGTGTGCCTCTAAACCACAAAAGCCTCTACTGTCTTAACTAATATTAACAACATTTTCTCAGTGTGGCAGAAAATAAATTTTTTAATTGTTTTATTATTTAATTATGAGACTAAAGAAAATGGCATCATGGCACTGTGAAGATTTCCAAATTGAAGTATCACATTAGTTTCACGTAAGTTACAACATGTTTGATCCATTATTTTCCCAACTATATGCTTCCAAAAATCGTAGGAATATTTATCCGTAACCAGTGAGGGAGTGACCTAAACCAAACATAGCCGTACTGTACCCCGGGAACAAGCAGTCGGCATTCACAGGTCATTTAGTTCCTTTCCTTTCCTTATTAATCATTTAGTTCCTTTCCTTATTAATCTGCTATTGCGAAAAAGCATTTACTTCCAGTCTGAAAGTGTTACTTTGGGTGATATGTTTTCCTACATTTTTGACGTTACTCAAGTGCTTCGGCAAGCTATGCTTCTTGTGTTATTACGCTCAGCAATTATTATTCTTATGACTCATCTTTCTCGTGAATACTTGATAAAGGACACCAACTTTTCGAAACCAAACCTAACATACACTCCTGGAAATGGAAAAAATAACACATTGACACCGGTGTGTCAGACCCACCATACTTGCTCCGGACACTGCGAGAGGGCTGTACAAGCAATGATCACACGCACGGCACAGCGGACACACCAGGAACCGCGGTGTTGGCCGTCGAATGGCGCTAGCTGCGCAGCATTTGTGCACCGCCGCCGTCAGTGTCAGCCAGTTTGCCGTGCCATACGGAGCTCCATCGCAGTCTTTAACACTGGTAACATGCCGCGATAGCGTGGACGTGAACCGTATGTGCAGTTGACGGACTTTGAGCGAGGGCGTATAGTGGGCATGCGGGAGGCCGGGTAGACGTACCGCCGAATTGCTCAACACGTGGGGCGTGAGGTCTCCACAGTACATCGATGTTGTCACCAGTGGTCGGCGGAAGGTGCACGTGCCCGTCGACATGGGACCGGACCGCAGCGACGCACGGATGCACGCCAAGACCGTAGGATCCTACGCAGTGCCGTAGGGGACCGCACCGCCACTTCCCAGCAAATTAGGGACACTGTTGCTCCTGGGGTATCTGCAAGGACAATTCGAACCGTCTCCATGAAGCTGGGCTACGGTCCCACACGCCGTTACGCCGTCTTCCGCTCACGCCCCAACATCGTGCAGCCCGCCTCCAGTGGTGTCGCGACAGGCGTGAATGGAGGGACGAATGGAGACGTGTCGTCTTCAGCGATGAGAGTCGCTTCTGCCTTGGTGCCAATGATGGTCGTATGTGTGTTTGGCGCCGTGCAGGTGAGCGCCACAATCAGGACTGCATACGACCGAGGCACACAGGGCCAACACCCGGCATCATGGTGTGGGGAGCGATCTCCTACACTGGCCGTACACCTCTGGTGATCGTCGAGGGGACACTGAATAATACACAGTACATCCAAACCGTCATCGAACCCATCGTTCTACCATTTCTAGACCGGCAAGGGAACTTGCTGTTCCAACAGGACAATGCACGTCCGCATGTATCCCTTGCCACCCAACGTGCTCTAGAAGGTGTAAGTCAACTACCCTGGCCAGCAAGATCTCCGGATCTGTCCCCCATTGAGCATGTTTGGGACTGGATGAAGAGTCGTCTCACGCGGTCTGCACGTCCAGCACGAACGCTGGTCCAACTGAGGCGCCAGGTGGAAATGGCATGGCAAGCCGTTCCATAGGACTACATCCAGCGTCTCTACGATCGTCTCCATGGGAGAATAGCAGCCTGCATTGCTGCGAAAGGTGGATATACACTGTACTAGTGCCGACATTGTGCATGCTCTGTTGCCTGTGTCTATGTGCCTGTGGTTCTGTCAGTGTGATCATGTGATGTATCTGACCCCAGGAATGTCTCAATAAAGTTTCCCCTTCCTGGGACAATGAATTCACGGTGTTCTTATTTCAATTTCCAGGAGTGTATAACAGATAGAGTGAAAAATTTTGGGAGAGAGGAACGTATAGAGAACAAGGTTATATGGAGTCCATAGATTATGGATGGATAAGTGTGCAGTATTGTAAAGCGGATGTCATGAACTGAAGACTACATCATTACGGAATAGACGCGAGGTATTAGTGCGACGACACAAATGTTTGGAAAGATTCCTTTTCCAAACGATATGGTCATAATGTCGAGAAAATCAGTGTAAATAAACACAACGATGTAGTAAATAGTACAGGTAAAATTATGAAATATACAATATTTACCTATCAGTGCCAACAATTCTTAAGATAGGAACTATTGTACTCAATATCTTTCTGAGATCCTTAGTGTTATATTTTCGAGATTAGATGTCAAAGGTCAGCGGTCTATAAAATGAAACTGTTCGACAGTGAAAAACTACCATCATGCAATAATAATACGATCCTTTTACACGACATTTGTGTCATGCTCTTCCTTTATGGTGTTGTGTTAAATTAAATGACGGATTTTATTTATGCACTGTTGATGTCATCTACGCTCTTTTTTAAAAATTATTTTCCTTGTACTGACATATTCTCTTGTCTTTGTAGTCTCGGTAGCAGGTTAGTATCCTGCCTCGAGCATGGATGTGTATGATGTCCGTAGGTTAGTTAGGTTTAAGCAGTTCTACGTTCTAGGGAACTGATGACCTCAGATGTTAAGTCCCATATTGCTCAGATCCATTTGAACCCTTTGAACCTTGTAGTCTCTCTCCAGTGTTACATGGTTGACAGTTACGGTCCCGAGAATATGTCATTAGCATGCGCGATTATACATTCAAATATTTTAATAGATTCTTTATCCTTCAGAATGAACTTTGTTCTATTTGCGTTTTTATAGTCTATCAACTGTAAGAAAGAATGGAAAAATAGAATAGTTTAAAAATGCTTTCCAAAGTTTGTCGAATGTTATGGAGGAACACTGAAACAAATAATGGAATGTCTGGAGAAAACATCCAACTTTTGACAGTTCACACATAATTATCACGCCATAATATGACCGTCGACTTATTTACGTTTTAGAAATCAATAAATGTGTCAATGTTCACCTTTTTATTTTTTAGTCACAAAACGACGTACAGGTATCTGCTGTCATATTCACTCAGGAAGAGTGTAATAGTGTATGTCTCCTCTTGTTTTATTTCAGCTTTTAACGGTGAATATAAAACAGGACGATTGAAACGTGCTTCTAGGAAAGCCGTCTGCAATTGGCTGCATCATCTACTTATGAGCTGACAGAATGGTGAATCTGACAACCCTACAGACATCACAAGGCTTTTCATTCTGCAGTGGAGTGTGCGCTGATGTGAAACTTCCTGGCAGATCAAAACTGTGTGCCGGACCGAGATTCGAACTCGGGGCCTTTGCCTTTCGCGTGCAAGTGCTTGGGTTGCTCAGTTGGTAGAGCACATGCCCACGAAAGGAAAAGGTCCCGAGTTCGAGTCTCGGTCCGGCACACAGTTTTAATCTGCCAGGAAGTTTCATGTTATCTAATATTCACATCTGTTTTTATTGGAATTAATAACAAGGTTGACAGGTTTCAGCAGCCAAGCAGACTTCATCAGAACTAAAGAATAGAAAAGACAGAGTTTAGATTGCTGCAGAAAGAAAATGAAAGGTAAAAAGAATGCTTAAATTCCATAATACATCAGATCGGTCTCCCCCAGTAAATGCTAATTAGAAAAGGAAATTAATCTTAAAAAGTTACAGTACCTATTATGTATGACAACCATGACAAGATTAAAGGTAAAGAGAGCTCCCGCTCCGTGGCTCACCACTGCATTACGCCAGTTAATGAATAAACGTGATGCTGCACACAGGGCCTTCAAGCGTAACCCAACTCCCGAGGCGTCGAAGCTTATAGGAAACTCCGAAACAGAAGCAAGCAAAGTGTGAGGAATGCCAAAATCAGACATGCCCGCTGTGTCGTATGCGGCACATCAAAACCTGCTGCACTGTGGAAAAAGCTGCGCAGTTTCGGTATAGGGAAGCGAAGATCTGACGCTGTTTATCAAGCGTCTGCAGAAGAATTAAACGAATTCTTCTCAACAGGTGCAAACTGCCACGCAGCGACAAATTACCAGCCCCAAGATATCAATCTCTCGAGAGACAAGTTTTTCCTAAAACATGTCACTACCGGCACAGTACACAAGGCAATTATGAGAATCTCTTACGAGGCAGTAGGAAATGATGGAGTGAGCATTGGCATGATTAAGAACGTCGTAGACACTATTATTCCAGTTATCACAGACATCTTCAACCTGTCTCTTGTCAGTAGTACATATCCTACTGAGTGGAAGCAAAGTTTAACTAAGCCTATACCCAAGACTGACAACCCTAAGTCGCCAGGTGACTACAGGCCGATCAGCATACTACCTGCAATTTCTAAAGCCCTAGAGTACATCGTCCATGAACAACTGACGGATTACCTCAAAACTCATAACATCCATGACGAATATCAGTCAGGCTTTCGAAAGCACCATAGTACAGCAACCGCATTAATCAAAGTAAGTGATGACATTAAACATGCTATGGACAGACGTGAAGCTACTATCCTAACACTGCTTGACTTTAGCAAGGCTTTTGACACAGTTGACTTCGATATATTACTAATTAAAATGAAACAGCTGAATTTCTCAAACAGCGCAATACACTGGTTCGACAGCTACCTCAGAAACAGAAGTCAACAAGTCATTTGTGGGTCGGAAAAGTCATCATGGAAAAGCGTGCGCTCTGGAGTTCCCCAAGGCTCCGTCCTTGGTCCACTACTCTTCTCACTGTACATTAATGATATTTCTTCAGTGATTCACTCCTGCAACTACCATCTTTATGCCGACGACATCCAACTGTACATAAGTGCAAGCCCCAAAAACATTGCTGGCGCAGTAGCGAGTATGAACGCAGATCTTTGCTCTGTTTCTCGATGGGCACAGAACCTAGGTCTGAAACTAAACCCCAAGAAATCCCAGGTCATACTTATATCTCATCCAAAGTTAATCAGCCGGTACTTTCGCGAAACAGTCCCTAAAATACTCCTCAATGGTACCCAACTACCATACCAAAAAACAGTAAAAGACCTTGGAATAATCTTGGATGAACACCTAAACTGGGAAGAACAAACAGTCACAGCTTGCCGGAAATCGCTCTCCTCTCTACATGCAATTCCAAAATTTAGAAAAATATTTCCAAACCATGTTAAACAAAAATTAGTCCAAACACTAGTCTTGCCTAATCTTTACTACTGCGATGTAGTTCAACACGGCACAAATAGTACAAATTCTAGATGCCTCGAGCTAGTGATGAATGCTTGCGTTAGATACGTGTGCAATATTCGGTTGTATGATCATATCAGTCCTTCATACTCCCAGCTAGGTTGGATACGCCCACATACGGCACGCGATCTCCACACGATGTGCTTACTTCATCGATTTCTTAGCCACTGGTGCCCCCAATACTTATCTTCTCACATTAAACACCTATCATCATTCCACAATCGCAACACCAGATCGGATACGTCTATCATCTTGGCTGTACCTTTACATAACACAAAATCTTTCTCCGTGTCATTCTCCATCTCAGCCATACGACTAAGGAACGCGCTCCCCTGTGATCTGCGTCTTATCCAGAACTACTCAACATTCAAGAGGGAACTCAAAACTTACATATTAGGGACGGTATAGCCACCATTCTTGTGCCCCTCCCATCTCTTTCTTTCTCCTCTCCATCACAGCTTCCAATTTTACCGTTCTATTTCTCTTCCTCTAACCTATCTACCTCTTATATATATCTCTTTCACCCCATTCTATCGTCTTATGTCTCTGCTCGATGAGAATAACTCACAAGCTGCAAGAACATAACGAGAAAATTCCCAACTAACAATAGGACTGACATTCAGAAAAGAAAATTATGTTTACTTTCATATAGATAGTCATTATTATTATTATTATTGATTGTTATAATTATTTTTATTGTTATAATTATCATTGTACTACTGTTATAATATCTATTTTTTTCTTTAACATCAATACTGCATAATAGGCTATATGTCCTTAATGTTATGTAGAAACTGTAACTCGTTCAATCTGAGTATGCCTGGTTAGGTGTAAGAGAGGGCCTGAAGGCCCTAATCTTGCCAGGTAAAATAAATGCATAAATAAATAAATAATAAATAAATAAAAAACGAGAAGCAGGAAAGTCCATAAATGGAAACGAACGACTTAAAATTGAAAGTAAAAGCACTAAATACATTGAAATTGCCTACGAAGCTGCAATCTCACAAAAATGAGAAGTATCTCTAGGCATCTAATTCAGAAATGGGCATCCAAGCCACTAATACCTTGAATACAAGGCTGTGCGATAATATTGAACAGAAACGCAACGAATTTTAGAGTTCCGACAAAAGGTCCTTCATAGAAACTATTCGTCCGTTTGAAACTAGATATAAAGAAAACAAATTTATCAGCAGAACCGAACGGATTTCGGAAAATAATTGCACAAAACTCAGTTACGGGCATGACACACGAGATGGAAATTTTATGTACCGTGTCTAAAGGAAGGCTGTTTAAAGTGCTGAGAGACATGGAAATAGCCAATGGCAAAAAGAAACACCGTGACTGCATTCTCGACTATCACATTTTTTAGTATCTTTAAAGCGATATTCTATTGACGCATAAGCGCTCATTCTGCGTGGTCTCCAGGGGGCGGAAGAACGTGTTGGCTGTCTCCTCCTGGCCAGTTTGTGCCATGTGGTGGACGCAAAAAACGGTTCAGCAGCGCAGCGTATTTTTGTCCTCTCTCATTTTCCTCAAGTGATCTTCATTGTTATTGTGATTATGAGTTGCACGGTGGCTGTATGCGTTATCTGATACAGTCCTTGGACATGGATCACGCGTCGGCCGATTGTGCTTAATTTTTTTTCATAAACATTAACCTGCTTCCATCCTCGGCTTGTATCTGTGACTGAGGATGTATGGTTAGTGAGTTTTCAGATATACCTATTGTGGAACAGAGAATTTCTTTTTCTCTCGTGTAGAGTAGTGCCTTCTTTTTTGTGTTCCTCCAGAGGTGTCTGTCAGTTTTTCATTCTTACAACTGACTGAAAGTCTGCCTTCCACCCTGCTAAAGCAAGTGGTCCCTGCGCTAATGTCCGTTTGCCAGCGCCTTCTTGAGTTACTGTGTGATTCGCCGCAGAGCTATAAGTATGTCTTAGTACGTTTTCCGCAACATTGCTTAGCACAGTCTCATCTGAGTTAATCAGATTTAATGGCTTCTTATTAGGAAGTCATTTAGCTATTTTATTTCCACGATCAGATATGTCTCTGGTTTAATCACTGCGTAATTCCTATGCGTTTACCGCGACAATAATTAACTTAGCATTTCCTTTACTTCTGGTGTGTCAGAGTCATATGCGTTCAGCACTTGTGCTTGTTGAATTGTAGCTCTTCTTGTGTTTCTAAGAATTAATGCACATCAAGTCCCAAATACTGTAAAGTCGCTGAAGCACGGAAAACAGTTTGTCGTATTATAACCATTACTGTGACACGCTACTGTGGAACAAGATGAACTGCTATTTTGCCGCCAAAATGTACACACTGTTATGTTCTCTTTCTTTATTTTGAACCATAGAATTCTGCCCTTTTACCTCTTCAGCTCTGATGTATGCCCCTTAGCTTTTGCAACCGGTCGAAGAAGACACTTTCAGTAAAAATATTTTCTTATATCTGATAAATTTCTTTCTCCACGAGAATTGATGGATAATGGTTTATGTCTTGTGAAAGGACTCAGACGAAGTCTTCGTATAACTAACCTGTGAAAATATTCGCAGATATTTTCGAGCAACTATACTTGTTGGTAAAATGCAGAGTGCACATTTGATACAGTACCTGATACAAGCATTTCCCACAACTGCAGTGAATTTTTGTGTTCATTGTTTGCTTAATAATAATACTTATTTTATCAAACTAGTTACGAATATTTTTCACAGCGTAGGTAAATTGTTTTCATTAAAATAAATTCGTCGTATTTGTTTCATTACTTGTTCATGTGAATTAATAATTTCTGATTGTTCACTGATGGAGATGAAAGATACTCTGCGGTGCGCCATTAGTAGTTGATTCTGCTGCTTTCAGTACTCTTTCGGGCGTTCTTTCACTACATTCAGTTTTTCCCTCCACGTTCCAGTAATTGCTGGGGCAACAGTCTGGATGATTGACTGATCTGGCCCTGAAACACTAACCAAAATGGCCTTGCTGTTGTGGTACTGCGAACGGCTGAAAGCAAGGGGAAACTACAGCCGTAATTTTTCCGGAGGCCATGCAGCTTTACTGTATGATTAAATGATGATGGCATCCACTTGGGTAAAATATTCAGGAGGTAAAATAGTCCCCCATTCGGATCTCCGGGCGGGGACTACTCAAGAGGACGTCGTTATCAAGAGAAAGAAAACTGGCTTTCTACGGATCGGAGTGTGGAATGTCAGATCCCTTAATCGGGCAGGTGGGTTAGAAAATTTAAAAAGAGAAATGCGTAGGTAACGATAGACATAGTGGGAATTAGTGAAGTTCGGTGGCAGGAGGAACAAGACTTTTGGTCAGGTGAATACAGGGTTATAAACACAAAATCAAAAGGGGTAATGCAGGAGTAGGTACAATAACGAATAAAAAAATAGGAGTGCGGGTAAGCTACTGCAAACAGCATAGTGAACGTATTATTGTGGCCAAGAGACACACGAAGCCCACGCCTACTACAGTAGTACAAGTTTATATGCCAACTAGCTCTGCAAATGCTGAAGAAATTGATGAAATGTATGATGAAATAAAAGAAATTAATCAGGTTGTGAAGGGAGACGAAAATTTAATAGTCACGGTTGACTGGAATTTAACAGTAGGAAAAGGAAGAGAAGGAAACGTATTAGGTGAATATGGATTGGGGCTAAGAAATGAAAGAGGAAGCCGCCTGGTAGAATTTTCCACGGAGCAAACTTAATCATAGCTAACACTTGGTTCAAGAATCATGAAAGAAGGATGTATACGTGTAAGAACCCTGGAGATACTAAAAGATTTCAGATAGTTTATATAATGGTAAGACAGAGATTTAGGAGTCAGATTTTAACTTGTAAGTCATATCCAGGGGCACATGTGGACTCTGACCACAATCTATTGGTTATGAACTGTAGATTAAAACTGAAGAAACTGCAAAAGTGGGATTTTAAGGAGATGGGACCTGGATAAATTGAAAGAACCGGAGGTTGTACAAAGTTTCAGGAAGAGCGTAAGGGAACAATTGACAGGAATGGGGGAAAGAAATACAGTAGAAGAAGAATGGGTATCTTTGAGGAATGAAATATTGAAGGCAGCAGAGGATCAAGTAGGTAAAAAGACGAGGGCTAGTTGAAGTGTTTGGGTAATAGAAGAGATACTGAATTTAATTGATGAAAGGAGAAAATATAAAAATGCTTTAAGTGAATCAGGCAAAAAGGAATACAAACGTCCCAAAAATGAGGTCGACAGGAAGTGCAAAATGGCTAAGCAGGGCTGGCTAGAGGACAAATGTAGAGATGTTGAGGTTTACCTCACGAGGGGTAATATAGATACTGCCTACAGGAAAATTAAAGAGACCTTTCGATAAAAGAGAACCACTTGCATGAATATCAAGAGCTCAGATGGAAACCCAGTTCTAAGCAAAGAAGGGAAAGCAGAAATGTGGAAGGAGTATATAGATGATCTGTACAGGGGCGATGTTCTTGAGGACAATATTATGGAAATGGAATATGAAGTAGATGAAGATGAAATAGGAGATGTGATAATGCGTGAAGAGTTTAACAGAGCACTGAAAGACCTAAGCCGAAACAAGGCCCCGGGAGTAGACAACATTCCATTAAAACTACTGACAGCCTTGGGAGAGCCGGGTCTAACAAAACCCTACCATCTGGTGAGCAAGATGTATGAACAGGCAAAGTTCCCTCAGACTTAAAGAAGAATATAGTAATTTCAATCCCAAAGAAAGCAGGTTTTGACTGATGTGAAAATTAGCAAACTATCAGTTTAATAAGTCACAGCTGCAAAATACTAACGCGATTGCTTTACAGACGAATGGAAAAACTGGTAGAAGCTTGTAACCTCCTCCTCACTTATCGACCTTAATGACAGTGAAAAATTAAAGCGCGTGTACCTAATGGAAATTTGTTGGTAAACAGGGAGGAAAGGCTTACATCTAAATGAAAGGAAAAATGCAAATGAAACTGGTGGAAATTAATTTTGAAAAGGGGTAAAGTTAATAAAGAAAGTAAATGTGCGGCCGTTACGCTAACATTTAACTAGCGGTAATTAGATATTTGAGATTTGGGGGAAATTACGGTCACCAGTCCTATGGACAATTACTATAGTAACTGAAAAGGAAAGGTTATTACACATATAATTAGCACTAGAAGCGTGGCAACTGAAGGTCGACACGTATAGCGTGAAAACTGAAAGTTTGTCAGAAGTAATAAATTTCGCTACACTCTGACTTAATTTAGCAAAAGAATTAATAAAACCGGAAAATTGAAAGTTAATTTAGCGACTGAAATTAATAGTGAGCTTTGTTTCTGAAGCACTTCGAAATTCAGTAAAATACGGTTAGTGTTGGGCTACCTCAACAATCATTTCAAAAGCTTCTTGAATCTACGCAAGTTAGAAATAAGAGATTTAACTTTGAACTTGAATTAAATGATTCTGAACAATTAACAATAGTAAAATTTAATACGTACCAAGCTGAGCTGCAGTCACAGGTAAGCTAAAATACGGTAACAAAACTCGCACTCTTAATCTGTGCTTGCGTAATCTAAATATTGTAGCCAGCTATGAATACCTTAACTGAACTTTGAAATTAAAGCAGTGAAATCGAATGATATTACTTCAACGCGGGCGTTTGAATTTCAACGACACTCGGGTTCTTTCCGGAAAAGGAAGGGACCCTGCTTATTAATGAAATTGGGGCAGTAAACAGCAAAGGTTCATGCTACGTTGCTGTAATTTAGTGAGAAAAATTTAACAGTTTGAGAAGCTGAGGTCTGCCACACAGTTCTAAAACTTTACGTGCTTTCAGTCTTCCTTGTGGTTGACTGAAGGATTGAAGCCGTCGATCGAGGAGGTGGCGACAGTCACTCATTGTCGGCCGTCGCTGTTGCAGAAACTGGATTTTGGCGCACCTTCTTCTCGACACGGTCTACGACGTACCTTAGAAGAAAGATTAAGTAAAGCCAACCTACGTTTCTAGCATTTGTAGACTTAGAGAAAGCTTTTGACAATGTTGACTGGAATACTCTCTTTCAAATTCTGAAGGTGGCAGGGGTAAAATACAGGGACCGAAAGGCTATTTACAATATGTATAGAAACCAGATGGCAGTTATAAGAGTCGAGGGACATGAAGGGAAGCAGTGGTTGGAAAGGGAATGAGACAGGGTTGAGCCTCTCCCCGATGCTATTCAATTTATGTTTTAAGCAAGCAGTAAAGGAAACAAAATAAAAGTTCGGAGTAGGCATTAAAATCCATGGAGAAGAAATAAAAATTTAGAGGTGTGCCGATGACAGTGTAATTCTGTCAGGGACAGCAAAGGATTTGAAAGAGCAGTTGAACGGAATGGACAGTGTCCTGAAAGGAGGGTATAAGATGAACATCAACAAAAGCGAAACGAGGATAATGGAATGTAGTCGAATTAAATCGGGTGATGCTGAGAGAATTAGATTAGGAAATGAGACGCCTAAAGTAGTAAAGGAATTTAGCTATTTGGGGAGCAAAATAACTGATGATGGTCGAAATAGAGAGGATATAAAATGTAGACTGGCAATGGAAGGGAAAGCGTTTCTGATGACGAGAAATGTGTTAACATTGAGTATTGATTTAAGTGTCAGGAAGTCGTTTCTGAAAGTATTTGTATGGAGTGTAGCCATGTATGGAAGTGAAACATGGACGATAAATAGTTTAGACAAGAAGAGAATAGAAGCTTTCGAAGTGTGGTGCTACAGAAGAATGCTGAAGATTAGATGGGTAGATCACATAACTAATGAGGAGGTATGGAATAGAATTGTGGAGAAGAGGAGTTTGTGGTACAACTTGACTAGAACAAGGGATCGGTTGGTAGGACATGTTCTGAGGTATCAAGGGATCACCAATTTGGTACTGGAGGGCAGCGTGGAGGGTAAAAATCATAGAGGGAGGCCAAGAGATGAATACATTAACGAGATTCAGAAGGATGTAGGCTGCAGTAGGTACTGGGAGATGAAGAAGCTTGCACAGGATAGAGTAGCATGGAGAGCTGTATCAAACCAGTCTCGGGACTGAAGACCACAACGACAACAACATGTAAAGTCTTAAGGTCTACGAAAACAAACGATAAACAGTTCTCCAACTTAAGGGAGAAGCTCAACGTGTCATCAGTGTCATCCATAGAGATGGCTGTGAAAGAGTCGTCACGAACCTCGTATTACTGAAATAATTTTCCGCATTTAGATGTGTGTATGTCAATGAAACTAAAAAAAATCATTTCTATGCATTTTCACTTAATTATTGAGTAATATATGGAAGACCCTATATAACTACATTCTAAGAGGTAGTGTTGCAGGTGGTGTCATTCATTCTATATACGGTGGAGACCTACTAGGATTCAAGGTGGACGGCACTGTTTTATTTGATATTTATGGTACCATATTACTAGATGGCTTCTTCCACGTCTTGTATGTTTTAGAAGCGTACGGGGCTTGTGTTTTCTTGTACACGTCTGTAAGGTTCACACTGCCATTGTATGAAGTTAGTGCCACCGTTTCATATGCCACTAACATGCAGGTATGAGGGTGACAAAGTGAATGAGTGCGGATGAAATACTCGTACTTTTGGCCACATCATTCGGCAGCCGCAAGTCTTTTACGACATAATTAATTTAGGACAATATGTACAAGTTAACCAAACCAGTCCTATGTATTTCATCAAGAATCCTTAGATTGTGTCAACGTATACTGGCTCAAATACTAGTTAGTATTTCTCTGAAATTTATAGCGTTTGTGCGCTGTATATTATGCGTGACAGCTGGCCCAAGACATTTTATGCTGGTAATCTCCTGAATTTGTCCTAACCAAGGACTAATGTTGAATATTCGAGACTGACTTATGTCAAAATTCGCGCATGATTTTAGTTCGTACTTGTTTATTATTTGTAGTTCTTTTTTTGTTTTCCATTGTCACTAAAAACTCAACGTCATCAGCATACGCCTTGCATACAGTCCTCTGACCACGAATTGTTAACCCCAGACGGTTATTGCTCGACTACAGTCGTTCAGGGTGTGGCTTTACTGCCTATGACACAAGTTTTCGCGCTGCTCGTTTAGCTAAACTAGCAAGTCATTTCTTGGGGGATGGTTTCCTTAAATATCAGTTTTTTTTTTCAGAAATATAAATGTTAATTATTCTTCACAATATGCGGCTTCGGGCACCGTAATGATAGAGAACATAATCATTGGATTCGTTATCTGTTAGCCGTCTTAATTGGAAAGCTGGCTCTGCTCTTGGTGAATACGTCCCAGCAATTCATTTACGAATTGGCCACTTGTTCCGCTGGACTACGTGTCACTTCTACAAACGATGAATCTCATACAGTAGTCCTGCGTTGCCTTGAGCGAAGACTCTCTCATCTCATCTGCTCAGTGCGCTCCAACGAAGAAGAGTGAACGGCCGAGATTTTCTCCATCGCTCTCTCCGCAACCCCGCTATATAGAGCATTCAACTTGGAGATGGGCTTTTAGTGCATCTTTTATGCTGAAAGGCAAGCAGACTCGTGGATTTACAGCTCCATCTATAGGCGGTGGGAACCCTCAAGGGCAGCCCACCAGACGATACTGCCTGCCCCGCGCCTGAGTGGAATGGCGTCTGCTCAGGTGCAGCCGAGGGTGAAATGAAGGCCGTGCTTCTTAAAAGAGGTCGTTCTTCTCTTACTTTGACACTCCGAGAAGGTTTTGTGCAGCCGGCCTCCCAGAAATTTGTTTTTTTGAAGGTACAACCAAACTTTTAAAACATTATGACGGACATAATTATTTCGCAGAATTTATTCGTAATTGTTTTAATATGTAGCTCACACGTGATATAAATTGAGTCCTCCTTTATTTAATTAGCTTCCAGAATGTATGTGTACTGGAGTTCCTTTAAGAAATTAGTCACAAACAATTCCACTTACACCTACTTTTGTAGTAAGTAACTTCGTGGCTGTTACCACGTATTAATTATGTCTTTGTTATACCTTAGCACTTCGAATGAAAAACACAGTCATCAACAATATTCCTTAACTTGTGTACGTTCGATGTGAGCCTCATTTACTTCCACGACCGTTACGCGAGTGACCTAGATTTGATTTCAGTTGATGTAATGTCAAGCAGCTACCTGTTGTGACTAAAGATTTATATGCATCAGATCCCTTTACTAATTGCTTTTCGTGTATTACATGTATGTCTTCATGTTTAACACAATGCAAATAATTTTTGGGCCGCGATAGTAATAGTCTACATCAAGCTCTACACAGCTTTGGCTGTATTCCAGATTAGAAACTTTATTTTCCTGACTTAAAATGAATGCACTCGGATGACTACATTAAAAAAAAACTTATAAACATATCATATATTAAATACTGCAGAAGCCGCATTCAGACCGTCATGGCCCTTTGTTTGATGTAACAGAGTGTTCAGGGGATTTTTAAGCTGTACCTCTTTATATCCAATTTAATGTAAACAAGTGCAAACCAACAGCACCACATTGTCGCCACACATATTTCTTACTAGCCGCAAATCTTGAAATACAAGCTTCAACAATATTATCTCTTGTTGAAATACGGTGCATTGGTCCCATTGAAGCGACATCGCTATGCAAGGATATGTAGGTCCCCTCTCGCACTGATGTTGCGGCTACGTAACAGATAGTCGTCTACTTTGCAAATATTTCTCATAAACGTCTAATGAATCGGCTAGACATTAAAACATCATTAATTTCTTTTAAAGATGTAAGCCGAAATGTAATATACTGCCCTAGTAATTGAAAACATGTGGAGGTGCAACCTGAGTAACTTTATATCGAACCAAGTCAGCTGCATCTCTTGGAAGTATATTCAACATCATCATGACTATCACAAAGATCTCACTGCAGAAAAGATCAGTTAACTGTGTTACAGATATTGCATTCGTCATATAATGATTAAAGTCGAAAAATAAAAAATAGAAAGAGGGAAATAGATGCGAGAATTATCACACATTCATCCTAAAAGTTGTTTTTCCATTTTCCTGATAGGCGTAAATCGCAGCTGAATCGGAAAGATATTAAAGATGTTTTGAATCACTAATAGCTTGGCTTTAATGAAGAAGAAGGCACCAGGCAAACAGTTCCGTCATTTTGGTGACGCCTTAGTACGAGGATTGGAACTTTAATAGCGGCAACTATATATTTACAGTTCGTACAAAATAGATACGTGTTTCACAATTTTGTTGACCTTCAAAGATGTCGCCAGCATTGTGTATAGCCCGTTGCCAGTGATGTGGATGTCGTAGGACACTCTTAGCAGTGCCAGTTGTGTTGAGAGCTCTAGTGGTGCGGTCTGTTGCCCAACGAATTTGTAGCACTTCTGAAGCGAATGCCGAGAAGTGTTTCCTTCTGTTTAGAAATGGAGTTGAACTTGCGAGGGCTTAAGTCAGGGGATTGCAGTAAGTGGTATAGTACTTAGCAGCCCCATCAGTTACACATATCAGTAACAGCTTGCACTGTACGTGCTTGAGCATTGTCCTGCAAAATGGTGGTAAGGCCCTGCAGAAAGTGTCATCACCTCTGCCTCTACGCTGTTTATTTTTGGAACACAGCCTACGACCAGCTTATATTACTCTCCGAATAAAAATCATCAGCAATTGCGGCCGAAGACGTCTAGCACAAGAGATCTCTATCGACCTGCCAACTACCTTGCCAGACAGGGTGAAAGAGCGGACAGATGTACAAGGCACTCTACTGCATTTCTGGTGGTAAACTGCTCCTAAAAGGTGGAAGAATCAGCAATGATGTACAACATGAGGATGCAGAAGGCAATGCAACCACAGCGTTAATGACACACAACTTGTATCCACTTGACATGTGGCCTGCCAGTGAAACAATGCCATGATGCTCTCTCCATTGGCAAAAGATTCCGGACTAGTCATTCACTAGATCCTGTGGCAAGGGACTGACAAGGGCGAGGTGACCATGAGAAACAGATTGATTAGGAAACGAAAGGATAGCGTTCTAGGAGACGAGAGTGGCATGTTTGAAAGTGGGGAGGAGGAGGAGGAGGGAGGGATTTTTTTTTTTAGTCATTAGTCTTTTTACTGGTTTGATGCGATACGCCACGAATTCCTCTCCTGTGCGAACCTCTTCATCTCAATTTATTTGCTGTTTGTATTCTAATCTCTGTCCTCCTCTGTAGTTACATCTCCGTCTAGTACCATGGATGCCATTCCCTGAGTCTTAACAGATGTCCTACCATCCTGTTCCATCTCCTCGTCGATGTTTTCCGTTTATTCCTTTCTTCTCCGACTCTGTGCATAGTCCCCTCATTCCTTACTTCATCAATCCACCTAATTTTCAAAATTCTTCTGTAGCATCACATCTCAAATGATTCGATTTTGTTCTGTTCCGGTTTTCACACAGTCCATGTTTCACTACCATACAATGCAGTGCTCCAAAAGGACATTCTCAGAAATTTCTTCCTCAAATTAACGCCTACTTCGTGACCATAAATCCTGATGTTAAGTTTCCCACTATTCTTATTTCTGCTACTTCTCATTACTTTCGTCTTTCTTCGATTTACTCTCCATCCATACTCCGTATTTATTAGACTGCTCTTTCCATTCAGCAGATGACGTAATTCTTCTTCACTTTCACTGAAGAAAACGATGTCATCAGCAAAGCGTATCACTGACGTCCTTTCACCTTGAATTTTAATACCACTCCTGAACATTTCTTTTATTTCCATCATTGCTCCTTCGATATACAGATTGAACAGCACTTCATTCTTGGTCATCCACTCTTATTATTCCCGAATTGGCTCTTGTACAGTCTGTACATTACCCACCTCTCCCTATAGCTTACCCTTATTTTTCTCAGGATTTCGAACACCTTGCACCGTTTTACATTGTCAAATGCTTTTTTCTATGTCAACAAATCCTATGAACGTGTCTTGCTTCCAGTATCAATTGCAATGTCAAAATTGCTTCTCTGGTGGCTTTATGTTTCAAAAAGTGAAAGTGTTCGTCATCTAACACGTAATCAACTTTGTTTTCCATTGTTTTACATACTATTCTTGTCAGCAACTTCTCCATTCCTCTTTAATTGTACTGCCTCCTGAGCTATTCGATATTGCTTATCTATAGCCTTGGAGGACTTCCAGAGTGTCTCGTCATTCCTCATTACTTCCGTACCACACTTCTTTGCATATCGATTCTTCCTGTAACCTCTTAAACGTCGGCCTGCTTTTCATCACAACGAAATTGTGATCTTAATCTATACATGCTCTTGTGTAATCCTTACATTCCATTACCTGATTTCGGTATCTGTGTCTGACCATGATGTACTCTAATTGAAATCTTCCTGCATCACCCGTCTTTTTCCAAGTATACCTCCTCCTCTTGTGATTCTTCAACACAGTATTCTCTAGTACTTGTTGAAATTTATTACAGAACTCAGTTAGTCATTATCCTCTCTCACTGCTGGTCCCAAGCCCATATTCTCGTATAATCTTTTATTTTACTCCTTCCCCTACAACAACATTAAACTATGAACAATAGACCAGATTGAATTATGGAAGGGAACAACATCTGAGAGAAGGGGAACAACATCTGAGAGAAAATTGTTGGCTGATGTGGTAGGGGTTGTTTACAATATACAGTGTTCACTACATAAACACCTATACTACAATATTATTTACGCTACTGTTTAAAGGGAATAGTAACTCACATTTTGAGAAAGTGAACAACTACAGAAACTGTACTGAATATTAAAAACATAAGATGTACAGGACAGTTTTCAGTTATAAATATAGTAATTACAACATAACACCAGTTGATCCAGTTGATTTTTGATATGTAAGTAAAGGATAAATCATGCAGACTATACATTAATTTAACTGTTTGCCCTGGTAAGGAAAAATTTCTAAGGAAATTTCTTATCTAATCCAAAGACAACATAGTACAGCACAGTGTGTGGTTAATGGAAGTACACAAAAAAACCTCGGATTTTTTAAGAAATTAGAGAACTTAACAAATATTGTTTTTACTGATAAGGAGATGACTATTTTGAATAAAGGACTGAAATTTAATTTACGAGTTAAGTTCCAAGGGGTTACAATTAAAAATTTGGTTGGCAGTAGTAAAGTTGCTTTAGATATGAGTAAGATACCAAATAAAGTGACAAGTTAAATAGCTGGAATTATCAGGTAACAACTAAACAGATTTGATACCAACGGTCATAGGAACAAAAATAATGAATAAAATGAAGCTATTAGCAACATTTAGAAAAAATTAAATACAAATGAGGCAATTAGTATTAAAGTTCAGAAAGACAATACCACCATTATCAGGAAAGAAGTAGATTATGTTACTAAAATAAAAGATTCCTTTGAGAAAAATAATACTAAGAAACTAAATAAAGATGCCAGTCACAACTTTAGTGACTAATTAAAAAAGAAATTTAAACACTGTTACCTTAATTTCACAGATAAGGTAATTAGGGAACACACCAAAACTCAGAGTGCAGCCGAAAATTCAGAAAGAAAATGTTCCTATTAAACCAATTCTGAACTTCATGAATAGCCCAGCTAATATAATAAGCAAAATGTTCGACAGATCGCTGAAAGAATTCTGTACATATGAGATACTTTACACAAAAAATGGCTCTGAGCCGCATTGGACTTACCAGCTGAGGTCATCAGTCCCCTAGAACTTAGAACTTCTTAAACCTAACTAACCTAAGGACATCGCACACATCCGTGCCCGAGGCAGGTTTCGAACCTCCGACTGTAGCGGTCGCGCTGTTCCAGACTGTAGCACCTAGAGTCGCTCGGCCACTTGGGCCGGCGATACTTTACACAATCTGTAATTCACAGGAGGTGGCAAACGAAACGAATGACCTCATAATCCAAGACAGTCGTATCCTCATTTCCCATCAGAGAAACTGTTGAACTAATGTGGCAATACTTGATTAAGCATTAAAAATAGTCAGTAACCGAAATCAATGAAATAATAGAATTCTAGAGTTAATAACAGCTAATAACTACTTTGCGTTTCAAGTTGACATTTATACCAACAAGATGGAATAGCTATGGGCAATTGTTTAGTAGGATATCTTGATGACGTGTTTATAAATAGCTTGGGACAAAAACCTTTTAAAGGATATTAACAGTCAAACAGCAAACTTTGCTATTGCAAAGGATATGTAGATGACTCAGTTCTCACGTTTGATGGCACTATAAATGGAATAAGTCTCCTATCAAAAAGTCGGCAGCTCTTTGTCTCGCGGTCACGTTCTCGCTTCCCGAGCAAAGAGTATCGGGTACGGTTCCAAGTGGGGTCAGGTATTTCCACCTCCTCGAGATGACTGGGTGTTTGTGTTGTCCTCATCATTTCATCATCATTCATGAAAGTGGCGAGATTGGACTGAGCAAAGGTTGGGACTTTGTACGGGCGCTGATAACTGCGCATTTGCGCGCCCCACAAACCAAATATCATCATCATCCATTCCAAAATTTAGTTCACAAGAGACATTGGAGAACAACAAAAAGTGTAGCTTCAATATCCACAGGAAACCAAAAACCACGGATCATACAATTAACAATCGTTCCAGTCGTACAATGAATCACTAAAAATGTTACTTTAATTCCGCAGTGCATCAGCTACTGAGCTCCACGTTGCAAAACAGTTAAATTGAGAAAGAGCTCCAGATCCTACACGTTGCAGTTACAAATGGATATAAGCCAGATATAGCTACAAAAATATATGATAGGAAAATTAGTACTATTAATGATAATAGTATGAAAGAAATCAGTTTACACAAAGAAGAAGACATAGTAGAAAAGTACGGATTCATTTCTATCCTTTAGATTGGTGCTGTCTCAGATGAAATCGCTAGAATATTTGACAGGACTATTATACAGATATGTTTCCAGACAAACAAGAATTTGGGTAAAATCTTTAAGCATACCACGCACAAAACTATTCCAGTGAGTAGATCATACATAAGGTTCTGTGTGATAGTTGTTACATTGGCTACATGCGATATACCTTCTAAGGTAAGTGTAATTAACATATTAAAAGAAATGAAAGCAACACTTCAACATTTAGCAGTCCCCTCAAAGGCGCTAATCACCATTTAAAAGAAATTAATCTGGCTTTATAAACTCTACACACAATACCAAAAAGTAAGAAAACGAATACACTAGAAGAAATTGGAATATACAGTGAAGTAGTAAGAGCTCCCCCCTCCCCCCTACAAGTTACTGAATGACCAACTAGAACTAAAAAATTAAAAAAAGTTAGTTAACATCAGATCAAAGCTAGTAGAAAATCAATTCATATTTTTTATTCTAGACCATGCATAATGCATTTACTACTGTTTTTAAGCCCATAATGTAAAAGCCTTATCGTGGTTTCCTCGAACTTCCCAAAATAATATTGCAGTGCACGTGTATATATGGGTAACATTGTGTACATTTATTATCTCCTTCACATTCCCCCCCCCCCCCCCCCCCCCCGTTTTGTCTTCTACTATTTTTGGGTCAGCAGTCTTCTGACTGTTTTTATGTAGCACGCTACGACTCCCTCTTCGTCTCAGGCGAGCACTTGTGACCCATGTCCTCAGTTGTTTGCTGTGTGTGCTGCAATCCATGTTTTCCTGTAGAGTTTTTGCCCTCTACAGTTTCCTCCAGCACCATGGAAGTCATTCCCTGATGACTTAACAGATGTCATATCATCCTATCACCTTGACAGTGTTTTCCACATATTCCTTTCCTCTCCGATTCTGTGCAGAGCATCCTCAATCTTTACCTTATCAGTGCAACTAATTTTCAACATTCGCCTGCAGCACCACATCTCAAATTGTCTTCTGTTCCTGTTTTTCCGTAGTCCATGTTTGACTACCATACAGTGCTGTGCTCCAAAAATACATTCTCAATAAATTTCTTAATTAATGAAGGCCATGTTTGACACTAGTAGAATTCTCTTATCCAGAAATGCTCTTTTGGCGAGTGCTAGTGTGCAAGTTATTGTTTAGGGTCAATTGTCACGTTTTTCACCGTGGCGATATATTTTCAGCATCATTTTGCAGTTCGCTTTGCATTCCAGAGACGTTCACGAGACGGCGGCATTGCCTGCCACAAATCTAAGACAGATGTACTCATTGTCTGCTAAATAGTTCATATATACACCGAAGCTCGAAGAAAACTGGTGTAGGCATGCGTGTTCTAATACATAGGTATGTAAACAGGCAGACTATATAACACAAGTGTGTGACGCAGTTGTTAGATCGGTTACTGCTGCTACAATGGCAGGTTATCAAGTTTGAAGTCAGTTTGAACGTGGTGTTATAGTCGGCGTACGAGCGATGTAACACAGCATCTCCAAAGTAGCGATGAAGTGGAGATTTTTCCGTAAGACCATTTCAGTGTGCCTTGAATATCAGGAAGCCGGTAAAATATCAGATCTCCGACATCGCTGCGGCCGGAAAGAGATCCTGCAATAACGGGACCAACGACGACTGAAGAGTATCGTTCAAAATGACAGAAGGGCAATCCTTCCGCAAATTATGTACATTTGAGTGCTGTGCCATCAACAAGCGTCAGCGTGTGAACCATTCTACGAAACATCTTCGTCATGCGCTTTCGGAGCCGTAGGCCTAGTCGCGTACCTTTGATGACGGCACGACATAAAACTTCACACCTCACCTGGATCCATCAACATCGTCATTGGGCTGTTGATGACAGGAAAAATGCTGCCTGGTCGGACGAGTCGCGTTTCAAATTATGTCGAGACGATGGACGTGTAAGGGTATGGAGACAACCTCGTGAATATCAGCAGGGGACTGTTTAAGCTGGTGGAGACTCTGTAACGGTGTGAGGCGTGTCTAGTTGGATCGATATAGAACCTCTCTTAAGTTTAGATACGATTCCGGCTGGTGACACCGACGTAACCACGCTGTCTGATCACCTGCATCCATACATGCCCATTTTGCATTCCGATGGAGTTAGGCAATTCCAGCAGCACAATACGATACTCCACAGGCCCCGGATGGATACAGAGTGGCTGCAGGAACACTCTTCCGAGCTTAAAGGCTTACGTTGGCCAACAAAATCCCCAAACATGAACATTATTGAGCATATCTGGGACGCCTTGCAAAGTGCTGTTCAGAAGAGATCTCTACCCAACTCTACTCTTAAGAATTTATAGATAGCCATGCAAGATTCATTGCGTCAGTTCCATCCGGCACTACTTTAGACATTAGTCGAGTCAATGCCACGTCGTGTTGCGGCACTTCAGCTTGCTCACGGGGACCTACATGATATTACGCAGGTGTAGCAGTTTCTTAGGCTCTTCAGTGTATTAGAAATAGCAGAAAGTCTACATCACTTTACCTGCAGAAACACACTCATCACTTCTGTTTCCCTAGGCGATGTCCCATCAATTACTGCGAATCCAGATGAACAGCTGAGGCGGTTGTCTGTAGGAAAGCAATGTTGTTGGAAGCCGCTTATGACGAATGACGTGGAAAGCTGTTTTTGAAAATCTGTAAATACGGCATCAAATTGAAAGCCACTGTGCATAGTTGTCGTGCGAGTAATATGCCAGCTGTGTCTTGCAAGAATGATGCTAACCAAATACATTCTGGTTAGATATAAATAGGTAATATATTTCTTAGTATTTCATAACGATGAAACAAATTATTGATTTACACTTCCCGGTACATATCAATGCCATTGAAATGCGTCTGTTACTCAGCGGATTACGTTTATTTTCTTTCGTATGTATTTCGGTAGTCTGTGCAACTTTCCATCCTTCTCCCTTAGCATAAATACTACAATATTCCTCATGATGTCGTAGGAAAAGTAATTCAGCAGCTACATCGCTGATGCACAAGACGCATTCCTAAATTGTTAGCTCACTCAAGAGAGACATTAGATGTAGAAACATAATCTTCCTGTTACGACTGTGGTAGGGTCATGACAAGATAGTGGAACATGCCTGGTGACGATGAGATAGTTTCGTTATTTTCCGGAATGACAGAGAATTATGTTGCAAGATTCGCTTGATGTATTCGTTGTATACCAATCAATTATTCTGAATGAATACTTCTTTCGTGTGTCATCGACTTATCAAATATATGTTTACAGACAGGGGTGATTACTTTCACGGAACAACTGCAACTAATATCGGTGTTTACATTGCGAATTATCTGTGTCAGCCATTACAAGGGCAATGAGGAGGTGACAAACGCTGATGTTAATTGCTTGCTCCATGAAAATGTCGACGCACTGTAAAGAGTAAGAGAAAGTATCTCACAGTTCCAAATTGGGACGAAGTTAATATTTTATCTTCTCTGTGACAGAGCTACAAACAGTTATATTGAACACAGATTGACACTGTTAGAAATTTTGTCATGAGACATCTCGCTACTTTCAGTAACCAGTACATGTAGAGGTAAGAAACGTAAAATATTCCGGAACTACTGTTCAAAATTCACAAATCTGTTAATTAAATGGTATTACTGAATATTCTGTTAAGTGTGTTTTATTCAGCAATTACTCTCACAGTCGCTTTGTCGAATTTACGCTGTTGTCCGATAAAATTACTTGAGTATGACAAGAGACTTCACGTTGAATTACGATAGTCATTAGTTGGATTAGTGTAGTGCATATTAATAGACTTTCCTTTTAGGTTACTGAACAAAACAGAAACGAATATCATAGGCACTGTCAAAAATATATACCACCTCGTTGCCGAAAATTGTCTGACCAAGTGCAGGTGTTTTTTTTTATCCCACGTATGTAGCGTCTTGCTAATTCTGAGTGAAGTGACGTTTCATGCCCCGTTGCCAAAGCAAAACAAACGAAATAAAACAAAAACTAACTTTCTTGGTGGTTGATCAATAAGGGTCGAGAAAGTTAAACACATGTAACTGCTAGATTAGCAGATGTGCGGTAGGTGTGTTTGCCATCCAAGCTCTTTGGTGTGGCCTTCCATGTCTCATTCGTTACTCCGCGATCATCTCAAGTCAACTGCGAATTACCCGTTCCTGTGTAGCAGTTCATAACACTAAACACTTTCTTTGTACCACTAGATGTCCTATAACAATACATTTTGTGGACATATACAGTTCATTCCTCTCTGTCGCAAATAATGATATTAATTACGTTCTCTCGACACACGCGCACCAAAAGTTACGTGGACAACATTATCTCATTCCTTGCACTCACACCAAACAGAAATATCCCGCAAAAGCCTAAAAACTACACTTGAAAATTATTATTTACATACTTATGTTAATACTCATGACGTTCGTCCTTTACAAACTGTAACTCTGACGACGTCGCCGCTTACATTTAACCAGCGAATGTGTATTTTGAATTTACCTGCTTGGAGTTTTCTTCAGATGCCCAAATTCGACTCCGTTACTTCGTTTACAAACGGATTCTTCCTTTACCGATAAAATTCGTGACTAATGTTGGCACACTGGTTCAAGAAACACACGTTTTATTTCTTCTTTCTTCTTCAGTCACAATGTCAGGACGTGCATATCTGTTTTCATGCCTTGCAGCTAATTTGCTGCAAATAAAAATCTGTTGCTGTGATTCTGCAGTGAAATAGTTTGTGCACTGGCTACAAATACGAGTCAACAGTATCCCCAGAAATAAAAGTTAAATGAATCATTTAATAACAAGTGTTCTAAGGTCTGTAATGTATGTAGACGACAGAGAATTATGTTGAATAACGTTTATTCAAGAAAGGATCTCAAATTAAGGGGAGTGGCCCCACGATATTAAACTAAAATATGAATAGAAAATGCCCTGATAAAATGTAGTAAAGTTAACTTGAGAGTGTTAGGCGAATAGCAGAAAAATCTCGAAACTAAATAGTAATCAAAGATACACTTGAACTAAGTCCATTTCATGATCACAGTACACGATATATTCACCTGTTCAACGTGGAGATTTACAAATTAACACACGTGACTAAATAATAGTAACTCATTCTCAGTACCGTAAATCAAGCAGATATAGTTACAGTTCTGTTCTGAACACTTTCAGGCGTCTCGAAACATGAAGGCCCTTAAGTAGGTAAAGTATGGTGGTGGTCATTCACCCCACCGTACCGCTCAGCCTTCATGGCCTGTTCGCTCAGAGTTTAGTTTAGTTTCACTGCCCAGAATCAAACATCTCGATGATCGAATACCATTCGTTACTAGAGGCAGGTCTGCCAACTTCCAGAACTCTGGTGAAAATGTACAGAATCGCTTCCTTGAGCCTTTCACTCCGAAAGTTCTAGTTGTATCACCATAGCTCTAATACTCCAATGATTTATTTTGGTTTTTGTTTCATTTAATGTTACATCACTGAGAATCTGTAAATGTGTTTGTTTGAATCTATAACACAAAATTGTATATTCATTTCTTTGTAAGAACTTCGATGTCATGATATGATTCTATGCAAAGTAGTGTATCTGTCATTTAAATTCTTTGTTCCATTTGGAGGGAACAAAACTTACTGTATATTATTGTAATCTGTGTAAATAATTTTTTTAAGAAATGTCAATGTGTGCAAATGTTCTGTTTTATTGAATGAATTTGGTTGCTGTTATGTCAACTGCTGATCCTCACTTAGGGTTCTTAGTAGTTTGTATGTAAAAGGTGCAGTGGTTCCCCTCGGAGACGGAACTGTGTAGCGCGCGCAAATTGTGGTTGGTCCATGTAGAAAAGGTGGAACAAGAGTCAGTCGGGGGCGAGCCACCAGTCGGGGACGAGCCACCAGTCGGGACGAGCTGCAAAACTGTGCATTACCATGTAAATGTTGCATATTGTGCTGGTTCCGAGAGAGGCTTTTTCTGCCGCCTACCAATGCCTCGGATGGATGGATAAATAGCTGGAACTATTCTGGAATTTGTATCTATCATCGCCACCAAGAAATGACAGAGTCCAGCAATTCTACATGCAATTCCACCTACCGACATGCACTCGCAACCACATTGCGCAATCACTGTAATGGAGCACTATAGCAATGTACAGTGAAGGATGAGCTTAATGGATGTGTTAGTGTGCTCAAATATAAGGTAATTTATAACTGAGTTTATGTACCTACCTTGATTTTTCTCCTTATCATAACACCTCACAAGTTCCTCTCCGTTTGAACTAAAGTGATTGCCGAATGTCCCTACTGAAAGAACATTAAAGACCTAGGTTTTTGCTAATTAATGCCTCTTGAACATAAAAAAGTTAACGAAAGTAATTTTCCTAATAAAACTGCTTATTAATATATTGTTGCCAACTTCAAATTAAGAGTTCGTAAGACTGAGGCTTATAAAGTTTTGCTTCGTAAATGATCTCATTACTGACTGTTGTAAATCACAGAAGGTGAGTCAGTATCTTACATATACGTTAATTTTGTCTCTCAATGTAGTAAGAGTGGAAAACTGCAGTATGAAACGTCATATACTCATGTTTGCTAAGTGTTTGTCTCTCTTGTGTATTAGAAGTGCATATGAATAGTATATCAGGATCCACAGTCTGTCTATTGTGTTAATGCTCGGTAACAAGTAACGGAAAGACCATTAATTATGAAAACCATAATTTCTATATTGAAATGATAGTAAGAAGCAACCTGTTATTGGATTCCAATTAACTTTCATTTTAAATAGTAAAGTATTTAACTGAGAGGGACTTAACCTATATCCAATTAACGGTTCTGCAGTGAATAGTAATAATGACGTTATAAAGACCATCCAGTTTGTGTAAGCCCTTAAAGTAATAGTGTGTTTCGGTATCTGTTATAAATTTGCAAATAGTTAGTGCTGCGCCAGTTGTTAGCTTCAATCTTAAAACATTCGTATGTGGCAAGAGTTCACTGCACTCGCGTGTGACAAAGTATAGGTTGTGTTTATCCATTCAAGTTACTAATAACTATTTTCTTGAACGAGAACGTTAATCATTCTCTTGCCTAGTTATGCTGGCGACCGTTTTATTTACCCGTTAAACAGTACAGATAGGCAAAATTTTGTTGTGTGTACTGTTCAAATATTTCCGTAATTCTGACTTTCACTTCCGATAAGCCACCTCCGTTAGGTACAACACGGTCAACACAACAAAATTCCTCTCAGAGGGTAACACTGCTCCGTTGCGTTATACCATAATTGCTTTAATGCATAATTGCTAAGCTAGTATTTTATAATAATATTGAAATAAAATAAATTTTATAAACATTTCATTACATGCATATCGGTTGCAATAAATACTAGAAATAGTCGGCTCCTTAATAAATAAGCCAGTTTTCCTGCGCAGTTGCGCTCACTTTTAATGACTACATATCATCGCCAAATATTATTTATGCCTTCTGAACAGAAGTGTTATTGTTTCTCTTTTCAATTATGGTGCCTGTTAACACATGTGAGTGACGACTTTTGAATAAGTACAGTCTGTTAATAGTTCTTGCAACCAACATCTGAATTAAGTTACTGGCAAAAATAGTAAACTGTTCATTAAATAACAACAGATGTATAGCAACGTATGGGGTACTGATGCTGTGTCCATTTACTGGGTAGCTGTGTATAATATGATCTCCTGACAAAAATGTGTGCATTAAAAAAGATAAAAAATACGTATTGAATCAAGAAATGAAATGAATACAGGTCTGCAGCTTTCAGAGATGTTGGCTAGAATGCGACGCTAATATCTGGGCATATTGTTCGCTGAAGTTGCAGAAAGGATTTAAGACATGTTAAGTCAGAATTTCACTCTCAAAATGTTTAACTGCTGTAACACATTAAGCTTTAAAGATACTGAAGTATGGTTGTGTCATTAGATGTGCATCATTTATCTGAGGTCACAGATGCATTCAGATTTGTTTTAGAAATTCAGAGACCTGAAACTCAGCCATTTTTGCAACTGACCGACATTCCACAATTTCTTCGAGCATTATCTGTCCATGAAAGCGACCATCCATCGCCAAAATATATCTTAGTGGTGTGAACTCACGTCCAGTACTTTGCTGACATAGCAGACTGGCCTGTAGCGGCCGCATTGGTCCACCCTGAGACGAGGTCCACCAGCGTTCAGCAATACATCAGACACATCTTACCTCATAGCAATTCTGGGTGGGCGATTAGCTTGTCCAAATGTGCGTAACGTTACAAGGTAGCGCTAAGTCTAGCGCTTTTGTTCTGAGCCTCCGGCAGCAAAGTATTGCACTAAATGGCATGGACGAGGCTGGGAAGTGGTTTTCAGAACAACCTAGTGAACTTTACAAAAAAAAAAAAAAAAATCAAAAAACGCTGTTTAACATTTTTTCTGAGCTAGCGAGTCTTACGACCGCCCAACGCTACCCTTTCGCCAGTTTTGTGACGCAGCGGATGATAGTAGTTAGATAGTTATGTGTTCTATGGAACATTTTGCAAAATAGATCGCATTCATGTGGAACGAGTCATTTTACATTCACACCACAAATTAATTTGTACATATGGTTGCATTCTAAACATTTGTAGGATTTTGATTTTTTATTTCCCATGTACACGGTATTAATCTTCGACATGCTGCCTTTTGGAACACATTATACTTCAGGTGTCTTAGATATGGAAGCACCAACCCTAATAACACCAACAGTTTCACCTCGTCCGAGTTCACTTAGCTCGAACATATGTAACGTCCCCTTATAAAAATTATGAATGACTGTGCTAGTAAACCTCTACGCTATTTGATTTTCAAACAGCTGAGCAAAACTCAACGTACTCAAACAGTTATCTCTTTACTCACTCTTATCGTCACTAAACTAACACACAATATTTTTAGTGCAACGCAGTCAGACTTTCAAAAGTCCCTACAAAAGAATGGCCCTGACTAACAATAACTTATACCTTTCATGAATCACGTACCTGACATAAATCTTCGTTACTTGAACTAGTGCAATACAGCGAGCACCAATACGTCCCCTACATAAAAGATTCTAACTGCTAAAGGCACTAACTACTGAAAGACATAGTTAGCAAATGAAAGATTTTGATAGAGAACAAACAATGTATTTACCTTAATAATGTTCAAAAGTCATTATATATATAATTCCTTTTTCTAACGAACACACGTCCAGATCGTCCGCTCAAAACTCTGGCAACTCTCTCCCCACGTCCACCACTGCTGGCGGCTCACCTCCAACTGCCCAACGCTACGCGCTGTTCACATCCAACTGCCCAACGCTACACAAGCGAATATTCCAACAGTGAGTCCAACCAGCCATAGACTGCGCGCAGTAGAGTCAGTAATTTTCATTCAGAGTGCTACGTGGCGTTACCAACATAGAAACCTAAACAGCCTACTTACACATAAAGCTCTTACACACAACATTGTTCCGACCACCATTGAGACTGGAACTGAGGACTCTGCACAAGTGCCATTGGTTGTCAAATACAACATCGCAACCGTAAGTCTTGACTAGCATGAACATTTATGTTCGAGCATGCATTTCTCTCTGTTTTTCTATATTTCTCATCCAACCCCTGTGTCACGTCCACTGTCTGTGTTACTGATACATCTTCGTTCGTGGAGGGCAAAAGTGTAAGTCTGTTAACGCCGATGCATTAATCTAATAGAATTACCAATGATTACAAATTCGCGTAGACAAGGTTTCCTTGAATTAAAGTTGATAGTGAGTAACGGAGGAGAAATAACACGTCGAGAATTCTGTAGCACACGGAACACTGGCTACCAGCGAAAATTTCTTTTAATGTTTGGTCTACGCCGGGCAGGGACACTTAAATACAAACTGACAGAATACAGGATGATTGCAAACGATCCGCTGTTTGCGCATGGGAATATGAGTGGGAAACGTATGCCATTTCCATGCTGTGGTCTACGTGCCCCCCACACTCCCTCACCCAAGGTCCTACGAGAATGGTTTCGCGGCCGCCACATTGTCTAAACGGTCGTGCAAATGTGCAGCCACAGCACCCAACCTCACCCCACCGGCAGCTTAGCCCAGCGAATAGCGGGAGGCACGTGACGTGTTTTCAGTGACAGCAGTCGCGGCATTAGGGACCGTGCGGTACGTACAGGCCGTGTTTTGACACGGCATTGCCAGGACACTCTGTCGTGTGTACGTGCGTGCGTGCGTTTGTCTGTGTGTGTGTGTGTGTGTGTGTGTGTGTGTGTGTGTGTGCGTGTGTGTGTGTGCGTGCGTGAGTGCGTGTGTGTGCGTGTGCGGCAGACCGCGGTGCGGCATTACTGCCTGCCCTGCCGTAAATAACTGGCTGCAAACAGCCGCGTGCGTCCACACCTGGGCTCCTGCTAAACACATTTCACCGGGCGCGCTGAAATGATGGCTCAGTTACTGCATTCGCCCCACTCGTAGAAAACAAGGCAGGCAGTAGGCTACCCTACAAATAAAAAAAAAAATTAAAGAAAGGGACAGATGCATAAGACATTGCGAAGTCGCAAGTACCAGATGGAATTGATAAGCAGGCCGCGGTGGTCTCGCGGTGAAGGCGCTCAGTCCGGAACCGCGCGACTGCTACGGTCGCAGGTTCGAATCCTGCCTCGAGCATGGATGTGTGTGATGTCTTTAGGTTAGTTAGGTTTAGGTAGTTCTACGTTATAGGGCACTAATGACCTAAGATGTTAATTCCCATAGTGCTCAGAGCCATTTGAACTATTTGAACAGTTATACGGTAGGTAAACACTCCTGCATCTATCAAAATTTTATTGCTGGAAATATATTACAGTAATACAACGTACCTCTTGCCAAAGACCATTATGTAGTAAACTGTATTATCTATCGCATCCATATCCAATGTTTACTTCCTGTGAATCTGTGTATATCCAAGTGCAGCTAAGATATACTGTGTATATTTGTGTACATGGCTTAACAATGTACATTATACGAAGAGATCTGATGTGGATACTGTTATGATGATTACGAACGATTAGTCGCCAAAGTGAATAACTAGTGGCCAATGCTAAATAGAAACATATAATCTCTTCTTTGCATTTACAGAGGGTAATCAGTGAAGTCGATAAGTCGCTGGCTGCATGGTCTCGGTCTACAACGACTAAAATAATTAGAAGTCGTTGATAAAAAATAATGTATCGTGCTTAACCGGTGGTACAGGAGTCTGCATAGTCAGGAGGAATACAATTACAAACGGAGAGCTATAGAGGCATCACATAGGCCATACTTTTACGGACCGCAGTCGATAACTGCAGCCCCTAACAAGCGTGGTATCGAACGTTGATACCACATGTACCACAAGGCAGTTACCTGTAAGTAACAAAAACATAAGCCGTTTCATAGCAGTTTCCGTCATTTCCACCAGTAGCACCAGCTCGGCATCTAGCTACACTTGGTCCACAACATAATGTTCTTGAACACCTCCATCTGATAATGAGCTTCGAAAAAATTTTCATGGTTGAATAAATTGTGAAACAGCGACCGGTTACATATTTGTTACCAGATAAATCGCCAACTGCTGCACTGAAGCACGAGAGGTAACTGAGACAGGCTCTTTTATTCACGGACAACTGCGACTCTAATATCACTACGATTTACACTGTGGTCACCAAACGTATCGCACCTTCAGTTGCTCGATGTAATGCAGCAGCTCGAAGTGGTGTGGACTAATCAAGTCGTTGGAAGCCATTTGCAGAAGTACTGAGCCATGCTGCCTCTATAGCGTTTCATAATTGCGAAATTGTTGCTAGTGCAGCGTTTTCGTCACCAGCTAAACTGTCAATTACGTAACATAGATGTCCGATTGGTTGCACGTCAAGCGGTATTGGTGGTGAAATATTCCGCTCAAATTGTCCGCAACGTTATCCATCGCCTTTTAGGACAATGAAAATGGTCTCTAAGTAGCCGAAAATAACCATTTCCAATCACTGATCGGTTCACTTTTACTAGGGTACTCAGTCCATTCCATGTAAATACGGCCCACACGATATGGAGCCACCACCGGTTTACACAGTGCCTTATTATGTACTAGGGTCCACGGCTTTTGGCGTCTGCGCCATACTCGAACCCTACCATCAGCTCTTTCGAACTAAAATTGGGACTCATCTGACCAGGCCACGGTTTTCCAGCCGTCTAGACTCTTACCGAGATGGTCACGAGCCCAGGAGAGACGCTGCACGCGATGTCGTCCTATTAGCAAAGTCACTCATGTCAGTCGTTTGCTGCCATAGCTACATAAAGCCAAATTTTGCGGTAATGTCCCAACGGATATGTTCGTCGTACGCCTCGCACTGATTTGTGCCGTTATTTCACGCACTTTTGCTTACCTGTTAGTGCTGACAACTTCACGCAATCGCCGATGATCTCATGCGTTAAGCGAGGGCCGGCCCCCACTGCAGTTAATCCCTGGAATTTGGTACTCTCGGCACACCCTTCATACTGTGGATCTCGGAGTACTGAATTCCCTGACGATTTCCGGAACGGAATGTCCTATATCTCCAGCTCCATCTACGATTCCGTGTTAAAAGTCCTTTAGTGCGTCCATAAGTACAATGGGAAACCTGTCACATGAATCACCTGAGTAGAAATGACAGCTCCGCTAATGCATTGCCCTTTTACATCTCATGCCACCAGCCACGGATACATGTATATATCGTTGTCTCATAACATCTGTCACCTAAGTTTGTAATGGTCCCTTGGCCATGATAAAAGGCGAGACATTGTTCTTACTAGTATGTGTTATCCTGTCGGACGGACATGCACGCTCTGCAGTAGTGACCACAATTTTAGTAAGGACTTCTTTTGGAACGGCCTTCCGTTCCTCAACCAACACGGTTTATAACTACTGGTGTTATACGTTTCCCAAGGCATCCTACACGTGCACCGTGGGATTTACGTCAGTGGGAAGAGGCAGACCGGTCCATTAAACGAAAACTCTCGTTCCTAAAGCTTCTCCACCTGTGCTATTCCATTTGGTCGCTCATTGTCATCCATAAAAATGAAGTCAGTGCCGACTGCGCTACACGAAATGCACACATGGGGATGTAGTATAGTGTAAAAATAATGTTGACAGGGGTGTGTTCAAAGTTCTCAGGTGTTTATGGTCGTCCGGCACCATAAAACATGGACCACCAAGACCATCATGTTGGACAATGTTCCTGGATGTATTATGTGTATCTCGCCATGTGGAGGTACGTCCAGAATCACTACTCATGCTAAATCTGTTCTTACTGAAGAAGAGAATAAGACCCCACTAATCGTTGGTCCAGTCCCTACACTCTTGGCATGACTGCAAATTGTTCAGCTGATGAGCTGAAGTCAAGGGAATACAACGTGCTGGACATCGGGCAAGGAGGCAGTCCCCATGCAGTTGCCGTGGCTCTGTGGAGCTCCGAAAAGTGGTTCCAATTTCATCCGCTGTTTGACGCTGGTCTCTTTCTTGCCTGCTGCCGAGATAGGGGTCATTTGCTACTGTTACTCGGTGGTAGGCCACCTTTTCTCCTTCAGGCAGCTGTGCCTGTGGTTGGGAATGATCCTGATGAATGCTGTGAGCAGTGCCGAACTCATGCCCCCCCCCCCCCCCTCCAATCGTCACACTTAGTCCTTCTTGGTATTTCCGTTATATTCATTCTCGTGTGAGTTCACCCAGATGTTGTCTCCAGATCACACCACTGCATTACACCACAGCTGCTTGCTGACTGACACACACTGTCGTTTCCAGTTTCTTCAGCTATGTGATGTTGCAGATCCACTCCCGACACTCGCTATACTTACGCTGACCGCACACCGTGTGACGCCCAACTAATGACGGATGGTAGAGCTCTGGTAACATGCTCCCACACTGTCAACTGTTTCCACCGAATAGTTAATATGATACTTTATCCAGCTGTCCTCAAGTTTTGCAGAGGAGTGTGTAACTGTGGAACTCCCTCCATTTAACACTAATTATAAATAATGGAGCGCCACTAGCAGTGAACTTAATTTCACTGTTAATAACTGGACAAATACTTACATTATGCCCCACATCTCGTGGTCGTGCGGTAGCGTTCTCGCTTCCCGCGCCCGGGTTCCCGGGTTCGATTCCCGGCGGGGTCAGGGATTTTCTCTGCCTCGTGACGGCTCGGTGTTGTGTGTTGTCCTTAGGTTAGTTAGGTTTAAGTAGTTCTAAGTTCTAGGGGACTGATGACCATAGATGTTAAGTCCCATAGTGCTCAGAGCTATTTGAACCATTTGAACTTACATTATGTATATAAATACAACTAAAATTCGTAAGATTAACTGTTTTCTATTTTAATACTGTGTTCCAGAGACGTTTACTGAACAACTGACGTTAACAACTCGCTCAAATCATCCATTCGGATCAGTAGTTAACATATCTTGACCGTCAATAGGTAGATTTGCAGTAATAGTTTTACAAATGATTTCAGTTATTTAATATTAAATTATACACAATTTCCTTTGGAACCGCGTTACTTACGATAACTTAATGATGACGAGATGAAGTACGAGGAGATACATATAGAAGATTATGTACGGGATTGGCTCCAGTTGGAGTGCCGAGCAGGATTAGCCGAGCGGTCTGGGGCGCTGCAGTCATGCACTGTGCGGCTGGTCCCGGCGGAGGTTCCAATCCTCCCTCGGGCTTGGGTGTGTGTGTTTGTCCGTAGGATAATTTAGGGACTGATGACCTTAGCAGTTACGTTCCATAAGATTTCACACACATTTAAACAATTTTCCAGTTGGAGTACGATTGTTACTGAGTCAGATGTACTCGTTTTATTCTCCTTCACTAGCATCAACGTTTCAGCTAGATACATTATGACCACTAACAGGAATTCATCCTTTTCTCTCCATAAAAATTCAGCAGCTTAATACAGACGCAGATCTAGCAAGTAACCGTTGCGTGAAATCATTACTGATTTGTAGAATCTGGCCACTCACAAATATTAGAAAGATTATTTTTCTAGGTACTCTTACGATTATATTTACTGTCTTTTTTGGGTATTACTGGCTCGTTTTATGCAGCCCGCCATAGATTTCCCTCCTGTCTAAACTCTCCATCGCATATTAACACTTGGACATAGAACAATTAGAGTCATCATTTTTTATTTTTTGTTGGATATATTCCAGGCTCTGTTTTCCCTTACCACTTCAAATGATACTGTCCTATCCGTGGACGGTGGAAGGAAAACTAACAGAAAGTTCCAATAATGAATGAGATCTTTTCCTGCACAAGTAAAGAGACAAATGAATAATACAACACTGCAATGCTGGTGCTAGCGCTGTCACAAGGAAGCTACCAGCAGAGTCCTTCGATGAATTCGGTGTCAGGAGTGCCGCGTGACATTAATTCTTCGTTAGTCCAGTTCCAGGAGTGGTTGATATCCAAATGAGGGAGAACCGAATGGTGCTGCGTCAAAATGCCAGCAGTAACGAACTCCAAGACTGCCGGCGTAAGATGGCGCGTACGTTTATAAAGCCCTGGCGTCTTAGGAATATGACCCCAGTCGTTGAGAATACTATGACGTGACTCTGCTTGATTGGCCCAGTACTGTCGTGCAGTTGTTTGGCGTGGGTACGTCGGCTAGGTGTTGCAAAGTTACCGTGGAGGCACTGCTTTGCATGGGTCTCGCCTTCCATGTCCGCTACGGTGGCGTTGCGCATGAGCCAGAAATGGCTGCCCTGGGCTTTATAACATGTGACCTTGCGGTACAACAAATAAATAGGGATCAAGAAAAGCTAAGAATTGTTTGTGTATCTTCACCACAATTTTCTTTATTGTTATTTATTTTTTCTTCGTCTCAGTGTGATTTTTTCAGCGTTAATACATCGCATCGATAATGGTGTAATTGAATGTCGGCCTCTAAATGATGACGAGGTGACCTCTGGAGAAAATCTGTGAAAAAGCATCAGAAGATTTTTTTTTTGTCAGATTAGATCTGGCTGTCTTTGTCACTTCTGCTTCCCAACACGATAGCACGTTAGCTGAAGTCCTGTATTTCCTGAGAGAAAAATATAGTTTAGAGTTATTACAAAGTGTTTAATTTATTTATCAACTGATCCACTATAGCCCGCTGGAGAAGAAGTCACGTACTTGGTCTGTATTATAAATACGACAAATAATAGGTCCGAGTGGCTGCTAGTGCGTCGTCTATCACGGGTAAAAACATAAATCGCTTTTACAAATGACCTGCTCTGCAATAAAATTGTAGGTATTTTTTACTTTAATGAATAACGTTAATGAAATTGCACTTGCTTTCTTCAATTAAGATGTGCACCCTATGCACAACAGCCGTCCATTGCAGTACTATTTTACGAGTCGAACAGTAACAATCCAGTCCATATAATTCACAAAAATGGTAATTTCTGCAGTCAAAATCCTTTTTAATAAATATTGCCATTTCTTTCTACATATTACACTGCAACTGGCGACCGTAACACCCAAAAGCGTTACAAGGTTAGATAATAATATCGTTTTATGTAAACTAATAATGTAATTTTTTCTTTCATATGTGAATTCATATGTCGAAGTAGAGAGGATGGCAAGGAAAGCGTTTCTGAAGAAGAGAAATTTGTTTTCATCGAGTATTGATTTAAGTGTCAGGAAGTCGTTTCTGAAAGTATTTGTATGGAGTGTAGCCGTGTATGGAAGTGAAACATGGACGATAACTAGTTTGAAGAAGAAGCGAATAGAAGATTTCGAAATGTGGTGCTACAGAAGAATGCTGAAGATTAGACGGGTAGATCATACAACTAATGAGGAGGTATTGAATAGGATTGGGGAGAAGAGAATTTTGTGTTACAATTTGACTAGAAGAAGGGATCGGTTGGTAGAACATGTTCTGAGGCATAAAGGGATCACCAATTTAGTATTGGAGGGCAGCGTGGAGGGTAAAACTTGTAGAGGGAGACCAAGAGATGAATACGCTAAGCAGATTCAGAAGGATGTAGGTTGCAGTAGGTACAGGGAGATGAAGAAGCTTGCACAGGATAGAGTAGCATGGACAGCTGCATCAAACCAGTCTCAGGACTGAAGACCACAACATGTGAATTCGTGTGAATTGAGATATGCATCAAATAGATAGGAAGGAACTCTCCTGCTACGTCTGGAAAATTGTACAAACATGAGAATCATTACAGCAATATTTAGTAATAATACTAAATAAGGTAACTCGTCATATGCACGTCGAGTAAGGTAAGCAGCCCTCTTAATTACTGTGCTTTGTTCGAGAGACAGAGTCAACAAATACAGAAAAGAAAATTCTAAATTGACCTCAAACCTTTTAAAATTTTGTAAGTAATCAATTTTGATTAGAAAATTTTATAAAAACGTTGTCTGCAAATGTTTGATTGCTAGAATGTTCAATATAGGTGCTCTTCTGTTCAGGCTTACATTTCCTTGCTTCTGTTGTGACAGACAGATTATTTACAATACTTCTAAGTAAATTCACTGAACGAGAACAAAACATTAACTGTTATAAGTTTGGAATATAAACAACATGTCCGAAGATAATCGATCAGTGAGTAGTTTACTGAGTTCAAATGTTCAGGCAAACTCAGACAATGTCAGGACTGAAAAAATTGTTAGTAACTGAAAATGTTCACACATAGTACCAGGCTGGTAGTACCTCACATGCAAATGTAGTGCCCAATTCGATATACATATTTACAGAAACGTGTGTAATGTTGGAAAACCTCATCACTGACGATGACGCGTCATTGCATCCAAAAGGTGGCAGCCTATTTTCACAAACCGATTTAAAGAAAGAAATGACAACAAGATTGAATATTCCACTGAGCCCCATCCTGTGAAGTTACGTGAACGGTAATTAAAATTTTACGGTACCGAGTACAGGTGACGTGGCTTTAGACGATGCAGGTGGCGCTAATTTAATAATACAAATCAAATGAGTAGTAAGTTGGACCCCAAATTTTCACAATTGCTTCCCGAATAACAAAAAAGGTACACGTCGAGTAGAGGATCTCGCAACTAAACAAAATTCCTGTCACGTGCAGCACCACGAAAGAATGTATCCGACTTTCAGACAATAGTAATTAAATTGCAAGCGATTTGCAATGAAAGTTAAGGTATACTGTGTAAACTATCAGGCGATATGGAACTTCCAGGTAGAGTGTGGAAACTATTAGAGTACATGGGTTTCATTAAAATGGAACAAAACGAAGACCTAAAGATACTGAAGTATCGTAATTATTTGTTTGGGAAGCGTAATTGTGTGGAATAATTGCGTATTTATATTTTCTGTTGTCATTTTCCTCCTTATTTTGTGTGTGTTATTTACTGTCCCGATATGTAGAAGCACATGTAATACCTGCATGTATTTTGTATTTTCTGAATTGATTTACAACGCATACTGTCATGTAGAGCCAACTGCAATATTCTTATACTATACTGTTAATAATAAGCAATGTAACAAACAGAAATACAGTTACCTTTCCGGACAGCAAAACCACAAAGACAAGTGTAATAACAATGTGTGTTAACCTAAGGAGTAAGCATCAGACATTAACTGGTTTCTCCAAACAAGTCATCAGTTCTGAGGTATGGCAAATCACAGTAGTTAGACTACTATTCTGCATCAGTAACCGATATGTGGTTGGTAGTATATTACTCGCCAGTGTAATTATGCACAGGTAATGAAGCTGAGTAGGACAGCAGAAAAGATTGCAACTCCCTACTTACCTGACAGACTTCACTTCAGATTCACATAAAAGATGGTTCAGCAACACAAGAAACGCTTAGCCGCTCGCAGCAAAACTACAGTACCCAATTGCTTAAGCAAACAGACTGATATCATGAAATCAAAAGTAAATTTGGACGGGGGGGGGGGGGGGGGGTATGTTCTACATCAACATATGTGGTACTCAACATGTCATTGATTCACTATAAACTTTTTAACGTTACTATTTATCACCATTAATCATAAACTTAGTATTTACTTTCATTAATACGTAATGTGAAAGAAGCAAACAATTTATCTAATGTGATCTCTGAATCTGGCATAACCTTACGTAATCATTTTAACACAGAAAATAATAGCTTATGAAATTCTCGCGTATTCTTTCCATCAATTATTTCACTGATTAATCACTCATTTGCCAACAATATATTAAAGATTTCACAGTCTTGGCTGAATACAGGTTACTCGGAATTTTCATGTACCAGGTTAGGATCCTGCTTGGTTTATGAGCGGGATAAATTGCCAGGTGAACACAATTGTTAATTTGGATGATGGTTACTATTCTTAAAGCACATTGCAACCTCCTGGCACACACTATAATTCATAGCTAAAATGTCGTACCCTGTAAGCTGTGATCAGCGACGGTAGCGTTGGTGACAGCAGCTGCATTAATATCAGAACGGCCAAGAGCAGTTATCCATGTCGGACCTATTTCCTCTTCATAGGGATGATCCATCTTATAATCAACAGCCCGTTTTACTCCCCATACCAGGCCATAATAAACTGCAGTTTCCTACCGACGCCAGATGCAACAATATGGCGCACTCCACACTATGCTGGCGCTGTACGTGCTGTCTCTAAGATCGCTGGCCACCGACTGACTTTGTTCTAAATGTACATTCATGTTAATCTTATCAAAGAGTTTCAGTATCGATTTCGCTTCAGACATAACTCTTTCTGTTTAGGTTCGTAGTTTTATGTAGCGTTTTCATTTTCATTTATCTCGTCAATATTTTTTATTACCGGTTACGCGCACACTTGAAAAAATTCATCCCTGCTGTTGTTTATTTTCAGTTGCCTTACAATATTCTGCTTTAACAGTTTCAATAAAATATTTAGAATTTTTTTTTAAAATATGAACAATAATGTCACACAGTTACCAGTCACTTTGTTTTGTGTTTTGGTTAACTTAATGTAATGCGTTTCCTGCAGTTTCGGCCCATCTCCAAGCATTTATGCACACTGAGAAACCATTAGTTAAATTGCCTTTCACTAGGTTAACATTGGATTATACACTCCTGGAAATGGAAAAAAGAACACATTGACACCGGTGTGTCAGACCCACCATACTTTCTCCGGACACTGCGAGAGGGCTGTACAAGCAATGATCACACGCACGGCACAGCGGACACACCAGGAACCGCGGTGTTGGCCGTCGAATGGCGCTAGCTGCGCAGCATTTGTGCACCGCCGCCGCCAGTGTCAGCCAGTTTGCCGTGGCAGACGGAGCTCCATCGCAGTCTCTAACACTGGTAGCATGCCGCGACAGCGTGGACGTGAACCGTATGTGCAGTTGACGGACTTTGAGCGAGGGCGCATAGTGGGCATGCGGGAGGTCGGATGGACGTACCGCCGAATTGCTCAACACGTGGGGCGTGAGGTCTCCACAGTACATCGATGTTGTCGCCAGTGGTCGGCGGAAGGTGCACGTGCCCGTCGACCTGGAACCGGACCGCAGCGACGCACGGATGCACGCCAAGACCGTAGGATCCTACGCAGTGCCGTAAGGTACCGCACCGCCACTTCCCAGCAAATTAGGGACACTGTTGCTCCTGGGGTATCGTCGAGGACCATTCGCAACCGTCTCCATGAAGCTGGGCTATGGTCCCGTACACCGTTAGGCCGTCTTCGACTCACGCCCCAACATCGTGCAGCCCGCCGCCAGTGGTTTCGCGACAGGCGTGAATGGAGGGACGAATGGAGACGTGTCGTCTTCAGCGATGAGAGTCGCTTCTGCCTTGGTGCCAATGATGGTCGTATGCGTGTTTGGCGCCGTGCAGGTGAGCGCCACAATCAGGACTGCATACGACCGAGGCACACAGGGCCAACACCCGGCATCATGGTGTGGGGAACGATCTCCTACACTGGCCGTACACCTCTGGTGATCGTCGACGGGACACTGAATAGTGCACGGTACATCCAAACCGTCATCGAACCCATCGTTCTACCATTCCTAGACCGGCAAGGGAACTTGCTGTTCCAACAGGACAATGCACGTCCGCATGTATCCCGTGCCACCCAACGTGCTCTAGAAGGTGTAAGTCAACTACCCTGGCCAGCAAGATCTCCGGATCTGTCCCCCATTGAGCATGTTTGGGACTGGATGAAGCGTCGTCTCACGCGGTGTGCACGTCCAGCACGAACGCTGGTCCAACTGAGGCGCCAGGTGGAAATGGCATGGCAAGCCGTTCCACAGGACTACATGCAGCATCTCTATGATCATCTCCATGGTAGAATAGCAGCCTGCATTGCTGCGAAATGTGGATATACACTGTACTAGTGCCGACATTGTGCATGCTCTGTTGCCTGTGTCTATGTGCCTGTGGTTCAGTCAGTGTGATCATGTGATGTATCTGACCCCAGGAATGTGTCAATAAAGTTTCCCCTTCCTGGGACAATGAATTCACGGTGTTCTTATTTCAATTTCCAGGAGTGTAGATTCATTGTTCACTGCTTGAGGAGCTGTTGGGTTATTAGGAGGAATGGAGAGGGGCGGTATTAGATGGCCAGAAATTGCTGTTTAGTGACATCTTCTGCTGGTGTGGAGCTATGATTCCTTGTTTATTGTGATTTACACCAAAGTCTGTGTGGGCTGCGGATAGTTTCTCATGAGATTTAATGGCGCGAAACTCGTGTGATACACTTCGTTTTTCATTTGACAGTTGTTCACTTACGATTTTGACGACCGAAAGCTTCGTTATCATCGCTGGTGCAGTGCCGGAGCTGTTGTGAGACATTACACTGTTGCACTATTTACCACATGAACAGAACAGCACCATACCTTTTCTTGTTAGAAGTGACGGAAATAATGGCTTCCGATTAGATGAATACAGGGTTGTATCAGCAACGCAGGAAACTATATAACGGGTGTTGGATTCGTCATATGTAGGAAGGTGGGGCAAAGTGACTTCATGATACGGTTGTTTTCATCAGAACGGCATACCAACGACAACAGCAACATCAGGTACTCATGTCGACGACAAAGGGAGATAATGAAGATGTAGAGAAAATATATGGGCCGCGATGGCTATCCCGCGGTCTTAGGTACCTTGTACGGTTCGCGCGGCTGTCCCCATCGAACGTCTAATCCATCCTCGGGCATCAGTGTGTGTGTTGTCCTTAGCGTAAGTTAGTTTATGTTAGACTAAGTAGTGTGTAAGCCTAGGGATCGATGACCTCAGCAGTTTGGTCCCATAGGAACTTAACACCACCCCCAAAATATATGGGAGTATTGAGCAGGTAATTCGGTACGTAAGGAGTGGTGATTATGGAGGATTAGAACGCCGTTGAATGGTAGGAAGATACGGGAGAATATGGACTCTGTACTATGATGAAAGAGGAGAAAGAACATCTGCGTTGTGTAATAATTTTCTTCTAGTAAGATCGAATAAACTGTTCACAAATCACGAGACGACAAAGTATATTTAGTGAAGAGCCTGAAACATATGACGATAGTAGGTAGATTGTATAATGGTCAGATAGAGGCGTACCTATACATATTCGTGTAGACTGGCGTTCAATTCGGAATAAGGTTCTATACTGTACTGAAGTGTCTTGAGCTGCACTTGAAGTTCTCTGAGGGTATGGAAACTGCAATAGCCAACACAGTAGTAGGCAGTTCATTTGAAGAAATAAAAGCATCTCTAAAATGGGGCACTGGAAAGAGTGGGATAAAGAAACACTGATTCAAGGAAAGCAATTGCAAAAAAAATTTAAAGTAACATAATAAATACTTCAACCTACTGCGTACCTTCACGTGTAGATTTTGACGTTTGTACCTACGCCAGAATACGTTACGATTCGAGGATGGCAGTAGCCGAAACTGATACCAGCAATTTGTAAAATTTGTATTTGCGCAACGGACCTTTATAAATAAAATGGCATAATACGAAGGCAGGCTTGTTTACGGAAACTGTGCCTTCAATTGATAAAAAAGTTATGGACGTTGGACGGAAATATAAAAGGGTTCAGGGAAAAATGGTAATATAGCAATATATGTTACTTATGATTGAAATAAAGCAGAAGTGAAGGTAAACAAAGCGAAATAGCTGCAGAAGAAATAAGGAGGGAAGATTAGAGTTTAAAGTCCCTTCGACAGTGAAGTCATTACAGAGGAGTAGAAGCTCGGATTAGGGAATTATGGGGAAAGAAATCGGTAGAGCCCTTTTCAAAGGAACCATTCCAGAATTTGATTCGAGCGATTTACGGAAATCATGGGAAACCTAAATCTGGATTGGCGGACGGGGATTTGAGCCGTCGTACTCCAGAATACGAATCAACTGAGCTGACCGCTGCAGCACCTCGCTCTGTTGCAGTACAAATGGTCGTGAAAAGGATTGGTTCAGCAAATACAAAAGTCAAAACTTACTTCGGGTAACGCTGATAGCGTAGTGAGAATTCCACTGTCAAACACGAAAAAAACGTTAATGGAAGTAGTGCACTGTAGGCTTCTACGAGAGTGAACGACCGCTTGACAATATGAGAGAAGAAGAAAAGTAAGTGTCTGTGGGGGCATAGGAGATCTAGTGAAAGATAGATGGTTTTGATGTTGCAGTTGACGATGGAAGCAAGAGGTAAGAAAACTCGCGTGCGTTCATACAATTTGTCGATCATTAAAACGCATTCAGCAATGTCAGACGTCTAAAGACTTTCCGAAGTGTGAAGAAAATAGTAGTAAGCTGCAGGGAATCACCGACAATATACAATATTTGAAAGAACCAAGAGGGAACGGAACACCTAGATAAAGCTCTCAGATTAAAAATTGTGTAAAACGTGGATGCAGTCATTCACTCCTACGGCTCAGTCAACCCGTCGTAGGAACAATGACGGAAATAAAAAAAGAGTTTCAGAAAGAGATGAAAATTGGGAGTTAAAAAATATCAGTGATACGATTCGCTGATGCCATTGCTTTCCTCAGTGAAGGATAATCTGACAGAAACAGAATGAGCTGCATTGTGTGGGTTGCTTGACCGTTTTTGTTGCAAAACTGTCCCATAACTTATATAAAGTCAGGATATAAAAATCAGTTATATCAGAATAATTAATCGTAATTAACCAACACCGAAAAATGTAATGCATAACGGTACTAATGATTGTCGGTAGTCAACGGTCGTAATTTACATTTTATTCGAATTTGGATGCTTTACTCTACTGGCCATAAAAAATTGCTGCACCACGAAGATGACGTGCTACGGACGCGAAATTTAAGCGACACGAAAAAGATGCTGTGATATGCAAATGATTAGCTTTTCAGAGCATTCACACAAGGTTGGCGCCGGTGGCGAAACCTACAACGTGCTGACATGAGGAAAGTTTCCAACCGATTTCTCATACACAAACAGCAGTTGGACGGCGTTGCCTGGTGAAACGTTGTTGTGATGCCTCGTGTAAGAAAGGGAAATGCGTATCATCACGTTTCCGACTTTGATAAAGGTCGGATTGTAGCCTATCGCGATTGCGGTTTACCGTATCGCGACATTGCTGCTAGTGTTGGTCGAAATCCAATCACTGTTAGCAGAAAATGGAATCGGTGGGTTCGGGAGGGTAATACGGTACACCGTGCTGGATCCCAATGACCTCGTAACACTAGCAGTCGAGATGACAGGCATCTTATCCGAATGGCTGTAGCGGATCGTGCAGCTACGTCTCGATCCCTAAGTCAACAGATGGGGACGATTGCAAGACAACAACCATCTGCACGAACAGTTCGACGACGTTTGCAGCAGCATGGACTATCAGTTCGGAGACCATGGCTGCGGTTACACTTGACGCTGCATCAGAGACAGGAGCGCCTGCGATGGTGTACTCGACGACGAACCTGGGTGCATGAATGGCAAAACGTCATTTATTCGGATGAATCCAGGTTCTGTTTACAACTTCATGATGGTCGCATCCGTGTTTGGCAACACCGCGGTGATCGCACATTGGAAGCGTGTATTCTTCATCGCCATGCTGGAGTATCACCCGGCGTGATAGTATGGGGTGCCATTGGTTACACGTCTCGGTCACCTGTTGTTCGCACTGACGGCACATTGAACAGTGGACGTTACATTTCAGATGTGTTACGACCCGTGGCTCTACCCTTCATTCGATCCCTTCGAAATCCTACGTTTCAGCAGGAAACTCTCGATGAACTGTGGTATCGTGTTGAAGCTGCATGGGCAGCTGTACCTGTACATGCCATCCAAGCACTGTCTGAATCAATGCCCAGGCGTATCAAGGCCGTTATTACGGCCAGAGGTGGTTGTTCTGGGTACCGATTTCTCTGGATCTATGCACCCAAATTGCGTGAAAATATAATCACATGTCAGTTCTAGTATAATCTATTTGTCCAATGAATTCCCGTTTATCATCGACATTTCTTCTTGGTGTTCCAATTTTGTGGCCAGTAGTGTATATAATTAAGAGGACGTGCGTTAGTGGCTAACCGAGTGAAGAAAAACACAGGGAAAGAGACAAGCATTTCCTGAGAAACTTTTTATAGGCCGGCGTTCGAAAATTTCGTGTCCAAGTCACTCCAAAAAAAGTAAAAAGGGCAAAAAGGCAGAAATACTTCTATCACTGAGTATTGGGTAAGAAAATACTTCGTCTTTATCTTGTAGAGCCTTCATCGCTTGATCTCCAGGAACCGCCATCGCCGCCGTCCTGGCATGCAGACAGGTAAGTGCGCTAAGGGACTTAGACAGATATTGGGAGATGAGCTGAAGGATTTACATGGATTTGGGGATGATCCGTCTTCCGCTGCTGAGTGTCGCTGTTGTGCCGCCAGTGACTGATTCTGCCGACGTTTCATACTCCTCCTACAGTCTGCTGTGGTAAGATCGAGCCACGACCAGTAGATGATGCATAGGGACAGTGAATTAGTTTTTACAGAATATAAGTAACTTGAAGCTTCGCCGAATTAATGGTATTTCTTGTTACACTTGGTGACTACTGAAATTTTAATTCGTTATTTTGGCGGATACAAGATTAGTTCATATCAGGTCACACAGCCACTTTACATAACATGGCTTAAAAAGACGGCCTGTCACTTGAGGGGTTTGGTGCAGAAACGGTGTAACCCACTAATACACATTTTTTTGTATTTTTGTGTTTTTGCTACTTCATTGATTTGCTCTTGTAGATTATCGTTTTTGTACTTCTTTCAGGAGTAAAACATTAGTGATGGAACTTGTAGACAACTATTTACAAATTAATTGAGAGCAAACTTGATGTAACCCACTAAGGATTCATTTAGTGAAGAAAATCTCAGTGACTCTGGTTCTGGTGAAGAATATGTTCCACATGCTTCTCCGTACGAAGATGACTCTAATTATGAAACCCCCAAAACAAAGCTTCAAAGGATAACTGTGAAAAGACATACCAGTGCTGAAACAGCAAGACTACAAGCCGCTGCTGCGTCAGTACCTAAAGGTATAAATGATTCACAAAGTACTCTCACAGATCCTGCAAATGATGGACAAGTGGCAAGTACGTCAACTAAAACAACAGTTATTGTCGTTGGAGGTAATGAAATTGCTGATCCGATGCGAGTGGATATTTAGTGATGGTTAAGATGACCCTCCTACTATTCAAAAAAAGAATAGCAATAGAAGAAGACTATTGATGTGTGGAAACGGAATGTGAAGAAGATGGAACGTGTTATTGGCCAATACAAGTAGTTTCAAAAAAACTGGCTCTAACCACTATGGGACTTAACTTCTAAGGTCATCAGTCCCCTAGCACTTAGAACTACTTAAACCTAACTAACCTAAGGACATCACACACATCCATGCCCGGAAGGTAGTTAGGTTTCTATCATTGCAATTATCCCAAAGAGATATACTTGATAAGAAGAAAATTTGTATGGACGGCGACAAAATTAACTTGGTGGAGATATAGCGCCCGAAATATCACAAGTAAAAACCTTTTGAAATCGATTTCTCTGATATGCCATACAGGTCCATGAATTGCAAGAAAACCAGAAGCACACCAAATACATCAACCAGGTTGTGTCACGCTGTTGAAGTTACCTAAGTAGGAAAAACCTACAATTACACTTGCTAAACCTAAAGATGAAATATGTTCCTCTCATCCATCACAGGTTTTATGAAAATATTAATAATTTACAGGCTACACTTCCCGAATCTGGTACCGACATATCTTTTAGTGGAGACAGCGAAAACGAGTGTTTACTTATTTACTGGGAGAAACGTCTAGACATTCTTGTAATATTACCTTAAACAGTTGCATTATTTTCAGTTCTTATGTCAGTAAAGAATGAAGTTGAACTTTGCACACCGTGTTTGTAGCTAAATGTTAAATAAATGTTGTTTATTTTCTTTAATACATACTGTTTATTTACTTTAAATAGTGTTATTTCCATCATTTTTCTTAAAACTATGATAATGTAGGTTACTTCACTCTGGCAGTAATACATATTTTGTTTGTAAAGAGCTACATTGATGCATAAAAGAACGTAAATATGGAATACACCAGTAAAGTTCAGATTTTACTTGGAGGTAAATTGGCGTAACCCAAAATTTTAGTACTGAAAATGCAATTTCTAGAGAGTAAATATTTACATTTAATAATGTCACGCCCAGTACAAAAAACTTTTTCTAACAGTAATAGTTAATTTATACTGTTTATTTAACCGTGGCTCGTTTTTCCTAAAAACACAAAAATTGTGCGTTACATCATTTCTGTAGTAAACCCCTCATTTATATCTTCATTTTGTGGCAATATTAAAGGATTTAACTGTTACACATTTTACGCGAAGATCAGGGGTAAAACTGGCTTTAGTGCCTGTTGACGGACTTGTCTCAGAACTACGCGAAACTAGTAGTGGGTTGCACAAGCAGCTTCAAGGTTATCCCATAGACTTCCGTAAGGTTCTATCTGCGATACAACGACTGTGCGCAGTTAATTTTGCAGTAGTTGATAGTATCTTACGGAAGTGAGTGTAGGCAGTGTGAGGCTGCCACATCATCCTCTAAGTAATGAGAACTGAAGCCTTTCAGCGGCGAAATGACGTTTGAGCGGTGCGGCATGACACGTAACATATCACGGATTCTGCTTTGAAATACGTAATGTTCAGCGATGTGACTGCTGTAATTGATGAACGATCGCTCTAACACCGAGACTCGTCGGGGTTTCATCTCTCGTCTGGTCTACCTCTGGCTGAGCGACGTTGCTACAGCTTCACATCGGTCAGAGTTATTATACTACGAGCTGAGTAATGTTCCATGAGACAGGTTTATTACGGCACCACTAGTTGATCAATCTGTTAAATGGGGTGATAAAACAGGTGCCTCAAAACGTACGCAAAAACAGGAGCAGTGGTAAAGCGTTGCAAACATTTATGTTACTTTTTGGTAGGTAATAAAAATAGCTCTAGCTCTCTCGTTTTAATCGTACCCTATCTGTACTGACCTCATGGTAAGAGGAGTAAAATGTATCATATATTGGAGAAAACCAATAAAGTAGCGCCTTGTTAGATCTTTTTAATTCTGTATTCGCCATTGTGGTCAGGGTTTTGATCTTAAGCTACTGTATTAAGACACTGGATGAAATTAAAATCTGAAAGGAATGGGACACACAAAAATGTCCTTTCACGAATTCCAGTGCGAAAGTCATTGTTCCATTTTTAGAAGGAAGATCTTAATAGTTTAGTAGTATAGTCGGTAATCAGAGCTGTGGAGCCGGAATATTTATAGGAAAGATCATCGTTTACAATAGAAATGTGAGGCTTTCTATTTGAAAATATCATTGATCGTATTGTTATGAAAAACATACAAACCCTTTTTTTTTCGACGTTATTTCACGACATGCATGAATTTGGTTTGTTCTCAGGAATTTTAAATCATTGAAACTTAACGTCGGACCAGTTTAGCATGGAAGGGGGAATACTGTGAGTGAAGTTATAGTTAAGCTCAACGGATTTAGACAAATTCCATACATATTTGTTGCTCGATACAATATAATGGTGCATAATGCGTTGGTAGGGCTACATCGCTATCATCATCTGCGCTGGAAGTACCTTGAAACTGACGTGATCATATGTTACTTGCTATTATGTACTATTTTAGCGCCCGCTGCTTCGCTCGCATATATTGCATGGTTTGCACACTTTTTTTTATCGTACTTATATGTTGCTATGGCCATTGTTCATTTGTAAATCTACACACTGTAAAAGAAACCCTTTACATAGCTGCCAGTCTTTGCGTGATTAACGTGTCCCAATGAGTGTAATTTAGTTTCATACAGCGAGTTAAGAAAACAGAGAGACAAATCAGATAAGTGTATCTGTAGATAGTAGCGTCAGCGTTAAACCCGGTTCTGAACTCTCACCTCAAACAGGTATCCTATACATGGAATTGCATTTAAACGTGGTATATATGTTGACATGAATAATGATGATTTTGCGTAGTAATTAAAATAAAAATAATTTTTTGATCATATATATTTGTCCAACTGAAATATTAATCTATCAAAGATCCGTGTCTTTTTCTGTGCAACTGTGTCAAAGCCAATTGGTTGTTATGGCTGTAGAATAGTTTTCTTCGGTTTACTTGCAAACGTTTCAAGCCAATTAAGACGACAGAAGCACGGTCTTTCCTGAATGTACCTCAGACCAAAACTCGATTCTGCTTTCTTAAAGTAATATTTCTTATAAAACTTTTCATCCCCTATTTCACTGGAATACGTGATTTTTTTTAAACGAAGAAGTCAAACACGAAATTTCATAGATGAAGCTTTAAAATGTTAGCAGCCCTTTAATAATGATTTATGTTCACAAACAACTGTCACCCACTGATTCATTCCCTTATGGTTTCAATTAACAAAAATTCTGAAACATGTATTTCTTTTCCTGACCAAGAAACCAAATCCTAATTTTCGTAAATTTAGCTTAAAATTTACCTACAAAGCGACATATTCATCCTCTATTTCACCCCCCTGGGGGTACAATTTGGAAATATTACTTCCAAAACTATCGCCCGGGTGATGTGACAGTGAATCTGTCAGAAAAATTCTTTTTATTTTTCAAATTTTGTTAAATGATAGTCAACAACAAGATTAAGCCATCATTTCAACAAAATGAGAAGTGTATTTTAAAGTAAACAGATGTTCTTATTCATGTCACGACTACGCGGTAATTCATTTAGCTGCAAGGATTCTTCTGCACTTTCAGGGTTAGTCTCGTGGGTCACTAACGCACCGCCTCATGGGCACTCTGTCTAGGCTTGTAGTCTTCAGCCAGAAACATGGGTCCATCTCTAAGCTGCGCTTGTAACAGCCCTACATTCTGTTTACTTGAGCCCACAGCTTTACATTATTGCAATAACAACATGATCACCAAGAACTTTTACTTCGTTCTTGATTCCACAATCACGATATTGACGTGCGTGTCATTTTCAAATCATAAGGTGAAGCGCAGCAGTTTACAGTCTTTACTGTTACGATGACAGACTCCCATAGTTATTTAACTTCAAGTGTACACCTCGATTTATCTGGTATCTGTCTATATTTTTGTGATGGACCATGCCAGAGCTGTTGCTATTACTATATTACTTTGTATCCTGTGGTTCACAGACATCTGTTGATGCATTACACTGGAACCAGATGGTTACGTTTTATTAACTGACCTATTCAGCCCCCTAATTTAAAAAGTCTTCTTTTCCACAAGCAGCACACCTATAAAGTAAATTATAACAGCAAATGAGTATAGTTTTATTTTTGTACTATTCATTAAATTGATCAAATTGTATTAAAATTGGTGGCAAAATCCTTCAAAACACCCAAGTGGTCCAGTCCACTGTTTAAGTATCTAGTCGGGAGTCCATTACCCATGTCAGCCAAACATTATAGAGACTATGCTCGGGTATTAATTTATCACTGCCGTTCACAACGTTGTCAACTACTTGATATTTCAAAAAATTAGTATAATGAACAGTTGTTATACACAATTTAGAAACGTGAATCCTATTCTTTCCATGACAGCGAAACATACAGCGGCTACATGCTAGGATATTAACTTTACAGTGCTGTAGAAAACGTTTGTCCTCTTTTTCTGATAAAGTCAAGCATTTTAGTAACCGAGATGCAGGTCAGTGATCGTTGACCTAAACAGGGTTTTAGAACTGTAATGTAATAGTGTCCTAAAACCAGAAGGTTATAGTACATATTCCACGTCTTCACAGTGTGTGTTCGCAACTTGATCTTAAAATTGTATTGTAGAAACAGCAACTGACAGTGTGTATATGTACTGGGTGTCTGTAGCCATTTTCCAGTGTAAATGTTTTCCTCTGTAGATTTTCTCCAATGTAGCAATTTGCCAGTCGAACTCTTCTCCAGCTTATCCATTTCCCTCTATAAACGCTTTCCAGTGTGCCTCTTTTCCTGTGAAACGTTTTCCATTGTAAGTATCATCTATTGTACCGTCTTCCAGTGTAACTTATTTAGGTACAATGACGGACTATGATATGCAATTGACAAGGTAACCGCCATTACACCATAGGTGCACTTACCTTTACTCAGCGAATGTGCCAATGTTTTCCAGTGTAATCAGTTTCCCGTACAACGATTTTCCAGTGTAATCGTTTTCCAGTGTAACTTTTATCCAGTGTAAACTTTTTCCTTCCCCCCCCCCCCTTCCCCTCCTCCCCCAGTAGCTGACATCTCCAGAGGTGAAACCCTCAGTAGCCGATATCCATTCCACGTACACACTTTCAGCGACTAGCCATACAATACTGTTTGAAGCTGGAATAGCATTCACCCATTGTCATGTTATGACACATACACTATTAGCTTCTGGTCTTAGAACACAGTTTCAACTCTGGAAGGCTATTTGTTTGTTTCAAATATTACTGCCTTGCCTCCTTGGCATTGTCAGCAGCAGATGACAAAGGTTTTATTCTGCAAGAGAAAATTAATATCGTAGCATGGAGTCGCTATAGTGTTCGCTGGGAACTGGAAGTATAGCAACCCTCGGTTATCATCTTTACAAATGGGTATTACTAATGTTCAGTTTGCTATTTCCTCGAAGTGTCATGTTGTGTCCATTGTGTAACAGCAAAGATTGAAAACTTCATGAACTGCAAGAAGAAGTCACCACAAACATTTCTAACATCGTCATTATAATGTTTGGCTGCCTTTGATATCAGGTTTAAAGATGAGTTTAGACGACTGTAGATCTGCGAATTACGTTGTTTACTTTGGTAATACTCGTCTTAAATGCACTTTAATATGTACGTTAGATCGACAGGCTGTTATCTGCAGGATGAGTCCGTGCCGTTGTCTGCTGCTACTCGGGAGGGGTCGAGGTGAGTGAGGAGACACTCCTCTCGTCAACCACCGCGGGTATAGAATCTTCTTCACTTTCTTGCGCCCAAGGTCCGTAAGATAACCGTGGCTCCGTTAGGGCCCTTGCGAGCTGGCTGGCAGAATTTGAATCGTCGGTGGTTTCCTGCTGTATTCCAGTGTGTCGTGACCTGTCAGGCCGAGGGAGCGGAAAGGGCTGTGTCGAAGTCAAGGAAAGCAACAGGTGAGGGCGACGCTGTGCCATGCATGTCTCCTGTTTCGTCGGTCGTTCGGTCGCCAACTGGGGAAGACGTACGCAGGAGGCAATAGTCTTATGGTGTAATGCGTCACTATATAATGTGACTTCTGAAATTTTCCCGGCGTATTTGTTCTCCTAATAATTTCCGGGTATGCAGCCGGATCCCGTCGACATTCTGCCACGATATTTCGGCACAGAGACGTCCGGCCATCATCAGGTGAGTACACAACTACTGAAGAGCCCAGGTGCAGTCGCGGTATTTATGCCGATTCTCGCGCACGTGTTGACATGCGCGGCATAGCCGAGTTGTACGTGCTGCCCTGTGTGGTGAAAGTAAAAGATCATCTAGTCATTGAGTATCGAATGACGCTGTCTATTCCGCTGTGAATGTATAATTTTAATAACAGGATTCCAATTTTTATCCAATTGAAAGCCGTTGTAACGATTTATAAGATTATCTGCAAGACGTATTTCCACTGATTCCTTGATTACGGAATCCCAAAATCCGGAAACCGGAGCTAAAATTTTTGTTCTATTGTATTCCATTGAATGTTCCAATGAAATACAGTGCTCTGCTACTGCCGATTTTGACGGTTGCCGCAGACGGGTGTATCTTTCATGTTCTGTACATCGTTCATGGGCAGTTCTTGTCGTCTGGCCAATATATGCAGAGCCACATTCACAGGGAATTTTGTAGACGCCTGCTTTCTTCAGTTGTAAATCGTCTTTAACGCATCCAACCAGGGCCCGGTTCTTTGCTGGTGGACGGAAGATAACCTTGATTTTATTCTTCTTCAGTAATCGGCCTATTTTCGACGACACATTCCCGGCGTATGGAAGAAACGCAGTTGATTTAAAGTCGTCATCAGCGTCCTCAGTGCGCTGCTTCTTGTTATGACAGTTGCGCATGGCCTATCTTATTTGGCGTGAAGTGTAGCCATTCTCTTTAAAAACCTTCTCCAAGTGTTCTAATTCTGCGTGGAGGTTTTCATCGTCCGATATTACATGCGCTCGATGTATTAAGGTACTGAGAACACTGGCTGTTTGTGCTGGGTGGTGGCAGCTTGACGCCTGGAGATACAGATCTGTGTGAGTCGGTATCCTGTACACAGAATGTCCTAATGACCCATCATTTTTACGGCATACTAGCACGTCTAGAAATGGTAAAGTGCCACCTTTTTCAATCTCCATCGTGAATATGATGTTCTCATGTAAAGAGTTTAAATGATGAAGGAATTTCTCCAGTTCCTGTCTGCCATGAGGCCATACAACAAAAGTATCATCTACGTACCGCCAGAAGACCGTAGGCTTTAAGGCAGCAGACTCAAGTGCTTTCTCCTCAAAGTCCTCCATAAATAGATTAGCTACCACAGGGGACAAAGGTCTCCCCATGGCGACGCCGTCTGTTTGCTCAAAGAATTCGTCATTGAATAAAAAGTACGTTGAGCAGAGTATATGTTCAAACAAGGCCGTCATTTCTGCACTGAATAAGTTACCAATAAGATGTAACGCTTCCATTAAAGGCACTTTGGTAAATAGTGAGACCATATCAAAGCTGACTAATAAATCCGATCTGCTAAGCTTAACTTCCTTCAAGCGACTGACAAAATCCTCGGAATTACGTATATGGTGGCAACACTTACCCACATACGGCTTTAGTAGTGAGGCCAGATATTTTGCTGTAGAATAGGTGGCAGCACCAATGTTACTTACTATTAATCGTAGTGGGGCACCATCCTTGTGTATCTTGGGAAGACCGTAGAGTCTTGGTGGTACTGCATTGTGTGGTCTCAATCTCTTGATAACTTGTTCAGGTAGAGAACAGTCGTTCAAAAGGGTAGCAGTTTTCCTTGAAATTCGGCTTGTTGGGTCCTTTTCAATTCTGCGGTACGTGGAATCATTTAGCTGACAATATATCTTCTCGTTGTAGGCTTCCCTTGTCAGAAGAACTGTGGCGTTACCCTTATCCGCAGGCAGTACGACTGTGCTAGTATCTTCTCTGAGGCTGCGGAGAGCAGCTCTTTCAGCTGGCGAGATGTTACTCCGTTGTGGCGCACATTTCAACAACGTTCGGCAAGATTCACGTCGAATTTTTTCTGCATTATCCGCAGGGAGACGTCTAATGGCTTCCTCAATGGAACTGATGAAATCCGTTAAAGGCAGTGAAGCAGGAGTAGGGGCGAAGTTTAAACCTTTCGCAAGCACTGACATCGTCGCATCGTCAAACGATTTCTCCGTAAGGTTCACCACGGATCGTCCAGAGATAGCTTCTTGCGGCTTTCGTGTTACGAGTTGGCTAAACTTCGCACTTTGCCTGTTCGTACTGTTCCTGTGAGCCCAGTCTGCCTTGGCCCAGGATACATCGTCAATCCAGTCCCAGCTAAGGGAAGAACATCTTGCTGCAATCTTCAGATGTAAATAATATAAATTCCTGGCAACAGCGTCTAACTCACGACGCGTATAACGGATTCGTTCTCTTAAAAAAGCCAGACTCGACTTGCGTTTTATATTGTTCGCCGCCACACTATTAATAAAATGAACAACTCTGGCGAAAGTTGGAATCAAGTTATTGTTTCTTCATTTGAGTAAAAAATTTAGTGAACACAGAAACCTGGCTCTTTTCTCGCGTAATTTATCCAGTACGTGGATATCCTGAACCATCTCCTCCCCGTAAAGGTATTTGCTGTGACTTCTGAAATTTTCCCGGCGTATTTGTTCTTCTAATAATTTCCGGGTATGCAGCCGGAACCCGTCGACATTCTGCCACGATATTTCGGCCCAGAGACGTCCGGCCATCATCAGGTGAGTACACAACTACTGAAGAGCCCAGGTGCAGTCGCGGTATTTATGCCGATTCTCGCGCACGTGTTGACATGCGCGGACATCGTACGTCACTATATATTTTGCCACGGTGACCTCTGTTTCGGGACGTGGGTTTCCGTGTCCAAATTAGTGTGATTCCTGCACCGCATCCCCGTAAAGGAGATAATCAGAGTTCCATTCTCTAATCGATGGGCGACCTTCCTCAATCTGTAAAGACTCTGGCATGGTGTCGGACAATCCTGGACGTGCTACGGATATGCAGTCTGAGGTTCCTAGTCTCCAAAGTGATCCTCTGTCTGCCTTGAAAGTCAACCGTTTCACTCCTGTGTCATTGATGGGTAGTGCCAATATCGTAGGGAGTGGCACAGTTCCCCCATCGGGATTTGTGTAAGCCGACGTTGAACACACGGTGAACATACGTGAAACTCCTGACAGCAAGCGGACTAAGTAACTGGCTGCCCATCGTACACCACGATCTCTCGACACCCACCTATGTCTAGGTAGGACGACGCGTGTTTTGTTAATTCAGTTTTAACTTGTCACAAGCCGTTGAGAACCGGGTACCATTCCTAGGTGTTGCATTTTTCTTCCACGTGGCTAATTACCGTCCCATACGGTCGGAAATCTGCGAAATCACTTTCAATAGGAGTACGAAGACTCTTAGTGTGCTCGATGCTGCTCCTTCATCGTCAACGGTAACTGCCCGTTATGGCCATTGGAGTGTTTCAACTGGTCACAACAGTCTTACACATTGCGTCATCGACTATCTTGATGTAGGCGACACTACTTAGAGTGGTGTGTACTTACGATTCGAATACGAATGATACGGAAGAACCGTTCGATACCAAAGGCTCGTGGTCTTGCGTGGTCAAGTGTGAAACGTCCCCTCCGAAAAATTATATATCACTGTGCTTAAACTGATAAACAATACTTTTTTAGCGCAACGCAATCTGACTTTCAATAATACCTACAAAAGAATGGCCTTGAGTAACATTAACCTATACCTTTCATAAATCACTTACCTCACAAAAATCTTCGTTACTCAAGATTCTGCAATACAGCGAGCGCCACTAATGCCAGCTAAATAAAAGATTCAAACTACAGAAGGCACTAGCTACTGATAGGCATAGTTAGTAAATGAAAGATTTTAATAGAGAACAAACAATGTATTTACCTTAATAGTCATAATATATATATAGCAGTTCATGACATCCATTCTTACAAATTTCAAAACTCCGCCATCTCTCTCCCCACATCCACCACTGCTGGCGGCTCACCTCCAACTGCGCAACGCTACGCGCTGTTCACATCCAGCTCCCGCTGCCCAACACTACAATGGCAGACGACAATGCAAACCAGCCAGTGATTTTCATACAGAGCGCTACGTGGCGGCGGCGTTACCAATATAAGAACCTAAACCCACTTAACCGAGAAGAAAGAAACTACAGGAACTACCGACCTGACGACAGACGATATAATCATAACAATAGACCTGATTTTCATCAGAACTGGAGAGATTCCAACAGGGCAGGGCGTTCTCGTCAAGGTGAATTTGTAGAAGTTAGGTCTCCTAATCCCAATAACGACGCGCGCCAACAAAGAGACAGACAATTACTCGCACCGCAGGCAGCCATGTGCGCTGGCTGGCTCAGAGAAAAATAACATAGACGCTAACGCTGACAAAAACTCCAGTATTCCTTAACGACGTATACAACATGATAATTGCTTAGAAGTTTAAACTCTGTTCACTAGGAAGAGTAAAGGATTGCACCACATTTCACATGTAAAACCATTTATTGAGAGATAATCGGCCTTTCAACTTTGTCTTTGCCATAATACTTTTCACTTCACATTTCTAGTACGCTTTGTCAGACTTAGAAGCTGTTACCATGCAACAATGTTTGATGTTAAATATCCAGTCAAGAGCCAAGAGAACTTATTTTAATTGTGGAGATCCCACCGAGATTTACGAATTGCATTGTTGTAGTGAACAGACGACACAGTGTTATTGTGTGTGTACATTCTTGCTTGTTAGTTGCACGATTACGTAACGACTATAAGGTTTACATACTTAGAACATATAGAGGTACTGCTAATCAAATTTTAATGCAACATTTTGGTTTACTTGAAAATACATTCATTATTTGAAGTACATTCGGAGAGGTTAAAGATGACTTAGCATTTGGTTTCTTTGATTGCTACACGATTATATCACGACGCTACTAATATGTGACACGATTTACATTGTTGCTTTTGCGGTGTATCTGTTTTATATCTGCACAGTTTTCCTGTATTATTCTGGAAAGTAAAACATGTTTCAGTAGTAACTTTTGTGGTATAGCTACAGTGAGACAGCCTTTTCGTAGCACAACAATACGTTACAGTATAGTACTTTCTTGAAATGGTACTGTACGCAATAACTACGATATCTATACGCAAAGCATTTCACTTTTGTTTATTACGAGGTTAGTACATTGACTTCTGCAGAAGTTAGCTTTGGGAGGACGATAACTACGACATTTCCACAGAGATTATCTTACAACAAGACGCACATTTTAGAGCAAAAGTACACGTATTTGAGTGATTAATTTTGTACTTAAAACATTTATTTTTAAAGATATTTGAAGTACAATGATACAAAGGTTTTCCGTGATACATTTCATTCCGTTGGTGTAATCTGTAACACCTGAGGATATAATTACATTAATCCTCAGGGGGGTACACGCTTACTTTGTGCACCACGTGTGTGGCAAGCACAAGGAGCCCTAGCTAATATGGTATTTGCTTATACAACTTTACACATCGTTACCATATTTCTCTAACAAGGAATTACACAGCTATCTGATCGTTTAACTGAGAGACACAAATATTTATTGTACTACGTCAGTGGCAGATGTTTACGTAATTACTCGGTTGGATAACTTCACACTTATAAAACTGTATTTTGTCTGTACTTTGTGAACTGTTCATATTTTTTCGGAACCATTGTGATACTATGAGAGCTGTGAATGATGTGTTTGGTATGGGATCATGATTTGAAAGTAGGTTTGAGGTAGATGACACTATTGAAATGAGCAGAGAATTTTTTTAGGTTTTGAAATTATTGGAGAAAGCTACGACGATTTTGAGAATTTGACTGAGGTGTTATGATGTTATTATTACGATGACTGTGTGTATTATGCTGTTGCGGTATGTTTATGATCAATAAGCTGATGCTATATGAGTTATTTGATTATGCTACATATCTGTTGTGATGAAATATTGAAGAAGTGTCGACGAATAAGGTAAGGAATAATGAGTAGTGGTTAGGGGCTCTGGTTGGTGAAAAAGGTAGTTGGAATCCAAGAATCGTACTTTAAGAGTTATGAAATGTATGTAAATGCGTGAATGTATTACAATGCCGACGAAAATTTTTTGGACACTGTTATATCAATAGGATTTTGTTTCTACAGATTTGTAACGCAAATTCTTGACCTGTGAAATATTTTTATATGAGACTGTCACTGTAGTGGAAACTGGTGTCGTAAATATTTCGGTAAGAAAGTTAAGTGACCATCTGCACGTAATGCGTCATGGGCACTCAGCTGCACGACCGACGCCTTGAAAAAAGCCATTAGTGTTTGCCTGTCAGAGGCACAGATGAAGAAAAAAAAAGAGGTCAGTATCCTCGCTATTGACATTCCTTTGTAGAAAGCATCGTAAATACGACACCCTCAAACTTGAAAACATGATTACACTGTCGAGTTCTTAATTTATTACATTTACTGAAATGAAATGATGAGAAACATTTCATGTCTATTGTCTTGCTAGTTTGAAGATTGTTTACTGCATTATGAAATGCCTTATGGCTAGCGATTGACGTTTCACGCCTTGCTTTGCCTATTTTGTTTAATATCTAGTTTCTTGTTGCACCGCAGCATTGTTTAAATTAAAATTTAATATATGTACTAATATAACTACTTTCTGTCTACAGACACAGTAAAGAACAATTTTCTGATGTACTTTCGTAAAAAAGGAGGAACACAAATAGACATTTCCCCTCACAGCAATTGTACAATTAAAATTTTTACCGACTTGGTAACTTTCTTCCAGTGTAAGTTTTTGTTATGTGATATAGGTATTAAACATGGCCATTTTTACTGTAATATTTTTTCTGCTTGAGCTTTGTCATGTTTAGATACAAGTTATTGCATTTTCTGCTGCTGTTTGCCAGGCATAGTGCTACTAAATTTCACTTTGCATTACTCTGTTAAGCCAGTTTTACTACTGATTTATTTTTCTTGTTTGGTGTTCATTGCCTTATATTAGTTGTAATATTGCTGCTTCCTTAGCCAATTTGAATTTTTTGTCATTGCTGTTTGTGTTAATTGTTTTGTGCATTGCCTCGTCCCTTAGTTTAGCATATGAGCTCAGTAGATTTAAGTTAGCTTAAGATGGGGTAGGCTATATAACAGAACGAGTTGTGATGAATTGGAAGAAATACATTGAGAAGCTATAAGAAAATGATTTGGCCAAAAATAATTTTGAAAGAGGATATGAACAAAAAAGTAGGGTTTAGCGAGAAAAGGTTTAGGAAGGATTTTCTTGGAAATAAATGATGAGGTAAGATTCTGGTAATTAAATAAAAAGGTAAGAAATATGTGAACATATAAATGCAGAAAGAATGATTGGATAGGATTTGTTTGGTGGAAACAAATGTTGAAATAAGATGGAAGATCTATGGAATGAAGTTTTGGGTTGGACTGCAGTACCAAATGTTACACTAAAAACAAACCCTGCCCTTTCCTCTTGTGTTATCCCACTATGTGTTTGTGTACCCTTGGGTATTTGTGTTCTTCCTGCCTTTATGTGTTTATCTGATAAGAGTTACATTGTAGAATTTTTCTGATAATATGTTATTTACTTTGTTAAGATGTTTAGACATTATTTATCTGTTCTGTTTTGTTGCTCATATGTAAAGTTGATGTTTCAGAAGTTATTCTGATCTTTTATGTATGTACTTATATCATAATACCTGTAACACTGATGTATATGTTTATTTCTATTCTTTTATTAAGCCTGTTTTACTACAAATGTTATCTTTATTATAATGTTTTTAATGATAAATTTTGTGCCTTTGTTATCGTATTCTTATGTTATAAAATTGTAATTGACACCAGTTCATCAAATTAAGTAACTTGTAAGTTACATTTCACTGTACACGTTTCTGTTGGTCATGGACAACAATTAGCGACTGTTAGTGTTTGGACGTGTGTTCATAAGTCAGCAACGGACTGGTTAACAGCATTGCTGGTTCTAAGGACATTTCAAAAAAAAATTGTCAGTGCACAAGTGGTGGTTCATGGACTTGCTATACTGTCCGCAAGACTCTTCGATGGTGATTGTGCACCTGCACAGTCGCAACACATGGCTGCTGGCCGTCTCTACAAGGACTACAGTGGGTCTGCATCTCTGATGGTCCACCAATACCATTATTTCTACAAGGACTTCAGTGGGTCTGCACCTCTTGTGGCCCACCAATAACATACTCTCTACCAGGACTACAGTGAGTCTGCTCTGTGATGACCTACCTACCAATATTCTTCAAAACTTCGTATGACTCTGCTGTGGGTTTGCTTTGTTGTGGCCCATTACCTGTCTGCATGTCAAGAGTCAGCACTGTCTTTCCGTTGGAAGGACAACACTACTTCTTCAAGACTGCATCGAAATCCACTACTTCCGTGTGCATTTTATTTTACAGCTCAGACTTTGAGAAAACAAACCGCAATTTTACTGTGATGAATGTTCAGGACTTGTCTATATGGACTGTGCGCAAAATTTTAACTTTTGACCAACATTGTATCAATAAGTGTGTGCATTTGATATCTTTGTTATTGTAATTATGAAAAATTATATCAAATCATTATTGGGCACTGCCCAAAACAATTTGTAAAATTTTTGTGGGGAGCATAGGGGCTATGTAAGTAGGCTGTTTACGTTCTTATATTGGTAACGCCGCCGCCATGTAGCGCTCTGTATGAAAATCACTGGCTGTGCTGTGTGCAGTCTGTGGCTGGTTTGCACTGTTGTCTGCCATTGTAGTGTTGGGCAGCGGCAGCTGGATGTGAACCGCGCGTAGCGTTGTTCAGTTGGAGGTGAGCCGCCAGCAGTGGTGGATGTGGGGAGAGAGATGGCGGAGTTTTGAAATTTGTAAGAATGGATGTCATGAACTGCTATATATATATTATGACTATTAAGGTAAAAACATTGTTTGTTCTCTATTAAAATCATTCATTTGCTAACTATGCCTATCAGTAGTTAGTGCCTTCCGTAGTTTGAATCTTTTATTTAGCTGGCATTAGTGGCGCTCGCTGTATTGCAGAATCTTGAGTAACGAAGATTTTTGTGAGGTAAGTGATTTGTGAAAGGTAGAGGTTAATGTTAGTCAGGGCCATTCTTTTGTAGGGATTATTGAAAGTCAGATTGCGTTGCGCTAAAAAATATTGCGTGTCAGTTTAAGCACAGTCATATATAATTTCTCTAAGAGGACGTTTCAAGTAGAAGCTGATCTTGATGGTGGTTTTGCTGTTGGAATGTGCCATATTGACTCATTGCCAGCGGAATCGAGCACTAGCTGCGGCGAGGAAGTAAACAAACAACGCGTGCTCGTGCCTCTAAATCGAGTTTTAAAGGAATACTGTAAAATTAAAGAAATATTACTGCCAATCTTGAAAAAGTGTTAGGAGATGACAGTCTGCACAGATAGGTTCTACGAACGACCAATAAC